>NC_139483.1:77719234-78319234 GCF_008360975.1 Lichenostomus cassidix
CCTGTTACAATGAAGACTGACTTGCTATGTGGGATTACACCAGAAGCTTGCAGTGGAGTAATGGTAAGGATATCAAGCAACCTTAAGTATCTCAGCTGTATAGGAGCATATTCTGTTGCAAAAGACCTTCCTGCGAAGATCATGGATTCAAATATGGGACATTTGAACTAATACTTGGACTTTGAAATGAATTTCTTTAACAGTTTTCTCTGCAGTGCAAGTTATTAAACTAAAGCTACTCTATTTCCCCAACGTGTTCAACAAAATCCTTAACGTCTAGCATGGTATCTTAATAAAGAATAAAGTTGTTCTTTAAAAAATCTGCTTTAAGTAGATTTTTCCCCCCAAGTTTTCTTAGTTAAGGATTCCAAAAGTGGTATTCACAAATTCTTGCATTTAAATTTTTATTGCAGTGCTATAGATGAATACCATCATTGGTATCCTTGAATTTTATTTCTGCTCATGAAGGTTAATCATGATTGTCTATTTAGTAATCACTTATGAATTGTGTTCAGATACAGCAGTTTCAGGTGTAATCATCAGAGCTGGTTAGTCAGGCATTCCAGATAGTGGTTCTTTTCAGAACCTTTTTTAAAGGGTTGGTTAACTACCTCAGTAGCAGAGGATTGAACTATACCCTGTCTGTACTGTACATAGAAAATCTTTGTAGATAAAAGCAAGGCTTGTTTAATATGATATGAGGGTAAGATTATAATATACCAAATGTAACATTCTTAGTTGCCTTTAGTTCCAGAGGCTTTGTAAGACTTCCTCATGACCATCATAACAGGCCTTGCTTTTGTCGTATTTTGTGGCTGAAAAAGCAGCCTTGCTTCTTCAGATATTGTAGTTATTTGGATGTATAATAGTTTAGCAAGATGTTACTTTTGTAAGACATCAGATGTTCAAAAAAAGTGCATCAGCAACTTGTACTAAATACTGCAGTGTCCCTTTATAAAAGGTCAGACTAAAACTGACAGCTGTACAGTGAAGCCTGACATTTGGATATTTTGAAGTTTTTCATAAATCATAGAATAGTATATGGCTGTAGTTTAGCTTTTTAGGTAAAAGGTATGTTTTCATTAGTGCATTTCTTATTGCTGATCACTGTAAAAACATGTGGATCAGCTTTCCATTTCTCTTACGCAGATCATGATAACCTGTAGAGTAGAGTAGAGTACAATCATTTGTGCTATGTTTTTAATTTTCTAAAGCACCTTGATGACAGTGAGTGTTCAGTGGTGAAGCATCCTCTATTGAACCACCCTTAAAAAAAGACAAAGTAAAAATGAACCTTGCCAAGTCCAGCTTCATATAGGTAAAAGATAGATAAAATGATGACTTAGTTTGGACTTGGCATAAAGAGTTCCCTTAACCCCCTGCACAAAGGGATACTGCAGTTATACTACATACCCATAGGCACCACAATGAAAATTGAAGCTTATACCTAATTAAGGTTTTATACACACCAGTTCCCCCAGTAAATGCAAATTTTAACAAAATTAGACATGTCATATGTTGAAAATGCTCATGGCAAACAATCATTTTGCATTCCTGCAAATAAAATTGTTTTATACTGTAAGCTGGAGGCGAGTGTAACTTATTTTTGTAATAAAGTTTTTATTTTTTTTATGTGTCATTAATATAAATGTGTGTTAGTACAGAGATCTTCTGGTTAAAAACTTAGAATCGCACACATTTCAGTATGTTTACTTGTATTTACATAATTTTTAGAATAGTGGTTGCCAATAGCCTGTATGTTTTCACATTAATTGATTTTTTTTTTTTTGTTACCTTAATAAACCATTTTAGTATGTTGTATGTCAATTACTGGGATAGCTGGGACATAAAGTGTAATTAAAAATTGTCAAGTATTCATTGGAATATGTAAATGTGCCTTGCCAGTTTTGAACTTTAAGACAAAGTAAGTGAACGATGGTGAAATGAGTAGTCAATGCCTAAGAGACATTTGCTACCAGAGTTTCGTATACAGCCCTTGCTAAAGAAAAGAAATTTCTTCCTCAAATTCAAGCATGAAACTTAACAGTTGCATTAGCTTCAGAATTTTCAAATCTACTTAGAGAAATTAGGCTTATGGAAAGTGGGTTTTCTAATTGTAGCCTTAAGTATAATTTTGAATTTCAATGTAATCCTTGGTGCTGGCATTCCCAGTGCCAAGGAGTTTAAATGCTCCCTTCAAAGAGGTTGCCATGCCTACTGGCACTTTTACTGTCATACGGTTTTATAAGGAACAC
Organism: Lichenostomus cassidix; assembly: GCF_008360975.1. NCBI lineage: Eukaryota > Metazoa > Chordata > Aves > Passeriformes > Meliphagidae > Lichenostomus > Lichenostomus cassidix. The sequence goes on from NC_139483.1 coordinate 77,721,490, forward strand.
TGTCAAGATGTGGAAACCAATTTTGAACTTGCTATAAAATGAAACACTGGGGGCTGTAGGAAAGTCCTCAGATTTCTTGATCTTGAAATCTCTCCATTGCTGAAAAACTTGAAACACTTGTTGGATCACAAGTGCTAATGACTAGTTCTTAGTCTGGAAATGTGTTGCGGGGGATAATGCGTTTATGGAATTGTAACAGTAGACGGAAGTGCATAAAAACATTGCAACTAAGGCACTATGTGTGTTGAAATTGTGGATTATATCCCTAATTTCAGCTCTGATAAAAGCATGGGGGACTACTACTAAAAAAAGCAAAATTGATAGGAAAGTTTTTTATGGAATGCAAGCAATGGTGAGTGAGCAAAATACCAAGAATCCTGACAGTGTTCCCTCTAATTATGAACTCAAGCCATTATAACTTTTACAATTAAATATGATTTGCACTGTTCTGACATTGGTGCAGTTTTTTAGAAAAATTACAGAAAACTAAATTGCATGTGGTGATTAATATTGTGAAAAAAACCTAAAATTGAAAAATGTTATTTTTCAAAGCTTTAAATTTGATTGTTTAAAGAAAAAACATTAGGTGGAAATACTGGTGAGAGTGGGCAAGTGCATATATACAACATCAGTTTGGTTGCACTTGGGTGTTGGTAAACTTGAAATGTTCTACAGCAATAATGCATCTCTTAGGGGGTGCTTTGACGACAGATGAACATATGACACAGTTCTTTTTGGCATGTTGAAGGCAAGTTTTGACTTAATATATGCTGCCTCTGTTTATTCTCATAGGAGGCTTTCTTTACTGAAACACCTGCAAAGGTGCATAAGTAGTATAGTTCCACATGGGTTTGTAATGTGTTTCTAAATTTGAAATCTAGTTGAATTTAATAAGAAACCGGAAACTGCTGCTGCTTAACACTTCTGGTTTATAAACACTCCAATACACAGCTTTTTAAATTATACTCTTGTTTTAATACTCATTTTTGTTTAAAAGGTTTCATATAGGACATGCAACTGTACTTTTTTTTCCTTTCCAGTTCTTAAAGAGGAGATTTGTTACAACCCAGAATTTAAGTTTGTGTTTTTACTGTTGGAGGAAGGTTGTTACTACAATAAGATACTAAGATCAGTTTCTGAATTTCTGTCTTGTACAACTCTATATGTAAATACTGTCTTAAAATCTAAAATAAGGAATACTAATTCTGTTCTTTTTGGGGGTGGGGGTATGACATAGTCTAAAATAAATGTAGTATTCTCTGAAGGCAGGATTCTCAACTTCAGGATAGAAATATTATTATATGGCTGCAACTTTTTATTCCCTTGTGCCTTTGATTATTCTTCAGAGGCTTAACTTTCCTGTTCAGCCTAGCAGTTATTTCAGTGCTTCCATATATCAGCAAGGGGGTACTTTTCCTTTTTTTTTTTTTTGAGAAATAAAACTGAAAAGCAACATGGACATAAGCACATACAACATTTTCACAAAAGTGTGTTTAAATTGATCCAGTGAACAACATTAAGACTGTTATTCTGTCAAATTAGTGAGAATTTAGTGGAGAATGTTAATTGTTTAAATGGAGTAGCAAGTTTTGAAGCAGGCAACGAGGCAGTGAAGTTGGCAACACAGTATTTGGACAATTGAAATGGGTAATGTGCAAGCTTGAGCTTGTGTTCTTGCCTTTATGACTATATGGACCTAATGGACTTAAAGTCTGTCTTTATGTAGTGTCTTGCTGAAGTACCAGCTCATGACATCTGTTGTCTGGGGCTAACTAGTTGAATTAGTTGGGCATAGGAAACACTAGATTGTACTTTGCCATTTGCTCTGTCAGTTGAAAATGGGATGTGGCAACAGGAAAGGAAGTTGAGCTGAAGATTCCTTGATCTTGATACAGGTAGTGGGGGGAGAAGGAATAAGTTACTGTCACTTTACAACCATCTAGTACAAATAAACAATTGTTCGTTTCTTCTGGAAAACTGATTTTTCACAGTCATCTGGTTACCGTCTGTAAGTGTGTATTTAGTAATGTTAAAAAATCCATGGGATGAAAGCGTGACTGCTTTGGTGCCCCTCTGCCTTGACTGTTAAAAAAAGAGATTTGTTGAGAAGTGCCACTAGAACCAGCTTGTTAGTTTACTGGCAGTTTTGAGAGGGGTGATTGTCTCATGTAATTATACCTTTTTTTGCCAATGTATAACTGGTTACTAGTTTCTTCCACAAAATATATTTTTTTAAATGGCCAGCTCCTGGGCGGATGCTGCACAACTGAGCTCATCTGGAAACATTGGGTTATGTGATTTATTTAAATCTTATCTTCTTGGAAGCTTCTTTGGATGGTCAGACTTCCAGGTACCTGGTAAAAGCTTTTTTTTTAAAAAAAGCAGAAAAAGTAAAAGCATCTGTGATGTCTAGAAGACATAGTCATAATATGTAGGTAATAGGTACTTAAATGCAGCTTGAATATTTTAAAGTTTGAATCACAAAATACATTGCAGTTCAGATAATTATTCATGAAGTTTGGTATCTAGTCCAAAGCTGACATTTATATTCAAACAGTCATTTAGGTAAAACTGGGAGTGTCAAAAATCTAATTCCCTGCAGTCTGAGAATGATTCATTTGGCTCATAAAGGGTGACACTTCCCTATCTCTGCACAGTTAGTGTGACATTTTACTTGCTTTGGTCACTAACGTGTAGAAAAGACATGGAATCTTACTGCTTATTTTCTTTGCACGAAGGAAGTTACGAAATGCACTCTTAGTTCTGCTGCACAGCCAGTAGAATAGTCTATGCCATTTGACTGCACAGAAGATAATGGTAAGTAAAAATAGACTTTCTAGTACTTAAATGACTTGCAGTACCTAAAATCCAGCTTCAGTAGACTGTTTAATTGATTCCTTATCTGCAGTGATTAACCCAGGTTGTGCATTTTAACTCTTAATTTTAGTGTGTCCACTTTTAACGTCAAGTGGATATTGAGTGTAATCTGACACTGTTTAGTGTTAAATACTTCAGATCTAAAAAAATCTTAAATGCTTCATAGATAATTCAGTATCTATTTTTACACTAATGACTTAGTAATCCTAGTAGTTTAAAGGATTTTACATGAGCACAAGTCATCTATTGAAAGCCAGGAATGGAATGTGCTTGGTTCCAAGTGTCATGCTTTCAGTATTGTTCTGCCATCTAACATAACAGTTTTCAGATTTTTTTTTTCCCTTTAGTGGGATGAAGAATGTACCTAGTTCTGTCACTCATAATGGTTATTTGAAAACTATTACTAATTGTTATGAATTTGGGATTAAAAAGCTTCCTTCTTGAAAATTTAACAAAGATAGTTTTACAGATGTCCCATTAGTAAATCAGGGCTTTTCTTAAGAAGCAATGTCAGCATACTTAAGAATGAAGCTGTATTACAAAACACTGGTAAGAACTATCATTAAAATTGTAAGTAATCTTTTCATTATGCAGATGTGCATTACAATTGGTGATTTTAACATTACAGTATTTGAGATGACAGTTAAAAATACCTAGTCCCTGCATCTGGAAAGCCGAAGTGGCTATTAAAGTACTGTTCGTGTTTCAGATTGTGGTTGAAGGCTTCCTCTGGATATTGCAATTAAATGGTTTTTCTTCTAGTGCAAACAGTTCTGACAAGTCAACCCGTTTCCAAGCCACAATTTCCAACACTGAGTTTTGTATGTGTGCTTGAAGTTGATACTTTTAGCAGAAGACAAACCTTCAGTGACAAACCACTGATGTGTCTTTCACCAGGAAGTGACCAGTGTGTAACTGCCTTAAACTAGTCTAGTGAAACTGTCCTGTATTTATATATTATCTACAGTTACAGAAGTGTGATCATTTACACTTGCTTTTGAATTAGTGAGATGCTTAAAAGCTACTTAGAAGAAAACTGGCATATATTTTGCTGAAATCTGTCAGAATTTGCAAATGAAGAAATATAACATGGGTTTCATGAAGTCTAGGCCTAGATATAAAGGGACAGATGAGTGATCATAACTTCTGTCATTGGAAGACTTGATGGTACAACAAGGTTTAGTGGCTTCAAGCATTAGCAGTGCCTTGTATGTTCTCATAATATTAACACAACCTCTCAGGAAGAAAAAAATCTCATTATGGTATTAACTCCAGTGAGATCGATCTTCCAGTTAAGAAGGATCTGTAAGGTTTTAAATGCATTGGATTTAGTATGGTGTTTGCAACTTGGTTTTGCGTAGAAGTGACCTTACAGTAGGAATGGCGTAATAAATAGCAGTTTGCATTTCTGCTTAATGTTACACTGACCTGAAGTTTGGTTTGTTTTTGTTCTAAGCCATTCAGGTGGCCATATTTCTGTCCAAGAAAATGATCTTAATTGTCACATGTCATGAACTGGTCAGTAAGTGTTAGACCCTAGTAGTTCATTTGAGCTAGACCCTAATAGTTAATTTGTTCTTTTCTTAGGTGTTGAAATCAGTACAGATTTCTTCTAGAAAGTAAAGGGATTTGTTTTCTTAGTGGCAGTATCTAAGCGTTCAGTTTATTGCCTGAAGTGTAACATCTCTAAATAGTACTGCTTTCATTGATTGAGTGGAGTATACAGATGAATAGTGAAAAAGCATTGCAAACTAAACATTTTGGCAAGTAAGGCCTGCCAGTGTGTAATGCATTTTGAGGTGCATGAGAGTGTACTCACAACACAGGCACAGATTGGCATTGAGGCACATCAGGTAGTGGTCACATCTCAACAAGGCACAAACTGCCTTCAGGCCTGTGCTGAAGCAGATTATGTGGTATTGCAGTATGCTAAAATGCTTCTGTAGTTTTACTGTGGACCTAGTAAAGAACAGCTACCATAATAACTAGTACAGCTGTAGGTAGCTGATGATCAATTTTTGTAGTCTGTGGAAGAACAAGAGACAGTCATGCAAAATATGTATTAGAAGTTTCTAAATCCTTGTGAAGTGACCTTTTTCTTCTTAATTACATGAAGATTAAAACATACATTCAAACTCTTATCTGCAGTTTAAAGATACAATGCTACAGTAACTTAGCAATTCTGGTTTTAAGTTCAGATGTCTGGGTGTAGTTAAAACCCAGTAATCGAGGCATGTATTTTAGTATCAAGGTAATTTTTGGACTCTGTTAAGGAAGGCTCTGCTGTTAAATAGGTTCAGTTTTAGAATACCTGCAGCTAGCAAAAACGCATATACTGGTGGAGGGTGGGTGGGAGGAGCCAAAACCAAGCTACAAGAACCAAAACACACTTCGCCCAACACCCCTATCCCCTGACTCTGAAAGGTGTTTAGGAAGAGAGTACCGAGTATTCATCACTTTGTAAGGGCATGCAGGTTAGGTCATAGGTGTTGGAATTCTTAGATATGGGGCAGGCAAGATTAATGTGATAATTCTGGAATTTCTGCCTTTCCACAACATTGTAAAAATGATAGAGAGAGATCTCAGGTTTCACAAATGAACTATAATTGTGGTTAATGTTAAAATTAGAAAAGAACAGACCTGTCTTGACTCAGACATTTTGAAGGGCAAAAAGTGGCTCTGAGAAAAGGAAAACTTGCAGGGTCTTCTGTAAATACAGTGATGATGACCAGGGAAGTTCCTCCTCTGAGGAATACAAAGCAGTTTGTCTTGTGTTTAACAGGTTGACCAAGGAATGATCACATTACAAACACTCCCCATTTGGGAAAGCTCTTAACAAAGGATATTATTTGCTCCCTGAGAAAAGGAAAAGTAATGAAATAGATAGAAAAAGAAGTAATCTACCTATGGGCAGAAGACAGCTATTAAATCTGCTTGAACTACACTACTGGCAAGTTTCTAATACCAGATTAAAGAAAAAATAGCTAGGGAGATAACCTGGCAAACCACAACTTCCTTTAGCTATGTTACAGCTTTGTAGAATCTTCCCTGCCTCTAACCCGTCAGTCCTTTTCCTGTGAAAGGTAGGTACACTCCTTAGCCAGACACCATCTAGCAGCCACAGCAGGATGAGACGGGAATGTCAGGTGATGGATCTTGGCCAGATGGAAACATCAGGTCCAAGGCAGACAGGGCCCTTGAATTATATGTCAGAAAGTAAGAATATCCCGTCTTGGCAATTATAATCATCAGGGCCACTTTATCTTGATACACATTTCAGAAGAAAATTGTATCCCTGTAAGGGAGAATGTTTTAAACACAGCAAAATACAAAATTTGTGGAAACCCCACTGTGTATGCCTAATAACTGCTATTTCAAATGTCTTGTTCAGAGAAGTGACTGATGTCCTAGAGCTAGTATTTGTAAAATTGCTGTTTTGAAGTGATGACCTAATGGTCTTGTCTCCAGGGAAGTAAGAGCCAGTCTTGAATATCTGATAAACATGTTCCAAAGATAGACCCTTTTTTCCCCATGCAGGTGAGGCGTTCCTCCATCTCTTCTAATGGTGTAACATATTTGGCACTCGTTGCTCTTAATAATCCCTTACAGGGTGGATAAAAGAAAGGTAGAGAAAAACTTTTTAGTAAGGCCCAGTGATGCCAATAATTGAGTGACACTTGAGGAATGCCAAGTTCATAGCAAAGTTTGCATGTAGAGTCTTGATTTGAATGTCTTGATGCAGGGCACAAAGTGAGAATAGGTGTTACACTTGCAAAGCTGGATGAGTCAATGCCAATTCAGCAACCTCTTTGCAGAGTTCAAGTTTGGGATGGGCCCAAAGAGCTCCCAAGTACATTAGCATCTTGTACAAAGTTGCATTTGTTCTTGAGAAGTGTGGTACAAGCCCAGCATCCTTCAAGGGAGAAGAGGCTGATTGTTTCTTGGGACTAGGCTACAATTTAAAATCATTAAAGGAACCCAAATAGGTGTATGCTACACTGAAGGTGGTTGTCTGTTGCTCTGAAATAATTGTGCTCAAAATTTACAGTATGAGCTTGGAAGCAGACATCTGGGACTCCAAGAGATGAAGACTTAAAAACCAGTATAAAGGTTGCTGAACTTGTTTGAAGATGTTCTGTTTCCTTCAGTCTAGGCTACGTCTTAGTTGAATAAACTACACTTCCTTAATGAACAAAAGGAATTTTTTTCTAAAGCTACCAAATGTAAAAGCTTGAATCAGATCTGAAGGTAGGAGGCTGAAGAAGGAATGTGATACGGTAGAATACACTTGGAAGTTTTAGTTTGCCAGCATGGTCTCTACTTCTTGAGTTGAAAGAGAATAAATCTTTGTATGTTGTTCATTAGTGCTCAGAATATAGAGGATTTGTTTTCATAGCTCTTGGTCAGAAAAAGTTACTTCCTCTGGAGGTGTAAGCATGGTGAACAGCATCTCTGAAGACTGTGGGAGAAGGGAACATACCTGAAGGTAGAAGTAATGTGAATATCTCCTATTATGGAGATAGGTGCATGTTCTGAGTTCTTGGTGAAACTCAGGTGAGCAGCTTTGAACTAAGACAATTTGGACTAAATGTACTAAATTCATGTCTGCTCACTCCCAAGGCTGCTCCTCCAGATAATAAATGATTTCAGTTTGGTCCTTTCTACTTTCATTTTGGTCCTGGGCTTCAGGGAAGGAGCATGAATTACTACTGCATACGTAGCCTGACTTCTCCAAACCTAACAAACAGCTGAAGACGGAAATGGAGAGGGGAGCACACAGCTGGGCAGTGGTCCAGAAACACACCAGATACGTGGGCTTTTCAGAATTTGAGACTAGCTGATACTCCCAAGTTTCTTGATGACAGTGTATCCCAGAAACACACTGCATGTAGACAAAACACCACTCTGCAGTTATAGCTTAATATTTAACCTACAATTTACCACATCTAAGCTGAATGGTGGTCAGTGGAGAATTTTCTACTCATCCTTGATACATGGTCTGCTAGGAACCTGGATGATATTAGAGAATCCTTTCTCTGTCTTATGAAGCAAAGTCTACTTTCTTCAGGAAAAAACCTTCCCTCTTGCATCTGAACTGCAGTGACCCCAGCTTGAGGTCTGTCTACAGCATCCACGTTCTTTGTGTTGTTTTAGGAGCTATGTTAACATATCTGTTGACATCCCAAAGACCTCAGTCTTCACTTGCAATTTCTGGGGTGGTGGTGGTGAAAATACTACAAGCTGGACCTTCAGAGAACCTCCGAACTCAAGATTGGACTGGAAGATTTGCAGCTTCTTAAGGGGAAGAAAGTGTTACTCCTTAAAGTTTGATGAAAAGGATAGTAAACTGATTTTCATATTAAAATGCCCCTTTATTAATATATATTTTAAAATATGTATTTGTGAAAGAGGAGAAATGTACTGCTTTGTGTTTTAAGCAGTTTATTTTGTGATTTTTTTTGTACAAAGATAAATCAGGTAGCTTATATGGTAGTAAACATTTTAGTCACAAATCAGAAATTAATTTATTGAATTTCAGAAAAATAGCAAGTGAGTGGTAATAATAATTCCCTATACAGTATCAGACCTTACTAGCTCCAATGCCTTTCCTGTCTAGAATGCTAGTTATTTAAATAAAGCAGAAAATAAAAAGCAAAGCAGAATTTTAATGGAGTTTTGCCATGCCTAGCAAAGTCTTACAAATAGTCCTTGCTTCTTGATTTCACAGTTTGTGCCTTTTGCAGACAGCTCAAAGTCCTCTTCCCTTGCCTCAGCATGCACTCTCCCTCCCCAAAAGACATTTGAGGGAAATTCACTGTGCAATGGCCAAATGTGCACCAGAACCAGTATTTGCATTTGCAGAACATCTGGAGGAACCACAAGTAGCTGTTCCTTGCCACTCTGGGAGAGGGACTGTGGCATTCTGTTCTACCAAGGTGTGTCTGCTGATGGGCCCACAGAGGGATCATTGCTTCTGCAGAAGCACCATTAATGCCAGTGCTAGAAGGGAAATGCTATATAATAATACATTGCTTTTTTTCTATCAGATATACCAACATTTTGGATGGCAAAAAACATTTGGCATACCAACAGGAAGTTGGGCATGTGTTCAATAAATGGCATAGATCAGCTGTGAGCTAGAAGGATTGATCAATTATGAGCTGTAACGAAGCTTGGGCTTGCAGAGGGCATGGTACTGAAGATCCACTCCTTAACCTCTCATTAAAACAATAATGTTCCTCTTGGAGTGGAGCTCTGCCATGGACCTATATGCTCCAGTTATACCACAAAATATGTAAGATATGGGCAAGCTGCCCATGTGCTCCAAAAAGCTATTTTCAAAAACTTAAGACTCATCCTTCCATATGAGGAGGAACTGTCCAGGTGCTCCCGTAGTACCACCTTGAGCATTCTGCCTGTTTGCACAGAATGAGATTTGTTTTGCTTTTGTCATGTATTCAGTATTCTTCCTAGGGAAATGTAACACGTTCTCTTTAACCATTATGTAAATACTTCTTTTTTTTCTGGACATCATTTAAAAGGAAGAAAATATCAGATTGATTCTGTACATCCTCAGCCAACAAATGGCAAACAAAATATCCTGGTTATGCAACTGGTTCTGTAACAGTTCCCATGAAGTGTCTGATGGAAAGACTTAAGTGCAATTAACTTTTTCAAGGTGACAATAATTTTGTTTAACTTCTACCCTATGCTGCTTTTACATACTTCATATTGTTGGAGAAACTGGTTGCTTGAACTAAAAATAACTCTATGGAATTCTGACCTGACAAAAACACTCAAGGCATTTACTGCTGTGTCCACAGAAGCTAAAAGCAATGGGCTCCAGGATAGCAGCTCACCAGTCACCAAAAGAAGCCTGATCTCACAGATCTCATCACTGTATCTGGGTTTACATGGTCACATTAAGTATCCTCAGAAAGTTTTCTTGGATACAAGCTGGCTTACAACAGCAACCCGTAGTTACAGTTAGTCTGTTCTCCACTTTTAACGACTTCTGCTGGTTGATTAGAATTTCCTGAGTACGTGAAGGCTTTAGGTTAGGACTTTTTTTCACTGTTTTTCTTTTAAGGTGGAGAAAAGGAATCCATCATAAATGAGAGTTGTATCCAAATGAGGGAAAAGGATAATAAATCTTCATAGACAAAAATGTTAAAATACTCTGAGACAGGACAAAAAAAAAAAACAATTTAAGAAGGCACTAACTCTAATAAAAATAATTTTGAATGCTATTTTGTTAACAGTTTTGTTCCCGGTGTTGCAGCCTGTCCCTACTAACTGCTACATAACAGAGGAGATAGTAACATTGGAAGAGGAGAGGGGAAACAACAAAGATGATAGAAGGTACAGAAGTGCTCTTATGTGAAGGACAATTCACTGGAGCAGGAATCTTAATTTTGGAAAAGACAATTTTTTCTTGTTGACTGGAGTATTTTGCTAAAATGATAAGCAGCAATTGTGCTGAGTAGGGAGTGATCTTTCACCATCTCTAGTAAACACAAGAATGTTTGGAGAGCTGTATCTTCCCTCACACAAATGCAAGTGGTGGAACTCCTTGCTGCATGGTTTTTATGGATGTTAAAGTTCCTGATTCTTCAAAAGCAACTTGAAACTTAGGAAATAAATTCTTTCTCAGGATATCCCCAAGATTATGAATCAGAGTAAAAGAATGTTCCAGGAATTTATTATTACATTCTTGCCATGCTTTTACAACTTTTTCCTAGTATCCCCTGATGGCCATCATCACAAACAGGATGCTCCCCCAGCCGAACTTTGGCTGATCCAACACAGTTGTTCTGTGAGTCCAGCATGTATCTATGATGAAAAACTTAACTAGCTTTAAATTCTTCAGGTCTCACCATAGTTTTGAGGCACAGGTGCTGCAACGGTTTGCAATGATTTAACAGAAACACATTTCATCTAACAGGGATTATCTTGACACCTTTTAATTCAGCTGAAACAAGGGATCCTGGCTCAAGTTCATCCTCAAACTCCCTACTTGAAAATTTTCCCCATTTGGGAAAATGTCAGCAGGAATTCCCCTCATGATCTGACAGTTATTTTCACATTGTGTATCCATGGCAGGGCTTTCTTTACCCCCATAGTAAGTCAACAGCTTAATTTTAATTTTGACTGAGCTCGTACATATGTGCTATGGCATTATTTTAGCTGTATGCATGAGTACAGCTCCTTATTCCTTTCACAAACTTTTTCTTACAAATTCTTAACATCCATCTTGACATTCCCCCATTTCTCCCTGATCAGCCTAGGTTTTGCAAAGGAATTAGGTTTTCCAGATCTCTCCTTTGCACGTATGACCAATTGACCTACTCCACTCAATACTTACGGTGCATATCCACAGACCTTGTTGTTTTTTGCTCTGGTGAATCAAGATAAAATTTCTGTGGACTACAGTTTTGCCAAATGTTACCACAAATAATAATATTAATTTCTTTTAACATGTTTTTAGTGTCTCCTGTATACATTTATTTCTCTTTTTTGTGCATATTCCTGCGGGCCTCTTATTTCTACTGTGTTGTAGTCACCTTCTACACCTTGCAACTTACTGCTCTATTTTTTTTCTTTTAATGTCCCATAAACAGTAGTATATGACTGAACAAATTATTTTCATCTCTAATACTTAAATTCTCTCCAGTGTCTTGTCTGTGAAAGAATTTCCTCAGAAAATTCCTTTTCATGTTAACAATTGGAAGAAAAGCTCTCTATACACCCATCTGTCTCTGAATCTTTTTACTTTCTCCCTAAGGGTTACAAGTTCTTCAAGGCAAAACTGACTCTAGAACATTGCCTGGTTTTTGTTCTTTTTTTTCCCAAATAGACCTTGTCCCAGTGAAATTCTAACACACTCTGTGCTCCTCAGCACCCTTCTGGTTTGTCAAGCATTGTTCCTGTTGGGCATACTAAACTGACCCTCTGCAAACTCCACTTGAAGTGGGTCCTTTTACTTGAATTTCTGTATTGAAACAGTCTCCTTGTCTTTTTTTTGCCCTGCACGTCTTTATTTCGCCTGGTATTTTTAGTCCTAAACACAGCCTGGTAGGTATTTTCATGTTTTCTAACAGAAAGACTGTATTTTACAGCCTCTTAAAAAAAAAAAAAAAGATGAATTTTGAGTGGTGTGTTACAATTGAAACTTCTTAGCCTTTTCCCTTAAATTTCAATTGCCTTCTAAATCTGCTTCTAAACAAACAACACAACTTGTCAGTCTGTGTCATTCCCTGCAAGTATGGAGACCGGTGATCTTCTACAAAGTGTTTTGCACATTTTTTCTTAAATCATTTTTCCCTCCCACCTGCCATTTTGCTCCTTCCTGCAGCAGCTGAACTACCCCATTCTTCCAGAAGAAAACTTGTGAGGGATTTTACCTAGAAATCCAAAGCCCCTGTTGCTGTATTAAGGAGGTACTTTTGGGCCCAAGTCATCACTTCCTCACCCAGTTTGCTTCAATCTGGTCATACTGAGGGTCAGTGTGTGCAAATACAAGAACCTACAACTACAGGCAGCACACATTCCCATACAGCTGGCAAGCATGGGTCTGTGAGTGAGGTGATTTTCAAATGCCATAAATCTTGACTATGAACAGTTTATTAACTCATTAACAGACAAATGAATATTACTGTATTTGTAACAGCAAAGCTAATTTTGCTTATCAAAGTGCTTATAATTATTCTCCTACCCAAACCAGAAATGTGCAGCAAATGGTCAGCCATCACTCTAACCTGAAGTTTCAGTGTTCCTTTAAAGGCCAAAAAGTATTACTAAAGGGCAGTTTTCACCTTATATTTGTTGCATACACTTGGATCATCTCAGGTGGAAACTAACTGTTGGTGGAGGCCTTATTTAGGCTTCTTGGACAGGGCCCACGAAGTGAACAGGGACTTGTGAGGAATAATTATAAAGGAATATTAATTCCTCTTGTTGGGTAAATATGAAGGATTAGAAATTGTAAATTAGCCTTGGCAACTGTATCCTTGAAAGAGAGAACTGTGTAAGGCCTTGAAAAGAGCAAAACCAGACTTGCAGAGTAAATTAAATGCGATTAACTGGTGAGAATCTGTATATTACAGTTCACTGTCTGGCTGATTTAAAAAAGGCATTTTTTAAGGAAAAAAAAACCCAAAACCAAAACCAAACACTTTGGTCAATACAGTCTCAGCCTTATAACTGATGTTACTTGGCCGAGAATTGTAGTTTTGTATTTCAAGTTGTTGAAAATCTGCACTAATATACTTCTTAAATGCCAGAATAGGCAAGCTTCTCCTGCCATCAAAGATAACATACACTAAATCCCAAACCAGGGAGAACTGGCTCCACAAGATGACGTGTGTGATCAATGAAAGATCCTTTTACATTTTAAATACTAAAATAAAACCTATCTTTCTAGAATAACCTGGTCCTGGACACATTACTTCAGAGCCCATCTCCAGATGCATGCTTTTCCCTGGCACTTCTCCACTTGACCACAAAACCTAAGAATGTATGTGAAGAGAGAAAGACTTGCTATTTCCAGAGAATGGATAAAGTTCTTATTTCTCAAACAATTTTGAAAAGCTTGATGTTGCCAGTACTTCCCTTTTGTTCTTCTATAGTTTTATTTTGTTGAAAAACAAACAGACATCAGCTGAGTCTTTCAGCATACCAGAACAATCTAGGGGCCATGGTGACACAGGGTGATGGGCAATGCCAACAGTGCTGTCTCCAGCAGAGCAGGATGGGGTAAAACAAATTGTTGTTGTGTCTGCGCAGCAGATGTAAAGTCTGTAAGCTGAAGGAAATTGCAGAGCTTCTCAGATAATGAGGTACAATTAGTGCCAGATGTGAATGTGGCAATGTAACAGTAAATAAATGCAATTCTGAACAATGAAGCTATAAATTAAAGAAACTTTACCTGAAGTAGAGAATGCAAATGGAAGCAGAAGTTTGACTTAAGCTTCTGCTGGTTTGCTGTGCAAGTCACTTCCTGTGTTACAGGTATGTGATGCTGTGGCATCTTCATGATATATTGTAAGAATTACAGATTTTTGGAAATTAGTCCTTATTAAAAGCATTGCAAGATAAGTGACTAAAAATCACAAGTAGTAAAGCTGAGGATAAAGTAAGCTGATAACAAAAATAATACATCTTAGGAAAATTAATTTCCTCTGAACAGACTGTATGGAGATTTGCTGTGTGAATGCACCTTGGTTTCTTCTACTAGAAAATGTGGACTGACATGAAATAATACTGTGCAGAGACTCTTAAAGAAATTCAAGCTGACCCTGGGCTTTTGCCAAATGCTCTGAGAAAGGTCAACATACTGCAGTCGAACAGCAGCGTTTCACCTACTGGAGAGGTCAAGGGAAGTGTTGCATAAACTGACAAAGCATCCGAGCAAAGATTCTGAAAGCTGTTTTCGGATTTCAGTTTCTAGATACTGACTCACCCTCCAAATACCAGTATTTTCTTACCAGTGTAGTTGCAGGGATCTCTGTGAAGATTTATAAACACGACCCATCTGAACAGATGTATTTCATGTGCCCAATGTGCCTGCGTGGGGTTTGTGCAAATGGACATACAAGGCAACAGCAACTTCTCAAAACAACTAAAAGCAGACACCTCTCCCTGAGTGGGTCTGTTTCCCATTTGCCACTTAGAAGGCCCTTTATCAGTATGAATTCCCAACAGCTGTTATATTTTGCCCATTGAACTGGTATTCCCATAACCAGTAGTATCTTATTAACAGAGACTGGAGTTTCGTAACGCTGAGTAACTCCAGAGCTGCTGAAAGCACTCCAGCGGTTTGAAACTCGTGACTTACAGTGTAACTGGAGGTGTTATTCGTGTGAAGTTGGTTTAAATCCTTCTCACTAGCGATAAATTATATTCCAGAATTCCCCTCTTTTCAATGTCTTACTCTTGTACACTTACTGATGTTAAGGTGGGCTCTTATTACATTTCCTACCCTGTTCCTTTTCTTTACAGCCAATTACGAAGCTTTGAGCGGTGTTTATAGGGTTTTAGTGTCCCGGTCACTAAATGATTTAGTTCAGTCATCATCCAAATATAGAGCATTTAATCAGACGTAGCACTTTCTGTCCGCCTGGCGCTGGGAACCCCTCGTTGTCCAGAACCCAAGTATTTATAACTAGGTAGGCTCGCTGTCATCAGAGCCCTTCTATTTACAGTGCCCAGCGCGCTGCGTGACACAGCACAGCTGCGGATGTCCCCGCGGGGCTGCAGGGCCACCCCGCCCGGCTGCTCCGGCACGCCGCTCCTCCCGCTCCGCCTCTCCCCGCCCCGCCCCGGCCCCTCGCTGCCGCCATCACGGGGCGCCGGTAGCGGAAGCGGCTCCGCCTCCGGCCCGGCCGGCGGGCAGCGGCCGCCATGGGGGGCGTGAGGGCGGCCGGGCGGCGGCTGCTGCGGCGGCTGCGGGGCACCGAGGGGCTGCGGGAGACCTGCCGGCAGTACCCGCTCTCCTGCTGCCTGCTGCTGGCGCTGGGCACCGCCACGCTGCTCCTCAACCGGTAACCGGGCGGGCGGGGGCCCCGCGGGGCGGGCGGCGCGGCGCCTTCTTACAGCAGTGTTTGCTTCCTGTCCTTTTCTTCCTACCCTCGAAGGTACTTGCACGTTCTCATGATCTTCTGGTCCTTCGTGGCTGGCGTCGTCACCTTCTACTGTTCCTTGGGACCGGACTCCCTGCTGCCCAATATTCTGTTCACGATAAAATACAAACCCAAGGTAAATATGTCTGTGATGAGTGTTGTGCTTTCTTTAAATGTAATAAGAATTTGTATGGAATGGCAGTTTCTGTCTAATCCTAGCTGTTTTCAGAAATATTGTACATCAATACAGCTCATATACTCCTGCTGACAGGTGTTTTGTAGCAAAAGGTGATGATTAACACTTCGGATTATTCCCGTGTTTCTGCATAGTCCCATCAAATCCACCTTTGGCTGCAAGGCCGATTGTTGGAGTGTCCGTAGATGTTGTTTCCTGTTCCCCTCATTGTACATTTTGAGCATTTGAGTAGCAGGCAGTGGAGAAATAATGTTGTTTGTTTGCTCTTTTACTGGGGCTTTTTCTTTCCTAAAGATGCCCTTCCTTTGGCAGGTCAGTGCTGAGTCTTCTTTGCCAGTGTAATCAAAATTCTCTAAGCGGTATTTGAAAGAGAAAAATACTCCCAAAGCAAATTGGTCTTTTCTAACTTGTAATGATTTAATGTGGACTTTCCTAGGACTAAAAAGGTATAATTGCAATAGTTCAAGTCTATGAGTAAGGCAAGTTTTGCAGAAAACCCAACTGTTACTCTGTTATTAGACCGATGATTGGGGAGATGAATAGAGATGTGAGATATCTGTGTCCTGGGACTTGGTTTCAGCGGAAGTGATTTTTCATTTTGGTTCAGTTGTTTTCACATATGATGCCTTGTTACCTTGTTTTCCTATTGGAAGAAAAAGTTTGTCTTCATTCAGTTCTCTGTAATAGCATGCTCTAAAAGGAAATTCACAAATGTGTTGGTATATTAATAGAGTCATCATTTTGGCAAATGTAAACTTGTCCAAATCTCTTAGCAGCTGGAATTGCCGGAGCTGTTTCCTCATGGTCACAGTTGTGCTGTGTGTGGCAAGGTCAAGTGCAAGAGGCATAGGTAAGTTACATCTGTGGCAGTGGTAAGGTTGGTGCTGGTGTCATTTTGCACATCACAGTAGGAAACTTGCAGTTGCGTATTGTTACATAAACTTTTCCATGCTCTCCTACAGACCTACTTTGCTTCTGGAAAACTATCAGCCATGGCTGGATCTGAAAGTGCCTTCCAAGGTGGATGCATCACTTTCAGAGGTAAGTGGTGGATCATTTCTTTAGTACCTTAAGGTTCTGTGGGCTTTTAGTACTTGTCTTTTAGACTTTTTGCTTCTGGTTCAGGAGGTGGTTCAGATGTACCTCCCAGGTATTTTAACTTGTTCATGTAAAAGTTAAATCAAAAGAGTGTTTGCTGGGAGCAGGGAGGCAAGGTGACCTGCTTTTAAATGTGGACTGCTTGTGTAGCAGTGCGCCTAGAACATAGAAGAAATGTCTGTGTATATGGGGAAAAGTATTGAAAACAACAGTTACAGTTGAGCAAGTCTGAGTCTTGAAAAGTTAAGGATTTCAGTCTGCTTAGTTTGGAGTAGAGGGTAAAAGTTGATTTGCTCCAGCTACAAAAGTTCTGTAATGAAGATGGTAATTGGATGGTAGGGAGCCTACAAGAAAGATGGAAAGAGGCTATTTACAAGAGCATGGGGGAAGACAAGAGGGAATGGATTCAAACTGATAGAGTAGGTTTAGATTAGATATTAAGAAGAAATTCTTCACTGTGAGGGTGGTGAGGCACTAAAGTTGCCCAGAGAACTTCTGGTTGCCCCATACCTGGAAGTGTTTAAGGCCAGGAGGGATGGAGCAACCTGGCTAAATGGAAGTTGTCCCTGCCTATGGCAGGGGATTGGAACTTGATGATCTTTAAGGTCCCTTCCAACCCAAACCATTCTATTAATCTATTTAAAATCATCAGACAAAGCTGTAACAAATTTTGTCTGAAATAAGAAATCAGTGAATTTACTCAAAGGAGAATACCATGTATATCTTTTTTTAGTAAGACTGTAAATCAGGAATTTTGTTCTAATCTCTTTAAAAAGAATTATTTGAAGAGCGGTTTTTCTTTTTATTTCCTTGATTGGTAATTGATAAATATATTGGCAGCTAAACAGATCAGCTTTGTTGTGTTTTGAAGCTAGGAAAATATACTAGCATGTCTGTAGCTTAATATCCATTTATTTAGAATTCCAGCTTTGGAGTTCTGTGGTAGGAGGATGAACAATTAGGCATGGCACAAGTGAGGATTTTTGTGTGTTAGTTCTTGTAATTGACAACGTGGTGTATGAAGTCAAAGCCATGTGTGTCTGTGGTACAAGCTAACACTTCAGTTCAGCTCTGTGAGGTGTTGTCCCAGGCATGGCCCACTGCAGGAGTGAGAGGAGAATGAAAACTTAAGGGAAGGAAGGGATGGACAGTTGAGGAATATTTTTAAAAAAGAACGCGTAACAGCTTGTTGACTTCCTTTTGTTGATTGAAGTGACTTCCTCTGTGATTTCAGAAGCAAACATTTACTCTTTTAAAGTTACTTAATCTATTATCTTTTTTAATAAGTTTAAGTGTATTAAAATGACAATAGAATTTCAATGGACTCTTCCTTTAATAATAGAATGTAAAATAAATGCTTCTGTGCATTCAATATTTTTAGGCTTTAGGGTACCAAATAGCTGTGGCAGTCTACCAAAGGATGTGGTAAATGCTGAAGAATTGGAAATTTTTCTGTTGAGCTTAAATGGGAATTCGATTCTGAAAAAGTTCTTTGTAGTATCTCTTTGTAAGTGGTATAAATAGATACCATAGTTATATTCTTGGTATTTTGTATCTGATCGGTGTTGCTGTAGTTCTGCTTTTACCAAAACAGTGGCCTTTTCTTTGCTGTTGCTTTTACTTCAGTGGCATGTCCCAGGTCCTGCTTTATTTAGCACTGCAAGCATGGGTTTTGTGTATCTATGCCATACTTCTCATTCCTTTACCTCCTTTGTGTTCTTAACTAGAGGGAGGAACTAGGTCTGGATTCTGTACCTTCCAGGGAGAGTGGGCCAGGGTCATCCTCTGTGATGGACCCAAACAAGTAGTCTGAGCCACCTTTTTCCCCTGTGTAGGACAGATATTATTTAAAATGAGAAATCTCATTGCAGCTTTTCTCTACTGTTTAAAAGGGCAGCAAGGGGTTCTGCCCACACCATATTCCTCTTGACCATCTGCTCTGAGGATGCAGCAGGTAATGCTGGCCTGGAATTGGATAGCCTGCTTCAGGCTGGAAGGAGAGACTGCTCTTACTCTCTTTTGTAGGTTAGTCATACATTAGAGAGAAGCTGATACAATGTGAACTGAATTAAGATTAATTAGATTCCCAAGGAGTGCAGAGTGCAGCCTGTTTCTAAAAAGCAGTTTCTTCAAATACTTGGAATAATTCTGGAATTTTTAATTATGTTTTAGTTTTTCTAGATTTTTTTTTGCAGGTTGAAGAATTTTGGCAATATTCTCATTACCGAATGTTTCTAATTTGAACCAAGTGTATAGCCTTTAAGCTTGTGTTTTCAAGTGCTTTCAGAATAATTTAATACGTGCTCAAATCAGAAGAAATCCAAGTTTTCCTCACAAGTATGGATTTTTCTCTCTTGGATTGTTATGACAGTTTGTCTCATTTTGCAAATTCTTAATCTTTTGCAGCCTTGTTTTAGTCTATCTAGTTGCTGGATGTGTTTAGAAGAATAACAAAACCTATGCCTGGACATTCCTCCCCGCATTTATATTTCTTCTTATAGTTGAATGCTAAACTGTCTTAACCATGCATCTGTTAATATTTTATAATTTGGGCTGTGTCCTGCACAAAAATAAGGCAGTGACCCAAGTATGATTTTGTTTCCGGTTTCTAATCCATTTTGCATTATGTTAGTTTCTTCACTGTTTTCTTTCTTTTTGAATTAGGACATGGTATCAGTTAGTTTTATATTGTATGTAATCTAGGTGCTACAGATTGTATAGAGGAGAATAGAATTCTGTTTTTTCTCTTAATGAACTCATCTTTTTCTCTACAATCTCATTTTTGCTATGTGGGAGATGATTGCAAGTCAAATCTGGGGAAAGTTGCTGAACTACTCTTGATCAGCATAATGAAAGTAATGTCTCACTGGATCAAGGTGCCGCTGTCTTTTGACCTCATGTTTGGTGTTTTTTTTTTTAATTTCTTAAGTTCTCAGGTTCTTGACTTGACTTGATTATGGGACTAGATTTTTTCTTTGTTGCTTTCTAAAAGCAAGATATAGACAAATGCATGACAAGAAATCAGTTATTGCCTGAATGTGCTCTTTGCCAGTCTTGAACTCTTGTAGCAGCACAATGGGCTGCATGCTTTCTTCTTGCAAATCGCTTGTTCTACCCTCAGGAAGTGGTCTCAGCTATCTAGTTAGGCTTTGTAATTGTCTGTCTCTTAAGGCTTTGTAATTGTTACTGTGGTTCATGTACCAAATCCTTGCTCCCTTCTATTCTAATTTGGCCCGGTAGTTCTGACCTGCTGCTGATTCAGTCATCACTCAGCTCCACAGTTCCTCCTCCTGACAGCTGGGGTCAGTTGTGTGGCAGTCCCCAAAAAGCTTGTCTCAGCAGCAAAGGCAGACTAGCTTGCAGTATTGCAGTGCATGCTAGAAAATAATTTCTCTCTCTTTTTTTTTTTTTTTTTTTTAAATTCAGCTGCTGCTTACATTGCTACCTGCTGCCTTTGGTTTTACGCTTGTAATCTCTTTCCAGTTCAAAGCTGCCCACGCATAGTAGAGCCAGTCATTTTGCAAAATGCTTGAAAAATAGGTAGGCTTTAAATGAAATGACTCATCATTTGTATTTAAAACTGGAGAATAATACTTTGCAGACGAGGAAATGGCTTATCATTAGCTGTCATTCTTTGAGGTGTCCTGTCTACTTTATTGGCATGTGTGTAGTATGAGCAATTGAGCCTGAATAATATTTTTGTTGTTGCTAGAATGGAACTGGGTGCATGTGTTCTGCTTTCCCAATGTTTTATGAAAGTGCGGTGGATGATGTGACAGGTTTTTTTCTGTCCAGCAGAATCACACTGCCACAGTCTGGAATGCTGATAGGGTTCAAGGGAAAGCAGTATGGACTGCACGCCTTGAAATCCAGTTAGTGGCAGTCAGTGGCTTATAATTTTTTGAGTTCTTGTATTTTGTAGTAGAGATGATTTCATACAGTAGCTTTCTTTTAACTTCTGTACAGCACCTTGGTGCAATGGATCATCATACTTAACTGCCTCTGCCATGCCATGTGTTTAGTAAATGTGCAAGTAGGAGCTGCTTTCTGTGTGTCCACACATTTTTTATTAGGGCGATATAGATAACTTGAGCCCTAGTAGAATGTGTCTTGCTTTCTGATATCTTGACCAGTGCTAAGTTAACTCCAGTAAAAAGTGCATTTTGAGTTAATTGTCTGTGCATGCTGTCTCAGTGTCTTTGGCTAGTGGGATTACCTTCATTGTTCTCTGGAGGCAATACCATAAAACCTGGTCTTACAGTGTGGCTGTGGAAGAGAAACACTGGCAAGTCTGTGAAATGGTTCAACTGGAGCTCAGTTACTACAGCATGGGATGAATCTCAAGGAGACTTTATCTTCCACTTTTAAGTGGGAACGGTCATCAGGTCTTGTACTTTTTTCCACTTTTCTTACTTACTTAATAACCATGGGAAGATGAATGTCAGAACCATGTGTGTTTTGCTTAGGTAAGGATGAGGTCTCACTGTTGGAAACAATTCTTCTAGTGCCTTCAGAGCCCTCTGGACTGTAGAGGAAGACAGGGCCGATCAGTTCTGTTACCACCTGATGAATTGAAATTGCAGTGGCACATTCACAGAAATCTTGATGGACAGGCTTTCAGTTCCAAAGTAGCAGTCATGAATGAAGAAAGCTGTTTCAAGAGGAATGCATTGCATTCCCTTTGAATACACTGTCTTGTGCTTGAAGGCTGTGCAAGTGCACTTTCCCCAAACAGAAGGTGCTCTGCTGCTGTTGCTCCTTATGGGGAAGCACAGAGCAAAAGTGCAGTGAGACAGAAAGAGGCTCCTTTAGACATATTTTTTCAAACCTTTCTGTAAGGCACTTCTTTTGAAGAGTGCACATTGAGCCTTGAAAGAGGTTTATTTTATTGGAAACTCTCAATGAACAAAAATAATGTCACAATACCTGTGAGACTAAGATTTCTTGGGAGTAAACTGGTGGCTAATGTAGTGGCAGTGCTATCAAGGCATCAGGGAAATTGGTTTAAGTAGTCTAATCTACTGCTCTTAAGTCCAGTGGTCTGTGATTGCTGTCTGGAGCTGGATGTGATCCCCTCTCTGGTGTCTGAAGAGTAACTTCTATAGAAGATTGTCTGGGATTTCCTAATCTCTTCTAGACTGGGAATTAAAGCATCTGTTGTCATTTCCCTCACCCTTCCATCCTGCTAATAAATGGAAATATGAGACTGGGGGGTGGGGATGACACAGGACAACATGATACAACATTTAGCTTACCCATCAATCATTAACACATGATGGTATTACAGTTTCAAGATCTATTACTGCTATAGCACATAAGGGTAGGAGAAAAGACATGGATGACTTTGTGTGGTCCATAACACAGACATCTAAAGTTATCCCAAGCTGCAAAACGTCTCCAGAGAGAGGGGGAAAAATAGCTGAAGTGGAACAATTGGAAAAGAGAAAGTATCTTATCAAATGTTAGTGGGTGATATTCTTACTAGTGAAGATAGAAAAAGAGTATTCATGAGTGGCTCAAATCTGAAGAGTTGAGAGGAATTAAAAAGGCCATGGTGTGTTTTTTATTGAGTATGCTTTTGTAATCATGAGAGGAGTAGAGGCATGTAGTGCCCTGAAGATAGTGTAGATTTAGTAAGTCTTGAATTCTTGCAGTGCATACACTGTGAATGAGTGCAGCAGCAGATCTTGTAATATTCTCCTGAATGGCACTTGTGTATCAGCTGTTACGTTCAACTTGCCTTTGAAACAGACTTCACATTTTTCTTTGTACACAGTGCTTTTGAAAAACCTTTCCTTCTACAGAATGTGGCAGAGCAGCCTCACATAGCACAGGTACTCTCTCTTACTACCCTCATCAGCATTGATGCTGTTGGGGACGAAATGATCTCTAAAGCACTGATTCAAATTAATGGCTGCAATGGGAGTAGGTAGTATGGGTGAAATCTTGGGGCTGTTGTGAAGGAGGAGAAATCTTAAGAACTTAATTTTATCCTTCTGTCTTCTCCTCATGATTTATTTTTTTGGTACTGTGACAATTTTCCTTCTCTTCAGAAGTTTTCATTTTACTAATCATGGTGCAAGCATTATAGCTTGCACCATGGTAGGTGCAAGCTATAATATAGGTAGGTGTAAGGAGAGGTGTCAAAGCTGCAGTCCTGTGAGCAGTACACTTGGTGTATATGGTGGTGGCAGCCCTTTGACTGAGCAGGGACTGTCACCTCCTCTGCTCCTCTTCCTTCTGTCACATTGAAAGCCAAGCTGAACCAGGGTGTGTCTTTGAGGAGGCAGCAATAGCAGTGGTTCATTCTGATTAACGCTGGCATGCAAAAGGCAACCACAGGCTTGACCTGTATGGAACAGGTTTGGTAGAAGAGATTCTCCTGCAGTGATCCATGTAGGGGGAATATACAGGAGCTAGGAGCATGATGGAAAAGGCCATCGGGGTACACAGTGGACAAGGACTTTGAGAAGTGCTCTGATTAGGACTTCAGGAGATGGCTGAACCAGGCTTTGTTGAAAGCTGTGATACAGGATATAGAGAAAGACAGATGGCTTTCATAGTCATAATTGCTTTTTATGACTTCTTTTGCTTTCTTTGAGAGTGGTGAGCATACAGACTAGACTGTCCCACCTTGAAGGTGGAGGAGAACTGGATAAGGTGAAGGTTTGGGTGGAAAAGGATGGAAGTGTGTGTAAGTGTAGTGTGGGTAACTGTGCCTCTGGGACACTCCATGCTACGTCAGAAAAGAACAGACACTGATCTGAAAAATTAGGGAAGGGGTGTTTGAGGTAAGATTACATGTTTCATAGCATTTGCCTGACAGTGGCCACAGCACTGGGCTCCATCTCACTGATAGTACTTGCGGCAGATGATTCTTGCTGATATCTGATGGAACCATCACTTTGATGTTGTTTGCCTAAAGTACTGATTACGATGCAAAATGGTTGATCTCACAACAAGACCACACCTTACATGTTTGTATGCTAAAGTTCTAAGATGTATGAATTACGTCTTACGAGTTTTGGAAGGTGTTCATGTTTTTAACTCTTCTAACAGGGATTTATAATAAACTGTTTACTTTGTAACATGGTTGTCTTTGTTCTGCACAGGTGCTTGAGTTGGTGCTGGAAAACTTTATTTATCCGTGGTACAGGTATGAGCTTTACTGAAATGTTACTATTTTTAATACCGTAAATATTTGTCAACCTAATTAAGAAATTGTCATCTGAAAATAAACATTTCTGTTTCCTTAGCGAAATACAAAGCATACTTTTAAGTGCTACAGTTTCATAATTTTATTGTCTCTTAGCAGAGTACAACAGACCTTTTAATAATTTAGGTATGATAGAAGTGATTCTGATTTCATCCTAAAAACACTTTTAGGTTATCTATTTTTATATGTTCATTTTGTAATAACTCTTACTTGGAAATAAATACAGATTGATGACCATCTGTATAAAAATTCAACCCATCGCCACCTCTGGAATTTACTTCCAGATGAGAAGCATACTGATCTATCACATTGCTTCAAAAAAATAAATAACTTCACAGGGTTTTAAAGAAAAGGTATTTTGAATACTTGTGGCCAACTTTTTGGAGATCATCTTGTAATTTTCTGAGTTTTAAGACTATCAACGATTATGTCGCACTCTATGAATAGATTAATACTGTGTAAATAACTTTAAAATAGTGAATAAAGAAAATACTTTGGCTGATTATTTTTTCTGTGGGTTTTTTTTTTTTGTTTTGGGTTTTCTGCCTTGTACTTTTATATATTAATTAGTGCTTTGCAGCACTTTGTAAGAAAGTATTAAAATATTTCTAGTCGATAATATTGGCATTAATCTTTTTAAACAACATCTTGCTTTAATTCCAAAGTTGACTTTTTCATTGGATGGAAATGTTCGGTTTGTCCTAAAAAATGCTTTCTTTTAATTTACTCTGTGTTGTTGGGTTTTTCTCAGTCTCTGGGATCTAAAGTTTTCTGGGCAGACTTCTTTGCCTCATGGGTTTTTGATTGTGGCCAATGCATGTCTCGCCTTTGTGTGTTGAGTGCTGAAGTGTTAAGCTTCACTGCTGATGCAAACAGCAGAGGGAGCTTTAACACCATATGCTGCGAATGCAAGCTGGAAACCTCAAGGTTTTAAACTTCCAAGTAACAGAAAATCAGGGCATGTTCTATTGAGTTGTTTGATAAAGTAACAAATGTAAGGCAACCATCTCCTGTACTGCATAAATAGAAAAGAGATTTTTCTTCTCTGGTGGAAGGTGTCTTCAATGTCTTTGTCATGGACTGACAAGGAAACTTGTTTCCCACCAATTACTTACCTCTCTGACACCCAAGACAGTGGAAGTCTGGAATATGTAATCTGGTGGGGATAGTAGTATACTATATGTATAATATACAGTTAGAAATGCAATGTAAAATATGCTTGGTATGGAGCCAACCAGCCTACATTCTGCTACACCTTGCTCTCTGGTGAGCAGTATAGGTGCTCCTGCATTGTCTTAAGTTCTGCATGGCTGCACCTCTGGATTTTGAACTAGCTCCATAAATTCATACCCTGCTGATCAAATCTAACAAGCTTTCTGTGAAACTGAAATATTGGGAGTTCAGTGACCTATGGTGGGTGCAGTGATATCCAAGTAATTCTACAGGAAGCAGCTTGGTCCTGAAAGGCTTACTGGTTTCAGTTTAACAGTAGTAATGTCAGATCTGATCCTATTTTAGTCTAGACATTCACATGTTTCCAGCATGGGTTGTGGAGGGACACCTGAACTGTGTCTCTGTGCCATTGTTTGAGGTCTGGTTTGGAGAGCATGTCACTTCTGGCTTTTCCTACTCTAGCTGTACCTGCACAGTTTGCAAAGCTCACATCACCCAGAAGAAAGGATTTGTATATTCAGGACATCCTTTTTTTCTGAGCTAATAAACCTCGACTCACTCAGGTTAATTCTTCACATAGCCTCTGCATCCAGGCTATCCTTATTTAGCAGTGTGGCTGGGTAAGCACTGGCAGGCAATTCATACTTGACAGATAGATTGGTAAAACAGTTGGCTGTGTTCCCTTGCTGAAGCAGTCTGGGCATAATTTCTTTTGCTAGCTGCTCTGCCTTTCAGGTGAATGGATTTTGTGGAGAAGCTAATTTTTTAAATTATTTATTTTTTTAAAAAATTTGGTTTTTGTTTTTGTGCTGTGCCAATTGATGCTGTCTTGGACATTAGTGGTACCAGGATGTATCTCAGTCACAAGCTAGGGCAGTGTAATGTTTACCAGAAGGGTGTGTTGCAAAATAAAATCACAGATTTTTTGCTTAGGAATAAAAGTGCTATAAACAGATTAAAGATATTTTATGTTTGTTTCATTAATAAACTCTGTAAGCATTTTTAATTTTTTTTAGGATAAAATTTAGGGGCAAACATCCTTAAATTTGCATCACTGTAAGGGAATGTACTTAAAGTCCAGTGAACTCTACTGAAATAGGTGTGTGTTTTTGTTTGTTAAACACCTATGTGTGTTTTTGTTTGTTATTTTTCAAAATATTTATGCTTGTTGTATTTATTTAAGTTTTTCTTCTACTGCATCAGAAGAACAGAGCATAGTTGTAAGTAATCTTAAGTTTGCAGAGCTACAAAGCACAGGTGTGAGTCTATTGCTTATGCCGTACAGCAAAATAATATATCTTGCTTATACCAACCTCATTTTCAATAGGAGAGTTTAAAGTTTGAATTAGTCACTCTGTGCTTACTAAATATTTTTGGTCATTGAGGGTACTGCAACTCCAGTTCTCTCAGATTCAGACAGAATTCAGTAATTACCACATTTTTGTAATACATTGCTATGAAAACATTTTTCTTTGGTGGCAAAATCCAATGTTTTCACATACGGAACGGCTTCTATTTTAAAAGCAAGTAATGCAAGAAAAAGTCAGGATTTTTGTTGAGTTACAAACCATAGGTTTACATTTTTATTAGCTTGTGACTTACTTTCTACATCTTCTTGAAAGGAGTTAGCCAAGTTTTGTAAGAATAATTGACACACAGAGGAAAAAAAATCACTTTGTTATTTGTGTATGATTTTCATTTATCAGTGGATATTGTAAGACGTTGCATGCAATAGCAGTTGGGTGTATCTCTCTTGAGACATTACACTCTCTAACTGTTTACAATTAATATTCCTAAAGTTCTGGGAAAACACAGCCAGTTTTTAAAATGCTTCCAAGTGAGTTATTTGGACTTTGCACCATGTCACTGGAGATTTGACATTTTACAGGTTCATGATGTTTTTTTCACCAGTCTTTAGTCTGCTGGTGATTAAAAGAACGTCTCTGCAAATCTATTGTGAGAATATGTGGCATAAAGTCATGTCCAAGTAGGGCCAGCCAAGATACTGGTTATCCAAGTGTCAATAAAATAACTTCTGGTCCAAATGACTTCATGTATCTTGTTGTCTGTCAAATACTAGTACTGTCATAATACAGTTTGTTTGCTAATCCCTTGGCAATGCTAATCCCTTTGGCAGTGTGGGTATTTTCTAACCCTATTGCTTGTAAAATGTCAGCTGCTGATCTTAAACCAAACTTTCCCCTGCAGTGTTCTTATCTGTATGTAATTAGCTTTTGGAGGATGGTTGTGTTTCTTATGCCAGGCTGTTTTATTTGAGGTGTTTTTTTCATGCAATTAGTTGTGCACTTTGACTCTTAGGTCACTAGTATCTCTAGTATTTGCACCTTATGGTTCATCTTCAACAGGACTGTGAATGCCCTATAACCCATGCTAAAATTGCTTTAAAATTTGGATGCTGAATAATGTAAAACGTTTTATGCATAATTTTTTTAAAATGTCATGTTGTTGCTTGTAGTGATATTTTTTAAACACAAGTAATCCTTCTGCTTAGTACATATTCACTCATTTGTTACCAAAAGCTGTGATGGCTCTTGCCTATGGCCATTAGGTAAAACTGGATGCAACTTCCTTTGTTTTGTTATTATTCAGCTGTTATACTGCAGTTTTACCAATATATCAGTCATGCTCTAAAGTTCGTGTTAGTAACTGGTAGATTTTTGGTTTTTCACTTGTATTTTGTGGAATGCTGGCATCGTGATCTCTTTTTCCATTCAGTTCAGTTGCAGTTTCTTCATCTAAGACTTAGTGTATTTCCTGTTTTCGTTCAGTTTTTTGAAAAAGTCATGGAGTTAGGTATTTTTCTTCCTGAATCATGTTTAATTATTTTTACCATGATTTTTCACTGAACATATTTTATTGCAGCAGATGGAAACTGGCAAGCCAGATAAAAAGTTTAGATGACATTTTGACATAGAGATTTGTAAATCTATTTAAATTCTTCGTTTCCAAGCAGAAGCCACTTTAAATAATTTGAATTTCCTTTATGCCGTTAAATTAGGATGTGTTTACAAATGTAGAAACTATGTAAGATTTTACTTGGTCAAAATTATGCAGATAATGTATGAGAGCAGGAATTGGTATATCATTTCAATTTCCTGACATTTTTCTTAAGCCATTGTGTGCAGAGACACAGTGGGAATTCTGTGTATTTTCCTCAAATAGAAGACTGCTGACTCTCTGGTAGCTTTCATGTAATTTCAGTTCATTCTAATTGAAGTGTCACTGTTGAAGGTTCTTATGCTTTTAATAGTGCCAAATGTATTGTGGTTGGATTAACAGAAATGTATTTTATTCTGTTTTCTCACATGCCACGCTTTGCAACACTGCAGAAATATTACTGATGATGAATCCTCAGTGGATGAACTGCGAGGGACAATGCGGTTTTTTGCATCTGTGTTAGTTCGGAGAATTCACAAGGTAAGGTGACTTAAAGGTGTTAGTGTTGGTTTTCCATCAGAAATAATTGACCTTCACAGATGACTTATTCCAATCCCCTGCCATGGCAGGGGCATCTTTCACAAGAACAGGTTGCTCAGCCAAGTCCCAGAGGATGTTGAACACTTCCAGTCATGAACCTTCAGAGATGCTTTACAGCTAGGAATGGGATAAGCTTCAGAAGGAGGGAGTAGATACCCCAAAGAGTCCCTTGTGACTCAAACCTTTCCCCAGTTCTTGCAAATGAATATATTTTTTACACCAGTGCAAGGCATTGTTAAAACTTTGTGATCTTTTAGCTGTGTTTTGGTGACTTAGTCAAAGTGGAACCGTTTTGAAAATTACTGAAAAACAGCTGTTACAAAATGGTGAGCTGCATACCTGTCTTGCAGCTTCTGCTTGCTTGCCTTCTTAAAATGCAGACAAGGTCCTTACATTGTCTGTAAAGAATAGACTGCCATTAGTTGACCAGCTTACCATAAGAATTAAAACAGATACCATTTTTGTATTAATGCAATTCTTAAGGAACATTCTAAATGCTAAAGATTAAAAGTTTTTATTTGCTGTGTTTAATCTATTAGCACATACTTTTTTGTATGTGCTCTCTTGTTAACAGCACAACTCTTTTCTGGTAAAGTGCTTCAAGCCTGTTTCACAGGAACAGCTTCTAACTTTCTGGCTGTCCTAAGCAGAAAGGGCTCCTAACTCAATTTCCAGAATTAGTCAGTGCTGGCCTCTCTGTTGGAGCCACTACTATAAATGTGTGTCTTTTTTTCCCTTCCTTAGTAACAACAATATTTTCTGAGCTACAAGTTGCACATGTACCCTGTCATGACTTATTAACAGCCTGATCCTCTCCTTGTTAAATATCAAATCCAGATGACTTTCTTGTTTACTCTAAATCAGGCATGCTGCTTTTTAAAGTGAACATGTGGGAAGATTAGGAAATATCCATGTATCCAAACAGCCATTGTATGGAGGTGTGAAAGTGGAATAAATCTTTCAAAGTGAAAATCTGTTCCAAGGTCTCAAAATTTGGAGTTGCAATACATTCTGGTGTTAGTTGCATTGTTCATGGATCCATTGTTGATACAGAAAGTGATCATGTCTCCTCTGTTGATCATGTAACAAGGTATTTAATTGGGTTATCTCAAATGAGCTATAGCATCTTGAAGTAGAGTGTTAATTTACCATATCTGCCCTTGACAGTGAGGATTTAAATGTAATATATTCAATTCTCTGGGTAGACAATATGTGCAACAAACACTCAAGATGTGTGCCAGTACTAAGCACTGCTAGGGGACCTACAAAATAAAGTTAATCACAGAAATGCATACATTGAGGAGAAATTCATCACCATCAGTTGTAAATAAAATAGTCAAATACCTTTGCCCAGCAGCTGTACTTTGTTTTGGATTTATTATTAAATGCTTGAGAACAATGGTTCTGGCTAACAGAGATAAAATGTCTAAATTGAGGAAGAATTGTATAAGAAAAAAGAGGCTATTTTTTCTATTTTTTAGACCATATATATTTTCTTTTGCCAAAGAATATTCTACTTTTGAATTGAGACTTAAAATTACAAATTGCTTCAGTGAAAAGAATGATTTTGTTTTCTGTTTAAAGCTGCCTAGGTCAAAGCATGGTTGTTGAATGAAGTAACAAAGACTTCAGGCCTGTTAATTATTAAATGTATGCTGAAATGCTTCAAATCTGGATTTTCCTTGCTGTGGACTGGTTATGTATTTTGAAGGGAAAGGGAAGGTTTTCCCTTTGTGTAGTGTGGTATAGATAGCCCTGCATCTGATTGAAGTTTTTGGCAGAAGTTTGCAGTGTGTACTGCAATGTTGGTAACAATTTCCTTGGCTGTGCTCTTTGTTGAGTTACCTCTGCAGGAAGAAACACTGCCCTATCCCTGTGTTCCGTAGGAAACTCTTAATTTCTAGGAATTACTGTTGGAATGTGAGGCACAAAAGACAGGGTTTTCCATTGATAAACAGAAGCTTGTCCTTTCTTCCTTGTAAATAGGAGCTGACCTTACTTTTAGGCAGCTCTAGTGAATTGTGCTGGCTTGTCTGGGCTGGCCAGGTCAGGTCATAGCTGTGCACCTCAAGTCTTACAGGGGAGTATGCAGGAATATGTAACATTCTCATTGTACAATTGAATAAAAACACCAACTTTTCTCTCAGCTCTGGTAGCCTTTGCAATTGCATTGTCTCTTTCCTTGTCTGGCAAGATACTGTATCAAGGAGGGATTCCTCCATCGGGAAAGAAACTTGTTCAAAATTCTTAGATTTTGAACATTTACAGCTGTATGTTTTTGCATCTCTGAGATGTCTCTTGCTTAAAATAAAGAGCATGCCAAGTGTAAATCACTTTCTAGATGAGTTTCTGTGAAAACTGCTACTGTTGATAAAGAACAATCCCTTGAAACGGTACAGGCTGGGGACTGACTGTCTGCAGGGAGTAGCTCTGCTTGCTGCACAGGCCCTGACCCCATTGTAGGCTGTGAGCTGAATATGAACCATCAGTGGCAGCTTAAAGCACCACCAGCATCGTGGGCTGTATTGACAGGAGCAGAGACAGTCAAGCAAAGTGATTATGTGCCTTCACTTGATGTTCTTTGGATGGCATCTAGGATACTGATCCAGTTTTGGGCTCCTCTTTACCAGAGAGTGGAGCAGGTTCAACCAAGGGGCCACCAAGGTGATTGGGGCTGGAGGAGATGACTGTGTTTAACTCAGGAGGTTTTCAGCGCCAGGTTGGATACAGCCCTGAGCACCCTGACCAGAGCCTGCTTGGAGCAGGGCTAAGACATCCCGAGGTCTGTTTGTGCCTGAATTGTTCTATGATCTTTCTTCCATTTTTGTAGCCATCAAAAAAAAAAAAATGCAGGACCCTAATACAATCCTTGATTAAATCATACGTGTCTTTTGTTTGGCTTATGGTCACATGGTTTTGTTGTTGGTACTAATGGTCTTTTGACTCTGCAACTCAAATTGTCTTTTGGTTCTACCATCACCTGGGGGTGACACTTTTTCTGCGTGTGTGTAGGAGGGTTTCTCTTTGGTTTTAGTCCTTGTGGACACAATTGCAGAGTGTTAAGGCACACAAGTATTAGAAGCAGAGTATAGTTAACTTCATGCTTTTGTTGAGGGTCAAATCTTGCCATAGAACTGGGCTTCGTATGCTGTGAGTTGGAAGTCATGCTGCCTTAGTGTATTTATTGCAGTGAAAAAATCATAATGGGAATAAGTTGACAATAAACGTGTTAACAGCGTCATTTATGGCATTTAGTTCTATGTGATGTTATATCCTTTGCCCAGAAGAAACAGCAGACTGTCAGCTCCTCTAGACAATTTGTGGATTGTTTCTTAATGCTTCATTTTATGGTTCAAACTGGAAAATATAAGCAAAGTAATATGTTTGATAGTTGTCTGTAATATATTTTGGGGGGAAAAATAGGACAATTTTGGTTTCATTTTAAAACATTTCTTTAGGTGGACATACCAACTGTTGTAACAAAGAAGATGCTCAAGGCAGCAATGAAACACATTGAAGTAATAGCCAAGGCCAGGCAAAAAGGTAATGTCAAGACTTAATATGTTGTCAGTTTCAAAGGCCAAGTATGGATATTTCTTTATGCACGTTTGAAATTGTATTGCTATGTCTTTTTATCCTTATGTCCTTTTTTCAAAAAAAAGAGGTCCTTTTGCATTTTTCTTTTGGTGGTTGCAAAGGCAAGTAGGGAAAAAGTTACAGTATGTGTTTGTACTCTCTGTTTTGATTTTTATTGGCCCACGTTGAAAATACTTAATTTTTATCTCTGTATGGGAGTGAACAGGAATGTGGGTTTTGTATTCAGAGCAATCAAGATCATTTAGCAATGCTTCTAGAAGGCTTTCCTTTATATTCCAGGTAAGCAGTTAATAGATGAAAGGGTTTGCACATCTGTGCACTGTACCTGGTACCTTATAGATAGAATGATTTCAAATCTGCATTAGTGAAGTTGTAATATATTGAAAAGTTAGGTTCATGTTTGTAAGCCATGGAGAGACTTTGAGCAGGAACATATTTATTATCCAAGTAAGAATATCTTCACAAGCCTGGTGTAAAAATTATATTTAAACTGCACATTGAAGACATATTTGGATACACTTGCTGTTATTTTTATTTATTTTTGCTGGCTGTGTTCCACAGTGCTGTATCTACTAAATGTGGTTTCATTCAGCTTTTAAATGTAGATGTTTACTTTAACTGGAGTCATGAACTTTTCTTCTTTCCCTCAAAATGTCTCCTTGATATCCATAAATACATGCCAGTGGTCCTGTGAGTAGTGTTAATGATTAAGATGAATAATGAGACATAGCGTAATCACATTGGATGTCTTTCATGGCACAGCAGCAATTTCAAGATACTAGATAATCTTGCAGTGCTGTTTACGCCAATTTTCATGTTTCCTCTGATTTCTGCCAAGGAGTTGGAAACACTTCAGTGGCAAAGAACTGTATTTTAAATGCACAGCATTGAAAATACAGCCATTATTTGTCAGTGTTTTAAAGGAAAATACTTATTTCCTAAGGCAGATATGTGAAGTAGCAGCTGAAAATTACTTTCAGTAGCACTTTCTAGTAAACATTAATAAAGCAGTAACAATACATGGTTCAGAAGCATCTTTCAGACCTTGCTTTGGTTGCTAGTTGAGCCTAGCCTTTTCTCTTTATTTTCTAAAGCCTTTTTCAAATGATTGCTTTTAGGGGGCATTTCCTTTTCTCCTACCCTTGTTACCCTTGCCTCTCTTAGTAATTCTTATTTACACAGGCACCTCCACGATTCATTACCTGTCCATGCCAGAGGGTGCATTCCTCCTGTCTGCTTTTAGTGACAGCAGCTAGGCAGATTTATCAGGTGATATGTATTCCTGCATCCCCCACGTCAGCTGATACCACTCGTGGTTTTTTGGTGAAGGCCAAGCCAGCAGGCTTCTCTCATATGCTGGGAACAAGGTTTAACCTCCAGGATAACTGGGAAATACATTACATACCTCAGCTGTGCCAGGTGGTGATGTTGGCACGAGGCTGTGCCACATTGCTAGTTCAGCTACGTGAGATTTATAACAGCTCAGTTCTTGTCTTCCAAGTGATCTGAAGAAATATAACATTGTTGCTTCTAATTAATGTCTACAGTTTTTAATCTGGTAAAGCAGGTATTCTTTCAACTCCACTGTAATTTAAGAGGCAGTACTCTTGCAGGTCCTCATGAAGGTTTTGGCTTGATTTATCCCGTGTTTAAAATGTATGTTCTTTCACATTTGTTTTCGAGTGTTCTAAGCAGGAAACAGATACTACAGGATTGAGTAAAAGTTTATGTTGATTTCAAATTGTGTTGTAGGCCAAAAAGATAGGAGGTCATGAAGAAGGTCAGGAAAAAGGCAATTAGAGGCAGACTTTGCACAATGCAGGTTTTTTTAAAATCCAGATGCTGAGTTCTTACGTTTATTATATGTGTATATATAATAAATAGAATAAATGTAAGTTTATATTGTTTTATATATATTTGTATATAATTATAAATGAGAAAGCATTCTGGATACCATGCAAACTGCAATTGTTTGGTGAAGGAATTCTTATTTCAGTGTGTGGTTTTATTTTTACGTATCTAGGCTTCAAAGTCTAAGCCAAGGTTCTTTTGTAAAGCTTCAACATTTTATCCTTTTGGCAGTTGCATATGTACTAAAAATACTAACTTTTAAGCTCAAATGAAAAGCAATTGCCTTGTGTTTCCCAGTAAGAAAAAGCTGAAGCAACTCTGTAATGCTATTTTTTTACTTTCAGTAAAAAATGCAGAATTTTTGCAGCAAGCTGCTTTAGAAGAATATGGACCAGAGCTCCATGTTGCTTTGAGAAGCCGAAGAGATGAGCTTCACTACTTAAGAAAACTTACTGAGCTTCTTTTTCCTTATATTTTGCCCCCCAAGTCAACAGAGTGCAGGTATATAAATTATTTAGAATTGTATTTTTTTAGGTATCTGCATACTATGTAGTACAATAATTCTGGAAAGTGAAAGAATGAACTTCGAAGTCATCTTCCTTCTTACGCCATTGTTAATAATTTTTTTATTTGTCTTTAAAATAGCATGTTTGTGGTATTATTTAATCCTAAAATGTTTCCCAGTAGTATATGACAGCATTGGAAATTCTACTTAGAAATTTATGCGATCAAATACTGCTTTGGATTTTTGTTTTCTTTCTTTTATTTTCTTTTCAGATCCCTGGCTCTTCTGATTAGAGAGATTCTCCCAGGTTCTGTTTTCCTTCCCTCAATGGATTTCTTAGCTGACCCTGTAAGACTTTGGAGCACAAAAATAATCTTAATTTGTTCAAAATTACTGTTTTCCCAATAAGCATGTTTGGTAAAGCAAATGATGCACAGTGACTTACTTCCTGTGCATTTTGACTAGAGAAAAGAAAAAGGAATCTTGTGGCCAAACAAATTGTTTTGTTTGTTCAGACAGCTAGATTGAGTGTTTAACTCACGGAACTGACTAAAATAACAGTATTTGTATGGTCTCTTAAGAAATGTATTTTTCAATGAAGATCTACAACACCTATCAAATGGGAGAATGTTGTGCTAGTGTAAACATCTTCAAATTACTATTGCTACATTAAAAAAGGGCTCAATTACTTGAACTCTTAGCTGTGTGGATATTTATAGCAGGTAAAGTAAATCAGCCTTTTATGCAGCTGTATTAAAAACGATATTCTCCCTTAATTCTGCAAATAAGGGGGCATTTATTTCTGAAGATGCAACACTGTCATCTTTGTTTTTATATATGCATATATTTTAATTGGCAAAATTACAGTGCCTTATGCAGGCATCACCTGGCTGCAAACAGAAAGTACTGTAGTGTGTAAGTATTAGTAGCTCGTTAGATCTGCACTTACAGTAAAAATACTTTAAAGAGCATTCTTCTACTGGATAAAGAATGTTTCTGTGCAGGTCTCTTCAGAAATTCCCTGATTTGTATACTTGAGGAGACCATTGAAGGTCAATTCTCAAACATGTATTTCCATGCTTTGCTTTTTAAAAAGTATTTAATATACTCAGGTTTAAACATGGGTATAACAGTATTGAAATTATTTTAATCTATTTTGTTGAGTTTCTTTAATGTTAATTTTATTTGTTGTGTTGTGTTTCTTGCAGGACACTGTCAACCATTTGCTGCTGATCTTCATTGATGATAGTCCAGTGAGTACAAAGTTAAAACAGTGGCATTTTGTTCACCCATTAAAGAAGCTTTCTTACCCAATTGTCATTTTTTTTCTGCAGCCTGAGATAGCAACTGAGCCTACTTCTTCATTGGTTCCATTTCTTCAGAAATTTGCAGAGCCAAGAAATAAAAAACCATCTGTAAGCAGAAGCAACATTTACTTCCTTTCCTGTTTTGAATAAATGTTTTACTTTACCTGCTGATTTTGTTCTACCACTCTTTGCATTATTTATGTACTCGCTGAAAGTTTGAAAGTTGGCTGACTGCATGTTTAACCTACTCAGGTACTGAAACTGGAGCTAAAGGAGATCAGAGATCAGCAAGACCTGTTATTTCGTTTTATGAACTTCCTGAAACAGGAAGGGGCAGTCCATGTGCTGCAGTTCTGCCTGACTGTGGGTAAGATTACAAATGTGTGCTGAAGGTATTTGATGATCTAGAAATCATGCTAATAGAAGACTACAATTTGCATTTGGGTAATTTAGGAGGAAAAAAAGTCCTTCTTATGTCAGGAACAACTTCATGTGTTCAACACATATCCTTACTGTGATAAGGAATAATTTGGTTTCATTGCAATATATTTTTAGTAATAATTTTATTAACAAATCTGAATTATAATTAATAAGAAGGTATCACCTTATTATGTAGTATTTTGAGATGTCTTATGTTTCTTTTAATTTTGAAGTTTTGCAAATTACTTACCTACTGGAAAATGAGTTGATGTTATAGTGTGCATCAAGATGCTATTTGTTTGCCAGACTGATCAAGAAATGCTTTTTTCTTTTCTTCTCAGAGGAATTCAATGACCGAATTTTGAGACCAGAACTATCAGATACTGAAAAGATGTCTCTTCATGAGGAAGTACAGAAGATTTACAAAACTTACTGTTTGGATGAAAGCATTGACAAAATTAGATTTGACCCTTTCATTGTGGAAGAGATTCAAAGAAGTAGGTTGGAATTTGAAAGGAATAATGTACACTGGAATTTAAACCGCGTTCTGTAATAAAGTGGAAACAAATTTTGCTGAATATCATCAATCTTTTTTTGCCAGTTTTAAAAATTGTTTTCCCCTTGCTATATTGTACTTAGTCCTTGTTTTGTTAATTTCTATATTTTATTTGTAAGACTTAGAGTAGCTTGCAAAGTAATTGCAAGTTCTGACCAGAAAAGAACTTGAACTCCAAATGCCTTTATGTATATCTTTTTATATTCATACTTAAATTTTTTTTATAGTTGCTGAAGGTCCATATATGGATGTTGTGAAACTTCAAACTATGCGGTGTCTTTTTGAGGCTTATGAGCACGTACTTTCTCTGCTTGAGAATGTTTTTACTCCTATGTTCTGTCACAGTGATGAGGTAAGTGAAAGATTTGAAGAGTAATCTTAAAAGCAAGATGGTATTTTTTTTTAGGATATGCTATTTACAACAGTCATGTGTATTTGGAACTGAAAAATATGGTTTCA
Source organism: Lichenostomus cassidix (assembly GCF_008360975.1). Taxonomy (NCBI): domain Eukaryota; kingdom Metazoa; phylum Chordata; class Aves; order Passeriformes; family Meliphagidae; genus Lichenostomus; species Lichenostomus cassidix. The sequence goes on from NC_139483.1 coordinate 77,758,863, forward strand.
TTTTCCACTTCAGTTTGCATTCCAGAGCTGGACCAATCTCAGTAGGCAAATAGAATTTATTCCAGTCCAACATGACATCACAGAATAAAATAAAAACTCTTCATTTTTTGATGTAACAATTTGTGTATATCATAGCCTTTACAAATTCCTCTCCACCCCTTCTTTTATGATTGCAAATCTGGTGCAAAAGTAATCTGCCTGATAGACATAGAACACAATCTCTTTGTTTACTTTTAAAAATATAACAGTATTTAAAGGTACGAAAGTTGTATTTATGTTCTTTCAGCATTGTGGATTCCAGCAGCTAGAAGTCCAGTGTCTGTTTTCAAGGAGAAATTTACAATGTATTTAAGATTGTTGTGTGATTGGGTTCTAAATGCCACCTTAAGAATTCCCCACTCTGGGCTGACTTTAGCTGCCTAAAGCCTTCTAGTTGGACACACTTCCATCACAGGGATGAGTCTGAATTCATGTCCCTTTCAGAATTTTGTGTAAGTCAGGTTGTGTGTTAAGCTTCTCGCATTTACTTGTGGCATAATGTATTGATTTGTCCAGGGAGTGGGTACTTGCATTGCTTGGCACTATTCTTAATAAAAAGAACATTTCTCAAAAATTGTTTTGATGGTCATCTCTCCCACAATAGCTGTAATGCTCCAAATGCTTGATTTTTTAACAAGGATGAGACATAAATTTTGGTGCTTAATTTTTATTTCTGTTTCATGGTTTTAATCTCAAGATTATGTAAGGTTAAATAAGTAGTCCTAGGCTCATGTATTGATTATTTTATGGTCTGCCCTTTTCCAGATTAAAATTCTAACTGCTAGATTATGGTCAGCTTGGTTTTTTTACTTCAGTTCTTGTTTCCTGAATTTTGCAGTGTTGTTGCATAGTAGCCTTTACCTCAGCTAATCCAGTGTTTTCTTTGATACCTTATTTGCCTGCTACAGTACTTCAGACACCTTTTAAGAGGAGCAGAGTCACCAACCCGCAATTCAAAGTTCAACAGGTAGGTAGAATTTTGTAAGTGTTTTTCTTTGGTTGTTAGTTCAAAGCATCAAAATATTAAACCATAGGAATTTTGCTACTGCCTGATACTAATTTAACTAAAATTTTAGCTGTACTTTTTGTTTCTTAATGAAGAAATTACATACTGAAGGTGCAAGCAATATTATGCAAGATGTCTCTTCTCTTTGAAGCATTTTGCGTTAAAGAATTTAAAATGTGATTTAGATCTCAACATTTGAGAAGAGGGAAGGAAACAAAATATTGTGCAGTGTGAATTAGATAATGCAAGAATAAAGTGGTGATTTAATTGACTGTGTATATATAATACCATTTTAGTGGTGCCAAGCTGCATTGTCTTTGAGTTCAGATGGTACATGGATAGTTACAGTGTACCCTACGTCTAACCAGCCTGGTTATTCATTGGGAATCTCCTCTTATTGTGACAAGGAGGATTTGTCATTTCTCCTAAATCAAATGTGTTTTCTGGCCCCAAAATCTATTGCTGAAAGGTAGCTTCAGAAGCTTTGTTTCTGGGCTTGGGCCATATACTTGCTGACCACCTTCAGGCTCCTGTGGAGGAGAAGAGGCTCTCCTCTGGTAGGGATGGGTGATCTCTCACTCTGGGCTTGGTTTGGGTTGATAAACCTTGAGGTCTCATAATTTCTTGTGTTTCACTTTTTGTTGGATGGCTCTGACAGTCGTGGACTAGCCCAGCTGAATTTCTCTTATGTCCTAGCCAAAAGAAGAAAAACTTCAGTGAGACAGTCTTTAATTTGGATAGACTTTTTCTTGGTGTGAAATAAGATCCACGGTACTGTGCAAAATGCTGTTTGTCATCTTCTAGAGGAGTAACAGTGATTCATCTCACCTTTTCTGCTTTCATTAGAGTTATACCTCAGAGCAAACCTCTTGTTTTGCAGCCTACTGTGAGATTGTATTATTGGGACATACCTTTCTTCCCAGCTCTTGTTCTTCAAAAATCACATGATTGTTATCTTTATTATGTCTCCATTGGTGCCATCTTCAATGTAGTCTTTACAGTTTTTGTAGGTCCAGGACTGGAGCTTTGGTGTAGTGCTGTCTCAGATTGGTGCTGGCAAGCTTCTGCTTCTTAACAAAGAGGTGTGGAATGAAGGCAGCTAGTCCAAGCTGCATTCCTTTCCTACATGGTATTCCACTAGGAAGGGTGACCTTAAACACACTTCACCTTCTGCTGAAGATAGCTACAGGGTTTCACCTAGACCTTTAAATCTGCCTTCTGGTCTCTTCCCCATAATTATTCATGTCAGGAGTTGGAAGCATCCTGTCATACTCTTCTTAAATTTAGTTAAAGTATGAAAACCTGTAGGTCACCTTCTTGGTGCTTTGCTTTTAAAAACAGAAAGGGGGTAATTACAGGCCATCTCTATCCAAAGTTTTTGAAATGCATCTCTGGCTACAAAATAAATAAATTTTATTTGGGGACTGTTGCAGCATTTTCTCAAACAGCATCAATAGCATTACTGAAAATGTATCTGGTTTATATTTTAGAACAATTTGAATGCCTTCAGTATATATGCTGATTTACAATACGAGATACTGTGTGTTCCTGGAGTGGTGCCTCAGTGACTGTTTCCATGAAACAGAGGTCCTATATGCAAGTAGTTTGCCTGTTGCTTTGGGATTTCCCTCTGCAGAATTGTGTACAGTCACTGCCAAGGGGGTGGGGAAAAAACAAGGTTACTTACAGAATTATTCCAGATGTTATTCCATATATTTTGTCTTGCCTTCTCTTCCTTATTCTAGCATTAGTTCCATTTGAAAGAAATTACATGCAAAGATGAGTTTTGTTTCCTGTATCGTTGATGTGCTTTGGTATGGATACTGTGTGTGTATTGCACAGGTACTGCTGGTTAAAAAATAACATCAAGGAGTAGGTATGAAATCCCAGTGGAATGTGCATGGGGGTAATGTGTTGAAACATTTCCCTTATTGCAAGACAAGAAAATTACAGTTTCTAGAAAATATAGGTGGGAACGTAGGAAGAAGTGACTATCTGTGTGATTTTTGGTTTGAATCACTTCTTTGAATGTACAGAACAGTCATAGCTTTTTGCATACACACAGGACAAATAACACACTGTGAAAACTCCCAAGGCAATGGGTGGGGAGTGTCAAGTGATTCTGGAAGGTAAAGAAGTTACATTGGGAGTATTCTAGTAACTTGATAACTAACTATAGTCTGTAACCTAATGTTTAATCGGTGTTGGCAATGATAACTGATGTTCTGAGTTCGAATTCTGTCAACTTAATTTAGGTAGCATGGAAGAGACTACAAGAATTCTCTCTCCCTCTCTCACATTTATGTACTTAGAATATATTACTGCATTATTTAAATGTAGTCTGTGTTGTAGGTCTAACAAAAAAAGAAAAATTACTATGTAGTATAAATTCCCAGATTTCTGGATAGCTGTATATCTTTCTTGATTTTCTGCATACCATAACTACAAACAAATAGACACATCCTGGTTCCTCATATTGGGATAGCAGTGAAATTAAAGCATTTTTCAAGTTAATGGACCAAGTAGAAAAGATACTAATTATTTCAGGGAATGGTTGGTAGTAAAACCCATTAAGTTAAGATATAGTTCTATGCATTGTAATAGTCACCCTCATTTCTGACCTGGTAGGTTATATTTCCAGTTTCACAGTTAACATAACCAAAAACAGTGTAAGAAGTCTTAAAATCAGATCCTTCTGTAAAACAAAATCTAAAATTTTAATATTTTTAGCCCATATCAGTTTGTCCAGAATTCAGTAGCTCCAGTGATTTAAAGTCCTGTGTATGGTGACATTGTTTATAGTTAATTCATTTAAACATCTCGATTGGAATTACTGGGTTGATGTCTGAGGCATTGATTTTATGTACCAGGTTATGTAGAATGTCAAAAATACATGACAGTTCTTAAAATCTGTGAAATAAAATTTTTTTTGAAGATATTTTAATTTTTAATAGTGGCTCTTTGTATACGTAATACAGAGGGGGAGAGGGCATGTATTATTACGTAAAGTAAGTCCACAGCCTTTGGACTACAGATTGTATTGGCCAAATTAACTAGATTCCTACATGACTTCTGAAGATATGTAATAGGAAAAGTAAGCTGCCTATTTGGCACTACAGGTAACTCCAAGAATGGAAGTTGTTCTCTGTAAATTGGCAATTGCTTGTGCTGAATCTCTTGAAAGTTTCGATAACTGATGTTTTAAAGTCAAAGGCCAAGCTTATGATGATGAAATGTGCAGGTAGTGTTCACATTTCACTTTCTTAGGATTCTAGGTCAGGAGCTCCTAATTGTGTCACCTCTTTTGTTAATCCATGGTGATCATCAAAGCTGATTTGATTTTGTTGGGACAGGTCTGTCAAATTTGGATTTGTTTTGGGGTTTTTTTGTTGGTTTGGTTTTGTTTTATTTTCATTTTCTGCTGGGCTCTGAGGTAATTTGTTTGCCTGTTGTTGCAGAAGTAGCCTGAGTTTGGATGACTTACGGTAAGTCTATCTAACACTCAATGAATGTTGTGTGTTAGTTGTGCTGCATCTCTCATGACTTCATCACAGAGCTTTTATAACAGTAATTACCTGTTCATTTTATTGGAAAAGACATGAATGTCTTGTCTGGACTGAAGTGCATTTCTCCTCACAAAAAGCTTTACTCCCCATGTCCTCTTCACAAGTGTTTAGAAATTGCTTAATTACTAATTTCATGTGTTTGCATTACATTAACATTGTTTGCTGTACATTAACGTTGTTTGCTGTTAACTGTCTGTTGTCATTTGTTTGAAATATATTTGCAGAACTTGAAAGTTTTTTTGTTTGTTTTTTTTTAAACTGGTGACTGCTAAAATTTCCTTTACTATGTGTCATATTTCCAGATCTTGTTTGAGGTTTTATCACTTTTGTGCTGGTTTTACCTTGGGCAGCTGTATCAGGGGCGGTCATAGTCTAACACTGCATGCACATATAGCCATTTTATGATTTTTAAGCACTCAAACCCAACAGTTGCCTAATTTAGTTCTCTCTGCAGCCTCTCTTGTGGCTGTTACAGGTTTGATGACAACATATGCTATTTTTTTATAACTTGCAGTAGGTAGTATGTGACCACTCATTAATGCCTTAGTAGCTGTTCAGTGGTGTGTTTTCTCATTATTCTTGCTTCTTTAAATACATGCTATCCAAACTCAGAAAACAATCTTTTCTTTATGGACTTTTCCTTAGAATTTATCAGAGCCATCAGTATGACATAGATTGCTCGTACTATTCTAGAGGGGAAATTATTCAACTTAATTTTTCAGGTTACAAATCGAGGTAATTAGATGCTTTTATATTTAATATGCCAGTTCACTGTGTTGAGCTATAACTTGCTTTATTGTTGAGCAGTAGGGAGTTCTTGAGATACAAATGCAGCTCATTGATTTCCAAGTGCAGTAATATGTTCTCAGCATTTCTCCTGTGTGTAGGGATTTTAGTTAGCCAAAAGGAAATGGTACTGTGACTTCACATGCGTGGTAATATCTGGCTTGTCTGATATATACAACTGGTCTGGTCCTTTTTGACCCAGAGAGTCTCACAACATCATTTGTCAGCTGCATAGCCCTGGCTCATCACCTGCCAAGATCTGTTCAGTGCACTGAATGAGGCAGGTATCCTGTGGGAAAATGATTTTGTAACCATCCATGATTAAAAAATACCATAGTGCACAGTGGACTGCCACGGTCTTTGGTCTGCAATTCCCTGTTATAGAGTGAACAACAATTTTAATTTTTTTAATGTTAGGTATGTGTTACTTTTGGACTGTTTGAAAAAAAAAAAAATTGTCCCAACTTGTTGTTGTCACATCATTCATCAGGAATGTTGGAGCCTATAGACTCTCCACAAAGGACCCTGCTGAGAAAGCAACTCTAGGATGGTGGTCTAATAATGCTATTATATGAGTTAGCACTAGAGGGAGTGGGATACTTTTTCCAACAAGTTTTGGACATACATGTATTTGTTGACAGTAGCAGAGTTGACAAGTTTTAAAAAAACCTAGTCTCTGTTCTAAACTGTCTACCTCCTCTCATCTTTGGTCCTTCATGTCTTGAACCTGCCCCTATCCTAGTCCCATCTCCTTCCTTCTACCTAGCCTTGAGGTCTTTCTTCTCTTTTTGCTTAGCCAGTGAATCTATTAAATTTTCATCCTTGCACCTTTTCTTGGTATGTGTTTTTCTTCTTGCCCAATTTCTTCAGAATGTTGGTCATCCTGTTGCCTGTCCATCTCTGCTAACATCCATGGATTTCTTTTCTGTGCTCATCTAATGTGATTTGCACTCAAGGATTTTTGCCAAACCAGTCCTGTGTTCTCTCCATATGTTGTGGAGAGTGTCCGTGTACCCTTTCATTCACCGTAAGAGACTGTGAAGAGACTCCCATCCTAGTTTGTCATTTTGTACTTGTCCAGTTGAGTGATTGCTTTTTACTCACATGGTGTAATCTTTGGGCTCTGCACTGGGGCTGGAAGGATTGGTTCCTAGCTGTCAGGTTGAGTTCTGCCTCCATAGAGCTCAGTACAGGTACAGGTGGATGCTGCCTTCACCTGGAGCTCGATCAGTATGGGAAAGAACTGCTTTGAGACTGAGTCCTATCAAATCACTGGCCTTGTGCAAATTAATGTTTTTGGTCGAACTCTTGAGAACTGCACAAGTTTTCACAGGGATGATGAAAACTTCCTTTGAGGTCAAGCCAGAAGTCTGAAATACTAACCTTCCAGAAAAGCTAGTTTTGTCTGATTGAGGTTTGAGGTTTTTTTATCCCAGTGTTGAAGCACTTGAACAAGATTCTGGTAGGTCCCCAGTGTGAAACAGCTCAGTTCAGCACAATAATGTGTAGTACAGGGTGTTTAAAAATGTAGTAAAATCGTTCAAATATGGATTTAGATTACAAGCAGCCAAGCAACCTTGTCTTTGCATAGCAGAGATAATTAAGATAGATGGTGCCAGTCTGCTTTGGAGCTGATGATTATATGAGATAGAAAAAGCAAAAGATTTGGAAAAACAGTGGGTTAGTTACACAACTTTAGTAATGTACACAGTCTGTAAAATTGTAAACAGGAAGCTCATTAGTAACATGCACCTGCATGTTTGGAGTCAGCAGTTGTCTGCATGGTTTTACAGATGATGAAGATGCTTTACCTGCTGATGGCTGCTGTTCTCTTTATACTCCCTCCCAGTAGTCAATAGTTTCTTGTTTTAAAGGAAAAAGAAACAGGATTTTTTTGTTCTCTAAAGTACTAATTGTACTTCTAATATCAGTCTATAAATTTGTTCTTAATGTTTGGTTGTGCAGTTTACTGTATTGGTTTTTAACTTGTCTCTCAACTGTATATATTGAATCACCATAAGTAGCCTCAGGCTGATTCTGTATTCAACAGAAACATTTTTCTTTCCAGAACTACTAGCATTTCTATGCAAGAAATAATCTTCAGTGTCAGGACTTGTGTAAGGGCATAAGAATGATAAATATATTATATCAGGAGTGTGCTTCCTGCCCAAGTATTTTTTTTGCCTTACCTTGTGTGTTAGCTTTTGGGTGCTTTGTCATAAGTGGCAAGACTTTAAAAAGTCATCATCTTTCAGTCAGACTGGCTCTTCGAGCCAGGATTTTTCAGTTGCGTCTGCTTCCTCTCATGCTCAGTCTTGCTTCTTGCACATTCCTTTTGTTTGTCTCTACTGTTTAAAAACTGAGATCTATCGTGAATATGTGCTTGTAAAATTCCATTTTTAAGATTCCAAGGATCTATGCTTGGCAGAAGGATAAATATTTAAATACGAGTACATGAAAAAGGACAAAGTTAATGACCTACTTGATGTGCATGCCTGTAAGCAATACCACAGTTTCTGCTGTCAAAACAAAATTGTTTTGCCTAGGTAATTGTTTATTCTGTGTCATGAATTACTAGGATACTATTGTAAGAGTTTACTTGTGGTTAAGCATATGGGATTCCTGTGTCATAAAAGTGTAATCAAGAAATTTTGCTGCTTGATTATTTAATTTTGATAATTGATTTTAATTAAGTGGAACTGTAAATATATTGGCTACCTGTTTATAGAGTCATTTATCTGCAAATGATGTACACTGGCCTAATGAGCAGCTGTGTAATAATATGCCTTGTGTTGTGAACTGTGGCTTCTGTAATTCTAGGACCACACAGAAGAGAGGAGAATCATTTGGAATCAGCAAAATCGGGAACAAAATAAAAGGTGTATTCAAGAGTTCTGCAATGGAGGGAGCTATGTTGCCTAACTATAACTTAAATGAAGGAGAAGATGACTTTGTGAGTAAAATCATTACATTTTACTTGAAGTCTCTGTTGGGCTTGGGGTTTTTTTATTCTCCTTTGCTCATTTGAAAATGTTACGTTTCTGGTGTCTTTGCTGCATAGTTTTCGTGTGTTGCCTTCTGATTAAGTTGCCTTCTCTTCTGTGTATTCATTCACAAGCCAAGGTCACACTCCTAGTTAGAGTGTTTCTGAGCTTGCTGCTTTAGTACAGAGAAGTACCAATAGTAGCAGTGTCAGATATTTTTGTAAACAATGATTTTTAATCTAATTTTGGATAGTAAGGGGTGCATAGGATTGCATGCATGGCTCTTCATCTGAACCCTGCCACAAGACCTTAAAACCATAAAGAACGTAGTGGAGTAATTGCTGTCAAGTTGGTCTGTGATGCAGCATTTTCTCTAAAAATCAGGAGCCAGTAGTCTTTTCTCATTTGTCTTGGGTGTCTCCCTCAGCTGATGTTTTTCTTCCATGCTAAACAGCCATGAATGGAACCAATGGTAGAATTTACTGCACGGGACATTGTTGTCTGAAGTACAGTTGAGGGACAAATGGAAAATTTGGAAAAGGGAAGAGGAGGGAATTGGTTAGAAGCAGAGGTAGACTGTACCAATTAAAACAGAACTGGGGATCTGTGTTTGGATCCTTACAGATTGAAGAAGGTGTTATGGTGATGGAAGATGATTCTCCTGAGGAGGCTGTTACCACCCCAAACACACCCCGCAACCTTGCCGCATGGAAAATCAGCATCCCATACGTAGATTTTTTTGATGATCCCTCCTTGGAAAGAAAAGACAGAAAGGAGAGAATTCCTGTATTCTGTATTGATGTAGAGAGAAATGATAGAAGGGCAGGTATGCAATGTTTTGGATAAATAAAGTATCATTTGAAAGTGAACTCATAATATTCTGGTGTGCTGTATTGTGATGGCTCTTGCAGTGTGTTTGTGTATGTGTTCTGATTTCAAAATAATGGCTTGAAAGTTCTAAGGAAATGAGCTTAGGAGAAAAATTATCACATTTAGCATTTGCAAGCTGAGAACTGGCTCTTCAGCATGAATCAGTTCTATTTAGACTTCCTGCCAAAGTCTGAGATGTTCTCTTTCCAAAAATACTTATCCTAAAATTTGTATTAATAACACCTGGCATATTTTTCTTTCCCCCCACTCTGAACTTTGGAATAATGAACAACAAATAAGTTTTTATATAACCTTAAGATTAGTTCTTAGGAAATGCAAGTATTGTGCTGATTAGGAACCATCATGGCTTGCAGTTAGTTTGTCAGTATCTAGGTAGCAATACATTCATATGGAGTGGAGGAAGACAGCATCATCCTAAGGCTGCATTGATTTGTGCTAGTGAGACTAATAGTTCCACAATGAGCAGGAAGTATTTAAGAGGTATTTAGTGACATCTTCCAGGATTAAGAATGATCAGCATTCAAGATGGTGGTGCAGAGGACTGTATTCAACAAGTAGTATTTCTGTAAATCATTTGGTTAAAAGTTTGAAAATAGATCTAAGAGTCAGCTCTCATAAAAGTTTCTGTACTCTGATGTTTAGATTGCAGGGATCCCATAAATGAGGTGATAATTTCCTTGCTAATACCATATCTGTCTACCAGTTACGCATTTTATGACTAAAAGTACCTTTAAGTTGATGTCACTACAATGGGGGGGCTAATGTCATTGGGGTTTTTCTTATGATAATCCAGCACATGTTTGCTGTTGCTAATTTGTCTCTCAGGTGGCATAAAACCTGGTTTATTTTTAACTTTTTTTTTTTTCCTCCAGTTGGGCATGAACCTGAACACTGGTCTGTCTACAGGAGGTATCTTGAATTTTATGTGCTTGAATCAAAGCTTACAGAATTTCATGGTACGTTCTCCATCATCTGGAAAGCCACTTTTCCTCCGCTGTGATTATCATTCATTGCTGAACTGAAATTTAAAATAGTAAAATCAGTTTTTACTCCATTAGAAGAATAATTTCATCTCCTTGATGTCTTTATTTAGGTACATTTCCTGATGCTCAGCTTCCTTCAAAGAGAATCATTGGCCCCAAGAACTATGAGTTCTTAAAATCCAAGAGAGAGGAGTTTCAGGAATATCTGCAGGTATTGAACAAACATGTGGAGCAAAGAATATTCTAAAACTAATGATGTAAAACTAATAAAAGAATATCTGGGGGGGGGGGTTGTTTGTTTGTTTCCAAGTAACTTTATAGTTAGAGAAAGAGTTCAAGTGGGCAGTGTTAAAGTTTCACGACTGAAAACAGAAATCTCATGCAAATGACAATATCTGTGGCAGTGTAATGCTCTTTGAATATCTTTTTGCTATACAGAAACTGATTTTTAAAGTACTTACACTTGTTTTGTTCCTTCTGTCTCAAAGAAACTTCTGCAACATCCAGAACTGAGTAACAGCCAGCTTTTAGCTGACTTTCTGTCCCCTAATGGAGGAGAGACTCAGTTCCTTGATAAAATGTTGCCTGATGTGAATCTTGGTATGTAATATGCTCCTTGTTTATGCTAACAAATAGCAATACTGTACATGCTGTGATTGAATTCTGAGATTCTGTGAATGATAGTAGTAATGAATCGATAACTCTTGTGAATATGGGAAATAAGAACTCTGCTCCTTCACAGACCTTAAAATTATAGCTTAGAGAGCAAAATATGCTGATACTTCTTCCTTGAAGAAAAAAGACATTTTGAAATTACGAAAAAAAGTGTTGAAGTGGTTGCTCTTGAATTTTTGTGTCAGCAAGCGAGATGATGAAATTTCTTCTAATAGATTTTATAGTTCAAGAGAATTTATGGTATTGTCACAAGTCAAATCTGCATGAGTCAGTATTGTTTGCAGATGAGATGGTATAAACAAGTATAATACAAAACCACCTTTGGATTTTAATTTATTAAAATCTGCTTATTTTATTCTGAATATAATACAATATTTGATATTTCTAATATTATCTGGTGTTAAGATCTTCCCTAACATTAACTGCTTAAAAGAATTTGAGGTAGCAATGTGTGTGATACAGGCAGGTCAAATGGAAATTGAGAAGTTCTAATGTCTAATGACAGTAGCTCATAATAAATCAAAGAAGTAGACTGTAGTGTGACTTGGCTGCAATGTAGCTGTCTCAGAACAGTGGGCCTGAGCTGGCTTCCAGTCACTGTGTGCTCCTGCTGGGGCAGCCTTTCTCTTAGTCTGCTTTAGGAGTTGTTGAATCAGATTTTGGTTCTCATCTTTCAGTTGAAAGGTTCTGGTTTTGTTTCAGGTCTCCATGCTAGAGCCAACTGTACATCCTTTTTAGAAAGCTTATAATTATGGTGCTTACTGTAATGCATTTCTTATCTGAGACTGCTTCACTTCCATAAGCAGCACTGTAACAAGTCTTGGCATTTCAGTTGGGATTTTTGTGAGAATGAGAATTTTTATTATTATTTGATCATTGCACATACTTTCCTGTGTAAATTCCAAATTTAATGACATGTAGATAAGAAAAATATTACTGTAGCTGTAGTGCTTAAAATAAAACTAGTCCTAGACACTTTGATTTTTCAGTATTCAAAGCTGCTGTGCCATATCCTGATAGCTTTATAGGACAGAAGAGCTGATCTTTAAGGCCACAACTGTAACCTGTCCAGTTAAGAAAATTCTGCTCACCAGCATTTTTGAGGCTGGACCCCTCCAGAATCTCTCCAGATTAGCTGATTTTTCCATGGAAAAAGGAGAATCTGAGTTATCTTGACTTCTTCTGTGATAAGTGTTTATGATTTTATGAAGCAGTTAAATACAGGGAATTTTGCTTGTACTGGTGTTGTAGCAGTACAGTTACAGTGTAGTTACAGTGCTATAGCTATTTGTGCTTAAGCCTGTAGAAAAGTTAAAAGGTAGATCTACAGTACTTTATTGTGAGTTTTTTAAAATATTCAGATAATAATATCTGAATTTTTAAATATCTTTTGTTGGAGCATACTAAGCACTAAGATAACAAGCTGATTATGTGCAACACTATTTTCTTAGGTTTTTGTGCCAAATTAAAAAAAAAACCCAACAGATTTTAAAAAATTACTGTGTTTTTAAGCAGCTACTAGACAATGAGACTACTAGACAATGAGTACATAAAATGTAGCAGAGCAAAATGTCTTTCAAATCAGACAGTGATAATGAAGTTTTTGTTTGTTGTTTCTAATTACAGGTAAAATCATAAAATCTGTTCCAGGAAAGCTGATGAAAGAGGTGAGTAAGTCTTTTAGGTTGCCAACATCTCAACTTCAATAACTAATTTTACAAGAGTACTAACTTACAGGCTAGTCAAAACTTGGTTTGAATTTTTTTTTTTTTTTGTGTGTTAGTTTTTATCTTGTAATTATGGAAGTGACAGGTCACTCATGTCTTTTTTTCAGAAAGGTCAGCATTTGGAGCCATTCATTATGAATTTTATCAACTCCTGTGAATCTCCCAAGCCTAAACCAAGCAGGCCTGAACTTACCATTTTGAGTCCCACTTCTGAAAATAACAAGAAGGTACAGTAAATCATGTTCCTTTCCCATTTTACAGAAGTGGGGAGAACTGAGCATACACTTTCTCTCATACAAGGGAGTTGTCTTAGAACTTATTAACTAAGATTATTTCAAATGAGGCTAAGCTGGAAAATGCTGTCTAGGAACACAGACACCAAGGGTGTTCAGTCCAAAGGCCAGACCAAAGGTAGACTGGAAAGTGTAACACTTTCCTACTCCCCAGATTTGTGTGGCACAGACTGCAGCTGTTCAGTTCTGCAGTTTCACTTTTGTTGTGTCACACGAAATCTTTGTGCAGATGTGCAGCCTTCCAGTTCCTGAAGGAAGCCTACAAGAAAGATGGAGCAAGACTTTTACCAGAGCATTTAGTTGACAGGACATGGAGAAATGGAGCTGAAAGAGATTAGGTTTAGATTAGATATTAGGAAAAAAATTGTTACTGTGAGGGTGGTGAGGTGCTGGAACAGGTTGCCCAGAGTGGTTGTGGATTCCTCATCACTGGAATTTATTTAATGCCAGATTGGATGGAACTCTGAACAACCTGGTGTCCCTGCCTGGAGCAGGGGTTTTGGGAGTAGATGATCTTTGAGGTCCCTTGCAACCCAGGCCATTCTGTGATTCTGTGCTGTAAGTGCTGTGCAGTGGTGGGGCAGCTCACTCCAGCTGGTAAAAGTGAATGCCAAATGTCTGTACCAGGCCTGTGTGAGCTGCCTGTATAGAGTGAATGTGGAGATCTGGCAGGCAGCTGAGGAGACCAAAGGTTAGTGTTTCCTGAGTGCCCACATGCGAGAAGAGCATGTTACCTCACAGCAAGAGAGTTCTTCAATTTTTTGGTAAATGGTAGTGAATTTCCAGCTTCTTCTTGTTTTGCCACAACGTTCTTATGTATCGTGTCTGACATGGACCTGTTTATTCCGGTTTCAACATGCTGAACTCTGCTGAGATTACAGTGCATGTTCCCCAGTGCTTGTGCTGCCATGAGTAGGGTATACCCAGGCTCCCTCTTCTTCAGCAGGCTGAATGAGAAATGCCTGAAGGTCTGTCCAGGCAAGCCCAGTCAGAAATGTAGCCACTGCTCTGACACCTCTTCTACACCCTGCTTCCTTTTGAATGTTCCTGGTGCGTGTGTATGTTTGTGTGTTTTAAATATTGGTGGAAAGACTTCTGGTTAAAAGTGCATGGTGAATGTGGGCAGTCAACCCTGGTACAGCCAGGAGCAATTGGATCTCATCCTGTATCAGATCCACTAGATTAAGAGTTACCAACCTGCCTGGTTAAAAAACCAAGTGAACAAAAACCTCTGCTCCCCCCTCCTAGGGGCACTAGCAGGATATCTGGCCATATTTCTGTTCTGAAGGTCTTACAAACAGCTTGATCATCTTCTGAACATACTTTTGTCACACTTCCCATAATAGGTCAGGACTTCTTAGCTGATACAGACTTCAGAAAATTTGCCAATAAAGGCATTGTTCTGCTGGCTTGTGATGGCCTGCCAACAGCAATAAAAACTGCTTTTGGGATACCAGCAGTATAATACATGTTTTTGAGTAGCTACTTGGAAGAAGATGTGGTCACCACTGAATACACTGACTGATGTGATTCAGATACTGCATACAATCTTTCTTCTCAGCATTTTGGTATAGTCCTCTGTACTTTTTAAATGAGCAGAAAGAACAGGGCAGGGTTTTATGCCTCTGGCTGTAGATATTATTCATAGTCATGGTGCTGCTTTTACACACTTCACACCTGTGCTGGATTGTATGGGTGTATGTTTGCATATGCACTTAGCATTGAGTAACTTTTTCTGTGAGGCACTTTATGTGAGCATTCATGCTTCCTTTGCTTGTTTTTCCCAGCATGATATGATTGTACAAGGGATTACTTTGTTCTTAATACAAGCTTTTTCTCTTTCACTGGCTTCAAGAACTTGACTCCCATTATTAATCAATACTAATTCATGGGATTTCCTCATTGTAAGCCTTTAAAGACCATTTCATGGTTATAGTCATAATTGCTCTTTAAGATTAAAGACACAATAATGATGGCACTGAGGTTTGTGTTGATAATCGCAAATATTAACATGCACAGAAGCATCTAAAGCAAAATCCTGTGCTTATCTGAATTGTGACTATAATCTCAACTTCTGTACTAGAAAACCCAATTGAGTGTTTTTCACTTGTATTTCTTCTGAGCCAAGAGTCTTGAAAGTGTAAAATATGGAAGTAGAGGTATAACACCACTCTGTGTTATGGCTGCTGCTGTGCATTGGAGATTGCATTCTGAAATGCTTTCAAAGTGTGGCTCTGATTGAGGAACCATTACTGTTTAAGGTGCCACAGAGATTATCTGTGTATGGAAGTACCTACAGTATTCAGAAGATGGTGCTCTAGTTTGGGGTGAAAGTGGGAATAGCACTTG
The DNA here is from genome assembly GCF_008360975.1 of Lichenostomus cassidix. Classification (NCBI taxonomy): domain Eukaryota; kingdom Metazoa; phylum Chordata; class Aves; order Passeriformes; family Meliphagidae; genus Lichenostomus; species Lichenostomus cassidix. The sequence goes on from NC_139483.1 coordinate 77,774,162, forward strand.
GAAGTCAAAAGGCTTTGCCCTAAGCTGGCCTTCATGTTAGATTTTTTTTGTAGGTTACCTACCAGATTGCTGTTGATGATTTAGTTTGGCCTCCAGACACACCTCTGAACCTATGTCTACATTGCACAACGGGCTGCTTTGAGTTGGCTCAGAGTGTATCACCTCTGTCAGGTCATGGAGTGTATCTGAGAAATAAAGGAGGCTCTTGCTTAAGTTATAATACTTTAGCTAAAATTTTTCTGCTTTCAGTATTGAGGAGGATGTTGACTTCAGTTTATACAGGGTTTTTTAAACAACATACCAGGGACACTTCCATACACAAGGTGTGAATAATTGTGTGTTCCTTTTAGGTTTGTCACATTACTAGTCATCCACCAGCTCATTAACCAAGCATATTTGCCGTTTCATGTAATTTGTGAAATAACTTGGTGGTGTTTAGTTTGAGTGAACCTTGTGAAGGTAATACCAGCAGCTCAGCACTTAACAAAAGAGAGGGTCTGAAGGAGTACAGGTCAAAAACCTGACTCTTGCCAGATGTCCTGATGTAATTATTCTGAGAGTCCAAAGCATTCTGTTTAGAGACTTGCATGATTCAGACCTTGTTGTGATTTGCAGGTTTTATGGCTTTGTTTATTTCAGAGAGAATTGCTGTACAGAAAGTGAACCACATATAAGCAAATTACTTCCTGTTCCTTGGAATAAGTTTTAATTTGGGAGTGATAAAGAAAAACCTCTGTCAGTTTTTTTTTAAGCATCTTGTCATAAACTTTTGAACTTTCTTGTCATTGTTTAGATTAGTTCGTATAAATCCTATTTTATCTCTAGATTAACTATTTTGGGGATAAGATAATTTAAAATAAACTGTTAAAGGAGATTGCTAGGTATTGAATATAGCGAGTGTCAGGATTCAGAGACTTTTTCTTTCCCTCTGCTGGGACTCACAGACATGGGGGCAAGGGAGGCAAGGACTACTGCCTGGATGGTTTGGACCCTTTTGGTGTGTAGGGAAGAGCCTCTTGGGATTTTGCAAGAATTAGAATATCTTTTGAGAAAGAGGGATCAAGGAGGAAGGCAATAACATAGAAAAATAGAAGGCTAAAGGAATATAACTGAGAAATGAGATAAGTGGACAGAAACCCAAATGTTAGTAACTTAAAAAGATTCATGAAGTTTTTACTATAAATAATCAAGTTGGCAGGGGAAAAAGGTATTTCTCTGTGTAAAAAACTTGTATATTTTGTCCAGAAACCATTGTATTTATTTCAAAGTGGAAGCCAGCAGGAACTTTAGGAAGAGTTTAGTGCCATGGGCTTTAACCCTGTGATTTAAGGCAGATAAACTCCATATCCTTTTAGTAAACTCTCATTTTCAGAACAGGGTGCATCAAGTAAATCAGAGCCTGTGATAAAAGTCTAGATGCACAGAATCATAGAGTTGTTTAGATTGGAAGAAGGTAGTAGGAACAAAAAGGCTCATGAATTAATATCTCAATACTGATTTGTTCTGAACCCAGATATTTTGGTTGTTGTATATCTTGGCAACATGTGATGTGCTCTTTATTGGAAAGTGAAGAATTTGAAAAACAAAACCAGAAACAATGAAACAAAGCAATGCCCCTGACCATTTCTTTGAAAGCTCTGGAAAGAAGCTATTTCTATAAAAAGAAACCAACCCAAAGATCTGGTGGCTATCCTTTCACCTTTGAATGCAATGATTTCAGTCTTATGTTTCTATTTTTAGCTCTTTAATGATTTATATAAGAACAATGCAAATCGGTCTGAGAATACAGAAAGACGACAAAATCAGAACTACTTCATGGAAATGTTGACTGTAGAAGGAGTCTATGACTACTTAATGTATGTTGGTAAGAAGTGATTTCTCTTAATTATTCGTATACTTCATGCCAAATATCAAGTTCACATTCTCTGGTAAGAAATAAAATTCTGTTGTAGGACTGATATGTAACTCAGCAGTTTCAAGGTAATTAATATACAACTTAGTAACACAGTCATTCATTAGAAGACTTTATTGTGGTGCTAAAATGTCATTTATCATTCACCATTGCTTAGTTGCTTTGTTATGTCTCCTTCTTTCTGGATCTCAGTATTATGAGCTTATGGGAGTAGGTCCCATCCCTTTTCTCAGGTCTACCTAGGCTGCTTGTAAACTCTGGGAATTGGAATTATTAAATTTATAAAAACAGCTAAAGGAAATATTTGATAAGCACTGTGGAGAATACCAACATTTTCAGTGCTGCGCTAACAAAACTGAAATATTATTTTCATGCTTGTAATCGTTGGGGTTTTTTTGTTTTGTTTTTTCTGTTTGTTTTGTTTTTGTTTGGGTTTTTTTTGTTTGTTTGTTTTGTGTTTTTTTTTTTTAATAAATGATTCCTTTGTCATTTATATTAGGAGAACCTCATATATGTTGCTCATAGATGTTGCTGTAACTTTGCAGGAAGGGTAGTATTCCGCATTCCTGATTGGCTGCATCATCTCTTGATGGGAGGAAGAATTCTCTTCAAAAATACATTGGAACTGTACACAGACTATTACTTGCATAGCAAGTTAGAACAGCTATTTGAGGAGCACCGGTTGGTTTCTCTGATAACACTGCTGAGAGGTCAGTAATAGCTGTATCTTTGATGAAAAAATACTGCTTTCATCTGATATTTGAAATAATTTCTGTGAAGTTTCTGAGTGCTAATTTTGCAGTGCTTGACTAATGCCAGTGGAGTGTTAAAAATCAAGTGGGCTTGGACTAACTTCAAAGCTTGTTGTGAAAAGATGTTGAGTCAACCATGTTGTCTGTCAGTGATTACAGAAAAAGAATTATCATGAAAAGTAATTTCCTGAGGTGTACAAGGAACAAGAAAAACAAAATAAAGGTGGTTTAGTGTATTAACACAAGTGTTTCATGCAATCTTTAAGTTACTTCATATGTGTTCTACATCAGTCTTTTATGGTTAATTTTTTGGTTCCCTTTGTTATAGTTGGCTCTTGAGACAGCTTGAGTATTCCTGACTTTCAAATAAGGGAAGGGGAAAGAGGCTAAATTTTTTTTAAATAACCTCACAACTGTAAAGTATTACCTTGCCTGCAGTCTGATCTAAACAATGTATCTGGCCAAAACTTGGAGTCAAGACAGCTCTGTCCTTATCAAACCAAAAATGAAGCTCGTGAAAGCCAAAAAAGGAGTGGAGTAAGACTTCCAGAGCCTAAAACCTAAGCTAAAGGCTAACACTGAGCACCTGTTATTTCTGATGAATAGCAATTCCTGTTTTCTCATTCATAGGTAAATTTGAAGTTTTTGAGAGTTCCAAACAGTGTTTTAGCACAAGGTATAAATACTGCTTACAGTTTTGAAAGCACAAGGGAAATTCTGAGTGAGATCATACCTAACGTAAAGTAGGATTGATCCAAACTTAGAAGATAATGCTTTAAAACTTTGAAAAGAATGGAAACAAATTGTGAAATAATGATTGTCCTCCAGACAGGTGTAGTATTCTGGATTTGATCAGGCAAATATAAGCAAAAAGCGTGATCTGATAAGGCTAAAATTCCCTTCAAATCAAGATCATACAAAGAAGTAGCTCGATTTTGAAGCCACAATTCCAGATACATTTCTATGTTAGTGATGTGTAGCTGCCTAAAAGTGTTTGTTTGTTGGTTTTTTTTTTTTCAATATGTGTTCTCTGCAGATGCTGTGTTCTGTGAGAACACTGAGCCTCGCTCTCTCCAGGATAAACAGAAACGAGCAAAGCAGACTTTTGAAGAAATGATGAGATACATTCCAGGTTCTCTGTTTTGTGACTCTGTGTATGAGTGTGGTTAATTATTCAAGCAGATATTTAACCCAAATACTGTCACATTACCTTTCCAAATCAAATAATACTCGAGCTACTGAGCTTTGAGTTGACTGGAATGCTATGTGTAAAAACCCAGCAGTTCAGTTTCGTCACTTAAGTGTTGCTGACTAAAGTTGTAGCATAGTGATTAATAAAGACATGCTGGTGGAAATCAAAAGTTTTATGCATGTACTTAATAATTTATTCATCTTTGGAGTGTTCTATGGTTTGTATTTTATCCAGATGAAAATTGGGTTAAAAAAGGCACATAGTGAAGCTTGAAGGTACATCTGAGCTCACCTTACACTGTACAAACTAGAAAAGAGGGACCCATTTAATTGAAAGTAATTAAAAAAAAATCAGCTTGTAATTCATTTAAAAGTGCATTAGAACAATACATTGATATTGTCAATGTGTTACAATTATTTGGGTGTGCAGCCCTGAAGGAAAGGGAAAAGTATGAACCGAATGTGTTTGTTTTTACATTTACCATTTGAAACAGAAAAAAAATGAACTCTTTCTTTAAATTAAACTGATTTTTTGTCTTGTTAATTACTGGAGTTTTGTGACTGCATGGTAAAGCTGCTTTGCAGTGCTTCCTCATGACTTGTGAATTTTTTTTGGAATTTAATCTAGATTTAATAGGCAAGTGCATTGGGGAAGAGGCTAAATATGAAGGCATCAGGCTTCTGTTCGATGGACTGCAGCAACCAGTGCTCAACAAACAGGTAACTCATAGCATGTGACAAACTTGTCTTTTGGCACAGTATTTCCTGAAGTGAATGTTTGGTATAGCAGAGGAGTCTGCTGTTATTTGGAATTAAGAATAAAATGCTGTCGTTTGCCTTGGAGTGTCCTTAATTTTCTTTATTTTCTTTTAGTTAACTTATGTTCTGCTGGACATTGGGATTCAAGAACTCTTTCCAGAGCTGAGTAAGGTATGTACTAATTCAGTTCAAGAACTGCAGAATTCTTCAAGCTGCTACTGAGTCTGGTCACTGGTGCATTTTTGCTGTTGTTCCCTATGACTAATACTATTTCTGAATTTTGGGGAAAATACATATTTTTCCAATATGTTGAAATGATTGAAATCTGGGTTATTTGTGTTTTGGTTAACTAACTCTTTCCAAATCAGCTCAGGCCCATTTGTTTAGCATGCCACAAGTCCAAGCTGCCTTTCAATAGAATTGGGCAGACCAACCAGTAGTCAGGATCTCTGTGCCTTTCTTTTTGGTTGATTTGTCTCCACTCTATTTTATGCATTTCCCAGTTTAGGAAGGGAATTCTGCATGCAAAACCCAGGTCAAGCTGCAGTGTTTTTCTTGAGAATATCTGTCAGGAGGGTTTCTTACCTCTAGTTTGATCAGTGCCATGTTAACTTCAGCTATCCAGATAAAAGAGAAAGAATCTGCTGGACAGAAATTGCCATATAAATGCATATCATTAGGTTTGGGATCCATATGGTATTTGTTCTTATGTATATCAAACCTTCACAGAATTTTACAGTTTGGTCTTCATGGTAAACAGGAGATCCTCACTAGTTAGCTTGGTAGAAAAACAAGCCCCCAAACAAATAAAAATAAGCCTCTCACTAACAATAAATGTTCCTTGCATGACCCCTGTGTCTGAGAACTGTGGAGTGCCAGCAGTGATTTGTTTTGCATGACAAACAGAAACAAATACAAGATACTGGGACAAGCCAGGACACTTCCATTGTTTTCACTGAAATGAGGCTGGCTCAGCAAGTCTGACCTACTTTGTGCTTCAGCTCTGTAGCTGCCCTCCTCAAGCCAGTGCTCAGACAGCTGAAAACAGGCAAAAGAAGACTCAGCTGACCAAGGGAACAAGGAAGTAGCCTGGGAACTTGAGTGCAGAAAAAAAGACCTGAGTTAGTCCTGCTGTTTTACTCTGCTGAACTGGTTTTGTATCACAGCAGCTAATTATATATACACATATATATATGAACACTGGTCTTTCTTCAGTTGGTGATGGAAAAAACTGAGTGGCATTTAAAGCATTTAAATAGTCTTTAAAGTACTGGTCAGGCCCAGAGGGTGGTGATCAATGGAATGAAGTCTGGTTGGAGGCACGCCAGTAATGAGGGAGTTATCCAAGAGGTCAGTTGTGGCTCTTGTCCTGTGTAACATCTTCATTAATAATCTGGGTGGTGGCACAGAGTGCAAGGCCTGATGATGACACAGAACTGGGAGGAGTACCTGGTACACCAGAGGGCCCCCAGTGTAAGACAGGCATGGACATACTGGAATGAATCTGGTGGAGACCCATGAGGATGATGAAGGAACTGGAGCATATCTCCATGAGAAGAGGCTAGAGAGCAGGGACTGTTCAGCCTGGAGAGGAGAAAGCTCAGCGGATCTTAGTGATTTATGTAAATACCTGAGGGGTGGTACAGAGAGGGCAGAACTAGTGGTGCACACTAACAGGACCAGAGGCAACAGGCACAAACTGAAACACAAGAGTTTCCTTCTGAACATCAAGAAATGCTTTTTCGCTGTGAGGGTGACCAAGCACTGTCACAGGTTGCCTGTGGAATGCTCTTCCTTGGAGATACTTAATAGCTGTCTGGACATGGTCCTGAGCAACCATCTCTAGGTGGCTCTGCTGGAGGTCTAGACCAGATGACCTCTGGAGGTGCCTTCCAACCCCAACCACGCTGTGATGCCATAACTGTGTATGTTTAATGGGGAAAAAGCTATTTTTCTTCAAAAACAAAGCAAGAAAAGATTATTTCATATAAATCAAGACCATGTTTTCTATTAATCCATTCTTTTTTCCTGTGTAACCGTGACATTGCCCAGCTGCTCTGTAGTGTTTCATAACCACCTGCTGAGGAGGGACCTCTAATGCTGCCTTTGCTCCTGGTGAAATGGCAAAGTTGAGGTGTGGACTCTCCTGTCCCCTGTGACTGAAGCTTATGGGGACAAAGGGAGGGAATCACTGGCGCAGATTTCAGTAGAGGAAAGGAAAAAAATACTTCAACTGGGAACTCGAGCTATTTCCTTATTTCACATGTACTGAGAGCAATACAGAACAAAGTGCTGCATCTTTGATAGTTGGCAGTGGGACCTGGTTGTCAGTGTAGCAGGACTGAGAGGGGAAATGCAAGGTGGAGAGGGTATGGGTGAAGGAATGGCAGTGGTTTTCATCCTGAGCCCTAAAAATATTTTCCCTACATCACTGCAAACAGATTGTGAAGCCACTTGGAAAGAGAATTGTTTCTTCCTAACAACAGCAGTGGGGAAATTTAGAAGTAATGTTTGGCTGGTTCCTACTTAGCTATCTGTTGTATTGGAGAGGAATCAATCCAATGCCTGTTCTCTCTGTTCAGCAGCTACTGGTCCTTTTTGAGTTGCTTCATAAAAAAATGTGTTTGTAGTTACAGTGAAGAACAGAAAAGTATTTCAGGCCAGTCAGCTTTTAAAGGGGAAACAGCATCCCAGAAGTTTTGTTTTGAGCACTGCTCCTTTGACAGGAAAAACAATGATGGGAGAGATGGGAAAATTATCCTTAGTGGGGATGTCAGTCTGCTTCCCACTCTTGAGATTGGTATCTCGAAGGTATTTCCTGCTACACGTACCAGTGCGGATATATGCTGGATCACTTGATACGTGCAAGTGAGCAAGCTCCAAGAGCTGACAAATTCTCTGAGATAGTGTAGAGCCTGTCCCTTGGGAATCTATCAGACAGGATACAAGAAAAAGGGACAGCTGAAAGGGAAGAAGCAGTCGTAGCAGAGGAAGGAAAGAAATCCAATTGAAAAGATACCTCTCCAGTACCATTTCCAGTGCAGAAAATTGCTGTGTTAAGAAAACTGTATTTAACAGTTGGTAATGGGGGAGGTGAGGACTTGTAGAGAAAGGAGGAAAACACCGATTTTGAGAAATATTATTAAAACCCATTAGCCTTTCTTTCTCTTAACTCTTGTTTCAAATGGATGCTTTCAGATATCATTAATCCCTGCAGCTTAGTTCAGTAATTTCTGTATAAATGCACATTATCAAACTTAATAAGTAAATTCTGCCCTCCTTCCTTTTTTAACAGGGTCCAAAGGAAGCAAGCTCTGTGTCAAGTTGGATGTGAATGGACACCCAGTAGGATCTGCTGTGCACTGCTGTAATAGACATGTGACATTTTAACATTGACTTGTATATTTTGTTGTAAATAACATAAAATTAAGTTCAAAAAATATCTTTATGCAATAAAGACATTAAAATCTAATACCAATTGCAAGTAAATAAAATACCTGTACTTTTTATTTAAAATTTGATTTAGCTATTATCAGTAAAAGTTAAATTAATTTCACCAAAATCTCTCAGTGTATGAAATTACAGGATGACAGCAAATTAGACAGCTGGGCAATCAGCCAACTTATGCTTTGCTAAAAGAGCAATTACTGGATGTCTGCGTGAAAGGATATGTAGAAAAATGGTTTGGGAGAAGTTGCAGAATGCTCCCATTAAGTTATTTAAAACTGTCTTAACAAATATATACTTTTCTTAACAAAAGTATATGATTGAATCTATTGTATAGAAATAGTCTCAGAACTATCTTTGGCCTTTGTCTTTCTTTGAGCATGGAAAATCACTTTTTTAAATCTAGTCTTTTTCACACCTGACCTTCAAATCTAAAGCCCTCTTAAAATAATAATGGATGTGAAAAGTGGTTTTGACTTTTAACTTAGCCTTTCTTTTTCTGCAGTTTCTTATCTGGGTTTGTGAGGTTTTTTTGACATCTCTTTACAGGCTTAGAAAAGAGGACGGGAGTCTGTTCACAGGATTTTAAAGAAATTATTCAGATAAAAATGTGTGGAAGATTTTTTTCTGTAAATCCTAATTTGTTGGCCCAGCCTTTATAAAAGAGATTTTAAGAAGTGACTTTCACGCATGGATTTTTAACGTTTTACTTGCAGAACAATACAGATACTTTAATAGGCATTCCTTAATTTTTCTTTTCAAATACTCATTTTCTCTTCTTTTACAAACAAGCCAATTTAACGCAGCATTGGTGTTCTTTGTCAATACAATTTGTGTTATTTGTCTATATTCCTATTGCAAACCTTTCCCTTCTGTTTGTCAAAGGAGGGTAAAAGTGCTCTCTCCTTTCTGGCTCTGCCAAAGGAGTTGTTGCAGCTCTAGAAATTGGTGTGCAATATAGCTCTGTCCCTCAGTGTCCTCTCTGTTACCAGTTTTCTGTTGATGGGGGGAAGACCATTCTGTAAATTAACAACTCTGGGAGGAGTAGTGACAAATCATCAGTGCCAGGGCATAACTCATAGTGTGTCAAGGTCAGTTTGTCACTTGTCTCCCTCTTCTACTACCCCTTAATGCAGCTGTGTAGTCCAGAACTCTTCATGCACAGCCCTTGAATGGATGTGGAAATGAATGAGGTCTTGAAATTTCAACATACTGAATGTTTGTCTTAATGTACCTTCTGCTTGAAATCTGCTGGTGCAGTGAATGGAAGAGGCAAGTAGCTTCAGTGTTTTTCAGAAAAACATAGCAGGTTTATTCAAAACACTGACAATCAGTTTAAAACAGCGTTAAACAACTCTGAAACATGTTGATGTCAAAATTCTCAGTGATCATAGAAAAATAATAATTTTTCCCTCATTTATAAGAAATAATTTCTTGATGTAGCATGAGAAATGTACACTTAGCATTTAATCTGATTTCATACTCATTAGCCTGTCTCTTACAATTATTTTTTAAAATGTGGCCTTCCCACAGAAGAGGTATGATCACAGTTGTCATAAAGCCAGGTTATGCTGTGAACAGCCCCATTACCTGACTGTTTCCAAAGGATGCCAAAAGTGCTGCAGGACTCAATGTCTCTATCTGACATTTTCTTGGAATGTTGCTAATTATAGAGTAACAGGCATGAATCCTGTGCTTTGTTCTTTGGAAGAGATAATCTAACACATAGATTGTGTTCTCACTCTAGATAAAGTCCCAAACTGGTCATATTTAAGAGTGAAGAATACTCCATTTGTTAAAATTGATCAAAATCATGTCAAGCTTTCACTGCATCCTTTATTAATGGAAAATATAAGTGTGATGTTTCTTTTTTAAAAGTAAAACAAAAACTTTAAAATTGCATATTAAGTAGACCTCATTATTTTAATAATGAGTTTAATCCAGCTCTTTCAGGCATTGATGTAGGTATGATAAATATGACTGGAAGCAAAGTAGAGAGATTGAATACCTCAACTGAGTGGAGATCAAAGAAAGGGATATACATATATAATAAATCAATTTCTAGAAGCTTGTTTCTGTTGCTGGGATCAGGTTCTTAATTCACTATCTAAGGCAGCTAAAAGAATTTGACAATTTTGAAGTACCCCATTTCAGTCTGTTGTTGTTTTATGATTGAGCAGTAAGTATTCACTGGAACTTTGCTTTTTGACACCTGAAGCCAAATTGCAGGTACCTGCTGATTCTGACCAAGAGAAGTCATGGGTTCTTCACCCTTGTCCTGCAGAGTGCTCCAGTGGCACCACCAGGTTAGAGACAATGGAAGGGGCTGCTCACTGCTGCCATGCAGCAGCCTCACTGCTCAGTCAGTGTAAGGTGGAACAGAAGAGAACAGGTTTCTTTTCCCTTCATCAGTATCATCTCTCCTCCTGTATTCCTCCAAACAACAAATCAAGTGTGCAAGAATGCTACAGTGACCAATACAGAGATCAGGGTGAGACTTGCTTCAATAAGACTTCCAGAAGAAAATTTTATTCGACCTTCAACTGCTGGGTAAACTCTCTTCATTCTCTGGAGGTAGTGGGAAACAACCTCAATATCAGGTTCACCTACAGAAACAAACAAACAGTGTTCTCTGCATCAGCCAGGCTCTTAACCAAAATTTAAGGACTTGCCTAAATTCCAGTTTTAACTCAAGAATCAAATTGTTTGCTATGGTTTGCCATTCTGAATCCACACATACCTGCAGTGGTTTGTAGCAAGAATTTTTTTTTTTTGTATTTTACTTATATTTTACAAGCAAATTTTCTTTGTATTGTCTGGCTTGTTTTGTTTTGAATTTTTTACAATGGTATTTTCCAGTCAGGTAGATTTAGAAGTTTCCCACCTGTTTGGAGTATTGAGCTGTAGACCTGGCAAAGGCTTATACTTTTTCAAATTTAACTTTACTTTTTTTAGGAGGTATTTCTACTCTGGGCACTGCTCTGTGCACACAAAGTATTATATAGGCTTTCTTCAGAGACTCTTTTCAGTCACTGCTGATGCCCATGCAATAAGCCCCTTCTGATCCAAGCTTTTATAATCCTGAAGCATAACCCTCCATCTTAACAATTATTAGTTTTACCCCTCTGTTGTACTGAAAGACTTTACCAGAACCTTACAGGTTGTCCTCCTTTCATTATTCCTGATGATTTGTCTCTCTGTATTTACTTTTGCATACACAGACATTTAATGGAAACTATAGTCTCTCTAAATTTCAAGCTGTAGGCTGAGCTTGTTTTGAAGCACCAGTGCTACTGAGAATCAATTTTAAATTGCAACACATGTAGAAACAAAAAATTAGTCTGTAATTGCATATTGAAATTATTGCATCATTTCCCAAAAGAAAAACTTTTGGGGTAAAAGCATGCTTTCACCATCCACAAGCAGAAAATACAAAAATAAAATTCTGCAAAAATATAGATGGGCTCCTACAAAATATTTTTTTAAATATAGCACAGAAATAATGAATTTTAATATCAGATTTTTTTAAGTTTCCCTTCATCCTACAAGATGGACAATGTCAATTGTACAAACGTGGAATTTCTAACACTTAACATGAAACTTTAGAGGACCTTAAGCCAGCATTATAAAAGACTTCCAGCTCTGTGGTGTGGTGTCTGTGGCTCCCTGCTTTCTGCTGCCTGCAGAACTCCCGAGGGTCCCTGGTTTTGGCTGGGCAGGCTGATTCCCTCAGAGCAGGTTGGTATTTTTCCCCTCACCCTGTGTTGCTCACCTGAGCTGCATGTCCTTTAATAGCAGAGGTGATGATTGTGACTTTCCAAATACTTCTGTACAGTGGAAATTTAAGGTCTAAAGAAAATGGCACCTTTCTTTTTGATGCATTGTTCTGTAATGGGTACAAGTGCAAGGCAGTATAAGATGTACTCTCCATAGTGTGTTTTTTGCTGTTTTTCTGGTTTACCACAGTCCCAGAACTGCTCTTTGAGCACTGCTGAATTGATAAAGATGTTTCTCTTCGAAACTTTTGTGGTTTAACTGAAAAAGAATAGAATTGCTGCCTACAACCAAATCTGGCAATCCAGAGCTGTCAGATTAGAAGCAAATTTAATCATCCAGTAAAGGAAAAAAGTTTGCGGTTTGTACTATAGATCTTTTAACTTGTGGGAACTGTTTCTCTGCTACCCTGTTAGTGCCCATACTTACCTGGACAGTATCCCCCTTACCTTTACTATATCCCAGATTTTTGTCTTTGAGCATATGGTAGCCATCTCCTCCAAATAACATATAGGATGGCAGAGTCACATTGTATATTTCATCCATCTGGAGTGGGACATAGGCTGGGACTCGGCAGGCTGTGCAAAGCACTTCTAAACTAACAACTCTGCTTCCTGGGGCTCTGGAGAGATCGTAGACCACGTGGATGCCTACAAAAATACACATTGGAATGCCACTTTGTGCAGTGCATGTTGAACACACAGGGCTAGAAGCAGCATTCTCCCTCACCTTCAGCTGGTTCTGTGCATTACTTTCTGTGCCTGAGAGTTGTATTGTTCTGAATTACACCAGTTAATGCCCTGTTTTCTTTGTGCACTATTCAACATTTATGCAAGAATATTCAAGAGAAACAAGAATTGCTGAAGCACTGTCCCACCTCATTTACTTATCTGATTGTCTGTTCTCATCACTACTCCACAGAAGGAAATTACTAGTCATGGGATTGGAATACTGCAAGATAAAAATACCTTCCCTTATTTCTGTAGTTGCATGCTTTCTCATTCCCCTGGCCTGTTGGCTGAAATTACTTTTTTTAAAGGCCAACCAGGTAGCCAGCCTGACACTTGGTAGCTGTTCTGGATAATAGGCACTGTCCTGAAAAAGCCAGACCAGGGCTGTGTGCTGCAGTTTCTCCTCACTGTAGGAGAAGCAACATTTCTCCTTTTGAGCCTTCCTTGATCAAGGCCAGGGGAGAGCCAGGCCCCCAGAGCTACACTGCCAAGAATCTGCAGATGAGGAAGCCACTAAAGCTTGTTCAAAGCACTGAGGCTCTTCCAACCCTGGCGCTCTTCCTGCTCTGGATCTTCCATCCTGAATCCTTTCCAGAGCTACTGATTGTCATCTTTTTCTGCAAGGAGGCAAGCAAGCAGAGCTTGCTCCTGTTTTACCATAGAGGTACCTAAGAATGTGGGGACTTACTGGTGAAAGTAATGGGTTGTGTCTGTGGCATAGGAGGGATCACATAGTCGGGGTATGTGGGAGGAGAGGTATGGAGGGAGGGAATGCATCAGCTCCTGCCTTTGAAGTTTAGTTCTTCTGCTAACTAAACAATAAAATCTGCACTATATCACAGAGAGACCAGGAATAAACATGACTGTAGCCTAGTTCACATCTGGATAAACATATAGGCAGCTGCAATTAAAGATATGAGAAGATTTTTAATATTAACTGTTCATCCATAAAATATTTAGAAATTCACTGGAGCAATTCCATAGCCCACTTGGACAAACCCTAAAACTGTCAGCAATCATTAGAGAATTACACAAAACTACTTTGGTAAACTGAAATTCAGCACAGCTATCCAGTTTGGAGTTCCAGGTAGGCTGCCAGCTAAGAACTGAAAACTGGAGTTTGTTGTAGCTGTTTATAGAAACAGCTACATTTAGGGCTACATTAAATTATATTTTGTTCTAGTTAATTGTGGCGTTAAACTAATGGCAGGTTACAATTACGGGTTTGGGAAGCTTGGGAACACTGTCCCTGCTGAAGGGAGCAGCAATGGCCTGGGTGCTGCAGTAGCTCAATTAAACATACACAGGATAAACAGTGTCTGCTGGCTGGCATGTGTGAGGCACAGGGCAAGGATGTGTGGCCAGCTTGACATTCCAGTCTTAAAAAGAGGTTTCCAGATGTAATAAGAGCGATAGGAGGGACGGCTGTTTTGGAAAACTGAGAAGAGAAGGAAGGAAGAAAATGTACCTCCAACCTGCAGCAGCTCTCCGCTTCCTTTTCCGTATCTCCGCACACTGTGCTCAAAAGCTTCTTTCAGAGTGGAGCCTTTCAACCTCACCATATCAAAACGACCTCCAAATGGCAAAACAGACAGCAAATCTTCCATGGTAATGCTACCTGAGGGTAAGAGACTTTATTCACTTCTTGTTTGTTTTTTTTTTTTTGCTGTTGTTTACAGAATTATTTTGGGATTGTTTAACATCAAGTTTTTGACATGGAACATGGCAAATACAGCTTAAGAAAATAAGGGCTGGTAGAGGTGAGAATTATGTGTTGTCCCAGTCAAAGAACCTGCATCTTTTACTATCCAGCAAGTATCAAGACCAATAAATCAGAGTTTCATGTAACTGAATGTATTGCTATTCAAACAGAGCTACTGAAAGAGATGACAAATTACCAACCTGAGATGAAGAAACACAGCTATTCATAGTATGTCAGGCAGTTTTTCCAGTTGATTAAGATTTACTTACATAGTCCTACAGAAAGATTTAGCTAAACTGAAAAAGCTGTTTGTTTTAAGCTACATTTATGTGGTATCAGGAATATAAAAACTAAAACCTTAGCATTGAGAAAAACCCAGAATTTACTTACTCTACAGCAGACTACAGAAGGCTCACAGTGACCATATCGGATGACCCTGTACAGCAGGAGACCTTTCTTTGTTCCAAGGCAGCAAAGAGAGAGGGAAATTATAAAAAGCATTGTGTACAAACAATGCTAGAGACTTCTATCAATGTCAGCCTGAGTGCAGTTGTGCTCAGATTATGGATAACCATTTGAGAAAGTTTGAAATAGATTCTAAACATTGTGCAAACCCCATCAAACAAGCCCATAGCTAGCATTCTGTTCAGGCTAGAATAACTTGATTTCTCCTTCTTGACAAAGCTGTATTCAGCTGGTAAGTTTACATACCATTAGTGCTCTGTTCATCAATGGGTGACCGTATCCCTCCTCCATTCAGGATGCACATTGAAACGTGGTTCCATGTCTTTTTATCTGGACGCCCAACATTCTCATAAAGCTACCAAAGGAAAATGTTTAAACAGATTTGATCTTCACTTACTAGAGCCTTGGGAAATGTACATCAAATATAATCTGAGACTGAAAAGAGACAGAAAGGTTTTATATCTTTTTGACATTGCCTTCAGCCCCATTGTAAAATATTTGGTTATTAAAAAACCCAAACAAGTATTTTGCTTTTGAAAAGTCTTAACATGAAAAATACTTTTCTGTACTGAACTCTCAGGCTCTCAGCTAGTCTGTGTGTCTATGGCATGGTGAGGCAGGCCAGCTGAACAAAGGAAAGATGATTTTTGATTTCAATGACTGTGATAAAGATAAATGATTTAAGCATATTTGGAAAACTAGGAAGTGAAGAGGACCTTAAATATTTCTGTGTATTAAAATCACTTAGGGGAAGCATAAATGAATCATGTTGCAGGGAATTACATTTTTTCTGCTTCTCCGTGCCTGGTTTTTAATATTTGGAATGGTCTTGGCTAATTAGAAAGGTGTAGAACAGTGGAAGAATGAGAAATAGGCATATGAGACCAGCAAGTCTGCTCTGCACAGCAATGTGTCTCCAACAGTCCAGTGGCAAGGCTCTGACAAAATGCAAGGACAGGGTAATACTTGCTTGTGACATCCTTAGGATTAAAGAAAATGGAGACTAGATATTTAGTCAGTTGCATAAGGATGGTAAGCCTCCAGTGCTAATCCTCAGAAATAACTGGGTGGAACACGAAAAGGCTGAGAAAATGAAATTTGATAACAGAAAGGATGGGCTGGTTTTGATGCAGGAATGACTATGAGCATAACTCTTCTGTTGCACAGAGAGGGAAAATACAGGAAGCACATGCCAGAAGCCTATAAAATGAAGAAGGGCATGTGGAGTCTGGGTAGGAATCTGTGTGTTTTCTCATTTCAAGAATGATAAAAACCCTAAAAGATTCAGAGAGAGGTGACAAGGATGGTCAAAGACACAGAAAAGTTTCTGCATGTAGAAAGATGATGTGGACTGTCTGACCTGGTAAAGAGCAAATGGAAGGAAATATTTGCGAAGGCTCTAAAATCATGAGCGATGTGAGGGTGCACAGGGAGCAAGTGTTCCAGCACAAGGATCACCACTGCAGCAGTTATGCAGGCAGTGGGCAGCAGCAGGCTGCACACCAAGAAGAACAAGGTCTGTGCAGCATGTGCAGGTCTGTGGTGGAACACCCTGCCACCAACTGCTGGGAAGGCTGAAGGCAGGCAAAGGACAGTGGAGCCACTCTGCAGGAGCTAATCTCTGCTCTCTTCCTCCCCTTCTCCCTCTCTCTCCCTGTTCTTGTTTCTTGCCCTCTCTGCAAGTTCCAATTGAGCCAGTAAATATCAAGACACCACGTCTGCCTAGGGGAATCCCTGAGCTGTAAGCTGGTGGGAGACATGGGCAGATCTGAGTACAGCAACTCCACAAGCTTGTCTAGGACTACACTCTTCCCCCACCGTCCTCACTCAGTCATTCCCCGAGACAAAACTTTGGGATGAATGATCCTGTCATCTGTTCCAGGTGGGTCACTTCTCTGCTGCACCCCTATGTGAAGTGTTTGTGACCTCTGACTTGCAGCTGTGTAAATGCTTTGTGCCTCCAGCTTAGTCATCAAAGTTATGCCCTGAGGCCAGATCCATGCTTGGGTTTGTAACTCACAATCGAAGGATTGCAACTTCCTAGCCCTGAGCTGAGGCAGCTTAAAAGAAGAGCTCACACAGTGCTGTTACCAATTTCACAGCCTTTTCACATCTGAGTTCCTTTAAAGTCCTTTGTAAAATGCCATCTAGGCCTGTCCACCTTCTATTCTGAGATTTTGGGCTACTTTTTGAGACACATCACCAAACTAAAAGGACCTCTGTTTCAACCCAGCACAGACATTCAGTCAGTCTTCTGCAATTCTCAGTCTCTCTGAGGATAGCTCTAAATATTAAAGCTCATGGAACGGGCAGGCTTTTTTTTACCTTTGTAGCTCTGACCTCATCAGCAGATAGGTAAACAAGTGTAGAACTGGTAAGCAAAGAACATGAAGAGAAATCTACATATCTACTGATGACTGCAGGTAGTTGTCTAGAGACATTGATTTAACTAAAGCAGAATTTGACCCCTCTAAGACAAATCATACCGCAAGAAAATCTTCTGAAAGACTACAAGGTTACTTTCTTTAAGCTTGAAAAGTGCCAAAGCATTTGTTCACATTTTTTTCAAACAAAAATATTAAAAAGTCTAGCAGAAAAAAAAAGCAAGAAGCTGCAATTCTAGGAGAACTGTATGCAGAATTCCCAAACATTAATCAGATTTGGAAATTAGCCTATGAAATAAGAATTATTTTAAGGATTGCAATAAAAGCAGTAAGATGAACTGAATAAATAGCTTTGGGGACATATTTAAGTGAAAATTTGTGTTTATTAATTGTCCCTCAACTTTCCCTTTACGAGAAAATTAATTTTCTGGAAACAGTCACTTTAGCGAATGTTTTTCCCTGAAACACTCAAATGAAATGGTGCTGCTGCAGGTCAGTAAAACATTCAAACCCAGGAAGTTTATTAACTTGAAGTGACTTCTTGTAAAAAGACTTTTCTGATGTTGTGTGACTGTTAAAGCCCCGTGGTGCCTCTCAGAACGCAGCAGGGGCTGGTGGCTCCTTCTGGGCTGGCGTGTTCTGTGCCCGGCTGGGTGCATGGCCTTTCCCATCCTCTCCTTGCTTCAGCTGGCACCTTTTGGGCTCTTCAGGGGGACAATTCACGACAGCAACTTGGCAGAAAATTACCCAGGTTTGTTTTCTGTGCCAGTGCATTAAAGTGGCAGCGGAGCCCAGTGAGTAATGAGAGGGCAGGGGGTGAATGCTGCAAGCAGGGGCCGGCAGCAGCAGAAGGGCAGCGGAGCTGAGCTCTCCTCCTTGCTTGAGGAATGGGCTCTTAGATCAGACTGCCATGTCTCTTACACGTGCAGCCCCAAAGCCAGCTGTGAAAAAGCTCTTCCCTATACACAAAGAATAAATTGGTCCTTACCCTTTACAGCAACATTCCTTACAGCCTCATTTCTGCCAGGTCTTTCTAGGGACAGACTACATGTTAACACTGTAGAAAAGCAGGCACAGAGCTTTTGTGCTGATAGTTTGGATCTGGATAGCTCTGGAGTAACCCTTAGATGTAATTGCCACCTGCGGTGGAAACATCTTACCACAGCATCACAAAGCAAATTTCCCATGTTACATTCCTGGAAACGGCATGCCTGGCTTGTACCATTCAGGTAAACGCTAGTTTTTCCTATCTCTTCAGAATAATTCCCCAGGTTTTCTCTCCATTTTTCTACTTCTTCTTTAATGTGCTCATCTGTAAAGTAATATAAAAATGTAAAATAAGAATGACACATATCTCATATTAATGACTCTTCAGGGAACACAAACCTTAGGAAAGAAAATGGTGTTCATGATTCTAAAAGGTTACACTTTTCCCAAAAGCTTCTCAGGCAACATGGCAACTATATTGACGTCAAACAAAGCCTGTAAGGGGAGAAGGCAGGAAGGACAATCAAGGTAATAAGCCAATCCAGCAAGGTTATCTCCTCTGCACTTTTGCCCAGTCCTGTTCTAACCTCTGACTGATGGAGTTTCTATTACCTGCCTTGACACGTGAGAGAATTTTTAATATACAAGTGAGTTTGGCCTTTGGCATATTTTTTTTCTACTATTTGTAATTTTCTCCTTTTAATGTTGCGCTAAAAGGAAAATGAGCTCAAATATCAATGTCAAGGAATAAACCCTTTATAGAAATCAATTCTCTATGCACATCTGTCTCTTGGGTGAAAATTTAGTTTTTTCAGGAAAAACCCCCAAAGATACTTGTATATGCAGATAGATATCAAAACTATTTTATATCAGCTATTAGTTTTAATCAATTTGCTCACACCTGTCAGAAGGAACAATATTTATAAAATAAGACCACCAATGTATCTGAATTTTTACTTTTACTCACTTCAGAGAGAGGATTGTAAAGTCTCTTTACATTGTCTCTTTACATTAATAGGTCACTGAGAATAACATAGTAAATATCTGTGTACAAATAATTTTTGAAGGATATGTTTTACAAATACTCAGACAGAACTTAGGCTGATAAAAGCTCAGAACTTCGTACAGCAAACACTGGAAAAGAAACAGAGACTAGAGAACCAGCCCCAGGTAATCACAGAGCTGACAAAAAAACTTGTTAACAGAGCTCAGATGGAGTTACAAACTAAAAGCAATAGAAAGACTTTCCTCCTCTCACTTCTTTAAATGTTTCAGAGCTGAAACGTTGACTACAATTAACACTGAAAACAAGAAGTCACGGGTTTGTATATTTTATTTGCATGTTGGCAGAGTAGTTGGCAGAGCACTTTAAGTTTTCCTGGAACATTTCCACTTTCCTATATTGCTCTAAACTCTGTTCTGAAGAACCCAGCCCCTGGCAAAACACTGTTATTTAGTCCTCATAATCTTTTAAATCACAATTACAGGACTAGCTAAAACAGGTTCTACAAAGGGGTTAGGTATTGTATCACCTGAACCCTTACAAAAGGGCTTTCAGGGATTTTAAATAGATAAAAACACACTCTGAATACGTGCATATTCAACTGTAACACAGCAGTGAACCCTACACAGAAAGAGCTCAGAAAGAAAGCTGAATTCTTATTCAGTCATTGTATTTAACATAACAAAACCTGAATTGTAGCAGAGTGCTGCAGGCAAATTCAAGTGTCTAGTCCACATACCTTCAGGAAGACTGCTGTCCAGCAGAATGGGGTTTCCAACTGCTTCAATGACATTTCCTTTCTTGTCAAATGTAACATTTAAATAACCAAGATATTTTCCATAAGCATAAGCTTGTACAACTGGCACCTTCCTGCCATCATCTGAGTCAACCATGAATGGATATGGGCCAGCTGGCAGCTCAGTAGAGGGTGGAGTGCCTGCACAGAACAAGCATGACAAGAGGGTCTTCAGCTCATGTGACCTTCAAGGAATTACTACAGTGGCATTTCAAATGTTTCTCAGCCTTTAAAAACCCAAATAGGATAGGACAGAAACAGCAATGACTGTATTGGACGACAAGGCCACATTTGATTGTTCAGTTATTTCGTAAGAGACAATGTTCTTTTCAGGACACAAACTGAAATAACTACCACAGTGTTTTTTAAGTTCTGACAGCACGCTCCTCCATGGCATCACATCACAACAGCAACAAAGCAACTTTTCATTCCAATTATTGCAATCTAAACCTCTCAGTAAAGCAAACATACTGGCCACTGGATGAAAACTTTATTGTTGAGCCTTCATACTATGTTATTCTGCATCAGATAGAAAATAAGGATCTTAGTAACCCATACATCAGACTTCTCAATCTGAAAAAGTCCAAAGTATTTTTATTGTTAGTTCTGTGAATTTGTGCATACAGATATTATATTTGTGCATTCAGATATTATATTGTATATTAATTATATATTATATATTATATATTATATATTATATATTATATACAGATATTTATATTATATATAAAAATACAGCTGATTTTTTTTTCACTGTACCAAACAGCCTCCAAAATTTCAGACAGGCTGCAAACCCTCTGCAAAACCAAACTTGATTAGCATTAGAGTTGTGTGGTCATGGATTTAAAACCATTATCAACCTGCAAAGTCTGAAAGGTGGTTTGATGAAGGACTTGGAAACAGATTAAAGCAAGGCACTGGCAGAAAAAAAAGAGCGCAATTGGCATTGGTTACCACAGCATTTAGAAACCACACAGGGGCAGAAAGTGGCAAAGAAAACTAGAACTGCACAGCACAGCTCTTGCTTCATGGGTACCAGCCTTCTCCATGTCTTCTTGACAATATTATCTGAGTAGTGACAACGTCATCTGAGTAATATCTCTCTCTGCTGTTTTTCCTGTCATTATGTTGACCCCACTGTCAGACGAAGGTTGGGCAGCTCTGGGAGGCATCACATTCTGTGTGACACCTTGACTACAGAGCGCCCTCAGAGCCTGCTGCTTCCACCTCTCCCAAAGGTGGTGGCATTTCCCATCCATATGTTGGTGACAGCTGGGGTGCTGGCAAGGCACGGGCACAGGTGCAGAGGACATGGATCCAGAGGAAAGCAGGCTCTGCACTTCCACTGCTCGCAGTACAACTAGTTTCCTTCCATTTACAGTTGTTTACATAATACTAAATCCTAGGATAAGCAGCATGACAAATACTCCTTCTAGGACTCAAATACGATTCGTATTCCTCTCTAACCCCTCCTATTCTCCAGGGAGAACAGCTGCAACAAACTACAAGCTGAATCAAACTTACCACAGAACTAGATTTTCTACTTTTAGCCAGGCCAACAGAATTAGTTTCTTGGAGTGCCACTTAACTATTCATTTATCTGGGGAAGGATTTAAGAAATCCTGTATCTAATGAGAACTCTGCAGCCTTTATGCATGCAGGAGTTTTGATTTCTTGACCTTCTGTAGTCCTCAAATGAACAAAGCATTAGAAAGTTATTCTTTCTAGGCATTATTTTAGTTTTTATCAGCTGTGTGTGGCTAAGCGCTTGTCCAGAGTCTTTCTCATTTCTTGCTTTCTAAAGAAATACTTTCTGATACTGATACTTCCTTGAAGGACTAATTATCACTATGACATCATTCCCTTGTAAAATAGATGTGTTCCTTCTGAAATGCAAAGTCTATTCAGTGCATCTTACCCCCAAAGAGCACAGCACTAGAATTCATGTTCAGTCAAAGCAAGAGATGCTGTTTCATTACAAATGCACAAACTCATACTGGGTGAGTAAAGAACCTGTAAAAGTTTCCTACCTTCTTACTCTGTTCTAGCCAACAGACTACATTTTCAGAACAGTTTCTGATGAAAACCAGAAACTGAACTGCTCTAACCCAAAACTACCATTGCTATTTGAGTCAGTTCTACAAACCAAATGCACACCTGAACAAGTCAGGACAGTATTTGCCTTATAACCGGTGGATAAACTGGAGATTGGTACATCTTAGAGACAGGTTGGACTAGTCCAAGATTAAGCACTTACACTAAGGCTTCTCTATGGAGATGTCCTCATGGGCAGTATGTCTCTAAACCTCCATGACAGACAGAACAGGCTAAACAGCTGGCACATCTCCATTTAGACTGAGCTGAAACATTTTCCCAGATTCTGCTGCCAGTTATTGATTACACCTCTTCATTTAAATGAGAGCTTAAAGGCTTAACATACACATAGAGACATGCACAAAGACATTTCAAATCAGATTTTACTCTGCAGTGAAATCACCTCCACAGATGCAGCTGTTTCGCTGTAAATGTTGGCTGATGGCTTTGACTCAGCAGGGAATGGCTCACAAATGCACTCATGATGCTCCTGAGTGGGTGAGCATGTCCTTCACAGCACTTGGGATAAAAATTATATTCTCAGACCACGTTCTGTCAAAAATTGTATTTTGACTAAATAAATAGACATATATTTTTGGTGTATCTCCCAAGACATTATGTCTTTTTTTATTTTTCTCACCTTGCCAGTATTAATAAAAAAAGCAAGACAGTCTTGTTTTATCAAAACAGTAGAGCCCTTGGAAAAGGGACAAGAACTCGCTCCCAGATGAGATCTTTAACACAGAACGTGCAGAATCTCATGCTGTGTGCTCTCTCTGGCCTTGTGAGTTTTGGACAGCTTCAAATGGGGAGGGTGCAGCACCAGGACATAATCTAGTCTGCCAGCAGGGAATTTACTCTTGGGATGACAAGATACGTGCTTGTGAGCTCCTACAGATCTGGACAGGACATGAACTCAGATGTCTCAGCTCCTGGAGAACTTCATATCACGATTCTAATTTGTGACAAGTGGCACATCTTTGGATCACACTGAGTAAGGTATTTTGACCACTATGACTACCACTGTGAGGCACAAACTCTCTACAGGCATTGCCCAACAAAACAAATGTTGCAAAAAAATCTGGATTCCACTGTGTAAACCCACAATGAATGCACACTTCAAACATCCTTGTTTTTCCCATCTCAAAAAAATTCAATAAAATTGCAGACTGCACACCAAGACAAGACCAAAGTGTCTGTGGGACGTGCAGGTCAGTGTTGGAATGCCCTGCTACAGGCTGTTGTGGAAGTTAAAGGCAGTCAAGAGGAGATGGAGCTAGCAGATATCAAGACAGCACTTCTGGCTTGGGAAGTCCCTGAGCTGCAAGCTGGTGGGAAACATGGGCAGATCTGAGAAAAGTGTCCCCACAGGCTCATCCAGTCCCCTCACCCATCCCCCTTGGTCACTCTTAGACACATAGTATCGGGATGGTCCCTCCTGTTGTTTGTTCCGGTTTGGCCACTTCTTTGCTCCATCCCTATGCAAAGTGTTTGTGAGCTCTGACTTGTAGATGTGTGCTAAAATGCTTTGTGCCTCCAGCTTAGTCATCAAAGTCATTCCCTGAGGCCAAATTCAAGAGATATTCTGATCTGCCTAATGTATAAATTCGGCATGCAATTGTTTCCTTTTAACAAGTGAGATAACAAAAGGTGAGAGTCTAGATAAGACAAAATAGGCATGTGAAACAGAGAGATGAAAAGGGAGAGGATGATGGACAGTGCAAACCTTTTAAATGGTTAAGTTCCTCAGGTATTTGATGCTATCCCTGTGACTAGGGCACGTGGGAAATTTTTCTGAAAATTACAGAAAGTTCCCATTATAGTCTCGACCAGTCATTAAAGTTCCTGCTAAATTTAAAGAACTTAAAAAATTCAATCAAACAGAACAAAAAAACAGCCTCTCTTTTACTTGTGTCCTTATACACCGGGGAAGGTAAGAACATTGGGGAAGCTGCTGAAGGTAGGTTTTGCCTAAAGTAGCATTACTGCTGGAGAAATCAGATCAGCAGTGTCTGTCTCTGGAATGTCATCTTCCTCTTGAGAAAAGAAGAATAAAGTCAGAGATTAAAAGAGGGGTTGAAATAAACAGACAAAACTTAGGGAAAGTTTTAATGGCAGGGTGAATGAAGACCTATGAACATAGAACCAGATTACAGAGAAAATCAACACCAGTATCAGTTTTGAAATCTTCTACGACTGGTTTTTCTGTTTAAGTCACATAATGTTTAGAAGCAGACATCTTATTTACTCCGTTATAGGTGTGAGCTTGAAACAGCTACAGTATGTTTAGCAGTAATTTACCAGCATTGCCACCTTTGTTTCTCTTCCCCACTTTGTAGAGGCCACCTTGAACATCCACAGCATTAAGGAACCTCTCCGTGAGTTGCAGTACTTGGTGCTGTTCTGAATTGGTTTCTTCCATGGCAGTTATGGATACATACCAGCAATCAACCTGGCTAAGGGCAGCCAGCAGTGAGCTACATTGGTGGAAGTTCTCTGAGTTTGAGACAAACAGTTTCAGCTCTGCTTTAGAAGCAACATTTTAGTAAGAAGTAAAATACCTGTATACAGAAATGTGTTTGTGTGTCCTCCAATCACAACATCCACTCCTTTCACTTTTTGGGCAATGTTTTTGTCCACAGTAAAACCAGAATGTCCTAGTGCAATTATTTTGTTCACTCCCATAGCAGTAAGTTTATTCACTTGCAGTTGTAACGATTCAATTTCATCTTCAAAGATTACATCTTCCCCTTAAAATAAAAAAAAAGAGAAGAACTTACTTACAAAATACTTTAATTGGTAGTTAAAAAAAAAGGTAGTTTATATCAGATACTAGTTCGAATAATTAATGGAACTTTGAATGGCAGTGCCTTTCAAATATCTTCAGCTGGTTCAAGCTCTTGATCTGAGCTGATGTTCTTGAGTCTCTTAGGAGCACCTGTGTGCTTAGACTAATACAACATTTCTGCAACAAGCTGTATGTACTTGCCTAGATGAAATAAGTTATAACTCCATAAAAACATTCAGTGACACCAATTGTTGGATCAAAAATTGAATGGCTTTTGTTATTTAATTAGAGAAAGGAAACTAGATGTGTCAGTGTTTGCATATAAACACTTGCATTCTATTATAAATGTTTTTTTCTTCCCAAACTGCATTTCTTTGAGATCTTCTATCTTGTCCCAAGTTAAATCTCTCTTTTTACTCCACACTCATCTTGTTCTTTCCTTTATTCCCCCTCCCCAAGGCTTTAAACAGCAGCTTCTTCAAAGTCCTCCACTAAACTCTGAATTGCCTTTTTGTACAAATTATCTCACTGAATATGAACCACTCTCAGCACAGCACATGTCTGAGATACATTCTGAAATGACAACATAAGGAACGGAAAGTCTAGAAAGGAGAACACTAATCTGGACAAGAATGTTGGGAAACTGACAATCCTTCTGCAAGTTTGCTATGCCTGCTGCAATTACTCTAACATGACAAACAGTTACATGAGCACTAGACAAACAGGCACTTTTATCCCAGGCATGGTGGTTTGAGTTGCACAAAAGGACTTCCTATGTAAGAAGTTAATTTCTCTGACAAAGTTTTAAGAGTAGAGTTTAAGGAAAGATTCAACTGACTGCAAACTTAGACGTTCTGGTGAAGAACACTGAGTGAGTTTTCCATCAGTTCCTCCTCTACCTAATTCCTCTCCTTCCTGCAGAGCATTTTAATCAAATAATTTTGAAATATGCCTTTAAATCAAAAATCTTACATTATTTCATAACAAAAGGAGGAGTGAAATGAATTCACAATACACTGCAAAATGTTTCCGGAAATGAGGAGGAAGCTGCTACAATGGAAGAGATAAAAGAGAGTTACATAAATTGGTTTACCACCACACCCATTGAATAGTTCTGTTAGAGCCAGAGGGAATCTCTGTTCTGCACATTGCAGAGTGAATTGTGCAGTGCATCCCCGCATTTTCTTCCTGTGAACATCTTCTCAGACTCAAAGAATCATAAGTTAATTGAGGTTGGAAGGGACCTCCTGGGGCCATGTAGTCCAAAACCCACTCAAACTAGGAACTGAAAGCCAAATGAGGATGCTCAGGGTCTAGTCTGAGCAAGCTGAAATTCCACAATCTCTGGGCATCCTGTTTAATGTCTTAACCATGCTCACTATGACAAATTTTTTCCTTACTTCCCACCATAACTTCCTGTGGTACTGCTTAAACCCATTGTTTCTTGTCCTTTCTCTTCCCCTCTGGGAAGTGTATGCCCCTTTCTTCTCTGTAAATTCCCTCACACCAGTGGAAGACTGAGCTTGGTTCCCTCTTAGCCTTCCTTCCCCAGGCTGAAGGAAGCCACTGGCTTCAGCCCCTCTTTGTACATCCTTGTGCTTGGCAGCAGCTGGGGCTGATGCAGAGCTACTGGCAGAAAGGGAAGCGAGACACAATCCCTGAGCACAGGCTCTTCATGTGCTCCCCTCAGCACCACGGACCAGCTGCAATGGCCATGCACCCCATGGCATGGGGACCAGTTCTGCAAAGAGAGCTGAGCTCTTGAAACAAAGAGCAGGAACGAGCCACTGATGAGCTGGGCCAGCATGCAGGTGCCTGTGGGCTAGCTTCTGCCATGGCATGTAGCCAGATGGTCTGTGACAACCAAATTGTTCCCATCAGCACCAGCTCTGTTGCCGCTCTACACCACTGCAGCCTACAATTGCACCATACAGTGAAGACATACTATTGATCTTCACCCCACAGAATCATGGGATGCCCAAGCTGGAAAATGCCTCTAAGGTCATCGAGTCCAATCATTAACCCAGCACTGCCAAGTCCACCACTAAACTGTGTCCCTAAGTGCCACATCTACACCTCCAAGGATGGCGACTCCAGCACTTCCCTGGGCAGTCTGTTCCAGTGCTTCACAACTCTTTCCATGAAGAAATTTTTCCTAAAATCCAATGTAAGCCTTCTCTGGCACAACGTGAGGGCATTTCCTCTTGACCTGTCACTTGTTACTTAGGAGAAGGACACTGTTCCCCACCTTGTTACACTGTCCTTTCAGGTAGTTCTAGAGAAAACATATTAAAACAGACCAGCCTACTTTCATAATGAGGGGAAAAACAAAGCTGTCCCATGCCAGTAAGCCCATCCCTCTCCCAGGACTGCTATGTCAGGACAGGCAGACAGCAGAGCTTGGGTGGGTCATCCCACTCCCAATCTACCCACACACTGATCTGTTGTCTGCCTTGCCCTCAGAAACAGAATTCTGCTTGGGGCTGCAGGGGCTTCTTGCACCCCTTCTCCACAGCCTAGCCACGGCATTGCACACAGCTTTGTATCCTAGTCATCTGAGTATCTGATGGAATTGGGATGAAATGGGCCAGCAGGTTTTAAAGTTATACAGTGGGGAACTATAAGAGCACTTATACAGTGCTCAGTTCTCTAAGAAACCATACAAAAAGCACTACACTGCTTAGCAGTCATCTTGGCCTTTTTCAAAACAATCTGAATTGAAATAACTAATTTATTGCTCATGTCAACATTGCACTTCTCTTTCAAGATATTAAACTGATGTGGCATCCTCTTCTCTTTTTAGATGAGGTAGAGTTTCAGAAAAAACATCCAAACTGTGCTACGACTGAACAAGGAAAAAGAACCGGCAGCATGTTAAAAATATTATGACAGAATAAAGTGGAATAAATGCAATTTAAAATTCTATTTTAGAAAACTCTGCCAAGTTGATAGTTTTAATAAATAGTTTTCTGCCTATAGGAATACAAAGTACCTTGGGGATTACATCTTATATGAAAAGACAGTGGACCAAACAACATTACAAAACTAAAGCAAGTGGGCTGGCATAATCAAATACTAAAAGGACAGCCTTGGGATTATCAGTTCAAAGCAAATACACAGACGACTGTGCTGTGTGTGAAGTTACGAGCAACTCTTGCAGGATATGGAAAAATCGGCTGGCCACTCAGCTGAGACAGTTGTATATAGCAAAATGGAGAACTCCAGAAAAACTGCCAATTGGCTGTAATCTATAAATGCATTCCCCATCCCTATGGTTTCCAAACAGCAACATCAACAGCACCTTCAGCAGAGATTAGCTATTCCTTCCCAATGGAAACACAGAGATTTAAGGACTTTATACTCTGTTCAAATCTGTTGATAACCTTTTTGAGCAGTCTATGAAAAGTACGAGTTGTAATTTCATAGTTGTGTGGAAGTTTTTGAGATTTAACAACAGAAGAAATCACACTCACAAAATACTTTCACAGAAAGCAGTAATGTAGGAATTCCTGTTTCAGCATTCTCAAGCTTCCTGTTTGCCTTGAGAATGCCCTAAGAGTGTACAGCATGCCAAAGCACATAGAGGCAGAGAAAATAGAATTATCTGGAAGAAATGTGTAGACATAAGCAAGGTGCTGAATTTAAATTTCACAAGGTCCCTTATTAATTGAATATAAGGAACTAGGCTGATAATTATTTAGCCACCAACCCACAACTGCCATGATTTTATCGGTCTGAAGGATTGCTAGGTCATGGGCAACATATAGTCAAAGAGTTATATTAACATGTCCTGAGTTCACATTTTCAAAGCTTCCAAATGTTCCTCCACACACTGAGAAGGCAAAGCAGAAAACTATGAAAACTATGATAGCTATAAATGTTGCTGTTAGAATTTGCTCTGCTTTTTGCCCAGTTACACAGTGGGATATACTTCCTTAAGGATGCTTCAGCTCCATCTATGGAGCTAAAAAGACTTCCCTTTTAACACTGGTTTTTTCCTAGCTGTGGTCTCTTACAATGTCTCAGCATACTGAGGCATTGGATATGATGTCGAAATGTTACTGGAAATGTACTCAAGTGCTTCATAGAATCACTCCAACACTATCTGGATTTCATCTTGTGTATTTATTTGCAAGACAGTTAATTTGATGATCTCACCGCCCCAACACATGTGTTTGAAGAACTGCAGCAGTTTTATTAATTCCTAATTGGGGACAATATTGGCTATCATTATTCAAGCTTAGCATAACATCAGATATCTACCCTCACACCCTCAGGCACAGGTAAAATTCCATTGCCTACACAAAATACAGATCAATTTTCTTTTTTGTCAGGGGCAAAAAAAGAAAGAAATCCAAAACCACATCACTACAAAATAGAAATGGGATCAATAAGTCTATACAAACCTCAGATGTCCATTTCTGGACAGTTTAAACATATAGTATTGGAATAAAAAAGGACAGGAGGAACAGTTTTCTATTATAATACTTCTTCAAAGTACTGAATATACCTATTGTCGGGAAAACAATGCATTGTTTCTTTATTACTAATCAATGGAAAGAGAAATAATAATATGAAGTCATTTTTCAATGTGAAAAAGTTTTAAACCAGCCCTTAGAGAATCCCTACTGCAAAATCCAGGGAAGAAACTTTGTTTTTGTCAAATGTGGGCTGAGCTTTGAGCAGGCAGTGACTCATATCTCCTACAGCTGATTTAAATGTGTTTCTCATTCCAGTAGACCATTTTATTTTACTAAAAAACCAAACCCAAACAAAACCCTCATCAAACCAAACTCCCTGAAACATTGGAAAAAATAGTCAGAAATTGAAAAGCCTTTTTCCTCATCAACTCTAATTTTACTCATGAATGAAGCAATTGTGGTAAAAGCTGAACGTGTGTTCCTTCTGTAGTCTAATTTCTGCAAATATTTTGAGAGGCTAAAAACATCTTGGGCAACTTTTGCTTCAAAAACAAGTATGAAACTCTCCTTGTTTTAACTCAGGCTTGAGCATGGAGAGATCCAAGAGCAAAATTTCAACACACAGAGCAATGTCACACTTCATGCTAGAGACAAGCTGTATTCATTTTTAAACCTTTGTTTAAATGAGTAAATAACAATAAAATATTATGGAATAGAATTTAAAAAACCCGAACAAGAATAAAGATCCCAATAGCCCAGGAGCTTTCCTGCAATCTCACTTTCTTATGTTCTTAGATATGGTCCAGGTCTGTATAAGAATGGGTTTTAGTGTTAGCAAGCCTTTCTAAGGTTAAAAATTGAATATGAGTAAATATGGATAAAATAACAGACTTACCACTTTTCAGCTGAAGACATTTGTCTTTGGATTCAAAAAAGCAGGCAAGGAACAAAATAGTAACAAAGGACATAAACTTACATGAAGAAAACATACCTGGCTGTGAAAGAAAGGAAGTTTCCTTTGTAGTGTAGCCAACAATTCCAACTGATTCTGAATCAAAATGAACTATTTTAAATGGATGAACATATTTCATCATTTCATTTCCTAATGGAGTTTTCCCTTTAATATTTGCACTCAGGACTGTAAAATTCACATTTTTAAGAAGAGGATCCAATAATCCACTCACACCTTCATCAAACTCATGGTTACCCAAAGCCTGTGAAAAGTAAGAAAAAAATAAGAAACCCTACCTCAAATATTCAGTGTCAATAGTTTCATAAGTAATATGAAAAGGTATGGTTGAGAAAACAAAGTCTTTGTTCTGTGAAAGAAAACCCCAACTTGTCTAAACCAACACATTTCCGTTTCTCACAAACACAGAAATGGTTTGGTTACTTTTTCTTTCTTTTTTAGATGTAGGTTTTTGGTTTTCAGATTCTCTTACGTGAATACAGATGTGGAAGTTGAAATCCAAAACCTATCTAAGTGTTTGTGACCGATACCAGATTAAAACTCACTCATTTTTCATCCTGTAGCTCTAAGAAAGAGAATTAACAATAACCACAAAGGAAAATATATATTTTTTCTATGGAAAATACGTTGTCTAAATACTGAAGAAAATGCTAAATGTCAATGACAATATTTGTTATCTTTAAATAAAAGGTGCATTTTTAGACCTTTATGTTTGGACTACAGTTTTTAAAATACATTTATTTTGCATTTAGTAAAGATTCTTCTGTGCTTCAACATGCAAAAAGAAAATATAATTATCTAGCTATCATCAATATCACTACCTGCATGTGGAAGATCTAAATTTATCAGTTAAGAAGAATCCCCACAGACAATCCATAGTGCATGTGTGTGCACACAGGTGGGTGTGTACTTAATGCTATGAAGCGTCAAGACTGCCAGACATCACAAGCTGTCCAGCTTACTTATTAGCAAGGTAATACCAGCCAGATGAGAAGGTTTAGTTTTCCCAGGCTGGTTAAGCAAACGAAAAGGGACTTACCTCGAGGGAAATTTCTCCTGCCTGCCCCTTTTTCCTGTTCAGCCTAAGCTCCCACATGCCTGTGCCTGCAAGTTTGGTCGTAAGCCAGCAAAACCTCCATAGATGGCATTTTGCAGAAGCACAACACATACAAGGACTTTGTAGGTGTTAGAGAAGGAAAAGATGTACCTACAGAAACATGGTGATTGTGTAACTTGGTACACAGTAACTTCATACAAGGTTTTGGGTGTCAGCTGGAGCAAAGCATGCAAGAGGTGTTAAAGCCAATGGCCCAACTCTTCCAGGCAAAAGTGTGCTCTTAATTTCATTCTGAGATTAAGTGGGGAAAGCTGCATTCATCATCTCAGAAGGCTTATAAACCCTTCTGTTCTACTTAAACAGCCCACACACCCAGG
Organism: Lichenostomus cassidix; assembly: GCF_008360975.1. Taxonomy (NCBI): domain Eukaryota; kingdom Metazoa; phylum Chordata; class Aves; order Passeriformes; family Meliphagidae; genus Lichenostomus; species Lichenostomus cassidix. The sequence continues at coordinate 77,805,772 of NC_139483.1, forward strand.
TATGCTTGCTTCAACTTTTATTCTCCAAATGGATGGATTAACCCTGATCATGCTCCAAACCAAGCAGGACCCTGAAGCCACCACAGGCATGAGAGCTCAGTATTTCAATCAAGGGATTGACAGTGCCTTTCCTTTGGGACAGACAAAGGCTCCTGACTCCTTTAATCCTCACAGGCAGGTAGTCAACGGCTCTGTGGAAATTTCAGGATATCAGCAGTAACTTGCATTGGGAATCAGCTGCTCCTGCTGACACTGGTGAGAACACTACTCACACCCTTGGGAACAAGCCAAATTGTTTGCGTGCTGCTGCAACACTTTTCCAAAAGAACCAAGAACTATCTCTAAGAAAATCCTGACTTGGGAAGACACAATGCACTCCAACTATGTTCCATTCCTAACTGTATTCCAATGGCAATCTAATTTACTGGAAAAAAAAAATACAAATAAAAAGAGGGGGAAAAAAAAAGATGACAATCATTTTGATGTCTGGAGTTTCTGAATTGGTGTCCATGGACTGGTAGAACATATCAGAATGGTAATGAGCTGTTTCCTTTTGTCTGGTGCACTTGCCTTCTGTTCCTCCTAAGTATGTCATTAAACCCCAGCAAAAAAGGTTGCAAATGAATTAAGAAATCGAATTAGATGTAACTGCCACCAGCTTGTTGGGAAAAACCCCAAAATCTAACTGAACCAACCACTTAGAAAAGCTTGTTTCTTTCAGCTTTGTATCTTGACCTTGGATTATTTCATGTCCATTAGGATACTAGCTTTAATCAAAACTTTTCCCATGGTGTAGGAGGTCATAAAGTTTCTTGTTCATGAGAAATCACTGATGGCTAATAATACATTTTTATTTTTGATGCAACTCCTCTGAGGAGGAAGATGTGGACCATTTTGTGTTCCTATACTCTAGCTAACCACCCTTACACTCAGAGGTGTAAGGACTCTGTACCTGCGAAATACCTTCTCGCCAAATCTGAATCTGTTGGCCTGTGTAAGTAAGTCACAAGGGGGAATAAATAAAAATATCCAGGCACACAGCATGTGATTATATAATCCTCCTTTTCACAAGGTGCAAGTTTAAAAATATTTCAAAATCAGGACACAAATTAACAGAAGGACTTGAAAGTAAAACTTTTAAGTAAAGTAAAAGAAGACTTCCATCACCCCTCCAATTACTGCCTTTGAGGTAGTATTTAAAGTGGATTTTAGTCTTAATTACAGCAGAAAACAAGGCTAGAGCCATGAAAATTTTTGGAAGGCAATGAAACATGAGAAAACAGGCTGAAGGTGATAACAGGCATAAATGAGAAAAAGGCAAACTTAAAAATGGAAATTTCTCCTATTTGTGGAGCAAACCTCTAACCCTTCCAGGCTGCCCTAAATCCTCCTGTGCCTCCTGCCCGCATCCTGTAACAATTTTTATGACTCACACTCCCTCCTTCATACTGTTTGTAATCCTAGCCCTGTATTGCACTTCCAAATATTTCAGCTAACTCCACCCCTTCTGTCAGAGATGTGACTTCCCAAATTTTTTTAAAGAAACACTAGCTCACCCTGCTCGGTGTGGCTCTTAACTTGCTCCCTGTGCCTCCCCAGCCACCACCCCCACTGCATAGTCCCCCACAGTCCACAGACAGAGGAACTGAAAGATGCTGCAGCGCTGCCTGACACTCAGCATCTGTTCCTCAGGTGCTTTTTAGCAGAGAAAGACCGAGAAGCTACAGCAAGGTTAGCACCTATCCTGCCATCTTCTATTCAGATTATAATAAGCAGCACCTCCACAGAGAACAAGTGGTTGACAACTTCAGTTAAGGCATTCACATCTGGCACAAGCCTCTGGCTATCTGGTATGGGGGGGGTGGATCTATTTTTAAAGCTTATTCTGATGAAAAAGCTCATGGGCTCTCCTAAATCAGGTGCTTCCTACATAACGTGATTCTAAAACTGAACTTCAACATTGTCTGAAAGAATTTCTTCTTGTGATATGATCAGGAACTGTACAGGCTCGCAGCTGCCCATGAACCAGTTAAACCAGCAAACACAAGACTGAAAAATGACAGACAGCAGAAAGCTTTGTGAAGAAAGGTCGGAAAAACCACCTCAAGCTATTTCTGTACTGCAGAACCCCATGGTACTTGCCAGCTCTCAGTGAGGATGAGCCCTGAATGCACACACTCCTCTCCATCACCATTGAGAGGAAAAAACCTGTTAATGCTAGTTTCACAATTAGAAAACCGTTCACTAGGGCATGTGAACTGGGGCAGTATCCTTCACAGAGCTGTCTGTCTGGTGCTTAGCCTAGGACAGTGCACTGGGGCATGCCCTTTCCTTCCACAGCTGTCTTGAGGCAGAGGGAATTTTTACCTGGGAAGGAAAAGTCTTTTCCAGACAAAGCAAAAAAAGAGGAAGACAGAGAATGTGTAATGCCCAGCAGATTTTCACCTCAAGCTGTCAATTGGGATGAAATAAATATGCAGTCACTCTTAAACAGCAGTCACATTCAAACATAATTTTAATCTCTCTCCTTTCTGGGGCTGAACACAAGCAAAATAAGCCACTGCCCTGAGACAAAGATTTAAAGACATGGAGTGACATCTCCCAATCTCAGCCACGAATTCTACCATCCTTTCAGCACTTGGACGACCAAAAGAGACAAAGGTGCAGGATTAGCAATCTCTGTTTCCTCACTGATGTGCTATTACAGTCCCTGGGCTGCTTGTCCACAACACCTTATGCCCTGTCATGACCATAGCTCTGACGGAACTGGACACAACCAGGCTGGGATCGAGGAAAGCTATAAATCTCCACTCCTTGAAACATCACTGACAACATGTGCCATCTGTCCCTTCCCGCAGGACCTAAGCGGGACAGGCTGCGAGCCTCTGGCAGGGTTTACCCCTCCGTCAGAGCCCAGACTCTTCGCCCGGCTTTTGCTGGGATCGTCTTCGTATCTTGCCAACCCCTTCCAACAGACCTTGTCCAGCCGCTTGCTCGCCCCCAGCCCCTGCATCTCTCAAGGAGAACTCCTCCACTGCATCACCCTGTGTAGCCTTGCCATCAATCTCCCGGTTTCTGTCTACCCGCGGGGCTGCCAGCTCAGGACTTAATTCAGCCTGGACCTCACCACCAACCACGTCTCTTCCCCTCGCTTGCCTCCCAGCTGTGTTTGCCCACGATTTTAGCATTACCTACAGCCCTTTCTGATGCAACTTTGCGCACGGAAGGAGGCGGCAATGCGAAAAACCGGCAGCGGGCGAGGAAAGGCAGGAATAGACCCAGCACCCAAGGGGAGAGGGGGGAAGAGGAAGGGAGAGGGGGGGAGAGGAAGGGAGAGGGGGGGAGAAGGAGGGAGCGGTGGGGAAGAGGGAAGCCCCCCACCGCGCCTCTCGCCGTGCCCACTTTACCATGGCATCGTAGCGCAGGAGGTTCATGAAGTGGGCCGCCTCCCGGCCCTTGAAGCGGGAGAACCACACGGTGCCCTGGTACTGGTCCCCGGCGTCCAGCAGCAGCACGTTGCGGTGCGCGGCCCGCTCCGCCGCCACCCGCGCCGCCCTTCGCGCCACGCCGCCGAAGCATCCCGGCACTCCCGCCGCGCAGCTCCGCGGGCCCGCGCCCTGCGCCTCCACCCGCCCGTGCACGTCGTTGGTGTGCAGCAGGGTCAGCCGCAGCTCCGCCGCCGCCGCCGCCGCCGCGCACAGCCACAGCCACAGCCACATGCACAGGGCTCTCGTCCGTCCCGCCATCCCGCGGGGGCTGCGCGCCGCTCCGCCGGCCCGCGCAGGGGGTGGCTGCGGCGAGGGAGGAGGGCCGGGGAGCGGCGCGGCGGGGCGGGGAGCGGGCGAGCCGCCGGGGACACCGCGCAGCCTGCGCACCGCCCCGGGGAGCCTCCGTCTGGGAGCCACCCGGGGTCAGGCACGGGCTGCCCGTCGGGCGCGGCAGCCGCAGGTGCTCCGCATCTGCTGGGCGTGTGCGAGGAGGGATCGGCGCGGCCGCCCGGGGCTACCGTCTGTGTTCCTGTCGCGCCTCGCTGCTCAGTCGCTGTCCGCCCGTCCTCAGGGCTCTCCGAGCCCCAGGGCAATGTCCTGTGCCCTCGCACGTCCCGGTCCTCGCTGTCCCACCGATGTCCTTCACCCGAAGACAGCTGCTGTCGGGCTGGAGACGGGCTTTCAGCCGGCTGCTGGAGGTCAAACAGGATGAAAATCCAGCCAGCAGGGAAAGGACAAACTCCAATGCTCACAGGAAGCCTTGGTGAATGTTTAGTACGCTGAAAGGAGTTTCCAAGCCTTCACATGGAAATGTTTGCCTTTCTCCTCCTCTTTCTCCAGTGATGCTTAAAATAAGGACTGTTATTTCAGCCATAAAAAGAGTTACACTACTTTAAGAGTTGATTTAATTATAGCTCTAGTGGTTTTAGTGTAGAGTCATGAATTGCTTTCAAGACTTTCCTTCCGTGGCTAAATGCAAAGCTCTTAGTTGTGGTTTGGCAAATGCACGCTGAGGGGAAAATGTGCCAATGCCTCAAATAAACAACTTGTTAGGGGTACAGCATGGGGTGACCGTCACTTGGGTAAATCAGACTGACTGGGGGTCCCACCTGCTCCTTTAAGTCATGCATCCACAGTGCAAGTCCACATCTTCTGCCACTATTAAAAGACAAAATTATCTGGAGAAAGAAATTTTTCAAAGTCAATGTGCTGTCACTTCCATACGCTTCCTTGAATCTTCTGGACAATCACACATTGTAAGGGGTGACCGACAGGTCACTTTTTCCCTTAAAAACATAAGCTTCTCCACTGTGCAGAGAAGTAGCGGTTTCTTACAGCTTTACAGAAGCTGAAGGAGCTGCTGTCTCCTTTCCACTGGATGATGTCATGCCCCAGTTTCCTGGGTACCCGAAGTCCGCGGAATGGAATCTGGACTCATTTGGTTTGCTTGTTTCCTCAGATGGCTGAAAAGTGAATGAACCTGTATTTTCTTCCATGATGGCTATGCTCCGCTGTCCCCGTGCTTCTGTACGTGACTTGAATTAAAACAGCTCTGTGGTGTCTTGTTATTCCCCTGGTGACTGCACTGTGCACTGCCCACCCCACCCCAAGGGAATCCTTAATAGCATGAGCTACACACCAGCAAAATTTGGAGTTGTTCTACCTCCCCTCCTTTTCACATCCTCTTTGGCTTTGCTTCCCTCCTCTGCTGGTCTGTGCTGACAGCCTGACTGGCATTCGGTTCAAAGCCACAATACATATAGGTGTCCACAAGGAGGTGCCTAAATATACTCTAGTTTGCTTTAAAATTCTCTGGGGCCAATGGAAATCTGGTTGGGATAGTCATGGACATTTAGAGAGGGATCTGGTCACCCTGAAGTATACATACCAGCTGGGACTCATCATTCAAACAAAGGTGCCGGTTTTGTTTGGTGGTCTCCAGGTTGCCGTCTAGTAAGGAGGAACTTGTGCAGGTCTTGTGCCACATCTGCCAGCCTCATATACCAGATGTCTGGATGTCTGGCTATCTGGTTTTGGGCAAATGAGTGTCTCATGTCATGGCTGGTGTGATAGATTACTCTTTGGAGTACACTCCCTGTAGTGACTAGATCTCTGTTGACTTGGTAAGTTTGAATGGCTCACAGTATGTTGAAAGTAAACACTGGTCCTGAGTTTAGCCAAATCCACTTCACCCTGATCCAGTGGCCCTGCTCTAATCTGCTAGACAAATAGCAACACCATCATTACCAAGTGGCTCAAATCTGCTAGGAAGTCAGATGTGTGAGAAACAAAGATAATTCTCGCCAGTTGCTCTGCTTCTGGACGTTCATGTGCACCAACACCATTTATCTCGTTGGCATCTGTCTGGCCTTGTTTCTGCTCCTCATCAATCCCTGTCCACAGCCACAGCATTTCTAAACAGATGCTTGCTCAGCCCACCGCAGCTGTGTGCAAACGCAGAGACACAGCAAAACCCCAAAGGAAGCAAGAAGTACTTGTATACACAATATTGTCTTTGGCTTGTACAGCACAGCCCTACCCCAAACACCAAGAGCTCTTCATGCCAGGAATGGGCATGCTTTAGTCTGGTTGAGCAGAGTGTAGCAGAAACAGCCTGGGCAGTCCTGAACTGACCCTGCACCTCAGGGAGCAGCGTGGTCAGTGGAGCACTCATGGGGGGTCACCCTGCTGTTTGTGTCTGCTGACCTTGGCTGTTCATGATGTCCCCCTTAGGAAGCTTCTCCTGATTCTGTGAAGGTCTCATCTCATGCAACATTCATTTATGAGGGGATCAGATGCATAAATAGGCATCCTTTTGCTGTGGGAAGGGCTCTTTGATGATGCTGTTTTTATCCTGATAAACAGCTTCTTGGATATTAACTCAAGCAATAAGAAGGAAAATTTGTGGGACTAGCTTTGTGCAAAAATGGCCTGCTCCAGAACCGTGTTGGGATGCCCAGAGCAAGGATACCTGAGCCAAAGGATGTGCTACTAAAACAAGATGTCACTGGATACCTAATCCATCTACTCCTGTCCCTGCCTCTCCAGCCTATCACTGATGCTTTAAGGAAAAAAGTAACATTGTGAAAATGCACAGAAATAGACCTGAGACTGCTGGAACTGAAGAGAGAAAAGACGAGAGAGTGTCAGAGAGTGTCTGTCTAGCAAGTCTATGAGAAAGAGAGAGAGCTAAACAGAGGGAAGAAAAAGGCTTAATGTGTATACTGTTAGTTGATTCCTTCCTTTCTTCCCATCTCTGAAATAAGTGGTTAAGACTTGCTGCAGGATGTCAGTGGCACATCCCACGACAGTGGAGATTGGTCTTCATATTCAGCACTGGCATATATCTCAGAAATGCTCTTCTGACATTTCTTTAACCATGTCTAAAGCTCTCACACAGGACTAGCTGTGACATGGGCAAATGTTGCAAACCTTGGTTGGTGAACTCCTCAGCCAGCCAGCAGAACCTTGAGAGAGAGAGCATGGGTAGTACCTCTCTGTTGTTTCCCTCTATGAAGTATTGTTCCATATTGTTCCTCTAGGTTACTCAGCAGAACTGGATAGGAAATGAATTATTGGTCTTACTATGCAGGCCAGCATGCAACAAAGGCTAATTTATACATCTTGACTTTAGGGTTCAAATGTTTCTAGCAGAAATTTCTTGAGTGTCCACACAGGGCTTCCAGGAAAAGGCTTGTTTTGTCACTGTATTTCTTCTTGGCATCTCCGTGCAGTGCCTAGCAGCTCACATCAGATATTACAAAATACTTGGTTTCCAAGTATTTTGGAATGGGCCAAGACCGGGCCACTCAGCTGCACTGGATGAGGAACTCAGAGCACTTGAGTCCTCTCTTCAGGGACTGGCTCTGAGATGACTAAGAGCTGTCACAGACCCTGCCAGCTGGGTAAATGTCCCACATGTGTGGAATTTCTCATGCTCTACCACAAAAATTCCAGGGTGGTCTGGCTCAGCATTCTACTAAGCTGCAAAGAATGGTGATTCACAGCATTTCTTAGCTTGGAGGTATTATAGGAATAACCAGACTTCCCTCTTCAGTCTTGACACAGGCTATCCTTCTAGCTGTGTGATGGAGGGTGTCTGAGCTGAGGTCAGTCACTTCTTACCTGAGTGAGAACCCAGAGCAATGAACTGTTTCAGCTGACTTCAGAAGGCTGACAGGGACACAGAAAATGTCATTGCCTTCTCATACATCTCATCACCTCCATGCATGGCTTCATTTTGCCCCAGCTCTCATAATCTCTGAGACATGCTGTCATTGCTTTCCCAAGGCTGAACAAGAGTGTGCCCTCCTTGGGTACACTCTCATGCCTGTGGCAGTGGCCTCTTAGATATGTCTTAGAAGACAGTATGATCCCCCACACTGTTCTTTCCCTCAGTAAATCCTTTGGACTTTATTCTCTTTCCATCCTGGTGCAGTGGGGATTCTCATCTATTGTCTTTCCCCCATGTATCTTAGAAGTATGAATTCTCATTGCAATGTTTAGTCCAAACAGACTCAGTCCCTTTTGACACAGCAGTATTTTCTACATTTCTCGATATAACATTCTGTGGTTGGAAAAGATTGGAAGGAGCCACAGTGGGTAATCTGGTCCAATCTCCCTGCTCAAGCACAGGATTGCATCCAGATGGTTCTCGAATATCTCCAGTGAGGGAGACTGCACAACCTCTCTGGGCCATCTGTTCCAGTGCTCAGTCACCTGCACAGTAAAGAAGTTCTCCCTCATGCTCAGGTGGAACTTCCTGTGCATCAGTTTCCGCCGATACTACTAATTGTTGTTAGCCTTGTGGCATTAACTGGTGTTATATCTACTGCTTTATCTCTGGTATAGTGATTTTAATTTAATAAAATCATAAGGTACTTTGCTTTCATTGAGGGTAATTTACTAACTACTTCGTGCATGCAACTGAGGAGATAGGGAAAGGAGAGTGTCTATATATTGCCCCTAATTTTTGGAGGAGCTCTATAATGAGGTTTCTCAAGCAGTATGGCTAGTCAGAAATGTGCAAAAAACTCTAGAAAAGAGGCTCCTTCCTTTCCACAGTAGAGTAGAGGCAAGTTGGAAGGTACCTGTGACTAATAGCATCCCTTCCAGCTGGTAAGAGACAGTCATTACTTCTTCCCTTAGAATGGAACAGCAACCACATGTGGTTGTTTGAACCCTGTGCGGCTGCTGAAAGCAGATTTAACTTCCTCAGTCTCTGTTTTCATTCCCATGGTATCGGCATGTAATGGTTCTCTGTAGAAATTTCACCAGTACTGTTCAGACCTCCTGGATGCAGTGCCAGATTCAGCCATGGATCTCTGGCATATACTGCTGCTTCACTTCTACTTGACTAAAACCATTATGATACTGGTATTATGAGTATTTATTACCTGTTCTATAGAAGCGCTTAGTTTCAAACCCAAGAGGTGTCTCAGATATTAGGTGTTACACAGACAGCACATAAAAAAAAGCCCTTAGGCCAGAGTTTACAGTACAGGTTAAGAGTACCTGGAGCAGGCTGTTAAAAAAAGAACTGTCTAGGGAAAAGTGTTGGGTAGAAAAAAAAGGGTCTGGAAAAGATAATGCAGGAATCTAAAATAAAACAAGGTTTGAGATCAAAGTTATATTTTACTTACACCTTTATTATTTGGTCAGAAAATAAAGTTTGGAAATCAAATCCACTGGATATCTGGTTATCTTCTTGATGGACCTGTTAAATTGTGTAGTTTTATATTTTGCACCTGCCATTAATAAAGTATGTTGATTTTCACAAACAGTGTGAAACATCATAGTAATTTTTAAGCCATGAAGCAAAATACCTAGTTCTTAAATAAATTTTCTCTGAGAAAGCAGCTAGTAAGTAGACACAGAGAGACAAGTGCCCTGCCTGTCACGGACACCTACATTGGAATGAAATCCCTACTGACTGGAGCAAGTCTAGATGACTAAAACTAGGTTGGATAAATCCCACCTTGGCCATGCAATATTAATTTCACTTTACTGTGTGTATGTGTTATGATCAGGTTTTAATGAGAAAATAATAAAATATGCTTTCCAATTGGACTTCTGGTTCATTTGCAAGATGGACTATGGAATCCCTCACTGCTGTACATTCAGCGTTACCAAAATGTTACTTAATTTCTCGATCACTTCTCTGGAGTAATGTAGTGATGTCACCATTATTGTTTTATAAATCAGGGATTTATGCTGCGCAGAAATTAAGATTAGAATTGTCACCTTCCCGAGCTTCAGTCTCCTAAGACATGGCTTTGCAGAGTACTCAGGTGGGTGTCGTCCTTGTCTGAAGCACAGTACATTTTCAGTTGTAGCCTTTGGTAGTCCTACACACTAGCAAACCACTGACCCTCAAGTCATGCACCATATGACATGATCACCACCTAGAAAATGAAAGTGAGTAAAAAAAGCAGAAGAAAACAAAAGCTACTAGTGAAGTTTCGCTAAGTGAATTGTCAAATATTACGGGGAACCTAGGAAGGTGCTAAGGTGCTGAAGTAAAGTGCTGTTATTCAGGGTTTGTCCAGTGGCTCTAACCATGACACTGTCCTTCTTCCATAAACCTCTCTCCTCATGTTTTATGTCCTTTGTATTTCTGCCACAAATGAGGTATAAAGGGAGAGAAGTCACCCTCCTTCCCTGTAAAATTCTGATCACCTTCAAAACAAGATTTTCCATACAGAAAATGAAGCAGAATTCCAGTGGAAAAATACCCAGGCGACCATGTGCTTCAAGAACCCTTCATAATGCCCTTTCACAGTGGATTGGGTAAAATGCTGGCATTGCCTGACTTTTCCAGATTTGACTCTGTGACCTTAAGAATGTCTAAAAAAATAATTTTGTCTGCAATGTCCTAGGTTTTTAAAGAAGAAAATGAGAAGAAAAACAAAATCAGAAGTTCTATCAGATGGCAGTATCTTTTTATGTCCACGATACCATAGTTGGCTTGAAACCTCTACATCCACAGTATTGACTTCTTCCTGGTGACTTTTTTCAAAATGACAGACAGCAAGAGCATGTTTTCATCCTTGATAGGACAATATTATATCATGTCAGACATGGGGTTTCACAGAGACTTGCAGGAAGCAGAATAGTGCCACATATGCATCCCAAGGTTTCTGTAGAGATATGGGCTTTACTGGTTAACAGAACATCCTCTCTGCTTATTCCTTCTCTCTTTGATCCCACCTGCCTCATCTCTTCCAGAATGATTTTTTCATTTCCTGTCTCTGGCTCCAGGTACTAACCCCATTCTCTTTGCCTGTAGTTCCTCTCATTTCATTCTCTGCTCTGTCCTGTGAGTTCATTTATTTCCAATGTCCTACCCTATCACCAGGCTACCAGTCAACTCATTATTTCTTTGGCTAACCCTCCACTCCTCCCCATGTATCTGGCCTGGATCTTCCTGGCTCCCACTTCTAGTTCCAGTCCCAGATTCTTTCTCCTACTTTCCAGCCCCAACACATTTATTGTACACAATCACTTAAGAGCATTTAAGTATTATTCAAAAGTCATAAATGGAAAGGTATGATAATTTTTCTGAGAGATTTATTTGTAACAGACACCTATTATGCAAACAGCCCTCGTGTTCATCATGCACAATTCATCCAGGGTAATGCTGCACTCTGCTGGAAGTGTCCAGTTCTGCCACTTGCATTTTTTAGTCTGCTTTCCCCTATTTTCCTTCAATGAGTTTGCACTTTTCAGTAAATTTCTACTTTGCAGCATTGATTTCCATGAAATCTGCCTGACATCCCTCTTTCTGATTTGACTTCCATTATACTCAAATTCTAAGTCATAAGAAAATCAGAGGAAGATAAAAAGACCTCTGACCATCCAGGTGTTTCCTTTGTGTTTGCCAGTCCCCAGTTCTGCAAGTGCCATCTCCTGTGAAAATTCTCCATAGTCCAAGCCCCTTTGACCAAACATCTCAACTATGATAGGCTCCAGGCATCTTTCTGTAGTTCCTCTTCTTTAGAAGCACCGCTAAGGAAAAGTCTGCATGAAATTTGCAAACAATCAAGGACTCAACTGGTCTAATTAAAACAGAATGTACTAAGAATGTATAGGAAAACCAGAATGGACTGAAAGGACTTGTCTGAGTGAGCAACTAACTCAGTTTACTCAGTAAATGTCAGGCTGCAGAGGTACATCTTGGATTCATTAAAAAGGAAGCAATATCTTACTTGTCCTCCGCTCCTATCCTCGGGCAGCTGTCAGCAAGACAATCTCTTCCTTCCTCTCCTTTCTGATCCTCTTGACTACAGCATCTCAGAGACACAGCCTCCAGTGTCCAACATTTCTTGCCCCTACTGCTCCCACAAACACCGTTCCTTTATAGCCTGTGACCACTTTTGATGTTCCAGTTGTGACAGATTTCATTACCTTATAGCATAGGCTGGTCACAGTTGTATTTCAACAATGAAATGTCTGCACCATCTGGGATAAGAGTCTCTCTTCTCTCTACAGTGGTTAACACCTTCTAACATGACCCTCATCCCTGCCCCCTCCAGCTAACTCTGGAGTTATATTTCCCAATTTCCTTTCTCAGAACTTGGCATTTCAAAAGCCTCTTTGATCTTGCCATCACCTCGGCATGCCTGAAGGGTAAAGATGTATAGACCATGGTTTGCATGTCAGTCTCCCCTCATTCAAGGTGTTGGACTGGCTAGGTCGATTTGTCCATAAAGCAACAAGACTGGTATTTTCATATAATTTTGTTATTGATATTTCTCCATAACACCAATGAATTATTGACAAATTAAAGTCCATCCATCCCAGTGGCTAGGGAATTCACTGCGTTTTGATCCATGGAGTTCTGTTTCTGGACTGCTTTTAATTCTGCATTTCTCATATCTATTGCTTTTGATTAACGATTGCCCTGAATTGTCAGCAAATCAAAAGAAGATTTCAGATCAGGAGAATGACAAGCAAAACAGAAAGTACAACACTGCCCTTCTGACTCCTTATTTATGGCAGAGACAGGTATGCAGAATCTGAAAGGCCTCACCTATAAAGACTAAGTCCAGTCAAACTTTGGAGAATAAATTTAAACCATGTGTTCACACAGGAACGGTGTCATACTACTAACTGATAATACCCTGATCTCTTAAGAGTACAAATGGCAGTAATTTTGCTTCTTCAGTGCTATGCAGCAACAAAAGGCAGTATTTTATTCTACAGAAACCCAGGACAATTTCAAACTATAAAGTTTCCACCAAATGAAAGCCTCAACAATCTGTAACTCCCTTTCCCTGGCTCCAGCTCAGGTACTTTCCTTCTGACACTGTTCATAACATAAGTACTTCGCCAAAGGCCATGAACATAGGAAGGACCTAGTAGACATCTTTTACTATATTATTCTGCATACTCATGAGCCAGCTGCTGTTTCTGAGCTATTTCCATACCATTTAGCTCCTCTAAGAAAATTTCCTCTTAGCCCAACCCTTTTACCACCCATCTCACATTTTGGAAACAGATTTTGTTTTGCAGATGTTACTGCCATAGCTAAGCAGTAACAGCAGGTATTGCACCCTGCTACATCTAGATACCATAGACATAGGGATCTCTTGGTATTTGTGATGCCAATAATGTTGGTGATATTATAATGATGATTATTATAATGACTATTATTCCACTGGACCATGCTTACACTTGGAACAAAATGTTAAGCTAAAAGGGTCAGTTCTTATTAATATTGATGGTAAAGTGTTTTGAAGAGATGCTAAGAGCATAACCTGTTTCACCTCTTAAATTGAAACTTTTTTTAATTTGGAAGTGCATATCATTTGGAATTTTAGCTAATTTGTGCTTAAATTGGTGAAAAAGTTTTAAGGTCAAAATAAAACTGCCTTCCCATTTTTTAGTGGACTTGTTTTATTTTCTATTCAGATTATTGGTTCATGAAAATATCTAAACCAATATCCAACCTATGGCTGAACACCACCATGTCAACTAGATCAGGGCACTGAGTGCCATATCCAGTCTTTCTTTTAACACCTCCAGGGACGGTGACTTCACCATCTCTCTGGGCAGCCCATTCCAATGTCTAATCACCTTTTCTGTGAAGAAATTCCTCCTAATGTCCAACCTAAACCTCCCCTGGTGCAGTCTAAGACTATATCCTCTTGTCCTGTCACTGGCTGCCTGGGAGCGGAGGCTGAACCCCACCTGGCTGGAACGTCCTTTCAAGGAATTGTAGAGAGCGATAAGGTTCCCCCCAAACTTCCTCTTCCTCTTCCAGGCCAAACACCCCCAGCTCCCTCAGCTATTCCTTTTAAGACACGTGCTTCAGACCCTTCCCCAACCCCACATGGGAAAATACAAAAACCCCCAAAATTAATGTGGAGGGATACTGAGGCCAGAAAGCTGGGTCTGGACTCCGATGGAGGTGGATCAAGTTCTGTGAGGTGCCAAGGACACAGATGGCCTTGAGGCTTGGCATGGCGGTGTGGGCGGCAGTGGTAGAGGTGCGGGAAAGGTTTATAGCATGAAACTGGGAGTCCTGCTCTAAAACCAGCCAAAAGACACTGCCTTAGACATTTTCATGAGCCAGTAATCTGCATAGAAAATGCAGAAATAAAGAAAAGAAGCCTACTAAAAAGTGTAAGGTATCTTTCATTTAGACCTTAACAGTCTCCCACCAATGCAGCATAAATCAGCTAAAATTCCAAATTATTTCCCAGGCCGCTTCCCCGCCTTTTCTAAAGGGCCTCTGAGTGCCCCAGGATGCTCCGGACACTCGCTGCCCTGCGCTCCGAGCAACACGAAGCGAATGTGCGGCGGTGCCGGGGATCAATGCCGGCCCGGCCCTTCCTGCCATCGCGGTGCGGGATGCCGCCGGGGACGAGCGCCGCGGGCAGCAGCCGCCTCGCCCTCCCCGGCCCCAAGTGCCCGAGCCCCGGCTGGCAAAGGCGGGCGGGGAGCCCTCCAGCTGGGAAAGGCGATGGTTCTGCGGGCTCCGACTTGCAGTAGCTCGGTCTTTGCCCCGCCGCCTCCCCGCAGCCCGGGGTGATCGCGGCGGAGGCTGAAGCCTTGGGACGGAATGACCGTCGGGAGCGATTGCGTGGAACTTTATTAAGCGGCATGTGGATACTTGGGGGTCGCGGGCAGCGGAGGGGAAACAGCAGTAGGTTTCCCCTTCCCCGTCGCTAGCGGGGCAGTCGCAGCGCCCTCCGTGAGGACCCGGGGCCGGGCAGGAGCGGCTGCGGGCAGAGCCGCACCCGGGAGGGCCTGAGCACGGCGCCTGCCTCCTCCCGCTCTCGCCCCGGAGCATCCCCGGGATGTAGAAACCCCTCAGGGGCAAAGGGTGGAGCAGTTAATCCTCAAACGGAAGCAGAACGAGTGGTGGGAACCCCCTTTCCGTGGAGGGAGAGCCCTCAGGGGCCTGGAGGCGCTCCCGGCAGCTCCTCCGGGGCTAGCCAAGATGCTGGGCTCCACACGGCAGGGCCAGGGCTCTCCAGAAACGGGTTTACTCAAGAGACGCCTCATACTCCATCCAGGTCAGTGTCTGGATAGTACCAGTCTGAGTTTCAGCTGGTTGCAATTCCATGTGGAAGATGGACAGTCCAATCATAATACGCAAGTATTGCCTATTTCAGAATATTTAGGGTTCTTTGGTATTTGTAAAACTCGAGTAAAAGCTGTCACAGAAAAACTTGTTGCTGGTCTCTTTCATCCAAAGCTATTATCTCCTCCTGCTTTCCTCATCAGAGGGAAAATCTAAAAATGACATTTGGTTTAGATCTTAACAATAACAATAAAATAAGGTAGTGGTGAGAGAGCAGATCTTGTGTGTATCTCTGCTAACAGGGTGCAGCAGGCCTAGGGCAAAATAGCTGCTGCCTTTGTACATCTGTGGCACCAGTGGAGACATGGGGAAAATGCACTCAGCTCCCTGTTCCCCAGCCACATCCCTGGATGTCACCCGTCTTTCTTTGCACATCTAAGGGGATGGGTTTGCTCTGAAACTTGTTGAGTGTTTGCATTTGTCACTTATTAAACAATGTACAATTCTTAGTATTTTGCCTGACTTTTTAAAGTGACTTCAGGTTGTCTTCAGGATTAGTATTAATTACTGTTAACCCTAAGATGCAGTTTATGAGTATTGTAAGGGCTTGGTTATTTGAAATTTGCATTTGTATCTTTTTTGGTGTATAATAGGCAAAGTGTGTGGTTGAGACCAGTTTGAGGGGATTTTGTCTCACCAAAGGCATTAGCTCCAGTCATGCTACTCCAGTAGAAGGGAGAGATGTTACCATGTAGCTCAGTAGTTGTCTTCACAGAAAGCTCCAAGCATGTCATGCTTCTCCAGCTACCAAATCAGTTTGGGAAGGGCAGTTGATACTATAGGTGATGGAATTTAAAATTATAAGCAACCCAAAGATGCTTAATACCTGACAGACAGGTAAAGTAACAGATGAGGGAGGAAAAAAGTATTTCCTGTTTCTCATAGTTCTGTTGTGTTTGCCTAAGGATGTAAATGACGAAAAATTTGCAGAGAGAGTTAACATGTTTTATTAGGTTAGCCTATAGAGCTAGAAGGAGACATACAAGCTCTTGGGCTCTCACATGCACATAAGCACTTCTTAAGAGAGTTTACCTGTTTTCCCCAGATACATATTTTTTGATATTCAGCTGAATATCTGAATTTTCAGGTGTCTGAATTTGTCAGTCTTTCAAGGCATTTCTCAGAACTTGTTACACAAATTTTGTAGTTTATGTATTAAATTTCTTTCAATCTATTTATTTTAAAACTAGATGTATGCATATGCAGAGCCCTGATTGCATCCCTAATACCAATATAAATTATGGAAATGGAAAGAGAAATATGCAAAAAGTTATTTCCAACAAGACAAAGTTGGTTATTGTAGCAGTTAAGCATACAGAAGACTGTAAATATATAGTGCAGGAAGTGAGAACATCTTGTATTGTGTAGACGATTTTGGATGTGCCATTTTCCAGTCTACTCTTACTTCCCAGTAATAGCTGCTATCCATCAGAGGGCACTCCTGATCCTGCAAAGAAATTGTGTGGTTTGCTAGAACAATAGTGAACAGCCAGACTTTCCTAATCTGGAAACATGCTTTACATGATTTATATCCCATTGGCATCTGGATTATGAGTCAACAGATGATAAAGTCAGATATTTATGACACCTCCATTTACCACCCTTTACAGCACAGTGCTAAATATCATATAACTGATGCACTTGATTTAAAAGTCACTTGCAGCATAGTAGTTCTAGTGATTTCTTCACAATTTAATATAGTGCTTAGCTCAGGCTGTGAGGGAAGTTTGCTAAAAGCAATGATTAACAATAGGGCCTGTGTTTCTTTAGCAATGTTCTTAGTGTCCATGTAAGAGTGTTAGTTGGGGTCAGGACGCAGAGTCTGGTGCAGTGCAGTCTATTCTTACTGATATTCACCTGGGAGCAGCTTGCCTGGTTGTGTGTG
Source organism: Lichenostomus cassidix (assembly GCF_008360975.1). Lineage (NCBI taxonomy): Eukaryota > Metazoa > Chordata > Aves > Passeriformes > Meliphagidae > Lichenostomus > Lichenostomus cassidix. The sequence continues at coordinate 77,822,735 of NC_139483.1, forward strand.
AGAGAAGTCAGATAGGTTAGGTGTGTGATTAGCAGAAAAGTTTGGTAAGCGTTAATATTTCCTTTCTTATGGTCTGACCCCCCTGTGAATTTTGCCTTATATGTCTTTTTTTGTGTGCCCTTTTTTCCTGTGAGAAACATTCCTAAAGTATGGGGTTTTTTTTAAAATGCACTTCTATCCTCTCTTTGAAGGGGAGCAGTTTTTTCTCCTTGCAAAAACAAGAACTTGAAAACAGTGCAGTTTCTGAGTTTAGAACAGAATGTTCACAAAACCAACAATCCAACTACCAGAACTTTTAATTTTCCCTCTCCATTGAGAAAGGGATTGCCTGATGACACCTCTGACACTAAGAAAGGCATAAAAAGTGGGGGAAACCTGTTAAACCCTTTTTTTTTTACCTCCAGCCTGAGCCTGGGTATTAGCAGGGTATTAGCAGGTTTGCTCCTTGAGAATTTGCAGCCTCATGCAATTGGTTATACGTGGTCTCTTCGTACCCATGTCCAGACTGCACAGGGCAATATGCAGGAAATAGGAGCATATCCAAGCAGAGGGAACAGCAGGCATTGCTCACATGCCTCATCCACTGGTTTCAGCAGTGTTGAAATTTCAGCAGCTCCATGCTGCTGGGATGGTACAACATGAGCTGATACCTAGCTTGACTCAAAATCCCAAATCCAATCCCATCCTATCAGTGTGTCTCCAGGAAAGTTCTGGAGAAAATTTGCTGGCTTTTGCCACTGCTCTTCTGTCTCAGCTGATGGCTGGAAAGCAAGTGTATGTAGGCATCCAGAGAGGTAGTTTTGAAGTTGCCTGGAGTGCAAAAGGGAAAGGTATCTCCTTCGTATTGTCATAATAGGCATATTAAATTGCACTTTACTTCTCTAGAACTAATTTTCATGTTAAGGCAATGGGCAAATAACACGAAAGAGGTCTGATTACTTATTACTGTGTCTCATATAAATGACAGAAATACCCAGTATGAGAGGAGAATTTGCTTTTTATGACTAAAACTCTCTTGTTTCCTCTATATAACTTAGTGTTGAGTACTTTGGGTTTTAGGAAGTGTTGCTGTTGAGTCAGCTTTCTGTTTCTGTTCACAGCGTAGATTCAGAAATGCTTTTAACTGAGCAAATTCATCTAGAATATTTTGTGGCTTATTGAAATGTCTTTACTGATAGCAAAGAATATGAAAACAAAGTGTGGGTTGGGAGTACATGCCAAAAGTATATTTCTCTTTAAATGGTCAAATATTTCCAATCTGGGAATAAGAAACATTTTTAATGGCCTGGCATGCGCACAGGGAACCACCTGAGGAGTGTGTGTGTGTATACACTGCACTCCCAAAGGTTGATTGGAAGCGTGTAGGAACTGATAGCCCCTGGACTGGGTGGGATTTGGCCTGGATCAAGCATGCATGATGGCTAAGGTGAGGAGAGCCAAGCAATTGTCACCTGCTGGCAGGATACTTGGACTCATTGCTTCGGGCCATGTTCAGATAACCTAAATACCACCTCATCCCCTCTTCCTAGCCAGTGGGGGAGCCAGGCAGCTTTGATGTCTTCTGGAAAGCAGCCCAGAGACTATAACAAAGGCACTGAGCAGGGAGATACACCTAAAGGAATAGGGAAGTGGAGTTAATATTACTCAGTAGGAAAAATGGACAGAATGTCCTGACATGCTGAGAACTGAGATTTGGGTGGAATCACAGCTATCAGAATGTGGTTCTTCTGTTCAGTAGTTGTCTCTCCTACGTTAAGGAGGGAAGTACACAGCTGAACTGCTGAAGAAGAGGCCAAAGTCAGTCACACTGCTCATGAGAGTTAGTACCCACCATAATCATGGAGTCAGGGGCCAAGACCTGATGTAGACCATGAGTTTTGTGTGATTAGAAAAACACAGACCTCCTATTTTGACATGAGTTCTATCCTTTCCTTAGAAGGACGGTACAACAGATTTTCTGTGGTTCAGACTTACATATTTCTACCTATTTGTTTTTGACTTTTTTCCTCCATGGGAAATTATGACAGAGAACTATTGCAATTACTTGGCTAGAAAATTACTTTAAACTGTCTGTTGTTGCTGTCTATTTTGAAAGTATTTCTCTTATCAGTGTCTCCTTTTTTCCCATATTTTCCTCGCACTTTCACAAGATTTATTAAATGCTTGCCTGCTGGAAAGAGTTGTGCAGGGGATTTCTGCTCCTCTTAAATCAAGGGCAGCAGTCATAAGACTTAGACTGCATCTGATCATAGAGCTGTGTTTTATACTTCCTTGAAGTGATCCATTCATAGAGAAAAATGATCCAGGAATATTGACATTGTTTGAAATTCAGAGGTAAAATCCACCTGAAAATGATCTCCAAGGGATTTACGTGTGGTTATGGCAGCCATAATAGGCCTTGTGATCTGCCACCCTGTGCTGTCCCCAGAGCAAAGTTAACAGAAGAGAGTTGTTGGGGCACAACGATTTCTGCTATCTCTGAGCTAGGGTTGGTCACCTCTGAAACTGGCAAAAGGCACGACATGGGGCACTTGGTGTCTTAGACTACCTCAGCTGGGCCTGTCAAAGCTGGACCATAAATCCTAAGGAGAGTAAAGGGGTTGTTTCAGTGACAGTCTTCCAAGCAACCCTGATGAAGCTGAGCTCATCCTATTTTTCAGCACTACAGAAATGATGTGTTGGCTGAAACACTGGGGGTGCAGAGATTCTGGAGGGCTCCCAAGGTGTCCAGAAGCCTGGAGGATGTGCCCTTTACAGCAAGGTGAAGGGTGCAGTGCTTGTACAGTCTGATGAGAAGGCAGCTATGGGCAGTCTGCTTGAAAGCAAGCTGTGGAGATGATGACGCCAAACCCTTCTTGGTAGTTTCAAGTGGCCAAAAAAGGGTCACAGCATCAAATTGTGACTATGGAAGTTGAATGGAAGCTAGGAATGTTTTTTTCACTTTGGAGGGTTGTGCAGGATTGGAGGAGGGTACTCAGAGAAGAGGCAGAATATCTATCCCTAAAAGTTTTCAGGATTTGACTAAACAAAACCATGGGTGATTTGTGCTGGTGATAGTCCTGCAGACAGGCAGTTGAACTAGATCACCTCCAGAAGACCCCTACAACTTCAGCATTTTGGTTATTGTGTGAACGATGTAAATTTTTTTTCATGGACTCATACAATCAATTAGGTTGGAAAAGACCTCTGAGATTGAGTCCAACCTTTGGCCAAACTGCGCTGTGTCAACTAGACCATGGCACTGAGTTCCATGTCCAGTCTTTTCTTAAACACTTCTAGGGATGCTGACTCCACCATCTCCCTGTTTCACTGCTTGACAACCCTTTCTGTGAAGAAATTTCTTCTGATGTCTACCCTGTCCAACCCTTTTGCTCAAGACTGACTTTAAAATATCATATTCTTTGCAAGAGGTGATTGCAACCCAGGAGAGGTGTTTTTTTAATTAAAAAATGTATGGAAAAATGTTCACAGAAAACTTACAACACTGCTTCTCAATGTTTTAAACAATGCTAGTGCAGCTGTGGGCTTTGATTAGAATTATTTTCATTTTGAATAATCTTAAAAAATGAAGTTCTGTCACTTAATTCACTTAATAAAGAACTTTTCTTTACTTTTCTTTCATACCACTGAATAAGCACTGTAGTTGATTAGGTATTTCTCCCTATCCAGTATGAATAGCTGCTGCACATGCATGTGTGTGCATATATAGGATATCTCTAAAAAGGATAAATGCAAACATTTTTTTCACTCAGCAGACTGCTAGCTCTCAGTTGCCACCTCATAACTATAAATAATAGCTTTGGAGTTAGGTATATTTCAGACAGAGGCACAGAAAGAGCGAGTAAATAGAGTTACTTTTTTTTCTGTGTCATTGGCACACCATTGTTCCGCTGTGGTCAGTGGTAGGATGTACAAAAAGTATTTCAGATTCCATAGGAACCTGTTTCGTATTTATACTAGGCTAGCATCATGTGTTACTCGACTGACTGGAGGGATGGGAATGATAACCTGCAGCTTTCTTGGGCAAGAAGGAAGAGGTGCTCTTCCATAGTTAATAAAGAGGCAGAAACTTGAAACAAAACTGGACTAGGATATATGCTTTTAGAACTTGAATTTGCCTACATCAGCTAAGTTTTGTCATAGAAGAAGTGCAAAGAGGAATGTGGGAATGCTTTCACCAGGTTGTCTTCATCTGAAAAAACAAAGCAAGAAAGTCATCAAATGTTAACCAGAAACTGAACATCAGCCACTTCTGTGAGTCTTTAAATGTTAACATCTATGGAAAGAATACTATATTGCTGTGGCTTTTCCTCAGTGCATTTGCAGGAAATGCCAAACTTGTAATGCTCTCCAGTTAAAGACATGAATCATGTGACAGAAGGAAAATGCCATGTAAATAATAGATTTTCTTCATAAATTTTTTTGAAGTTATCTTTTTTTGTTTGTTTGTTGAAGTCAGCTTTTTGCTATAATCATTTCTCTGGCATCACTAGAGAAGAGCAATGCAGTACTTGCACGCAGCAGTACTCTGGCAGTGTCCTGCTGCTCAAATGCACCCCAGTTTGCTCCTGTTGCATTAAGGGTATTTTAAAATGGGCCATCATTTACGGAATCCATTTAAACTAGTTCTCAGCTGGCTCTGCAACACATCTTTATTACCATTTCCTCTGCCGCATATTTATCCTTGGAGAGTTACAAAATGCAGAGATGAAGTGGTTGTTCAGGTTCACTGAAACGCACAGGAAAGATTTTCACTGATAATTTCAAACTCTGTACTAACTTCATGGAAAATATTTAATATCATTAGTAATCTGGCCATATAACTCCCCGTACCACTTTATGGGATATTTTAATGCAGTTTTAAAGAAGGAGAAGTCATACTTGAATCTGACATTACTTCCCTAAAAATTTTGGATACTTTTTTCATAATGTTAACCTGCCGCCTGAGATTCAGAGAATAATTGTGGATTTCTAAATTTATATCATGGCAGATTAATGCTTTGCAGTTTGTCTGCATGAAGTTGAATTGGCAAAGAAAGTGACTATTCTGTTATTACAGGGATGTCCATTCAGCTCTGTGGTTGATAAGTGAACTAATCAAGCACAGAAAGTCATAAGGAAATACACATCCATTGGTTGCACAGAAATTAAGAGCACCATATGCTCTTTTGGAATCAATTACTTTAAGTCAGGTTTCATTTAAGATTAGTTTTCTCTTTTAATACATTCTCAAGGAAGTTTTCTAACACCAGTAATGGAAGGGCTAAATGACCTGCTCAAAAGTCACATTTCTGCTTATTTTATGCTTTCACTCTTATCATTAAGAGAATTCTTTGGACACATTGCAGTAGAAATTGCTGGTGTTTTATAAATGTATCTGTAGTTTCCTATTTATTTCAGTACCAAAGGACCAATGGCAGTTATGTACAGTAAAGCAAGTTCTTAACGCTTAAGTCTGGTCCTGTGTGTATAATAAATGAGATCTACCCCGAAGAATTTGGAAAGCCAGGAGGTTGCAGGGTTAGCCTGCTATGAAATACCAGGGGACTGAGGCCCTGATCCCCAGTCCATTCTTATTTGTAAAAGCACTTCAGCACATATGTATCTCTAGGCATGTGTTTAAGACCCATTGACATCAATGAGACTTTAGCTGATGCTTAACCTCTGAGCATATGCTTAAGTTTCCTGCCGAATAAGGAGGGCCTTGAGCATATGCTTAAAAATACCCTGCTGAATTGCTGATCTCTCTCAGGCCTCTAGCCTGCCCCAAACACAAACCCTTACTTGCTCCACTAGGTCACTTGTTTTGGCTTGGACTTCAGATTTTTTCTGTTTTAGCATTTCCTTTTCACTCAGCTGGCCAGATCTATTTTCTACAGCCCCCATTATCACACACACATGGTGTTCATTATCACTCCACATTGCTCCACATTACAAAGTCGAGTACCCAGTTGGTTAATTTAATGCTTTCAGTGAAAGTGTTATCTATTTATAGTTTTCTGCAAATTTAAAATTGTATATGGAAAAGGCTGTTGTCAGTTAAACAAACATGTTGTTTATATCCAGATGCTGCTGGGATAAAAACCTTTCACTATAATCTTTTCACACTCTCACTGTGCAACATTATTACTGTATTAGATGGGATATTTAAAAGGTTCCAAATATCCATTGTAGCTCTCTCAGGCTTTGGATAAATTGTAATTACTCTTGGCCACAGTATTTAGTGGAGAAGATTTTCTTACCAAAAATACTATTTTGTTAATGCTGATTTTTTATGGTGTTATTTCATTTCCACTGGAAATTTTCAATTTCCCGCAGCAAATACATCCAAAAGTGCTTTTCATACTAAATCATGTTTCATAAATAAATATTTTTGAATCACTTTAATTTATACTATTGGGGCTTTTTGGCAAAACCCCCATGTATTTTAAATCAAAGTGAAAGTAAAACACTCCTTTAAAATTCTCAAAAATTTTCCATGATAAAAACCTGCAACTTCAAAGGAAAATTTTCAAATAAAGATTTTCTTTTTTTTGGTAAAACATTTCCCATGAGAAAAAAAGGTGCCAGTTTCCTTTTACTTATAGTTAACAAGGCAAAATTTACCTGGTGTCTTTTACTACTAACTAGAAAAGCTTATGAAAGAATAACCTAAATATGGGCTGACTATTTTGAATTTTTATGCAGTAATCATTTTGTTGGAGGATCGACTGTGCTGATCCAAGTCATGGATGTGAAACCCACAAGATTCATGGGTCTCAACATAAATGTTTCTTAGGTCTAGTAAAAGCTCTGAATGTGCCTGCAACTCATGGTTTTCTGTTAGAGTATAGAATAATCTTAGCACACACCTTGGTGCACATGAAAGGATAAAAATTTCCCAATTCTAACAATTATCTTTGGAAATGAAAAAGATAATTTACTTAACTGTTGTTTTCATTATCCGATGTCCACTTTTGGATGTTTGCCATTGAATATTCATGACTACAATGGTTTCCGCTGCACATACTGTTTGAATACATTTCTTGGACGAATCCAGAAAACCACCAATCAGTGAACTGAAACTCGAGCTCCTACTCTACTTGTCAAGAGATTCTGGGTCCTCACGTTACATCAAAACATAACAAACTGTTAAGACCATTTCATGCCTTGTTGGCTTCAAATAAACCAGAAGCACCCTCAAAAAGGTTTCCTCCAACTTTCATTTGTCGGCATCCGAATTTGCCAAAATTCAGATGTTCTGCACGCTTTGCTCTTGGCTTCAGTGACTGCAACTTATTAGTAGGGCAGTGGATTTTGTTTTCCTTGCAAAAAAGGAAGACACTTTCTTTTTGCACTGAAGCAGTGTGGTTCAGGCATAAGGGGGCATTTGTATTTTGCTCCCCACACAGGCCCACATTGTTAGCTTAAAAGGGTTGTCCCTGGCAGATGGAGTCCAAAGCCTCCATGCAGTGAGGGAATTTGTAGTATTGCTGATGGCACATGGGTTCCGTGCGAGTGCCAGGAGCTGTCATGATCAGAGTGGGGATCTTCCAGGATAGATGGAATCCAACACATATTTTATAAGATTTGAGGACAGATTGGATTCTTAATTCAATGAAAAATTCCTTCTGCCGCCTTTTTTTTTGCTGACTCAGCATATTGTTTGCAGCTGGACTGGAGTGGGAATGCCTGCATAGAAGAGTTATATGACTTTCTGGAAAAACTAACTAATATGGAACTAATTGCAGCCCACCCAAACCTAGCAGGAGGCCGGGTTTTCCTTTCAATTAAAAGCATTCTGCTAGAAGGCAGCGCACAAGATCTGATGTGTGTGTTCTGATGAACACTTAATAAGAGCTTTCATGGGCTTTGAAAAGAAAAAAAAAGGCCTTCAGGAATGAAGGCAAATAGGCCATGGAATTTAAAGAAAAATATTAACTAAGGGGTCCAATTCCAAACCAGAAGCTGGGAATATCTTCCTTGAAAAGAATTTCTCATCTACTAAATAGATCTGAAAGGAAAATTATAAAGACCATTATTAATTGGACTGTTCTCATTTATTAAAATTTCTATAGCAAGCTGGCACTGCTCATCTTCTCAATAACTCTTCTTAGCAACTTTCTGGTTCCTGCAACTCTCTTGCCTATTTGCAGGTGAAAGACACTGACTCCATCCTCGTTGTAAGACACATAGAGTTGGGAGAGCAATTATCTGTTAAAACACAGGGAGCTGTGATTTAGGACAGGAATTTTACTGAGGATAGTTCAGGAACAGCTTGGCTCAGTTAGCAATTATGTTTGTGCTCTTACTACTCAAATTACTGACAAAACCAACTCATCCCCACAAGGCTAAAGGATTTAGATTAAATATGGTAGAGGGGAACTCTTCAAAGCATGCTGTCTTGTCTTCCAGATGGTAAAAATGAGGTTTAAAGCTGCCTGCTGTACAAAAGAAATTGTGAGCAGGGAAGACAGGAATGGAAATGAAAGCTATGGAACAGCAGGGGGAGGTGATGTGATCTCTAGTGAAAGATAGGCATTTCTTCTAGAAAGAAATGGTGATGACTGAATGATTTACTCTCATCAAGTGGTATAGAGATCTTTCACAAAGGGCTGGAAGACAGGGAAGAATAAGAAATGCTGAGGGAGTCTGTGTAGAGCTGGCTTCCAATGGGAAAGGGCCTGAGGAAGGCCCATGGTGCTGTGAGGTGCTGGTGAGGAAGAGCACAAGGTGTGTGTGGAAGGTGCTGGGCAGACTGAAGACTGATGTACGAGAAGCCCCCATGACAGGGGCCTACCAGGAGGAAGGCAGGAATCTGCATACAGGGAAAGCACAGCAGGAACCTGGTGGGTTAAAAGTGAGGACCACAGCACTATTGGTGGTCTGGCACAGCCGTGGTCAGGGGGAACCTGTGGACTTACTGGCATTTTTGTGGTCCCACTGAAAGGAGCTGGGCTACTCCACCATCATAAACAGCCATTCGCACCCTCCTATCTAGCTCACTATTTGGGGTATTGTATGGAGAACCTGTCCTCTTCCTCTTTTAGAAATGTAACCACTATTTAAAACATACTTTTTCATGTTTTTTAAGTGAAAAGGCCCTGCTATCTACCGGGAACCTCTGGCTGTCTTTGAAGAGTAGTGTTTGAATAAGGATTATTTTCCATCCAGTAATAACGGAGGAAGATGTAATCTTAGTATTGTGGTGCAAGTTGCAAAAATAATTTCTGCTTGCTTGGTAACTTCATCCTTTGAAGTATCCAGATTCTCTCAGGGGTGTATGTGACCTCACCTTCTAGTTACCAAACTTTTCCAAATGTCGGATTACACTCAACACCAGATTAGGAATGTGCTTGACATTTCTTTATAAGGTGCAGGAAAATATCTGGGTGGAGATGAAAGCAGATACAAGTGTAACTGGGATACTGGAATAAATTATATATTGCTACTATTACACTTCTCTTCCTGTGTTTCAGCCTACCTTTGTGCTGGATCTTTGGCTAACATTCAGTTGTCTGCATACTTGCTGAGAATTCGTAAGAAATTTGTTCATTATAAATCCAAATCACCTGAGAAAAGGGACTGCAATGGTTTACTCTGTAGCATTCACATTCAGAAAAGCTGACAGTCTATTTTTACACTCTTGACTATGTATACATCCTTAATTGCAGGTTGTATATATATTGCTGGTGCCGTTGAGTTGCCAGTTTGATGACTGTGGACTACTGGAAATGCCAGTACAGTGTTTGAATTTGCTGCTATTTGTATCCATAATTTATGTGTGGAAAACTGTAGAGCGGCACCTGAAAATGCTTCAAAGAAATTTTGTTTTAAAATCATAAATATGATGAATACTTTTCAGAAGAGTCAATGACCAATAATGCACCTCAGCAAGATGTATCATCTGTCCTTCACCAATAAACCTTTTTAAAACATTGAGACAGAAGTTCACCATTTGGAATAAAAAAGAAACAGGAGTTTGCTGGAAGCTATGCAGGGCTACTCTATAGGAATGCTGAGCTCTGGTCATGACATGAATAATAGAGGCATCATCAAGATAATAATCTCCAGGCATTCAATATTTCTCATTCATTCTTATTCAATAGCATTCCTATGGTGCATTCAGTATTCAGTTGGCACGGCTTATGTTAATACATTGTTGCTTTTCTTAGGCAGAATGGGTCTTAATATTTATCATAAACGTAACTTGTTTAAATGAGTTCAATTCAGTGAGCTGAAAAATAAACCAAGTGTGTCTGTTGAATGCTATTTGCTGGTTTGTTTGCTTTTCTTAGTAAGTTTTGTACCTATCTACTGCTTGCTCTTTTTTCCTGATCAGTGCCCCCTTTCCAACTGGGGGTGCAGTTAAAGGGACCATTTAATTAATCTCTTGCATCTTAACCTCTTCCTTATTTAACCCTTCTGCACTTGCAGAAATGGCCATTGCCTGTACCCTTTCCTTACTAAGTGCTGCTCCACTTTCGTCTCTTAGCAAGTTCCTTCTCTCTGGCCGCTGTCTCGCTACTTCAAGGAAACCATCACTTGTGTCTCATTCTGGTTTTTACAGGCAACAATGCATGTGCTCTCTCTGCCATTTTCAGGCCTTTTTGTCCTTATGATGTAGTAGGATTATCTGATTATCGACAGATATGTGGTTTTACCTTTTCATGGTGTCTAAATCAGAATCAATGTTCTTGTGTGAATGAGTTTGTAGCTGCTCATTCACGCTATTCCCTTCGCAGTCCTTGAGTAGCTGAATTCCTCTGCCGGGCCTCAAGTCTTCCATGCCAACAACACTTCAGCCCAATGGTCTGCTTTGGCTTCATACTGCTTAGTATCTCCAAAGGAAGAAGCTGTGACCTATGGACATTTTTGACAGTGTAAACATCTTTTTTCTTTCCTTCCAAACTGTTAGGTTGGACATCAGGATGAGTTTCTTCATGGAAAGTGTTGTCAAGTGTTGGAATGCCCAATGCATTGGCTGACAAGAGAATTGGTGGAGTCACAATCCCTGGAAATGTTCAAGAAATGACTGAATGTGGCGCTTAGTGTTGTGGTTTAGTTGACAGGGCAGTGTTCACTCAAAGGTAGGACTTGATGATCTTGGAGATCTTTTCCAACCCTAATGATTCTGTGATTCTATTGTTACAGCCCCCATCCACAGCTCTTCTTATCTGCTGCTGGCTAGTGGGAATGTAATGGTAAATTAGGTGGGTTTAGTGCTGGGGCTCTGCTTGCCTGTGTCGATACCAGGCTGTGGCCTTGTGTTACCACATCATCTGCTGTCACTCACCCAGGGACTCCCAGTATAGTATATAACAACTTATAGCTTATAAGACAGAAGAAAATGATAGAGAGTATCTGCAGCTAAGTAACAATGTGGTTAGCAGACCATAAGGTTGAAGGCTGAGCAGTACTTGAGATTTAAATATTTACTCTTTTAATAATTTTGAAACCTACCTGCATCTTTGGATTACCTTGTACTATGCTTTGTCTCCTGAGGCTTTAGATATAATCTTGATTTCTGAACTGGGGGTTGTTTGAGCAAGGGGTCCTCAAGTGTTTCTTGAAAAGCAAAAGCAATTCACAAAATGACCAGATGGCCACAATGGTTTCTTGCCTTGTTCCTAGGAGAAGCACTAGGGTGGGGGGTTGCATGTGTGCATCTGAGATTCAGGCAGTGCCTATGGTCTCACCCTTAATGATCTGTGCCACTTGTCAGTTAGTCCTGCCCATGCAATAGAGACAGAAGCACCTGCAGATGACAGGAGTAGGCAAAACACTCCAGCCAGCCGACCCTGAGGAAAGTGGGTGGCTCAAAAGCATATTGTGGGATCACTGAACCTGCACATAACCTGCACAGTGGAAGTTGAACCCTATCCCTGGCAGAAATTTGAGATTGACTGTGAGCCTGTTGTTGCTGTTGACCTGTCTTCCAGGGATTATGTTTTTGTTTTGTTTTCACTATTGGGCAATGTGCCCTACTAATCTATAGTTAATTTTGAAGCCACCGTGAGGTATTTTTGGAATGCAAAGAGGCCATTTGATTTCTTGTACAAGTATTTAAGAATGATTGCTGACTTGTGACTGCTTTTCAAACCTGAGGGAATATTCCCAAGAGCACCAATATCTGCTGATTAGTTAGTGTTGATTAAAAAATTTGGAGAGGAATGACACTTGTGATACTGTAATTGCACATCCTGATAAACAGACCTGGCTGTAACTGGGACTGAGGCATTCCTCATTGTATTGGTTTGAAAACAAACCAGTGGGAGATCACAAGTCAAGATTGAAATTAAAAATAAGTGAAATAATACAAGGAAAAGCACTGACAAAGTCAGATACAACCTAACACCCTGTTAGGGTGGTAGTAGCAGTCCAGCTGAAGTAATCCAGTTGAAGCGGTAATCCTGTGAAGGTCTGGTCTCCAGCTGAAGGTCCAGTGGTAGCTCTTGTCCTCTGGGAACCCAGTAGACAGGGCTAGCTCAGGCAGTTCCAAGGCCAGGTTATATCCAGGTGGGAACACCTGGCTCCTCCCTCCTGGGCAGAGCATCCCACAATGGGATGAGATAAGTCCATGAGTCACACGGTGGGTCCCTGATGGCCCATTGTCTGTTATCCGGGGTGGGTCATTAGCAGGTGATAGCAGCTAATGGCCCACAGCTGGTGGTAATAGAATACTTAAATACATCTATATTGCAACCTAGGACATTCATACACAACCCTCTCAGTCTGAGCAGTTTAGTAAAAATTTTTGATAAATTCTGCTTCTTCAAAACTAAGAAATAGGGAGCAAGGATAACAGTGACAAGGAATGGGAATCTCTTTGGGTTTAACAGGCTGAGGTCTGGTATTTCAAAAGATCCGGAAGAGAAGATCATAAGTGGATTGACAGGAGCACAAAACTATTTGTGGCAGTAGTGGAGGGAGGAGACCAGGATGGGTGTAGTTAGCTTTGGGGAAATCTTGGGGATGGATATTCATGTTAGGCCAGTGGGGAAAGTTCTGTTCTATATCTGCATCTAAAGGAGCTGTTCTAGACTAACTATGGAGAGAGCCAAGAGGAATTAGCATCTCTAGGCTAAAATTAGCTTTCCTGGAGTCTGCTTTAGGAAATGGCTGAGCTCATCTACTCCACCACTTACTCCAAGGCAATTATCTACATTTACTGCAGCCACTGATGAAAGCTGTTCGTAAAACTCTGTTAACAGATTGGGACTGTTGAATTTCCACTGCACCACCTCACTAGTCTTGCTAGAGAAATAAATAAGTCTCTAATGTCTAACCTAAACCTCTTTTGCTGCAAGTTCAGAGCATTTTTGGTCAATTCAAAATCAGACATGTTCATGCTAACTGGTTAATCCCCTTCACGCTGGACTACTCTATCTTTAAAGTACTATCACAATTTTGTAAATCAGTCTCTTTTTTTTTTTCCCCTAGACTTAAATATTCTGCATTCCTTCAGCAATTCCTATTTTTCCTCATATTTCTAGATATCTTCTTCAGACTCCCCACAGGAAGTTGGCATTTTTTGTAAAGTGCTGTGTCACATCTGACATTGAGATGTGGATGGGAAGAATTATTGCTTTTTGACAATGTCCTCACTGCTGCTCTTTAAAGAACTGGACTCTTTTTTTCTTTCTAACCTGTTAAAATGGCATTTCTTTATGGCTGTTTTCCTGAACCCCATCATTCTTTTTGCTCCACAGTCACAAATCCACATCCGCCTTCCTTACCCCATCCCTTCCTACTCCTTAGAGTGGAGTCCAGGCAAGTCCTGTCCTTTTTGCTCCAGAACAGATACAATTTAAGAACTTTCTGGGAAGGAGTCAGCTCATGTATCCTACACATCTAGACATTAGGTATCTAGACCAGATGTCCAGGCTGTCTCTCCAGTCAGTGGATAGGAGCACTCCCAAGAGTGTTTGACTCCATTTAGAATATCAGCCTAGGATTAATAGCTCTTGTCAAATATTTATCTCTGTTCACTGACTATAGAAGTGTCTGAATATTTGGCCAACTTGAACAGGCCTTGTAATATTCCTTTTTCAGCTAAAGGCTGGGAAATTCAAAACACTAAATTACACCCTTGAGGTCATTTTTGTTGTGACCATCACAAGCTTTGCCATGTGAATTTTCCAATGTGATATTATGCTGTGCTCTAATCCAAGACAGTCCCAATAGTCTTCTCCCCCTTTTAACATTGTCCAAAGACCTTAAAGCAGCAGGTCTTTCTCTGTTTGGACTTCAGAAAAAGTGTATTTGTTCTTAGTATGTAAGACTTTTCCCCTCCGCTGAACAAACTGTAAATTTCTCTAAATATGCCAATTCTATATATCATCCAACGGTAATGAAATCTTTGGATAACACCTTAGGCTCAATGCTCTTTCCCCCGTAATTGATTAATGGAAAAGAGGTGGTTCATTGCCCAACATCCTCCTTTAGCCTCTATAATTTTAGTGCAAATTTACATTTACTTATTTTAAGCTCCTCCTGTGGCTGCCCTCATTTAACCATTCCCTGAGAATTTCAAATCCAAGTGTCCAGCAGTTTTGGTTTAAAACTATGCTTATCATGTTAGCAAGCCAGTGTGCAAATATGTGGTTCTTTGTTAACAGGAATCTTCGGACTGGAGGGGAGATATTGGAATGGTGGGCCACTGAGGAGAAAATTTGCAGAAGAGGTCAAAATACAAGCTTAAACCTGACTTTAAAACTATCCCCAGAAATTTGAAAAACAGAATTAAACCCAAGTTTCTACCCAAAATTATGCCGTTCTGGCAAACCTCTTCACTAAACTAAAGTAAAATGCTAGTTTTTTTAAAATGTTAGTCAGCTCACATGAAAAGAAAAATCAGTTTTATTTTAGCAAGATAGACTTTCTTGTGGTTTGTTTCTGATCTCTTTCACAGTGCGCTGATGCTTACAGAACTTGACAGCATAGTAGAGAAGAATTTGAAAGTATATGTGAAATATAAAAGAAGAGAGTAGAAGTTTGTCACTGGAACTTTTGTACTGTAGTAGCTTGAAGCAAGGTTTTTCTTTATTCTAAAATTAGTTTGAGTCAGAGCGATCTTATAAGAACAAACCTGCATGCCTGGCAACGATCTATGTGATTTCCATCCTGCTCCAGTGTGAAATGTTGTGTTCTAAGCAGGCAATGAAATTCTCTAATGCTCTAATTTTTTCCGTTGGCCTTAGGAAAATGTCAAACCTGGTTGTGATTGTACTTCATTAAATAAAATAGCTGCTAAACAGTATTTCATAGAATCACAGAATGGCTTGGATTGGAAGAGACCTTACTTTCAATATATTTCAGTTCATATCCAGTTACTAGAGAACTGGCCCCACCTAATGCATCCCATCAGACTTAAACAGCTTAACAGTTTTAATGCTCTGCATCGATTTCAAAATTTCAGATGGTTGTTCAAACACAAGATTTGCAAATAAGATATGGGACTATGTTGGCTCCTCCTTGCAGAGAAGCAAAGCTGTTTGCAATTTCAGCCTCTGTGTCACATCAAGCTCTTTGGAACTTTTTCTGTTGTACCCAAATCAGGTCTAAGCTCATTTGTGAGTCCTTCTGCCCAAGACTCCTGATGGATTCACAGCTGGTCTCTTTTGATGGCAGAGGAGTCTGTTGTATCCTCTTTTCTTCTGTACTGCTGGTAGCCCTGGGAATATAGACCTTCTCTGTGTTTGAAAAATTGCTAGCTAAATGCTGTCAGTGGTTTAGTAGACTACCAAGAATGACATGCATATATATTTTACTGATTACAGTTGTGCCAACTGATGGAGTTGCTTAACAAATGAGCTCATAAGTCTTTGAATTCAGGTGTGAAACTAACTGCTTCAGAAAGTTTTGTAAAAGTTCACACACTGATTTCCTTGCTTTATGTGTTAATATTGCCTCTGTGTAATCTGTGGATATCAGATTAGGCTGAAGCCTAATTGTTGATCTGGGAAATAATTCTTTTACAGGATGTCTCCTACAAAACTGGGTCCTTAATTTTGTGAAACAAGAAAGTTTAAGTACTTAGATACTTATAGATACAAATAGTCTGTAGGTTTATTCTCTAATCACAAGCTAGAAAAAACCTGAGCATTTTTGTCACTTGAGAAAGGCTGAACTTATGAAGAACAAGTTTTTATTTATAAGTGGAACTCAGAATATAGCTCATTAAAGTAGTTTACTGTAAGACCACGAAGACCAGACTCTCCATAAATTAACATGGCTTCACTGAATTCAGAGAAGCTGCATCCATTTATACTAGTTGAGGATGACAAATTTCCAAAGCCTGGAAGTGGGTGGAGGCATGACATTAGTTCAGTATTATTACTTCAGCAAGGCCTTCTACACATATTCCTACCATGGGACCACCATGGAGCATTTGTCTGAGGAGCAGTTTTGTCACATCAAACTAAATGAGTTTCTGTTGCGGCTCTCAGCACTCAGTCCCATCAAGGCCCCTCACATGGCTGCTCCAGCATACAAGAATGCATTCAGGAAGGGGCTGTGATCAAAGCTTTGCTGAAGCTGGGAGTCTGGACAGAGGACCAGAGCAGTGCCACAGAGCAGCACACCCGGGGTGTGTGCTCATGGGGGAAGGAGGAGGTGAGCTGGCTACAGCTGGGGGGTGTGGATTTCAGTTCTGCTCCAAGTTACATGTCTTCACTTGTGTTTCCTTCAATGCAAAATTATGTTTATGTGTCTTTAATTCCCTTTAACGATTTGCTCTAATTTGTCTGTCTTTATTATGCTTCATAGAAAAAATCCAAACTCTATCAAAGAAAAAGCCAAGCAAACTGAATGAACTTGCCTGATGTAGGTTTTTCACGAGTCAGTGATTGACATTAGCTGTAGCCTTGGCCTTACTTAGTTTTTCAGACTTTGCTGAGGGTAGAGATAGATCCGAGGTAGTTTCCTGCTTCAGGTTGCAGCAGATGACTTAGCTGGAGTGAGCTACTCTCTCCCCAGAAATGAACTTTCTGAACATGAACTGGCAATTGAGCAACCAATTTCATGAACCAAAAATGCTGTCAAAGTGTTCCCATTCACACTTCCTGTCTGCATGTACAACTGGTTACCTAGGGCTGGCTGTGGGACTGAGACTTCCTGGGAGCTGATTCATCTCACTGTAGTGGCAGAAAACAAGACCAGCAAAGAAGTGGATGATTTTCTGCCATGTAGTGAGTTAAATTGCCTCAGCAAGGGTCCCGTGAGCATCACAGTTAGCACAAGAGAAGCGATGATCAGATGTGGCTGGGAGTAAGAGTGGGAGCAGGCATCAGATACCCTCTCTAACTCCTTTTGGGAGCATGCTCAGTTGGCCTTGCTGAGCATGGAGCTGTAAATTAGTTGCCTGGAGAGTTTTTAGGGAGAAGAGAGAAGTGCCTGATTAATTTGAGTGCCTAATGGGTTAGACAGTTCTCAAAAGAAGGCAGAATGGATCACTCTTGGTTTACGTGGGTTTTAGAGGAAGAAGTTTCATCTTTGGCAGGATTTGAACAAGCCAGATCCCACCCTGGAAGATCTGCTTATAAAACAAACAAAAGAGTTGTTCTGTGTTTTTCACTGGAATGCCACTAACTGTGTTAATGACAATGGGGACCACCAATAGTGTGAACTCCCTGTTCTAATGCAATACTTCCAGGCTTCTTTATAAGAGGCATCAAAGGCGAAAAAATTCTGCATTAGCTCTATGGGAGCTGTGTGCATACATCAGAGGGCAAATTTGGCCCCCAGTGTTCTCCCTGCAGTGAATTTGAGTCTCTGATAGCATCAGTGTAAGAAGAATAGAGCAGTAGCTTAGGAGGCATGTGGCATTTCCTGGCTGGGTGCAATGGATTCCCCAGCTGAAACCAATAAAAATCAGTTCAGGAAGAATTTTTCAGAAAATCGGTGGTGAAAATGACAGTCTTGAAATGCTCACACAATTCTTGCAGCTGTGGAGTCCTTAAAGTCAATGAGTTCCAGGAAAAATGACAATAGTTCTGGAAACTTTCCCATGACTGCCTCTGGGCAGGCATTCAGAATAGCTCGTTTACTTCAACGATGCTAATTCATTAATCATTAGAATACTTTTGTTCAGTTCCCTTTGAAGTTGGCCACAACTTTTCTTTTCTCCTAAGATGAAATGTGGTCAATTATATCCATACATGGATATAACACGGGGCAGGTTCTTCTCTTTGACAAATTATTTACTAGCTTTGTCAAACCAGACTTCTCGCTCTCTGATGTTTCTCAGTTGTATATACTAACGAGAAAATGTTGCATGTTGTCCGGTTTTGCTGTTAGATCAGCTTTTATTTCAGCTCAGTCCTTAATGTCCTCAGTTGCTGTGGTACACTTTGTTGTGATTAGTCCATAATTTTCTCATTATAGGACACATCATTTTTTGTGCTCACAGCCCACTGTAGCACTACCCTTTCAAAGGCACAACTAGTACAGCAGTACCCCTGCTCCAGGGACTGATAGGCTTTGATAACCTCCCTTGCCTTTCCTGCCTTTCCTTCCATTTTGGAGCTGATGTGTGACCACACTTTAAGCCAGATGGTGTCACAACATCCTCTGAGAAGACCTAGTCTTACCTAGCCCCTCTTTTCCAGCAGGTTGAGCCCTCCAGCATTGCAGGTGGACTAGAAAGAGCTCACTCTATCTCTCCCAGTCCTCTTCAGCATATCTGGGCTCTCCAACAAGCTTTCTCCTCTCCTGCGGGTGCGGCTTCATGAGGCAGCTGATTCAACCCACAAACTTGCTGCTGGTGAGAGGGGCGGGCCTGTTCCTGAGAATATGCTCTATTTATCTCTCTTCTGTCATCTCTGGGATGTGTCTGATTCATTAGCTCACTAAAGTGGTGAAAAGTATTCACTTTTTCTTGATTTGTTTTGTTTTGTTGGGTTAGATTTCTGCCAGTGTAGTGAGTTAAATTCACTTTCCAAGGGGTCAAATGAATGCAAGAGCTGGTGAAAGGGGAGGGTAGATCTCCATAGCTGGCAGCAAGAGAGGGAGCTAACCCAATGTTGGTTAAACCGAGCTGTTTTGGAGAAGGATGGCAGCCACTGCTGCATATTGCATGTTCCTTCAAGCACTTGCTACTTTGAGTGTCTAAGCAGAGATTGACAAAGAGTGCCTGAATTGTGGATCTGAAGAAGGTTCAGGCCTCAGGTGGGTGTCGAGCTGTTCAGGCAGTTCATCCTGAAGTGTTTCCCAGTGGTTGTCCAGAAGTGAATTTTGACAGGCTTCAGGTGAGACCTAAAGTGGGGCTATCAAGAAGCATAACATTCTGCAGTTTTAGAAATTAGTGTCTAAATTCTATCAAATGTCCCATTTGGTTGTAGGTATTTCTTCCTTCTGTTCAGAAAAGAAAGTTATGGTGGTGAGGATGACTGTTATAGTAGGATATCAACCTGGTGCTCATAGGCTCTATTTGGACTTACAGTTTTAGCATGTAGTGCTGAAAATGATCCACAATGGAGGCTCAACAAATTCTGCAGTAGGCAAGGGAGCTCTTCACTGATATTCTGAGATATGACAGACAGAAGAGCAAGCTTCTATTTCACTGTGATGTTAGAGACCTCAGGTACTCATTGTTTTGGGGACGGCAATATTGCCACTGAAAAAACAAACAAACTGTGAGCTCCAAGGAAACCTGCTGCTGCAATCCCAAGCCCTGAAGGGGTTTACATCTTATTTTGAGGTTGTGCTGGATCTCAGCTAGATGTTTCTGCATCTCAACTAGTCACTCAAATTCAAGAGAAGTAGACAAATAAGGGTACATGAATCATTCCCTATTTCACTTGTTCATCCTACAAGATCTGTGTTTTTTATCTGGACAAACATGGATTTTATGGATGAACCACTCAGTGGATAACAAATTGGCTGGATGAATTGGCTGTCTTGCTCAAAGTGATGAATGACGTTCCTCAGGGACTGGTGTTGGGTTGGGCGCTGTTTAACACCTTTGTGTTGGTGACATGAACAGTGGCACTGATTGCACCCTCAGCAAGTTTGCTGATGACACCAAGCTCATGGAGCAGTCAACACATTGGATGGAAGGGATGTTATCCAGAGGGACCTGGACAGGTTGGAGATGTGGGTTTGTGCAACCCCCATGGAGTTAAACAAAGCCAGGTGCAAGGTTCTGCACCTGGGTCAGGGCAATCCCAGGCACAAATACAGGCTGGGTGGAGAATGGATTGAGAGCAGCCCTGAGGAGAAGGATTTGGGACTGATGGTTGATAAGAAGCTCAACATGACCCAGCTATGTGCCCTCACAGCCCAGACAATCAACTGTGTCCTGCGCTGAATCAAAACGAGTGTGACAAGCAGGCTGGGGACATGATTCTGCCCCTCTTGAGAGACCCCACCCAGAGTACTGCATCCAGCTCTGGGGTAGGTTTAGATTAGATATTAGGAAGAAATTCTTTTACTGTGAGAGTGGTGAGGCACTGGAACAGATTGCCCGGGGTTTTTGTGGATGCCCCATCCCTGACAATGTGCAAGACCAGGTTGGATGGGGACTTGAGCAACCCACTGTGTAGTGGAAGGTGTTCCTGCACGAGGCAGGGTGGTTGGAGCTAGATGATCTTTATCAGCCCTTCCTACCCAAACTATTCTATGATTCTGTGATTTGATCATCATCATCAGGGGCAGTATTGTCATCAGTTTCTGTGTGAATCATTCTGGAGAAGAAAAAGGCAAATTCACCAACACTGTTATTTTATATATAGGAGCTATTTGTGTTCCTGGTGACTGTGTTCACCTATTTCTGGGTAAACTTTTGCTGTAGGAAGGTTGTATATGTCTTTGTTTTAATGGAAGGGCTGAGAGTCTGGGCAGATCTACAGGTGACTGAATCCATGCCAGAATTCTAGGTCTGAATGGAACACTTTCCTGGGGAGGAAACACAGAGGTTTGAAATTAACACTGTATTTCAGTGTTAATTAGATTAAAAAAAAAAGAAAAAAAAAAAAGGAATGACTGACTTTACTTTCACTAATCTCCTCTAGAAAAATTCAGGCAAATTAATTTATTTTAAATGCTTTTGCTGCGTGGTTGAAATTCTGACCCTTAGTATCCTAAAATGACACCTTCAGGACAGAAGGACTAGTTAATTCTGACTGTTTTTTTTCTTGTGAAATTTTGAGGTGAAATAGTTTTTGTAAGCTGTTGGCATACTTGGGAATTAGCTACACAAAAAGAGAAGTTCAGGAAGTCCTTAAATCTGTTTTCTTTCCTTCTTTATCGTGTTTTGCCAATTACAGTGAACTCCTGACTTGTGCCTGTGGAACATTTGACATTTCGTGCTATATTTTCATTGGGTACACTTTTCTATTTGCGTGCTTTTTACTGTATGGGAGGAAGTGAGATTAATTTCCATTATAAACAGAGGTGAATTGATTATACATTAAGTGGACTTACATTTCTTTCTCTCTTGGGTGTCCTAGGCTGTTCTTTTCCAGCATATAGAAGGTTTTTTTTGCTTCTCTTTTTCTTAGTGTCTTAATACCACAAGAACTGCTGAATAAACTGAATTGGTGACTGTTTGGTCTTCCAGACATGTGACTATTAATTATGAGAATACACAGGTCTCTCAGAATTACATATATATATATAAAGTAAAGTAATGGTGTTAAATATTTCACCCTCCTTCATATAACACAGACACCTAACACCATGCCATTTGTCCCGGTGTTAAATGATCTCTGTCAAAATATTGGCTAAATACAGTGTGGGCAAATGTAGATTTGCTAAATACCTCTCATGTTTTTGATATGGCACATCAGATAGGTTAAGCTTGTCTTTGAAAGGAGAAGCAGCTCTGTTGGCATTTTGTCATGAAAAGTGACTTACACATTTGCTGGAGGGTAAAGAGGGAGAAGAAGTAAGCAAGAAGTACCACTCAGAGAGAGAAAGAGAAAGCAAACCGCCCATTTATCTAATTTGGTGTTATGGGATACTTTGGCCTCTCAGGGGCCATATTCATGCACCTGATGCAATCAGCCACTCGTGTCAATGACTTCAAGCCTGAGAGTTACACCCATCTACATTAGGGGATGGAAATGTTCCTCAAAGAATACCTAACTCTTTGGGACTTTGACCTTTAATCTACTCTGCTTTACCATTTGTTTTCTGACCAATCCCATTGCTGTGATTTTATTCCAACTGCTGCGAAACTTGGCTTGTAGTGTACTGGACCAGGCAGGCAAAGCAGAGATAACTTTGTGAATCTAATTATTTAAGAAAACAACTATTTTAGTTACAGAATAGAGCTGGTTTTGCTCCAAATCTTAATTCTGACTATTCACTGTTATTGTTTTTATTAGACTAACTGATAAAATAACACAGACAAGATTTCAGGCATATGAAGTCTCTTTCAGATATGAAGCAGAAGCAGCAAATGTCAAGGGTGTAATTCATTGCATGAGTCCGTGCCCCATTCCATGAACACTCGTTCTTCATGCCAGTCTGTGTCTGCTGACTCCTGTGTTATGCTGACAGAACCATTTGCAACAGCTCTTACTGAATTTGATCAGAAAACTGATGCAGGTGAGGAATGGCTGTGTTTTCCTTCTAACTTCTCAGCCGGGTGAGCTCTTCGGTGTATTGCTGCCTGAGTGCTTGTGCTTGCATAAGAGACAACTGAGTGTAAATCAAAACAGGTTGACACCAAGCCAAGGGCAGGGCCTGGGCATGCCATCTCTAGCAGTAGGCTGTGTTCAACACAAAGTCAGAATTTAGCAGTATGATGTAGTTCTTGTACTGATCTCAGCTTATATTGCAAAGAAGCGTATCCTTTGAAACTATTATTTATCTCACCTCTCTTTTCAGCTCAATTTGCTTGTCCTGGCAATTTCACTTGTCTGTTGTGACCCACTCCATGTTTCCCTGCTGTCCATTCCCCGCCTTTCTAGTCTGTTGTGCAAGTTTTCATGTGATGTCACCATATTGAGAACTAGGAAGTCCAGGTATCTCACCATTCTTTCCTTTCTTCTGCTCTTGAACATTTCTTGTTTCTTGTGCACATTATCCTCTTTTCCACTTGTACCTCTTTTCCATTCCCTTTGCAAGTTTTTCCTTGAGTCATTCTTCTCCAGATTTGTTTTGTGATATCTGCCTGTGTCTCCCATTGATTCCAGGAGGCTCTGAGGTTAGTCAGAACCTCTAAAATGCTAAAAATGGCATTGTACTTGCAAATGCATCTTGTGAAGTGAGGTGAGAAAAACCCGCTGGAAATAATTTAATGGCTAACTCATCCTAAATGGTCCAGCAGGGCACAGTGTTCACCTTCTCCCCTTTGACGTCTTGTCACAAACTCTATTGCTTTGTCACGCTATTGCATAAAGGATGAGAACTGTGCTGTAATGGATTTTATCTGTCTGTAGTATTTCTCTGTTTAATTGTGTCCCTACTTCTGAAACTAGGAACAGTACATTCCTGGGAATTATGTTTCTGAGAAACAACGGCAGCACAAAATGGCAAGCTGCACTGCTGGGAGTGACCCTTTGAAATAAAATGAATGTTCTCTGACATTCTTTCTCTCTTCATTGTAGCTTAACTGGCATCAATACAAAGGTTTACATCTGTATTAAAGATGTTGGTGATTGCTGAATGCATGATACATGAATAGCCATTATCATCTGCAGAGAGTTAGTGTACTATGCATATAATCAATCAGATTTTGTTCATGTCAGGAGCTGGCCAGCTCATTACAGCCCATATCATATTAACCCTTGCAGCGGAGTGATAAAAGGCAGAAATATTCTGCAACAGGCCAAGTGGTCATCCAATCTACCTACTTTTTTGCCTGACATCCCCATAGGAAAGCAGATTTATAAGACACTGACCCAGACAGCCTGAACACTTTCATTTAGCCACTCATGTCTAGTCTTGAGTCTATTTCTTACTCATTCAAGAGGGGAGTTTATTTCCCACTCAGCACTGTCCTGATATTCAAATTCTAGGCAATATGGTACTGTATCTGGTCAGGAAAGAAACTTTCCTCATCTGACATGTTGTTATCTGCCTCTTGCATGATGGGCTAGGGCGAAAAACACTCACTTGGGAAGTGGGAGGTGGAGAGCAGGAGGCAGAAGAGAGCCTGACTCTAGTCCTTCACTCTGCCTAGGCCAAGGGTGGAATTGGGATATCAGATCATGCTCCCAGGGCTCTGTTGTTTTATCCAATGACAAATCCTTGAATGAAAGTAAAAACAGAATTGAGAGCATGGCCTGGAAGGACAGCTTCCTAATGTGCACACACTACAGTGATCAGCAAAATGAGCCAGTAAATAATAGAGGAAATTATGCAGTTTCTGGAAGAGTTAAATAACACTGATAAAGCTATTTCAGCTCTTATATATATATATATATATATATACACATATATATTTGAGGAATTTTATCTGTTATAAAGGATAATCTATGTGGCATCAAAATCTATGAAAGGCCTTGATCCCTGGGTTTGCTTCTGTACTGGTGCTTCACAGCCACACTGCTGGCTTAACTGGCCACATCAAGCTTGGGAGGAGACATGGCTTAAGCAACAGCTGGAGAAAAATTATCTGATCTGTAAATCTGTCATTTTGCCATGACCTTTTCAAGGAATATAAAAAACCAAAGAACCTCATGTTTCAACCAGAGTTAGTTTACCATGATTGTGGCTTTCTGGGCTCAAGTCATTGCTAATTTCCATGATAACTCTCAGGCTCTACAGGATACTGAATGTGCACTGAGTAAAAGTCCAATGCACGTCTGAGGAGTCCAGGGATGTCCTCAGACATGTGCTCCCACCTCTTGAGTTGACTGTGCTGAGATCTGAATCCCTATAAACAGCCTCTTAAAATAGCCTTAATTTTTACAGCAAGATGATGACATATTTGAAACTGTAGTCAGCCTTTGAAGCTGACAGTAGCAAAGCTGAAGCTTCTGGATCTGCAGCTCCAGACCATGGCACAGATGCCTGCTCTTCACTCTGCATTTGGTTTATAACTGTTGGCATAATTTTTGTTATTAGAATTTCAAGAATAAGAAATTCTTCTAATCTAAACAAGTAAAATAGCACTATAAATAACATTTAATCTTCATTGTGACTAAATTAAGTGAAGCAAGACGTTATTAAACACATTTCAATTCATTGCCATAGCTTCTCTTAAATTTTATGTGAAGCAGGAAGCTGCAGTTAAAAGCAGGGAGAGACAAAAGTTTCTGACTGAGCCAAGGATGTGGCACAGCTGGGAAAAAAGTAAATATAAATCTCAGGCAGAATATTGTTAGCAGAGGCATTAAACAAAAGAGGAATTTTTCTGTGTTGTACCAATATGGCCTTAGCTGAATTCTCACACAATTTTATCTGCTTGTGTTAAAAAAACACAAAAAAGATTAAAATTGGAACAGGTGCAGAGAAGGGTGGAAGAAAAAGCCTTCTTCAGCAGGGCAGACTAAAAATAATTGATATTTAGCCTGATTGATGAAGGCTGATAAGGGCTATAAATAGTTCATTGATGTATTTTGTGGGTTAGGACAATAGAGAATAAGCACAGTTTGGAGCTACTCAGTCTTATCTCACTCTGGAAGGAAAGCACAGGGCTGCAAATTGATATAGATACATTTAGGCTGGAAATTAGAAGAGCATCTGTAATAACTGGATTGTGTCCTTTTTCTTTTAGGACTAGTCCTTTTCCTTTTAGGATTAATGCTCAGTCCTAACCAAGCCTTTACCAATTGGGAAGGGGCCAAGAAGCAGGAAACAGTGTATTTAAGCCAGGAGGAGAACTGATGAAAGCTGAAATGACATGGCATAAAGGCTGGGAAAAGATTGCTACAGGATGGGGTAGGGGAAAATGAGTGCCCATGGAAGTGGATGCTGTCTGGTGTGCTGGATTCTGCTCAAAAAGGGGGGGGTAAAAGAGGGAATGCACATCACTCCCTGAAGTTGCTGTGACCCTTGTCACATCCCTCCCCTCCCTCCCCTCCCCTCCCTCCCTCCCCTCCCTCCCTCCCTCCCTCCCCTCCCCTCCCTCCCTCCCCTCCCCCTCCCTCCCTCCCTCCCCTCCCCTCCCTCCCCTCCCTCCCCTCCCCTCCCCTCCCCTTTCTTTTCAGCAAAAGGCTTCAAGTTTCATATCAAGCTCTGATCACAGTAAAAAAGCTGGACAGAGCCAGTTGTAATGACGACTGCCTGTGTGATATTGACATACAGCAGTGTTTGATTGTGAGGTTCTTTTAACCTAGAAGTGCAAAAATGCTTTGTGTATTAGTAAGTTTACACATCAGTATTTCATTCACTGCATGGAAATGGGTGAGAAACCAGAGAGCCTTCACGTTATGTGCCGGAAACTGTCTTGTGAAGACCTCTTTCAAGCTTCAAGCACTTGGCATCGTTAGGTTTTTAATGTCTCTAAGAATTACACAGGAATGGAGAGAAAACTCAGGACATTGCAGCTAGAGCCAAGTGCAAATTTCTGGAGCTATTTCAGTAGGAGTGGCAAAGAAAAAAATTCCACGTCTGGAGAACATCTCATTAAGAGTTCACACCTGATGCAAATTGGAAGTATAATTCCATCAATGTTGCTCAAAGATTGTTTTTAATTACCTGTGGAGGTTTATGCCTCCAAGTTGCCAGTCAGAGGGCTGGCCGTGTGGGGAGGGACAGCCTGTACTGTTTCACTCATGGTGACAGGAAGATCAGCCCATGAGCCCCTGCGGCAATGTATGCGCCAGCAGAGAAGGTCATTGGCCCGAACTCCTCCCCTGCCCCTTTCCCATATATAGGTTGTTTCTAGACTGTTCCTCTTTGTTCCCCTCTTAAGTTGTACAGCATTGGTTGGTTTGAATTATGTATCCTCCCCTCTTTTGTAATCATTGGTTGATACCCCTGTCCCTCTTCCCTATGGCTTTCCCGGTTGGCCTGCGTGCCAAACCCGTCCCTCTCTCCCTCCCCTTAAAACCCCATGCCACTGGGTACTCAGGGCTTTTTGAGACCAAGTGCCGCCGACAGCTTGCAGCCTCCGGAGCTCCAGACCCCACACCCGTCCCCGCTTCTCTGCCCCATCTCTCCTTCCCCGGACCTTCCCTGATGCGCCTCATAATAAACCTCTGGAGAACCGCAGACTGCTGGCTGTGCGTCCTTTTGCCGCCGCGCCTCCCTGCCTCCCCGCCTCCCTGCCTCCCCGCCTGCGTCTCTTCTACAACAATTACCCTTTTATCTTTTCTTCCCATCTCTACAGCTAGTTCTAATCCCCATGAATTTGCTGGAAGAATGGATGCCACTAGAGCCTCACTGGCTTACATGTCCTGAGTGTCTCTTGTTTCCTTGCCAAAATCTCTTTGGATTTCTTTTGGTATGAAATAGTTGCTTGCTGTGATATGACAAGATGCATATATAGCACATAACGTATAACATCATTGCTGTTGTTGGATGACCTTCTGGAATCAGTCTGAGACACCAGAGAGACACTGGTTTATCCCTATATTATTACATACCTGAACTCATTTTTCAAACCCTAATTGTTAAACAACATTAGGAAGGTTGTTTAACAAGGTTGTATTGTTAGGAAGATATGGATTCACATATAATAGCCCTAAGTGAAATTAATAATTTTTACTGGACATTTCTTATGTTAACTATTCCATAAGCAAAGCAAAAACATCCCATCAAAACTCTCCAAACCAACCTCCTGTTTAAACACTTGTATTTTAACTGCCCTGTGATAAAAGCTTATCAATGCTATGAAAGTAAAATAATGCCCAGAATCTATAATGCTGTCTACTTGAAGAGTAAGTTTCATGGAGCCATCTTGAGTCTGCAGCATCTAATGGGGGTTTCTTTGACACTAGCCTGAATAGTAATAATCTGAATCTACCAGAGGTCACACTAATTATCTCCTGCATCTGAACTTCAATGTTTTCCCTACCCTTTTTTGTGTATTGTTTCTTTCAACACTGTTCTTTTCATAGTAGAGCCACTGGACGCATGTTGAAGCATATTATTTCTCTATGTTTTTATATGCTGTCATAATTGCATAAAGTATGTTCATTTTAATACAAATTAAAATAACCCCCAAATGTATAGTTTTAAGATGCTTCAAAGTTCTTTCTCCCAAGCAAGAATGACCAAGAAATGCACATCAAATAAGTAGGGACCTAGAAGTATTTTGCTGTCTAACAGACTTGTTGACTTTTGTTAATTTTTACATTTTTTGCCTGGCATCATTGAAGAGACTGTCCAACATTTGGCCGGCATATTTCTCACCTGAATTTAGGTGTTCAACACTGCAACTCAACTAGGAGTTTCATCTAAACTGTCTCTACCACTGAAACAGGTGATTTTAAACAGCTGGTCTAGGGTGGGATGTCCCACATGCAGAAGCATTTCCCTCCCTCTTTTGACTACATCTAGAATTTAATATGAGCTTTGAATAAGCACTTAACTTTTGAACAATCACCTTGAGGCGGCATGTAATGAACATGAAATGATTCAGTAAATGTGACTGTGACTCCAAGGTATTCAAACCTTTTACCACAATCTACTGAGTGTTAATTATGGCTAGGCCTATTTTAAGCTCTAATAATGATACTCTCGGTAATTATTACTTAATGATACTACAGACTTCATAACCTGGTCATGAGAAGACTGTTTTTTTAGTCTAGCTCAACAGTTTGTATGATAGTAAAAAAAAGTATTTTCTTAACTTGTATTAGTTATGCTATCTCTTGGACAGCATATACTTGAGATAAATAAGAAATGGGCAGTTTGCACAGATTAAAAACATGTGATTTGAAACAAATATGCATTTAAGAAAAGGAAACATTTGGAACTTGTTAACTTTGTGAGCACTTCTTGCAAATAGATATAATTCTAATGGCCTTAAGAATCTATGCAAGGAAGAGAAGGACTTTATCTTTGTTGACCTCAGAAACAGAATGATTGGCAAGTATTGGGACTTAATTTGTTGGAAAACAAGTGATCTCATGGTTTAAGTGGCTTTGTCAGTGAGTGCAGTAAGAATTATGAAGATGCAAATCACCGGGAATGAAAGAAATTTGGTTCCACATCATTTTATTGTCATGAATGTTTTCAGTAATGTGTTTACTCTAGTATTCTCTATGCTGATGTACAGAAACATCTGTTAGTCGGAGAAGTCCAAGTTTTAATAATTGTCTTGACAAGGCACAAAAAGATCAAGTAGCTTGCTCAAGGTCACACAGAGAGTGAGATTTAGTTTGTGTTTACAGAGAAGTATTGCTGGATCCCAGCCTTTTATTTCGCCAGTGGAGTTCATATTCTCCTTAATATTTAGATCTTGTTCCATATAGCACAGGATTAAAGCGCTTGTGGCTACGGCTTCAAGACCTACTGCTATTTAAGTTGGAACCTAAAGCACTTCTATTCAGAGTGCAAATTAAAGATATTAGATAGAAAAGTAAACAAACCATGATTTTGTAATATGTAGCTCTAATCATTTGGAAAAGTTAAGCTTGCAGGGGATAGTACAGCTGCTAGCAGCATAATAAGTAATGTGCAGTATTTTAATCCTGCCATTTAGAAACATTTTTGACATTACTCCTAGACAACTAGGAACAGAAAAAGTTCTATTCTTGAATTATGTATTTGTTATTTAACACACCAAGCTGGTAGGTTTAAAAACACATTTTAGTCCTAATCTCCTTACAATTTGCTATTTATTAAAAGAAGAACCTTCACTTTGAGTTTTTTTTTAAATTAAAAATATCTCTAAATAAAAGGAATATTTTGGAAATAAAAGTATTTCTTTTTAAAGATGGAATCTATGACTACTGGAATAATAATTAATTTTAATAAAAATTTAGGTGATGCTGCAAAATGTAAAATTTATTGGATATTCATTTCAATTAGAAGTAGTTTGAAAAAATCATTGCTGAGGAATCCAGCACATTGATACAAATGCATAATATCTGTGTTTAAGTCATAAAACCATGAGATTTTTCTTAGCAGTTCAGAGCAGGGGCTCCTTTACCATTGTCGTGGCTCCAACAGTGGCTTTAAGTAGATGCTAGGAATGAGCAGGAACAGGACAAGGGTGTGCTGGTACTGTCATAAAACTTGCTGTACTCTTCCAGTTCCAACTATTCTGTCAGCTCAGATGTCCTGGATTTGTAGCTTGTGTATTTTGTAATCTGTGGATCTGACCATTAGGCATATCCTGCCTTCCCTGGTGATGATGTACATGTGCCTTATCTACACTGCTCCTCATCAACTCAGCCTGCATGAGTTTGCAGGCTGCAGCCACATCCTGCTTGTTCCAATTGTGGCTCTTACTACCTGCACTCGATGGCCTTTTGATGGTGCTTTGTAGTGGAAGCTTCCATGTGTAGTTGATCCCTTCTACATGTTATCCAGAGCTGTAGAGACACCTAAATTTTCAGTATAAACCAGCCTTTTAATTTTCTGCAGTGATTCCCAGTTCTCCTCAGGTTGTATCTATTTGTCTGTATTTTTTACAGACAAGAGGCCCAAGAGGCCTTTTCATGCTTTTATGTTTGCACTACTTTTAGTGTTTAATAACCCAGTTCTCGGCTTTCCTGTCAGGTCTGTCTAGGGTCATTTTTATTTGGATTACCTTGAGTTTGTTGCCTATGAAGTAATCTTTAGGCCATGATAGAAGGATGATTCACTTTGAATTATGTTTGATTAACTGTTTTTCACTATTTTTGTTTCCTTGTTTTTAATGTCCCTAATTTAATCTTATTCTTAATTTCCTCAATTAAAAAATACGATGCTATGAGTATAGAATCTCAGGTTCCCAAATATTACAATGACAGGACTGAAAAAGGGGTAGATATTTTTAGTACATTAATATTACAAATTTTAAACAACCCTGGTACCGTGCTGAAGTTCTGTGCACTGTTTCAGTTCCTGTTCCCTTTATTTTTTCAGACAGATGGATCTGAAAAAATAAAGTGCAGTGGAATTGCCAATTCAAAAAATCTATTTCAGTTATAAAGCTTATCCTGAATAAATAGCTTACTTTTCTCATAATCATAAAATTAAAAATAATATTTCATCCTCCTTTAATTTTAAGGGTGATGTTGGCAGCTTTCCACAATATTCTCCAAAACATTCGCCTTCATCAAATCTCAGGCTGTGGTGATGTATTTGGCACAAGCACCAAACAGTTTGGCAGAAACAAATCCTGACTCTCCCTGAGCATTCATTGCTGTGCTTGTGTCTCATCACTCAGTTTTCTGATGTGTCTCTGTGTATAAGTTGCAGAGATGCATGGGTAGATGTGACTGATATTGGAAAATATGTCTTTAAAGTAAACGTTGCCTGCCACACTTTATCCATTTCAACACTTAGATGGTGAAAAAATAGATGTAAAAGGACTTGGAACATTGGGTAAGAGTCTTTTCCATTGGAAAGGAAGGTGAAGTATGGTATTAAGCACTGTTGGGGAAAATGGCTCAAATGGGGAGATATAGAATGACTCTTGTCCAGAACTGTCCTGAGGAACTCAGCTGGCCAAAAAGAAAGTTTGTTATGCTTTTGAGAAAAAAATTTCACTGCCAGTCTAAGGCATTGGAAAACCATGAATCAGGCCTCAGAAATCACAAGATTAAGAAGAAAAGAAGAACTTCTAGCAACAGTAAACATTTGAAGATATTTGTACCCTGTTTTTTTCAGTATGTCATGTACATTGCAACATATTTTCCAAGTATTCTTCTACATCCTTGAGGATTAACAGATACTCTTAAAAACAGAGATTTTCACCAGGTAACATGACTTGAAGAGCTTGGGTTTTGTGAAAACTACTGGCTATCAGAAACTTGGATGATACATTCAAAAGGGTTAGCAATAAAGAGTAAAAGAATGGGGAAATGAAGTACAAAGGCTTCAGAAAGCTTAAACTGCCTCTCTGAGTGAGCTGACAGCACTGTTACTGAAATTAAAGTGAGGTTGGCCAGATGAGAAGAGACTGTAAAGATTTTATCGATTAACCTTGTGCAGGGAACACACATCTCATTTTTCCTGGTAAAATAGAACAGGCTCCAAAGAGTAAAATGTGGTGATTTAGAAAACCGCTCAAAGGAAAAGCAATGACAGGATTTATGGCATTCCTAAAAACACAGAAAATAACTAAAACGTGGGAATGTTGTCTCTGTCACTTACACAATCCTTGCATTTTGATAGTCTTATGTAAAGATCTTATAGGGCAGAAGCACAAAACCCCTCCAGATACGTTCTTTTCTGTTTCCAGAATTATCAAACTCAGCAATAATTTTTTACAGGCAGCTGGGAAGAACAATGAAGAGCTGTATAAGAACAAAATTATCTATTTTGATGACAATTACTACCCCGAAGTTCAGAAAATTAGGAGACATACTGGAACTAAGCAAAACCATCTCAGGAAAAGAAATAAAGTCTTTCATTTCATAATCATCTCAACTAAGATGAATATTATTACATAAGAACAAAAGGTCCTAGAGAAACATTGCCAGTGCTTGACAGTTCAGGCATTGTGATTCTTCAGAGAGAAGCAGCAGAAAGATTAAACATCCAGTTTGCAGTAATTAGGCTAACATCTAACTTTATAGCAAATTCACCTATAATTATTAGATGTGAGGCCTGACATACATTGGCATTCCAGAAAGAGAAGCAGAGAGAAAGAAATGAAATATGAAGTCCGGATGCTCTACTATGTCCAAAGAGCAAAAAGGACACCCAGGGGAGGAAGTATAAAGCTGCCTTTTTCTGAGTTGAAGTGTTCCTGCATCCAGACCCTTCAGGAACTTCCAGCAAACTTAAGGCTGTTTGGGGTTATGTATTATCTGGCAATGGACTCAAGAGGCCAATAAAGCAGCTGGGGATCAGCTTAGAGAAATACTATCTCCTGTGGAGGCAGCAAGAAGAAGGGGAAACCCTTAACCTAAATTTCTCATTTTCTAGCAAGCATAAGAGCATCTCTACAGCTGTATGAATCCCTTGCAGATTGGATATGTCAGGCTTAAAAGCAAGATCTTTGGGCTGTGGAGCAACACCAACAAAATAAGCAGCAGGTTTTATAAACTCCATGTTTTACTCCATTGTACTATAATGGTACATTTAATAACCAAATGTTAAAGATGGATATTATGGATACCTGGAAGGGAAATAAACAATGGGATGAAGGTATTAAAAAGAAAAGGCTGTACACTGAGTAAAATGTCCAAGGAAATACTGATAGAAGAAGGGGTAAGTAGAATCAGGGACACACAACCTATGTCAATCCTGTCTATTTCAGGCTTGTCTTGTTCCTTGTTTTCTTGTTCTGAAAAGTAAAAAAGCAAAAATTAGCAAAAAAGGTAAAATATGTTGCAGCTTTCTGAGCTGTTTCTCTTTCCTTCATATTCTTTTAAGGGGGAGCAAAAGTTTTCTGAGGAACCTTCTGGGAAGGCAATTCTTTTTCTACTTCACCTGTTAAAAATAGTAGTTATAGCTCTCAGCCTGCTGATCCTTGAAACCACACAGCTTTTCTGCCCAAATGGTATTGAGTTCAGGGACTACTGGCTTAAGTTATTTGCTGATCCTAACCAAGTGTTTTCCCCAGGTCAGGATGACTTTTTACCCAGAAAAAATGTAATTGTAACTAAATTCTTTATTGCACTGTGCTGAATACATTTGTATTGCTGTATCAGGAACCTAAACCTAGAATTAAAGAGTTGCCTATTTCGAGGGGGTCCACCTTTTTATTTTTTTAGTGCCTTTGCTTCCAGCAGTAGCTCTGTATCTACACATTAATGAACAACACAGCCCTTCTGTCTTTCATGTAGGACAACAGTGATGGTGTTTTTTCTTATTTACATTAGTTTATTTTTCAAGAATATTAACACGAGTATATAGATTTTTGTAAAAGATTTAATGGCTCATTTATGAAGCACGAATACTGAGAATTTAATAAGTGACATTTAATGTTTTTAGGGTTGTGGTGAAAGAAATTTTTGATATTATTCACATAGAAAGAACTTAAAGAACTGAACATCATGGAACATCTACAGTATTAATTGCCAATTAACCTCTCTGAGTGTGGACTCCTAAAACTCAGATGCTAGGAAGAGGAGAAACACCTGAAATTTAGTCAGCAGGTTGTGGGCTCACACTTCT
This sequence comes from Lichenostomus cassidix, assembly GCF_008360975.1. Taxonomy (NCBI): domain Eukaryota; kingdom Metazoa; phylum Chordata; class Aves; order Passeriformes; family Meliphagidae; genus Lichenostomus; species Lichenostomus cassidix. Next base: position 77,856,836 of record NC_139483.1, read on the forward strand.
GGACCTCCCCAGCTGTGCTGTAATTAGTTACAGGGGCATGAACACCAATTTTCTATGCACTAAGCTCAAGACACAGCCAACCAGCCATAGAGACTTCAGGGCTGAATAGATTCTGCTTTGTTCAAATATAGCTAATACAAGCAACACATCTGCTGGTGGTTAAAGAGACCTCAGTGTGGCTGGGAGACAATGTATTGTAAATTGTATGAGCAAATTATTGTTGGCTCTGTCTATTACTGTGACAGTAATAGTGTGTAAAATATGAAGCTATAGCCAAGGTCAGGATGGACAGTATCTCAGTGAGTAAGATACTAAGGTATGGCTTTCAGTGTTATTCTGGTCAAATAGAAATTTATGCTTACAGTGTTTTTTTATGTGGCACAGCTTACGTCTCTGAAGACAGAAGAGAAAACCATGCTGGCTTTAATTCTCAGTTGATTTATTTAAAGATAATAATAGATACAAGTATCCCTGTATAGATAGCTATTTCATGTGGAATATTTACCCCTGTTCTGTACAGTCTTGTCATAACAGTGCAAAATGTACAGAAGAATTCTGCTTATGTGAATTTAACAGATGACATAACTTATTGGTGCTAAGATTTGCTTGTATCTGAGCTGTCAGAAACATGAGATCATCCTTCTTTCTTGTTTAGGCTGACCTTTTCCTCTAGAAAATATTTTAACCATAATTTCCATTACAGTCCTGCTTTAGGCATTACGTACATGAACAAAAAGGACAGAGCATTTTAAGGAAACAACACTTTCATTCTCCTCTCCAAACCTGAAAACAATACCTATCCTGACATTCCACATAAAATGGAAGAAGTAAATAAAGAGAACAAGCTAAGCTAGCAACCAGTTGTGAACAGTGTAATAAATAAATAACTGTCTTAGCACCCCAACTGAGAATCCTCGAGCATGCTCTTCATTACTTGCTTCATTTATTATTCATCTTATGTTGCAAGACAGGCTCATTACTTCTAATTTCACAGCCACAGTTTACCACTCATTTTGGTTTACTTTTAACTGTAATATGTTTAGTTACGCATCCAAGGGTAGCAGAGCAGAAGGGTGAAAGCTCAAGCAACTTGATCACAAATTGTTCAATCTTGAGTCTGAACTCAAGAATGAGGATTTAAAGCAGTCTAGAGCTAATTCCTAGGCTAACCTAAATACTAAGCTAGGCCTAGAAAACTGCACACTTTGGAGTTTGATGGTGGGAATCACTACCTGGTTCCTGCAGGTAGTTTTATAACAATTAATTTTGAAGGTAGAGTAGCATAGTGACTTCACTGAAAATTTGTGCACTTTTGGTTTAGCGATGCATATTTTTAGGAACACAGCAGTGCCAACTGCAATTGTTCTCTACCTGAAATTCTTGAATTAGTCATATTATCTGATACCAGATGCCAGAGGACAAGAAGTGTTGGAATGCTGGAAAGCTGACTGGCCCAACAAAATGTGATGTTACTGCTTTCTTTATTGTGTGGGCGAGGTTGAGCTCTTTCCTCACATCATTGTCTGGCTTGCTGACTTTTCTCGGTCTGGAGTTCTGCTTAGTAACTGGCCTTCCAGCAGTCTTGCTCTCTTGTGCATGTCTTTGAAGTGTTTCAGTCACTGGATGTTTGCTGCCAGGCTCAAATCTCTGAACGGAGGGCTAGTAATCCTACACGATTCCTTGGTATATGTTGTCCATTGTTTTTTTTAGCCTCTGACCTCTTTCTTGGATAGAGTCAGACCGCTCCATTCCTAATTAAATGCTGAAGGCGTGCACAAGTCCAGCCTTGCCTCTCGTATATTAGATTGCTTGTCCAGACTCCCTCTTCCTTAATGGTCTCAAAGGGAACTTCTGATTTCTTCTTTTCTCATTTGGAGATTCTAATTTCTTCTTTTCTCATTTGTGACTTCAAGCTTGTGTGGAAATTTGTCATGATCCTTTTGTCATTTGTTCACTTTCCCCCCTTTCTTCTTGCTTTGTACTGCCTTCCTCTGCTTGATCTTTCTCTTTTGTTTCTTGCCCCCATAATTCTTTTGATCTCAACCCATGGATGAACACCTGCTTTTCTGAGATGCTGAGGTTGGATATTGTAAAAGGCTTTTGTTTCCTTCCTATTTGTCTGATCTAGTCCCTCTGGGCTAAAGTTGTGAGCAGCGGGCAATGCTGCAGAAAACACCTTTGCAAACTACTACAATAAATTTAAAAGTAGTTAATAAGACAGCACATCAGCAGAGCTCATACAGTGCAGTGGTCAAATTTGCAAGTGAAACCTTTCCTACCTTTCTTATCAGGGTATACCACCTCTATCACTTGGACAATCCTCAGATTTGGTGGTGCTCCTCTGATGAACCCCTCCAGCACAAGCCAGTACTAGTGTGGTCAGAATGAAAAAAACTAGCAGTCAGCACCACTTCACAAATATGTTGTTACTCTCTGCTAGGGAATGCGAAACCTAGGTCAGCTCTCCCCTCAGAAGAATACTGAAGGAGAAGGGCATTCACCAACTTAACGTAGTAAGAGTCAGTTTCCAGTCTTCCTTTTGAAGCTGGACTGCTCTGTGGAAATAAATGCAAATTTTGTGTACTTTGATGGGTGTCTCTGAATCAGAGTGAGTGAGCGTAACTTGGGGGAGGCCAGAACTGAGCTCTAATCAAGTCTTCCAGGCCTGTACACTGCTTTACCCAGACTTAAAATCACAAATGAATAGGATATAAGACACTTTTTGGTAGCATTTTCTGCTGGCTTTCCAGTATGGTCCCAGTTATCAATCTAATCTTCACCTGCCTGATAGCTCTGTGCTGAGCATAGAGAGCACCAGTGGCTGTTCAGAGCTGTGGAATTGATACTAACAGCCATGCAATGTATAAGATAGTCATCATTTACCTAAGTCTCTTTGTGGGTCAAGCCCTGGACGTCTTATTAAAATAATAAGAAAAGACACGGAGAGGGAGGCAATCCATCTGCAGTCCTTGGAAAGAAGTTTGTTCCTAACAGTGGTCCCAGCTTCTCTCCTGAAATGGATGATGCCCTTCTCTTCACTTTTGTAGCTCTGCCCAGTCTGCAGCTTCTGCTCTTTGTTTTTATTTTACTCTAATGTTCTCAGTTGCCAGCTGGTTCTCTCATCCCAGTGACTGGATCACAAGGCAGACTAGGGCTGAGAGTGACATACTGAGCAGTATCTCAAAAGGTAGTAAATAAAGGCTTATTTATTCAAAGGAAATGAAATACATAATAATGAACAAATTCATTGATTTTACCTTAAGAAAATAAGTCTAGTGAGATTTATTTGAAGTGTAGTTTTTCTTTTGTAAGTGTTTATTTTTTAAAAAAGTGCATGGATGCCAAAGTTCCAGATTTTTTTTAGAATAAGTTCATGAATTTGTCAGATGCGACTTTGAAGCTTTTCCCAACCTTTTGAAAGTAATAAAACTGGGTGGATTCAGTGCCTCAGATGGAATCTCCTAGACGTAAAATCCATCTACCAAGGTGTTTCATATTTTCTAAAAGCCAAAATCGTGCAAACTGCAGCCCAAACTACGAGGTGCTTGTTAAGCGTAGGCAGAAAACAGTGTCAAATGTTCTTTAGGCTGCCTTTCATAATCACTTGTTGGCTCCACTCCTGCAGGACCTCCTAGAAGGAGGTCTTGGCCATGTTCTAAAATAATACATTTACCCGTAAGCAGCAAAGGCTACAGCTGCAGCCTGGTGTTTGTGTGAGATTTAAACACCAATGGAAAGGTCTTTTAACTTCTTTGAATTCCTCATTAAAATGGTGGTGTGATTTTCTGCAGCCACCTCAGCTAAGAGTAGCAGTCCAACAAAGAAGCGCTGGAAGAGATTGATGTTATATAATTCCCTTTGAAATGTGGCAAACCGAGGAATAAATTTGGATCCCCCATCAAGAAAAACTGGAGCAGGAAAAGTATTTTCACCACTAGCTGCTGTGAGGAGAGATTCTGTGGGAGCAGCACTCCAGAGAGGAACTGGTGGTGAGAAGTTCAACAAAAGTCTGTAGTCTCCAAATGCTGCATGTCTTTGTGGGTGCTGCTGTCTTCTTAAAAAAAACCCCAAACAACAAAACTTTCTTAATTTTTCCAGCTAGGAAAAATATTGTTTTTTTTAAAAACTTATTGTATAAGTTTTTAGCACATGAGCTAGTCTGCCTTTGCCATCTGTTCAGATCTCTGGGAACTGCAGAAAAAACAGGATAAGAGCATTAGGGATGTATATCTATGTGTATGATTACGAACAGGTTTAGTTGTCCAAGGAATAATGAAAACCAATGGCCTGAAACTGAAGCCAGACAAAGACATATTGGAAATAAGACACAAGTTTTTAACAGGGAAAAGACTAGCCTTTGGAAAATACCCCTGTGGGGAATGTGTCTCTATCTCTGGGCATCTTCAAAGCAAACCAGTGTCCCGGTGCCAGATCTGCATGCTGCACTCACAGGAGTCAGCCAAGCTCAACCTGCTGAGCCCAGCACAGGAGTAACTGTGTGTGATTTAAAGACCTGTGAAGTCAGACCATGTGATCCAGATCTAGCACATTCTCCCCACTTTTTGAGTATGAGAAGCTTTTTAAGGAAAATAAGAGTGTTGAGATATATCCCAGCTTAAGACTGACAGGCTTGACTTTTACATCTGCTTGCTTTTACTAGATGTGTAATGACATAGTTAAGAGGTATAGTAAATAGCTTTATTTCAAGTCTTCTAAGGTGTATGAGCTTCTGAAAGCAGAGTCCCAAGTCTCACATGAACCTGATTTGTGGAAATTTCCTGAGGCAAATATAGTCAATTTTGTAACATTTTTATCACCTATTCTAGACAGTAACAGACCTCCTACCTGGTCCTTGTGAAGTGATAGTACATCTACCATATGGAGAAGGCCTGAATCTGTTCTTGGATGCACAATGTAGGATGGTGTGACACACTCAGGTGAGCTGAAAGGGATGGGACCATCTGCTTAGCATTAGGATGAAATTTTCAGTCAGACTGATAGTTAATATTGCTTACTCACACATGACCAGAAAATACCACCTGTTTTCAAAAGCTAAAAATAAAAAAAAATCTGAGTTTTACATTCTTGCAATGGTTATTTTGACATGAGTCCATGGTGGCAGCAGATGGGTCAGAATTGGATGCAGAGTGAGTGACAGCTGTAGAAATTAGCCCTGTTACTAGAGAAAGTACTTAGAGTGATAGGGAAAAGGAAGTTCAAAACAACTGGAATTACAAATGTTATTTTCCCTAACATCTCTTGAACAGAAGTATGTGCTTATATCCCTGGCTTGGAGGTGAAGTTTAAAAGTGTGTTTGATTTTATTTTGCTCAGAATATCTGGGTTTCTTCTGTTGCTGTGTCCAAAAGTCTTTATTAGATTTATTTTTTGTACCTCAAAATCCCTCAAACTTTCTAGATGTTGCACAAATCTGCTTAGCTTTGCAAAGCTTTTTTAAAGGATTAAATCATTTGATGTTCTCTTGACTTTAGAAAGGCCGTAAGATGTGTTTAATAGAGATCTTGGAGTAAAAGTGATAATTTTTTTATAGAATTAGGGAAAGAAATCAAATTGTGGCTAAGAGGAATATTCATGTTGAGAGGTAGATATTGAGCCTGAAAATTTGTACGGCTTGTGAAATTGTGGTTTGGGTTGTTTTTTGGTTTTTTTTAGTGTGGTGTTGGGATTTTTGGTTTTGTGTTTCTCTTTGTTTGTTTGTTTGGTTTGGTTTGGTTTGGTTTGGTTTGGTTTGTTTGTTTTTTGTGGAGGAGAGAGTTAAAACACATCAGTGCCTATGAAAGAAAGTATGGTATGTGGTAAATTATCACTGTGCAGTGAAAAAGGGGAAGAGGTCTGCAGGACTTCACTCAGAATTTTATCGGCCTTTATATATTTCTGTCCCAGAAGAAGATGTATCTGGTTGGGAAACTGTGGTAGGACATGTATGTGGAGTGTAACCACTGGCGTGAGTCCAGTAGATGTAGCAGTCAGAAGGGAAGGAGAATCCAACTGTGTAGCTGAGGACATTACCCAAAGAAACTTTGGAAATAAAGGTTGCCAAACTGTAACACTAAAAGGTACTATTGTAAGAGTTTAAGAGCAGGTGTAGAGCAGAAGGAGGGTAAGTGTGTGCAACACAATGTCTACTCACATTATTATGTTCCACCTTCCTGTTTGTATTCAGTAGTGCAAAGCATTCACCATATCCTGGCCTAAAATTCTGCAAAGAGCTTCTGTGCTTTGCTAAGCATTTATGACAGGTTGTCTTAGGGGCTGAGCACATTTCAGTGGTGGATGAGGAGGTTGCTGTATATATTGGCCACATGTCAGCTGAAGTTTGTAAAACACTTTGGAATCCTTTGGGCCATAAGTCCCAGTAATGTAAGGCCATTATCATGTTTGCTAAGAAAGCTGGATTTGCTGCCAAAAATGACAAAGTCTCCTTTAAACTTTGAAAGACTGTAGCTAGACTCTCCATTAAAATAGGGCAAGAACAAAGTAAAATGGGACTAACCAGTAATTTTTGTGTTGCTTTGGCACTGCCTCTTCTCTCCGTAGGCAGTGTTGATCCTATTCCTTTTCACCTTCTTCCTCTGGGTTCTCCAAAGTCCGTGGCTATAATCATGGGGTGGACTTGGCAGCAGTGCGTAGGACCTGGAATGTGTTTTTCCAGCAGCCGTGTCTGGCTTTGTGGCTGACTTCTTTGGCTGACGCCCCGGCTGGCTCTGCTGGCAGACATATCTTCTTCGGGGGCTGTTTTGGGTTCACAGGGCTGTCAGCTTACTTTCTGTTCTGCCCTGGATGCTGTTTTCCTTGAGTCACACTTCCTTTCCTTTTTCTTTCTTTCTTTTTCTTTTTTTTGGAGGGCTGTGTTTGTGGACAAACTTTCTATCTTTCTATTATGAAAACACATGATACAGCAAAAATCTTTCCATATTTCAGTGTTCTTGTAATTGTTTCCCTGGGAACCAAGTGTAAATGTGCACATTTGCTCAGCAAAGTGGCTGCTGCTGTAGACGTGGTCATTTCCAAATAAAGCTGCTTGGCTTGGGACCTTCTTTAACAATTTTTGCCACGGGTAATGTGGTGAATCTCAATTTCCATGACAAATAGTGCCCTTTGCTGAACTGAGACCTGGATCTGCAAAGGTATTTAGGTGACTAATCATTATGTTGGTGCTTCACTTCCACTGACTCCTGTTAAGTGCACTAACTGCTTTTAAGAATGTGGGCATTAAACCTTGCAGACAGCCAGAGCCAGCAGGTTGTGATGGTGATGCCAGCTTGGCAGGATGGGTTCTTTCTCACAGTCCTGGATTTCCACCTGTTTGCTCATTTGTTGACTAATTGCTCTGCTGAAGTTTTGGTAGATTTCTGTGAGTAGTGTCACCAGTAGATGAGATGGTAAACTGAAAGACCCTCATTGGATCCTGAGGAGAGTTCTCCACTTTTATTTTTTTAGTTTTTTCTGATATTTTGAAATATATTTTCCATGATAAATTTTCTTTTTCTCTCTCACACCTTTCTTCTTTCTTTTCCTTCTTTTACTTTCTAAAGTCATTCCTTCAGGGATGGACTGAAAAGTAAGAAAACAAAAAGCTAAAAAGTAAGAACACTGTGAATACCCAAAATACTTCCATTTGAAAAAGCAGACTCTGCTTTTTAGAAATGCTTTGAATGGAGAATGTTAGTAGCTGTAATCTTGGTAAGTGGATTGAAGCAACAATTCTCAATCTATGTTCAAGCTGTTTTTTGGAAAACAGAGTTTCCCTAAGTTAGATACTCTTACAAGCATTTTGCCTTTTGGTGTCTGCACCCCTTAGCTGAAGCTGTGAGCATGTACTCTAGGCCGCATCAGCATGTCAGCAAAGCTCCTTTGGCTTGTACCCTCTTCTGGCTGTGGACTCTGGTTCCTAGCTGTAGACACACTTGTTTACTACTGGCCTCTTATTTTATCAAATGAGACTGCTCTTGATATAATCTCCTTTCCTGCATTGTTGAGTTGCTAATTGACTAGCATGGAAGCCAATCCCCCTAAGGACTTCTGTAAGACCTTTGGCACAACCCCCGACAACATCCTTCTCTCTAAATCTGAGACATATGGATTTGATTGGTGGACTGTTGGATGAGAAATTGGTTGGATGGTCACATCCAGAGGGTAGTGGTCAAACAGTTCAATGCCCAGGTGAAAATCAGTGATGAACTGTGTCCCATAGGGGTCTGTACAGGGACCCATCCTGTTTCATAGCTTCATCAGTGATATAGACAGCTGGACTGAGTGTACCCTCAGCAAGTTTTCAGATGACACCAAGCTGAGTGGCTAGGGGTGCTGGTGGATGAGAGGCTGAACATGAGCTTGCAATGTGCCCAGAAGGCCAATTGTATCCTGGGCTGCATCAAAAGAAGTATGACCAGCAGGTCAAGGGAGCTGATTCTCCCCCACTGCTCTGCTCTTGTGGGACCTCACTGAATCCAGCTCTGGGACCCCCAAAATAGGAAGACCTGCTGGAGTGAGTCCAGAGGAGGGCCTCGAAGACAGTCAGAAGGCTGGAGTAGCTCTCCTACGAAGACAGGCTGAGTGAGTTGGGGTTGTTTAGGCTGGATGGGAGAAGTCTCTGGGGAAACCTTATAGCCCCTTCTAGTACCTAAAGGGTGCCTACAAGACAGCTGTAGAGGGACTTTTTACAAGGACCTGTGGTAACACCACGAGGGGGAATTTCTCTAAACTGAACGAGGGTCAATTTATACCAGATATAAGGAAGATATTTTTTATAGTGAGAGTGGTGATGCCCTGGAACAGGTTTCCCAGAGAGGTGGTAGATGCCCGGTCCCTGAAAATATTCAAGGCCAGACCAGATAGGCTCTGAGCAACCTAGTCTAGTGAAAGATGTCTCTGCTTATTGCAGGGTGGTTGGAACTCAATGACTTTCAAAAGTCCCTTCCAACCCAAACTGTTCTGTGATTCTATGTTTCCCATGTCCTTTATTTGGCTGATCTTGAATCTAATTATTTCCCAAGCAGATTTTTTTTGGAGGGGAATTTTCCCTGGAGCTCACCTGGAGTACATTTTTATCTTTTGCACCTTCTAATCCATCTCTAAAACACAGAAGCAAGACTAAGAGGGAATTAGTAAATAATGATACGGCTTTGTTTAAGAGTGGTGGGAATATCAAGTTACTCTTTTGCAATTAAATGGCAATTCCAGCTTTTTGACAAGGAACAAACTTTTCTTGTTATAACAGCAAGGCTGTTATAGTAGCAAAGAAGTATAAAAGAACATTTTCTGAAGCTACAGAGGAAAATAAGAACCCCTGAATTCTGTATTGCAAATGCAGAAGATACTGGTTTTCAGTTGGTAGTTCTGACTTTGTGTTTTAAACAATTGCTTAGGAAGAATTTTGTTTGTCACTTTGTTTTAAATGTGCAGTGCTATTGGTTTTATTATTTTGAAAAATATCTGAGAGAAAATACTTTCAGGAAGTGTTTATGAGTAAAGTTTGCATAAGGGGAGTATTTTGTTTGCTCTAACATTTTAGACAAGTGGGGTTAATTGAGGTAAATGGCTATTTCAGTTCAATGAGTGACCACTTGTCTTTTGCATTTTGATTTATAAATGTCGTAAAGCAAGATATTATCAAACAGTAATAGCTGTCAAGCTCTCTTTACAGCCAGCCTCAGATAGAAATTTAATTTTCTTTTCAGTGATTTGCCTAGTTTACTCTTGAAGTTACTAGGAACAACAAAATTCCTGCTGCTTTTCCTCAGATACATATCTCTAATTAACAACACTAATTTTTAAGAATTTCCCCTAATATATTTATTTTCTATATTTTTAGTTACACCTTCTTGTACCATGCTGGTTATTTATTCTCTTCCTTGGTGTTTACACTCTTCAGATACTTGAAGTGTTTAACATATGGCTTTTGGACATTGTGCAGACAATCAACCATCATTCCTTTGATGTCTCTTCATAAATCAAACACTCCAGCTATTCAATTATTTTTTATGGATTTTTTTTTCCCCCACATACCCATTATTCTGTTGCCTTTTTCTGGTATTTAAATACCCAGAATTGTGAAGAGATTCCTGCATATAATCCCCCCCAGAGGGAGGCTGAATCATTCACCATTCACTAGTACAGTATCTGTGACCACATACACAGCTAGCTATGAACTTCAGTTTGGGTTGCTCTCTCGCATCTCATAATTTGGTGCTTTGTAGCATGTCTTAATGAGAACAACATTTTGGACTGTTTGAAAGCCTGAATTAATAAATTTATGGTATTTAGAAATTTTAGAAGAGTTGCTGTAAATTAATGATCACAGATTTGCAAAATAACCAACTGCAAATAAGGACTAAATGTGATACTGCAATGTCAGAGAAGGAGATCTAAATAAGACAAATGTTTTGACATGGCATGAAGGAATGAGATGTAGTATTCACATACACTGAAGGATAATTGGTAGTACTAATGATTCAGAAAAATCAGTCTGGAAGAATCTAAGACATCACCTCGTCTATTATCCTGCCTAGAGGCAGGATGCAGCATAGCTGTGTTGCTCCTGATGAGTTTCTGTTTTCCAACCTGCATAATACTGATGTTTGATTAAAAGCTTTTTGCTGCTTGAAATGACAAAATTGATGAAATATGGGGCTGGGACCTGGATCCACCTGCTCCTTGGAACAAAAAACAAGACGTGAAAGAAATATCATTACTATGTGGCCTGTCAGTATTAAGGTACTTCTCTAGACACAAAATATTTGAGCAGTCATAATCAATGCTCTTGAGAATGACTGTCTGGGAGGGAGATGCTGACAAGAAGAAGTACTATTAATTCAACAAAAAAGGCTTTACCCGTGCCAGAGACCCAGTGGCTGATAAAGCAGATTGCAGTAGTGCTTTGCTGATTTGCAGCATCTGAAGGTCTGTGATTTATGTAGAGTGAGTTTGTTTGAAAAATAGAGAACTGTGGCATAATTTTTGCATCAGCTCCTTACATGTATACCCAAAGTTTCCTCTGAACTAACTAAACTTAACTTGTAAAATACTATCAATTAAAAATTGTTCTTACAGATAAAAATAGTAGGGCAAGATGTAAACCCTGCAAAACTGCCCTAGAAGTACAGTAAGAAGTTCTTTCTACTTCAGTTATATTTAGAATACAAAATTATTTGGGGGGAAAGGGGGTAAGTACATTGCAAGTGATTTGTAACTTTTTTGATACTTCAATTCCACATTCTAGCTTGTGTCAGGAAATGCAGGGAGGCATCATGGAGGAAATGTTACCCAAGTCTAGAAAGTGTTTAATGGTCTGGGAAATGGGCCAAATTTGATATTCAAAGCAAAACATAGCACATCTTTTGAAAGTCTCGGAAGTATTCCAGTTTCCATGTAAGTATTACCATTTACAGGAAATGTAGACACATGGTTAATTCTTATCCAAACCCAGACTAAATTGAGGAATAAGTAAACACAGTTTTAAAAGTAGGTGCTAAATTTCTCAGTTTTGAGATGTGATTATTATGTTCAGATAATTACATGCCATACCTTCTCCTGATTTGCTGCTCATAATTTAGCTAATATTAATAAACTCTGTGTGGATGAGCCTGGGAATTTTTTTTCCAGATTATATACCCAGAAATCATACAAGAAATATGTCATGCCTCAGAGAAGGGTGCAATAGTTAAGAGAAATTATTTGGAATTTGTCCCTATCAAGTAGGAACAAGGTCATCAAATATGTCAAGAGTGTGAGCCAACACCCTCCCTGATGTTCCTTTTAAAAATAACAACAAAGGAAATCCAATAAAGTGGCACCATCACGTAACTCCATAACAGAAAATCACAATACACTGCCAGATAAACACGTAGGGCTTGGTTTACAAGCTAGTACAAGCTTACTACCTCACTTTAAGCACCCAACTTAAATGCCTAAGTAATGAGAAAAGTTCTTCAGGAAGTTATCTACAGTCAATGGAAAGCGATGGACACCAGTAGAAGACAATATAGGTCTTCAAGTCTAAACTGTAGTGTTGGTAGACAAAAATTCTGCTTCCTTCCCCAAATCAAACCTGAATATATATTTCAGCTAGAAAAAATAATGCAATTTACCAACTAAACTAAAATGCACACCTTAGCAGTCTGCTTTAATCACACAGACTGAAACTCTCCCACAGCCTTTTCCCAGTCAGCTTCACTGTGCAATATTTTGGAGAAAGGGATACTGATGCACAACAGACGTAAAAAGAAGTAAAATTAGACTCTGGGGAAAAAAGTGAGGAAAGAAAACTTCAGAATCAAGATTTTCTTACTTAAAGTGTTCTGTATCTAACTTATCTGTTCTTACTTAAATTGGGATCCAGCCATATTAGTGATGTGTGGCTAGCACAGGTTTTTCCCACGAGAATTCTTCTTGTGTTTTATAAATAAAGTTTGGATGTTATTGGAACAGTGTCCCAGAACTTGGACAGTGCAGGCCTGGCCAATCAGGCCTGGGGGAAGGCTTCTGACTGACCAATCTGGGTGACTTTTGAGAACTCTATATATGTGATGAAATCAAAACAATAAAGGTCATTCCTTCTTGCCACTGAGAACTGGTGCCTTCATTACTCTGCTAGCTGCTCAACAGCGACATCGATGGAATTCCTGGTTTTTAAAAATGAAGCTTAGGACTGTATAGAAGATTGTTTTATACTACTCAAGTTGTTTGAAACCCACAAAGTGGGATGCATGTTTCTGTATGTTGTGAATTGTATATGTACATATAATGTATATAATAATCTATTGTATTTTTCAAATATATTTCTGGTTTTGTAAGCCCTTGCCACCATTGAATCCTCCTATCTTGAGTATAACATAGGAAATAGGAAAGAAACTAAGAGTTGAAGCATCTCCTTCTAATAAACTAGGAACTTTTCCAAGGTTAACTGTATCTAGCAGTATGTACTTTACTAAACACTAATGCTCTACTCACATTTAATGTGCAACACCATGCTTACAGTGTCTCTATTTTGCTGCAGTTTTCTGTTCTAAAAATGGTATTTCTCCCTTGTAACAGCCTATCTAAATGTGGATAGTGCACCCCTAAGCTAGTCAGCTTCATCTCCATTTATATTCAATGGAAAAAGTGGGCATCCCCAGGGAGCAAATGCATCTGTGCCTGTCTTTTCCTAAAACAGAACCACAGAATGGTGCAGGTTAGAAGCAAACTCTAGAATTCATCTAATCCAGTTCCTGGCTCAAAGACAGGCCAGTTACTCTGGGCTTGTTCAGCCTGGCTTTTGAAAATCTCCTGGGAAACCTATTCCAGTGTTTGATCAGCCTTGTGGTAAAAAGTTTTCTCTTTTTGTGTGATCAGAATTTCTGATACAACTGAGCTCATACTGGCTTCTTTTACATCTTATTTTGTGCCTGTGGACCTCTGAGGAGAGGCTTCCTCTGTCTTTCATATTTCTTTTATGCGCTAGTTATAGGCCTCAGCAAGGTCGCCCTGAGCCTTCTGTTCTGAAAACTGAACAAACACAGTCCATGTAGCCTCTTCTTATGCATCCTGGACATTGGTCTCCTGCCCATCCTTCTGGCCTTCCACTGGGGTCAACCCAGCATGTCCATGTCTTTGTGGTACTGAGTAGCCTAAAACTGGGTACACTACTCCAAGTGCAGTCTCACAAGGGCCAAATAGAGGCAAACATTTTGACTTGCAGAAACAGTATTAATTCTGGCCAGTACAGTTCAACTAGGCCTTGCTGAAAAGGGACACTGCCAATTTGAATTCAGATACTGTCCATCAGGATGCCCTGGTTCTTTTCTGCCAAGATTTTCCAGATGCTTGAGCCCCAGCCCTTATTGCTGCATGGAGCTATTCCCTCACAGATACAGGACTTTGTATTTGCTTTAGCCCTCCTCAGGTTCCTATCAGCCCATTCCTTCAGCTTGTCCAGATCCCTCTGAACAGCAGCTTGTGCTCCAGCATATTGTGAAGAGACATCTTCATGTGATATTGTGACATCTTCACATGATATTGTGCAGCTCTATCACCTGTGAAGAGACTGAGCATCCTCAGTCATTAGTAAAGACTGAACAGTATCAGCCTTGACGAGGTCAAGGTGTACAACATATTTTTTTCTTTTGTTGTCCATGGAGCTGGTTATTTCATTACAGAAATCAGTGGGATTGCTTCGGCATGATTTGCCTTGCTAGATTCCCTTCTTGCTTTTCATGTGATCAGCAATGGATTGCCAGAGGATTTGCTCCATAATGTGCCCAGGGGTTGAGGTGAGGCTATTTGACTTGAATCACCCTGCCTGCCCCTTCTGAAGATGGGTGTGATGCTGACCTTTTTTCTGTCATCAGGAACCTCCCCTGCATGCAGTGACCTTTCAAAGATGACAGCTCTTTTTGGAATGATGTCATACAGCTCCCTCAGCACCCTTAGATGCAGCTGATCTGCTCCCATGGGTTGTATGTGCTCAGTTTGCTTAAGTTGTCCCTGACCCTGCCTTCCTCTACTGCAGATTCCACATCATTCCCGTAGACTCTGCTGGTAGCCTTCAGGCACTGCAATGCCTGGGACATACCTGCCTAGTGAAAAATGAGGAGAAAAAAAGAGATGGAGTACCTCTGCCTTTTTCATGCCTGTTGTCACTCAGTTGCCTACTCCATTGAGCAACATGCCCACATTCACATTAATCTTCCCCCCCACTGGAAGTATTTCTTTTCAGTAAATATAAAGACAGAGCATGATGATTAGCTTAGTCTTCACTGATTTTCAAAAGCCTAGAAACAGTGACTTCAATTGTATTTCAGCTCCAAATAAACCTTTGTTTTGTGAATGATTGTTGCCATTATCAACCTGTGCTGGGCTGTTGGCATTTTTGCCGTGGTTGATAGCTGCCTTCAGCAGCCCGGCAGGCTAGTGCCACCACATTGCACAAGAAGCAAAGGCTTTGATCAAGCATCAAAATCAGGGGTTCCAGGCTTTTATTCTTTGTTGTGTTCTGACTTGAATAATGGTTTTAATTATTTGAAGAGTGATTCATGGCAGGGCAACTCAGTTCCATCATCAGTGCAGTTTGAAGCAGTTACCAAGCCTGTGATGATGTGGATCACCAGAAGTCTTCCAGCTATTTGGAGATTCCTGATGGTGTGCAGAGGGACATGTGCTTGGTTTACTTGTCACATACAGCAGTTTTGTAAGTTTAACTTCTGACATGAAGTGGTATTAAGTCAAATAATGATGTCAAATATTACATTTCTCTTACGAACTAGCACTAGTTCATAGGTGGTACAGAAGGTGATACAGAAGGTGTCTTTAACGTATTTAGAAGCACTCAAGGGAAGAGAAGTCCTGCTGCTGCTGCTGTTCTGCAATGCTGTTCTTTTTGGGGCAGTTTTACTCACAGGAGTAAAGGCAGATGTTATCTTTATTGTTTCTTCCAATGTTCAGTGCCTCTTGAATGTTGGGCTGTGCTTTTGGATGCCTGATTTAGCTCATGTTTTAAACATAAAGGTAATGGTAAAAATCAAAATGTGACTTAATCTGAGCAGAGAAAAAGGCAGTTTCTACCTTCAAATTCTTAAAGACAGTGTTCTAAATAATATTGGGGGGGTACAGTGAGGGGTGTCAGGAAAATAGTGAGTGGAATGAGAAGTATTATTTATGAGAATGTAAAAATAAATTGGTGAAAAAAAAGAAAGAGGTTATCTCATTAACCTCTCTGCTAGTGCAGTCCTTCCATAATATCCATTGTAATAACTATTCCAGGAGATGCTTGCCTGCCAAAAGAGCAGTGTTTCCATGGAGCACACAACATGCTGAGGGTCTGCGCAGGTTCCAGTGAGAGTGAGGAACGGATTCCAGGTGACTTTAATGCCTTTTGATTCCAGGTCGAAAGCCCACAGCTAGCCCAAGACAACACTTAATTAAGACCTTCCTGTGCTTAAAGGCCCAGATCCTCCATAGCAGGCAGTGCCAGATTAGCAAGGCAAAAATTACTTTATAGATCTTTAGGCTGCTGTAAAGCTATTATAAATTAATCTTGGCTACTTGTGAGCCTAAAGAGTACATCTGGCAGCAAGAGAGGAATGTGGTATTGATACTACATCCTCCAGCTGAAGAAGAGAAGGTGGCATGCAGCCACTATTCCTGCTTTGAATTACCCAGTATTTCCCCTGAGGAAAGACCATCAGGAGAGTGAGACTGCTGGGTCTCTGGCTCTTTTGCACTGCTGAAGTGGCAAAAAGCAGCTAAGACAGACCTGAGAATTGAAACTGCACAGCGCATTTAGTTTAGCATGCAAATACATTTTCTTCCTATTTCTGAGCTATATGGGAAATGGCAAAACTTTTGATTGGCTTAAATTGCACAATATGTTAAATTATGACTAAACACCCTTCATATATTAATTACCCACAGCTTTCTGAAGACACTTACTGACATTGAATAATTACACAGGAGATGTGTGTCTCTCTTAAAGTGGTTAATCTTCAATAAGTTTATTTCTTGCAATCATTCTGTAATTATTTTACACTAACTATATTTAAATTTAGTAGCATAAATCGTAAAATACTAAATTATTATTTAAAACAATATTTTAAAAGTCTAAACTGTGTAAGTTAATCCTACAGAAATATGTCTTCAATAATCAACTGGTATTTTTGAAAAAATGCAATTAGAATCTTATTAAATCTAAATTAAAAGCTTACATGCAAAACAAATTAAAAATAGATATTGAAACCTAAGAATTCACACTCTTCTGGGTTTGCTCTTATTACAATGCACACTTAAGAATTTAATAATTTTTTCCAGGTGGACAAAAACAAAAAAGGTTTAAATTTGTAGCTAGTTTCAGATTTTAAAGTAAACAGGCTATTTAAATGGAAGGACATGGTTTGCCATGTTGTACCCATATGGGAACATTTAATATTAAACACATCATAAAAATAAGGGAGATTAACATTTTTGAGCCACTTTGTGCCATTTGAAGGGAGGTTTTATTTCCATTTCAGGCACTGAACTGAGCTTGGTTTTTCCAACATGCAAATTCTGGGTCAGTGACAGACACAGTGAAGCAAAAGCGAGGATGTGGTGGGCAGGCGTTTCTTTTCACAAAGTGAATCAAAGTGAAAAAATCTGTAGAGGACACAGGCTATGCAGGCATAAAGTATAATTAATGTGCTCAGTCACTGGAGTGATGCTAAGCTTGATGCAACTGGTTAAGCCTAAAGCCATGATTTGCTCTCCTTGCTTTTGTAGAAGGGTCCCAGCTTTAGTTATTAGTCAGCAAATTTTTGGTCAATACTTCCAAACTGGGTTATTATGAGCTACTTCTCATACCATGCCACATAATATGTTTATGCGTGAAATCTTGGCATTTCTTGTGTCATATCCACAGGACAAAAGCAGAATTAGACATAGAAACAGAGGGATTCCTGCAGAGAAAGCAGCAATGGTAGAGTATGAATTCTTTGTGGTATTGCATAGAGATGTGTAGTATATGATCTGTAGTTGGAGGCTGTATTTTTGAGTTCAGATGTTCAATAGCTGATAGCTTCACATACTGAGAGCTATCAGGATAACATAATAGCTAAATGACAGTCATGATTTTACTGACTTTCAATCACTGTTAAGTATTTTTCAGGATTTATGGGAAATTTTTCCATCTTTACTATATATTTAATGAGCATAGAAGTCTATCAAATGTCCATTGTTCTCAAAGGATTGCCTTTGGGAACTCAAGGGATGCTTGCTTGCTTGCTTTTTTTGTGGAAGGAAGATAATTAACTTACTGGAAGAAAACCAGGCACATTGGAGCAGGGTAAACTTAGAGTGTTTCCAACAGTTTGTGGTGGGTTTTCTAAAACATAAATTTTCTTCTCAGCTGCAGGATTGGGTCATTGACTCCTGATGAAAACAGTGAAGTGACTTTAACATGGTTTTCTTTCTCTGGAAGGTTGTAATAACAAGGCTGTATCATCATCTCTATGACTTGTCTGTCTCACTTGATGTCTGAGGAAAGGGATGGTCTTGCAGCAATCAAACGGAGGCGTTGTGGACAAATGCAGTGTGTCATTTGATCTTTCACATCCATCGTGTAAGAGCATATCCTCTGCACCTCTCTATGCTATCCTATGTATAAAGGCCTGCAAATGTATGTAAATGATTATATGCCAATCATCTTGGGGAGTTATTTTTTGGTTTAGTTGCAGAAGAAATGCTGAGCTATTAAAGCATATGGGAAGCAGCAAGTAGAAATGCCTAGAAAGAGCAGCATCTCCATGGTGTGGGAATCACAGTCCTGCTAGGAAAGGGTGTAGGCTGGCCAAGAGTGGATGTCTGGCAGATGTATAGACTGTGTTCTGTGACAGAGACCTCTCAGTAGTTTGAAATACTGCCACACCCACAAGGGTTTGTGTGCAGAACTTCACTGGGAAGACACTCTGAAGGTCTGAACCAAAGAGCTCCTTCTTTGCTGGGGGAACACTTGCTTTCCATTCTGGTCCCATTGAAGTGTTCTGTAGAAACTGCTGATCTGAGTTAAGTATTTATTAGCATAGAAAAGGCTTGTGTAACATATTCCCTTGTGCTTTTCATTGCCTTTCTGTTACAATGGATGGACTTGATACTCAAATCCTTCTTTTGTCTAAGAGGAACACTTTCTGCTTTACAGAGGACTTACTTTCTAAGAAAGGATTTGTAAAAAGTGGTTTTCAGTCTTCTTTCTGGCCTCAGAAAGCTGTTACCATTACTAAATACAGATGCCCCAAGTAAAACATCTGCCTGCCTATCAGCTGATTAGGTTTAAGGACGTATTTGATCCTCCTTTCTACCTTTCTGAGCCTATGATATATGCTCCAGATGAAGACTTAAAACCCTACCGTTGTGCTCCTGCAGAGGTCAGGAAAGAGTCCTGCCATCTAAAATATTTGTGCGATGACGTGAATGCTCAGTTCTTATTCCTCAGTCTGTGGAAACTCAAAGCTCCAGATATTGGTGGATCAAGACATCCTTATGGCAGTGCCACTGGACAAACTTTTCTGAAGAGTCAGTTCAAGGACCTCCAAATTGAATTTACTTTCCCTGTTTCTCAGATGTACATAATCTCAAGAGCCTACAAAAGAGTCTGGACAACCACCTTAGTCAGAGTTGTATCCTCTATTTAATGCTGGGTAAGCAAAGCCCTGCTGCAGGACCTCCTTGCCCCTCAAAATCTCAGCCTGAGCATGCCTCATGGTGTTTAGCTCTATTTGATCCTGTTGCCCCTCTGCCCACTCTCCTGAGTGGTGGTGGATGTCCTAAACTCCATGACAGCACTTTCCTAGCTGGAAATAACTCTTTTCTGAAAGCCTTCTCTGGCTTTCTGTCTAAAGGATTTGCATCGAAATAAGTGTGTATAAGGGACTGGACACCACATTCTACACCCAGGTGAATGGTGGATGATTCTCATTCTGGAAGGTTTTGCCAGGAGTTCTAGCAGAAATCTCAACTATTTATTCTTAAGAAGACAAAGTTTCTTAATTTCACTACCTTACATTTTTCTGTAGTATCCAGTATTCTGTAGCATCTGTAAAACTTGTGACCCAAAATAATGACCAGAACTGAAAAAGTGGTGAAAGAGAGGAAGGGATATATATTTCATGATCATTATGATTCTGAAATATTTTAATTTTAGTTAGATGAATGAGGCAAATGCATGTTACATATAGGAGACATAAAAATTCTAAGTGCTCCTTTATAGAAAGAAATATGTGTTTATATATTTCTCAGGCTCACTCTCAGTTTGGCACACCTTGATTCCTTTTAAAATGGCTTTTGTATGATGAATATTATCTGAATTTCTTACACCTATTACATACCTTATGACTAGAGCCCAGGTAAGTCAAAAGAGTGGAATTCCTAGGGCTGCAGGTCAGGTGTTGTAGTTTTAACACCATTTTTATAATGCTTCTGTTTGCCCTTTCTCATCATCTTCCTGGTACTGATCACTGGTGAACAAGAGTTGCTTTTTTTCTTTTTGTGACTTTCTGATTTGTGGAGTTTTGTTATTCATAAACTGTAATGTGAGAGGGTTGTGAGAGAATGGATCAGTCACTTCATTCTCTCTTCAGTGTCTTACCCAGGGTGGGTGGATCAGTATGACATAGGCTATGTAGTGTCAGAACTTCTGAATTATTGAGGGATTTTCAAAAGCTTTCCTTTACTGTCTGAATTATTAATCTTGTTCATTTATGTCTTTAAAAAATGGCAAAATTAAAAGTGGAGTGTGAAAGCAGTGACATTCTTTTCATGTTTTTCTAATTGTAGGTTTGATTCTGCTTCCTGATAGTTCTGTCTAAGTGTATATTTGTACCTCATCCTCAGAATTTCCTGTGGTTTGAAATTCTTTTGCTGACATGAAAACCGTTGTGATTTGAAAAACAGAACAGCCTTGAAACTGGTAATACATAAAGCAGTTGAACTTATTAATATGACTCAGAAACAGGATAGAAGTAAAAGGTGCCATTTCCTATGTGTAAATGGAAAACCTATGAAACTGAGGTCTGGGAATTTCTTGTGATTGCATTGACAGACTGTGAAAATAGCAGGATCCACTTATAGAGACTGGCTTGAAGGATGTAAAGACAGATCCAGTGTCATCCCAGCAGCTACCCTATGTGAAATTATTTTGTACAAGGAATTGCTATTGATGGAATGAAATAGCTAAATGCTCCTTCAAAAACTGTTTCTTTGGGAACCTGTTGTTACCTTTAAAGGGCTAGAGAGGGCAGAAGGAGGGATATTTACTTGCTTTTTAGCAAAACAGTCCTGGAAATAAGAAACCTTCTATTCGGTGTGCATGGCAAGGTTTGGTGGCAGGAGGTTGGAGGGGTGGCTTCCATGAGAAATTGCCAGAAGCTTCCCCCATGCCTCACAGAACCAATGCTGGCTGCAGGGCAGATCCACAGCTGATCAAGGCAAAGCCCATCAGTGATGGTGGTAGTGCCTCTGGGATAACAGATTTAAGAGGGGGCGGGGAAAAGCCTGTCCAACAATCTGGTAAAGAGGAGTGAGAATACATGGGAGGAACAGCTCTGCAGACACTGAGGTCAGTGAAGAAGGAGGGGATGAGGTGCTCCATGTGCTGAATCAGAGATTCTCCTGCAGCCTGTAGGGAAGGGCACAGTGAGGTACCTCTTCCACTGCAGCCCGTGGAGGGCCATGGGGGAGCTGAAATCCACCTGCAGCCTTTGGAGGATCCCACATCAGAACAGATGGATGCCCAAAGGAGACTGTGACTCCATGGGAGGTCTGCACAGGAGCAGGGTCCTGACATGACCTGCAAACCTGTGGAGAGAGGACCCCACACTGGAGCACCTTTGCTGGCAGGACTTGTGACCCCATGGGGGACCCATACTGGAGCAGCCTGTTCCTGAAGGACTGCACCCTTTGGAAGGTACCCATGCTGGAGCAGTTAATGAAGAACTGTAGCCCATTGGAAGGACTCATGTTGCAGAAGATTGTGGAGGGATGTCTCCCATGGGAAGGACCCCATGCTGGAGCAGTGGAAGAGTATGAGGAATCCTCCCCCTGAGTAGGATGGAACAGTTATATAACATCACATAATATGTGATGAACTGACCACAACCCTCAGTCCTTTTCCCCCTGCACCACTAGGGGGGAGGAGGTAGAAAAAATTGGATGTGAAATTGAGCCCAGGAAGAAGAGAGAGGTGGGGAGAAGGTGTTTTAAATATAACTTTATTTCTCATTACTCTACTCTGATTTGATTGGCAACAAATTAAATTAATGTCCCCTAGCTGAGTCTGTTTTGCCCATGATGGTAACTGGTGAGTCATCTCTCCTTGCCCTTACCTCAACCCCTGAGCCTATCATTATATTTTCTTTACCCTGTCCAGCTGAAGAGTGGAAGTGTTAGGGTGGCTTTGGTGGACACCAGGCATCCAGCCGGGGTCACCCACTAGAAAATTATATTACTTCGAAGTTGGAAAGAACAGGCAGATGGCAGGACCCCACAAAGACCTGAAGTTTTCTCTGACCACTGGTAAGTATCTCACCCCTTGGAAGCCCCTGTTTTCTGTCACAGAGAAGAGATTGAACAGGAGACAAATGAGGCTGCGAGAGATATGACAATTCAGAGTTTCTTCAGGAAGAGCTTCCACTTCTGCACTCAGCTCGTGGTGCACAGACACTTAATGCTGATCTCTCTGGGCTTTGTTTTAGTTGGGAACAGGTATTCTCCTGTGTCTGTCATCTGCAAGGTTTGGGTTGGATATTAGGAAAAATGTCTTTGCTGAAAGGATTGTCAAATACTGGAACAGACTGCTCAGGGAAGTGGTTGAATCCCCATCCCTGGAGGTATTTGAAAGATGTGTAGGTATGGCTCTTTGGGACATGGTTTAGTGGTGGGCATGATAATCTTAAGGGTCTTTTGCAAGATAAATGATTCTATGAGTTTATGGTTCTATGATTTATGTCCAGAGTGAAGCATTTCAGTATTGTGAAAGGAAACAGTGAATAGAAATCTAAACTTGCAGCAGAATCCATTTGTTTCAAAATGTATATTCAAAGAAGAAGTGTTTTTTAAGGGCAATTCAAAGCTTAAAACATTTTCAAGACATAAACATTTCCTAAATTAAAAGGAAATCAGATTTTCTGAGAAAAACCCTTTGCACATCTTTTATGTGGGAGCTCACAGAGCAGCAAATATGAAGGTTGCCATTGTATTCTCACCTCTGTTGCTGTCAGTCAAGTTCAAATTTGTTGAACTTAAGGGATTTAAATTGATATAAAACTTGCTTGAGGACAGAAACAGGCTTAAAGTTTAGTACTGTGACAAGCTAACAGAGAACCATAATACACTGAAACTGAAAGCAAATGCATGTTTTCAATAGTGAGGCACAAACATTGCAAAGGCAAACAGTTACAAATAGGCAACACTAATTAAGTTGTTAAATTTACAAAGAAAATGCAACTAACTCTCAGGGGAGTTAGGTTGCGTGGTGTCCACTGGAATACACACAGTTAAAACTAACAAACAAGCAAAGAAACAAGCAAATAATTTATCAGTGCCATGACTATTTTGTGTGTCATGGCAATCCCCCCTCCAACTGTTTATTCCCTCATTGTTGCTGGCTTTTTACCCTCTGCATTATGTTCACAGCTTAATGAAAATTGCCTGCCCAGGTTTATTTCCCTAAATGAAATGCATAAGTACAAGTAACTCAAGTTTAGGATGATATATGTATTGATACAAAATATTTTAAATCACATCTTCCGCCCTCAGTGTCCCAACATGATGTTGTTCTGTTACAGTGGCATCTGTTTTTCTGTGTCTTTGGTGTGCTCCACAAAATTTGTAGCACGGTGTTTGGTCGATATCAGAGGATACACAGCTTTAATCATACAATTCTTTTGTGTTTGGAGGATTTCTCATTTTAAGACTGTATTCATCTCTCCTGCCTTCCTTTTCTTGCTCTCTCTTTCTGTCTATCTTTGTTTCATACCTGCTTCTTCCCCCTTTTTCCTTCTGATGCTCTGTGGGTGTTTTATTTATGCAAAATTCAATCTTAGAATCTCTGCTTTTTTCCCTGGCCTGGTTTGGTAAGGTGGGCATAAAACTGGAAGATTTACATCTGTAGTTGTAGGTATGTGTCTGAGTTGAATAAAGTTTTTCTTAGCTTTCTTATTGAAAAAATGAGTTGGGTTGTCTTTAAACTGCCTCATACTTCTTATGGTAAGCTTTTGCTGTTGGGGCATGGGGAAGGCTGATGCTTTTGAACCATTGACTGTAACCAGAGGGCAGATATCTGTTTGTTCCTTTGCTGCCCCCAGAAAAGAAATCTTTCTAGGTAGGGTTTCTCTCAGGGTAGCTTGTTGCAACCTGGGAAAGGGTGACAGCTGGGGAGAGTCAATCATGAGGAGGTCAGTGACATCTTTATCAAGTTGCCTCTGTGTTGGGATGTGAATATTGTCATCTACTGCCTCTACAAGATCTTTAATCCTCACGTCCTGATGAGGCAAAGGACTTCTGGTTGTAATTCTGGTTGTAATTCTGTTTTCCATCAGGGACCGTGTAGGCACTTTGCTTGTACTTGTTAGTGCTTGGATATTGGAAAAGGGAGATTGTTTATTTGCTGGTGTGGGTGGGGACTTCTCCCGAAGATATGGTTTTCTGGCCTCTGTGAAGTCTTCAAAATCATTCTGCTTGTTCTGAGAGTCCAAAAGTGACTGATAAATCGGCTCACATGGCATACTTTTGCTTGATGACTTAGGAGGCCCACAGTGGACCAACTCTCTGTCTGCAAACTTGGAAACTGAATAGAATTTAGAAAAAATCAGATCAGCTTCTGCTGGAATGGTATATTCAAGAAAATAACATGTTAATATCAAATCAGCTTAATTCCGTAATAAAAATCAGTATTTGTAAAGGCATATATAAAAGTAGATCTTGACAGAGAATAAAATTTTGTGCTAATGATTTCAGGCAAATGGTGATCTTTAGGTAGGCAATTTTCAGTTTTTTGGTTGGGTGAACAATGTTAAATGAGCATCTCAGCATAAGGTGGTCTGGCGTAATTTCAGTGAGTACTATAGAATCAAAGAATCATAGAGAGTTTGGATTGGAAGGAACCTTAAGTATCTTCTCATTCCAATCCCCCTGCCCTGGACAGGGACCTCTAGAGCAGGTTACTCAAAGCTCCATCCTATGTGGCTTTAAATTCTTCCAGGGTTGGGGCACACACACCTCTTCTGGCCAACCTACCCATTTATGCTTCTGGCGATATTTATCACATCTTTTTAAACATGGCACATATGTGAATAGATGTGGGCATGAAATAACTGGAGCAGAAATAAATTCAGATCTGGAGTATGATTATTCAGTACCGTGTGCCTTCTCTATTTTTGAGACTGTGGAAAATGATGTCATGAATATGAGTACAACCCCTCACTGAATATAGTGAAGTTGTGACACTTGCACCATGCTCAGATTCACCCTGGGAATGTAAATAAGTGCCCTTTTTTGCCCATAAATGTCTATTCTTGGAAGTGCCTTAGAGGCACTAGTACTGTCCCAGGGTGGTTCATAGAGGAACTAACCTGCACAAGGACATGGAACAGTAATTTGTGATCAGTATCTGCAGAGTACGCACTGGATCAGGTACTCATCTGCTAACTATTTCACCTGATCAAAATAAACCTATTACCAGATTTGGGCCTAGGAGACAATTGTTCAAAATACTCATAATTTCAAAACAAAATGCAGAGATATTTCTATAGCATTTTCTTTTGGGATTCATGTTCTCTTTTTTTCCTCAGACAGATATGCCTTTACCCTTTTGAACTAACATGATGAGACTTATTTCAGAACACTACCTTTTGACAAGGTTTCTTGGTTTTCAAATGCAATTGTGATCTCATCTTCTTGAATAGCATTTGGCATTGCCAGGGTTGGTACAGGAGGAAATGCCCTACTGCTGTAATTTCTGAGGTTTTCTGGAGTATCCATTTCTGCCTTCTGGGAAATTTTAGTTCCTGACTCCTTCAACTGTTTATCAGGCTTAATACTGTGTTTCTCTGCTTCAAATTCCCTCTGTAAAATGATCAGACACCATTTGATATGTAGGGAAGAAAAAAGCACATTAAACTTTGAAAGAAATCACACTATAATGTGTAACGGGAAACCTTGTTTTCACACAAGTCTTAGTCACACACATCAACATTTCATCTGAACAGACCCTATGCCGGAGGCTCTTTCTGAAACCCAGCTGTCCATGGGCTGGCAGACCCTTCCCTTTACCACACAGACTGTGGAGAGAAAGTTTTCATGAAATTCCACTGGACACTAGAATGCCATCTTTGGAGAGCCCATAGCACTTCCTTCAAAGCTTATGACTCACTAAGTCTGCTGAGATGTTTAAGGAAAGTCAAGGTACCACAGAGCTCATGCTGCAAAGCAGAAACATTACAGAATGCTGTGTGCTGCTCCCTGATCCAGAAGGAAGATTATCATGGGACTGTTGCTGTTTACTGTGAGGGCAAGTGGTCAGCACAAGCCTAGAACAGATCTGGGAGGTTTTGCAGTGGAATTGAGGCAGGAAGACCTCCATGGAGCTGTGGTAACAGGGCTGTCCATCCCAACAAGAACATGGGCTTCAGGACCCACTCCTTGCTGTAGAACCATTTCCCTCACTCCTACATGCATCTTCCATGGAAAAGGGATATGTTCTCATATGTAGGTCACTTGTCTGTCCTCTGATCCAAGTTTTCAGAGTTCTCACTGTGTCAGCTTCACACTGAGTTTCAGTTATCAAAACCTTGTGAAAATGCAAGAGCTGTGAAATAAAATGTTAGATTTAAAATGTTTTTCACAAGGGGAGCACTTCGCAAAGCAAAAAATAGAAGAAATAAATCCCTTCCTACAGAACTATGTCCTGTCATGAGCTGGCTGCTCGGTGTGCTGCTTTTGTCATAGAACATCTTCTTTCAGGTCTGGCACTCCTGAAAAAGAAATTTCTAAATGTAGTTTCTGAAATGAGGACAACTACCCACATGGATATTCCAGTCCAATACCAAGCTTTTTTTTTCTGCTCTCCATATCATCTTTGACAGACCCACCTTGTAGTTACATGGCTACCACTTCAAGGATTATCTGTAGTGAGTTTTGATCTTTTTACTGTCATCCCCACATAATACAAACTTCTTGCTTCCAGAATCAGAGGTAATCTGTTTTGCTATGGTGTATTTATCTTTTTCATGGTTTTCTTCTACTCTTTGCGTTGCAAAGAGTAGAAGAAAATTGCGTTGCATTTTTCCCCTTGTGAAAAATATGTTTTTAATCTAACATGCCATTTAAAAAAGTGAGTGTAATTTGTGGAGAAAAGGCACTTTGATAGCATGAATGTATTTTGTGAGTTAGCAAAAATGCTTGGAAAAATTTGAAGGGCCCCAAACCTCAAACTTGTGGGGTCACCCCATCCTTCCTACATGCCTGTAGTACCCAATCACAATTAGGGAAATTTTTTTTTAAGTATTCATAAAAAGAAACACAATATGTTTAAGTGGACAACATATTGCTAAAACCACACTAGATCAATTGGGAATTTGAGATGTCATAAGTATTTTAGGCCATGCAATCAAATAGTCTCCCAGGATTTTACACACTGCTAGTTAAGAAAACAAATTTTCATCTTACATTTTGCAAGCTGTCACCTTATATACAGTATATCAGAAAACTTGCCATGACTGGTTTTACTGCCAGACCTCTTAAGAGCTAATTGGTTAAGCACCTGGGCAGGAAGCTTTTTGGCAGAAATGCTATTTTCTGCAAGGACTAGCTATAAAGTTCTGGATGGCAAATTGTGATCATTAAAGCTCCCTCTTCTACAGCAGAACACATAAAATGTAAATACATTGCTTGGAGAAACTACGATACATAAAAGGACAGGCTGTGTTTTAAGTTTATCCAATGACTTATGGCTCAAATTTGAACATGGAAAGGATCTTATGCTTTTTTAAGGGTAAAGCTTTCAACAGACTTTTCTAATTGCAGCCAGAAAAATGAGAATCACATCTGTTTGCATACAACAAAACTATTATTTGCATGTACAAATGTAAACTTCTGTATACAAGGAGATGGTGCAAATACAATTACTCACACTGGTTTTTCAAATGCAGGGGGGTTGTACATGAAAAGTAGTTTCCACAGACTTTTTTTTTTTGTTTGTTTTAGATTAGAATTTCTACTGAAAATTTTCCCTAGGAAATTGTAAGTTTCTTGGTATTGTGTGAAAAATCATAATATATTCTGCTGCTTGGAATGGGTTGAATGCACTGTTTAGTGAATATGTGTTTGAATTATATATATGTGAATATGTGTTTGAATTCCAAGCAATGTTTTGGGCTGATTGTGTTGGTAGAATATTTTATTGCTTGTTATTCATAGGCATTGTTATGAATGCAATTCCTTTTCTGTTTGTTTTGATATTTGATAAGTTTCATTCTTTTTGAACAGAATCTTCAGAAGATCCAGATGCCAACTTTTTCTGCAAGTCACTGAGAGGAAAGGAGGTTTCTAATTTGCTCAAATATACTGTAGTATTTTTTTTTTTTACCATAAATTTGCCGCTTTATAGATATTAGCTCCCTGTAAATATCTCTTTTCATAGGCAGACAGAAATATGCAATAATCTTTATGGTCCTAGACAGAAACAATGTAAATCAATGTCAATTAATTTTCAGGTTGCTTCATTTTACCTGTGACTGTTAGTTGTTACTTATCCATTTCCATAATTTAGATTGAAATTTGGACTCATTTATATGCAATTTCTAATTTTTGTGCTTTAATTTTATACACACAAGTTGTCTTGTTGAGCTCAGTGAAACTATCTATATCCTTAAAGTTAAAGCAGATGCATACATTTGCAAGATCTGGAGAGCTGAAAGGAAATTATGTGATTTAAAGATGGATCACACACTGCTAGTAATAAATAGCAAATAGTTGGCTTTATGCAGAATAGAGAGACCATCTATCTATGCATTTTGAAATATCCTTGGCATAATTTATAACACAAATATCAAATACCCATGCTGTTGTAATTAAGCTCTAGTAACATCAGGATCTCAACAAGAAGATGAATAAAAAGTGGGAAATCTCTCCCTTGCATTCAGTTAACAATCCTTACTCTTCCTCCTCAATTTCAGCTCTCTGTGGCTGGGTGGTCGAAGAAGTGCATTGCAGCCTGCCAAAGAGGTGGTTGAATTCTGCCTCTTTTAGACCAAAGCAGAGAATCCTCCCCACAAGATAATCCTCTGCCAGCTGCCTCCTCGAGAGCCGAGCCAGCGCAGCATGGGCCAGTCTCCAGCGAAGCTGGGGGCTGCTCTTGGCTCTGCCTCTGCCCAAAAACGTCATGCCACCCGTGTGGGGCTCCGCCTTGGGATCCAAGAGATGCATTCTTTTCTTTTCCCTATATACTTCACATATGCTTAGGGCTAAGTTTTGCCATTGTGCAAGTATGTGCATAAAGTAGCTTTAGCTAAAGAACAGGCCAGAGGATACTGGAAAAATAAGAGCACTGATTGAGTAAGAATGCCCAGCTTGATTTCTTAGCCAGCTTTCCTCTCTTTCTTCCCTGTTTTTACCCAAATTCCAGCCTTGCTGGGAAATACATATATTGAATGTCGAAGAGAGGGGTATAAGGTTGTAGCATTGATAGTCATGATTTAAAAGAGCTCCTGGGGAGGAGTGATTGCAGAGGTTAATTGTGCAAAAGGCTTGAATAAGAAACAACCAAGAGATCTTTATTAACTGCAAAAAGTTGCAGAACCTAACAACTAGCAAGGGAGAAATATTAGTTTTCATAACAGAGAAAAATGTAAGAGGGAATGGAGGGACAAAAATAAGAAGCAAATTATGTAGAATGATTATCTAGGTGGCCCTGCTTGAGCAGGGGGTTGGATCAGATGGCCTCCAGAGATCCCTGCCAGCCTCAGCCAATCTGTGATGTGATTTTGTGAAAGTCACCACTGTTTTGAGCTGGAAGCTGGTCAGATTATTTTGGGTGAGTATTGGTTTGGGTTTTAACCTTTAACTGGAAAAATGTCAACACGGGGAAAGAAAAAGACACTCATTCTTTCGGTAAACTTCCCCTCTTTTCCTCCTTGCTCTACCAAAAGTTTCAGTCTGCCTGGGAAATATATTTACCAGGACTTCAAAACAATAATTTTTAGTGTTATTAACTTACAATCAGAGCTATTTTAGGGGTCTGTGCTTGAATTCAGCTTGACTCTCTGCCTTAAGAGGGCATTTTGGATGCCAGGAGTGGCAGGAAGTATCGCAGACCCTTAATCAGCTTGCAACTTTATGTACATGATCACTTCCCGCTTCCACCCATGTAGGATGCTGAAAGAGGTCATACATGATGTGAAACACTGCCACTTGCCTGGAAGGCTAGGTCTCTGCTGACTGTAAATCACCTTGATATCCAGAGGTATTACAAAGCTGTTCGATATACTTCACAATATGGGTCTTTTTGAGTGACTTACGATTTAGCAGATCCTACTTAAAATCATAATAAGAAAAAATTCACATATGTGAAGAAAAGCCTCGTCTTGCTAAGCATGCACACACACACTCCCTAACTCATATTTTTGAGTTATGACTCTGTCTGCAGACACTGCACAGACTGTTGCGACTTTGGGGCTGTGTGCTGGGATGGAGATCTGGATCTGCTCAAGCTCATCTGAATAATTTCTAGAGGAGTCAACTGGACCTTCTCAAAATACAGCTTCTCCAGGGTGAAGGCTTTGAATGGGAGGCTAATCGCTAATGTGTGTGTTTTTGTAGCTGAAACTTTTCCCATTGCACTTGTGTGTTAGAAGCTGGAATTTGGCTTCCTGTCTGCCTAGTTTCTGCCTGAAGCAAAATTTTTATGGCTGAGCTGTGAACCCCTTAGTGGAGACGGTTGTAAAAGAAAAGCTTACAGCCTTTTTGACTAATTGTGGCCTTACCAATGATTACCATAATTTTTTGAATTTATTTTTAAAATATTTATCCCCTCTGATCTCACTCCATGTCCCTGAGTGAGCTGGAGCTGGAGTGTGAGCATAAGATACAGTGGTAAAACTATGAAAAATAAAGATGCTGGGAAAAGATTTTACAACTTTCACAGCTTCCCACTCACCTCCCCAGACTTTGGATTAAACCCTCACAGACCAGTCAGAAAGGAAAGGGATGGCGAGGTCACTGAGATGCTAATGCTCCTTTTCCCAGTGGAAAAGTAATCTTATATGTAAAACAAAATATT
Source organism: Lichenostomus cassidix (assembly GCF_008360975.1). NCBI lineage: Eukaryota > Metazoa > Chordata > Aves > Passeriformes > Meliphagidae > Lichenostomus > Lichenostomus cassidix. The sequence goes on from NC_139483.1 coordinate 77,887,635, forward strand.
TCTCAATCCCATTACAACCAGCAGCTCATTTTTAAAATTCATTAGTCATAAAAAGGTATATTTATCTCTGGGAATAAAAAAATCTCATAAATTAATCACCTCTGAGAATGCCAGAATGTAGGTTTTTTGAGACTACACTTGGATCTGAAATTTCATGACTATTTTTGGTGACTTTTACCCCATTCCATGGACAACCACCTTTTTCATGTGTGCTGTGTAGCTGCTGCGTTGTTCCTCACCCAGGGAGCTCTTTATGCCTCTCATGATCATAATATCTTACCTGAGCTGTTTTGTGGTCTTTCTGGTACCTGAGCAGTTTCTTCAGCAATAAGCAATAAGAAGCCATGGCAGGAGAGGGTCTGTTACTTATTAAAATTTTGATAACTTCTGAATGACTGAACTCCATAATTTCTGTCATGTAGTTTAAAACAACAGGATTCAATTCACTGGGGCAAAATCTGAAATATTAGAGAAAAAAATTTTGATGCAAATGATGTGACCAGGTTCAATGTCCGAATTTAGAGCAAGCAGACACTACAATTCTTGTGATGCAGCTGGAGTAAGCTAAGTTGATTTTACAGGCAAATTATGATACACAGTTGTGCAATAATCCTCGTCTGGCTATGCTAACTTCACTGCTGGGCTGAGGCTCCATTACTGCATCATTAAACATCCTATTGTTGATATAATTGATTACTCTGAAAGGACACCCACCAGGATTAAGCTCAAAAATTAAATTATGGAAAGCATTATCTCATTTTAATCAAGTGAGTGTATTTCAGTTCTCAGAACAGTTGCCTCAAATGGATTAACAGGGAGATAGTATGTGTGCATGTACATAAAAAAGATAGAAAAGTGGCAAAGGCAGGAATATCTTGAAGGACAAAAAAGAACTGAAGAAACTATAATAGGATTCTAATTTTTATATAAATCAGATTGTGAAATAAAACATGTTTTGTTATAATGATAATGGTTTTACTCACAGGCTTCTGTGGGTAGTAAAGTTTAATAAAGGCATTGCAGAAATATATCATCCTGGGATTATGAGACTCCTAAAATATTTTTTCTGACTGAATGAGCACAAATGCATTTGAGGGAAGGAAGCAGGGCAAAGGCAGGAGCAGTGGGAAGTTCTCAAAGAAATTGCTCATAGATTTCTAATAGTTCTGGCTGTCACTGGCAATGGATTACCATGGTAGAAAAACCTGCTAAGAGTCCTCTAGACACCAGTGCAAAGGGTGCAGATTATATAGGCCAAATTATTCTCTTTTTCAATTAGTGTGAAATACCCACTTTTAAAGAACAATTTGGAAATAAAATATGTGACCCATTACTAACTATTTTCAGCAATGACTATAATGTAAAAAGCCCATCACTGAATTTAGGCATTTAATGACATGCAAACTGTGCTTTGCAGCCTCCCAATATGAAAGATGAATAACATTTTGAAAGTTGGCCAAGTTTATGTGAAGTGTCATATTGCACTTATCTATTTCAAACTTTTATAATAATCTTAAACCATAAAGTGCCTTACTAAGAAAAAATTGGAGACTACTTCAAACCAGTTACAAAGGTGGGTGAGAATAAAAATTATTAGAATAACAAGAACTTCAGTGTAATATAAAAATATTTCCTCAGGTGGGCATGTGAGACCTGGTTTTGTAGGAAAGGATTAGAAGTACACTGAAATTAGTGGCAGCTGTGAGGCATGTTAAGAACAAAATTATTGATACAATGGATATAAACAGTTCTATAAGGATGTTTCTTCTTAAATAAATTCATCCACAGTTTGAAGTGTTGATGTGGTGTTTTCTGAAGTAAAACTCTGTCATTTTGGAACAGCCCATAGTAGATAACAAAAATCTTCTCAAACAAAGAAACAAACAAACAAAATCCTAAAAATACTTCCCTCCCAAATCCCCAGTCCTGAAATCTCAAAGTAGAAGATAGATGTCAGAACTGTTACCTGTTCTCATTGGCAGCAGTGTTCAGTATTTTCCTGGTGAAACCTTCATTCAACCATTTGTCTTTTATTGCTTCTTTGACTCCAGGCCTCTTAGCAGGGTCAGGCTCAAGTAAAGACTGCATGAAGTGTACAGCTCCTGTGCAGTATTCCAATAAAATGGCTTGTTTTCTAGTAATATTTCACTATCTGACCACTGCATATTTTTCGTGTTTCAGAAATTTGGCACTTGCCCTGCCTCTCCATGTTGAAGGAACCTCAGCAAAAATTCAGTCTCTAGGGCTTTTCTTTGAGTCTACTGTGGTCCCATGGGGTGACCCTTTTCCTCCAAGGACCGGGTGGGCAGCAGTGGCCAAACCACCCTGGGATGCCTTCTAGGGACCTTTGGATGCTGTTGTAGATACTCTACTGGGACTCTGTTCCTAATTTGCTTGATTTACCCCTGTGAATGCAGCCTGTGGCATCAGCAGTAATCTCAGCATTGTGCTCACTCAGCATTTGATCAGGGCCCTGAGAAGAGGCACTTGTGTGCCAGCTGACTACCCAGGAGTTATGTTCCTCACCCAAAGAAGCCAATTGCATCCATAAAACTCTCTGTAGTGAGGGGTGGGGATGGACTCCTGTGCTCACACGATGTGTTGTGCTTTTGTTCCCTAGAGTTGGACAGAGAAAGCTCAAACATTCATATGTGTCAATCACTCAGCTGCAACACTGCATAAAGTCCCTCACTTTTTTTTTCCTTCTTGGGAAAACTTTACTGAATTCTTCCATATTCCTTGGGGAAGTTTTGAAAGGAGCAAAATGGCAAGCAAGCATCAGACTGGGAACATACTGCTCCTTTCACTTGTAATCTCCTTCAGAAGAATTTAGATCTAAAGTATGCAAAGCTAGTTTATTACTGCTCTCTCACTGAATTCCCAATGGGCAAGAGAACAATGGAGTTATCCACAATCTTCCACTAACTGTGTGGGCTTTGTAGAAAAGCAGAGATAATGCATTTATTAGTAGAAGCTATAACAATAAAATAAATAAGAAAAATTAGAAATACAATCATTGCAGCTATGGAGGGAGTCTACAAAAATGAAGCTGCTATCTGGCAACTGATCTCCAAAGAAAGAGAAATGAGAGACTAAAGCATACACATTCTTGACAACTATGGTAGATATCCTTATTCCATTTACTAGGGGAGAGAAAGAAATTGAATCATCACATTGTCTTAATACTGTAACTCCAGACTAGATCCAGCTAGCTTAGTCTGGAATTGTCTGCTGCTTCCCAGTGCTTGGCTGCAGGCAGCCACTGAAGCTAATCCTGGTTCCTAGGATCATTCTTGCCTAACATCATAGCCACACTACTCAAAACCGTGGGGAGATCTGATCTCTTGCTGGCAGATAGCTGGAGAAAACATCTCATTCTGCTCTGCTTTCTGACTTGGTCAGTGAAGCTGTACCATAACAGCTGTGAGAAGGGGCCTAAGCCTGTGACAGTCAACAGAGAAGATGCTACTCCAGGTGGAGAGAAAATAGGGATTAAAGCCAGAGGTGTATAGGAATCACTGTAAACCAGCATAATTTTTAACTTTGAGGAAGTAAATCTTGGACTGCTGACTGGGAGCATATATACACCAATGTGAATTCTGGGGTTTAGAGCTGTGGATTCTAATTGAGGCTAGAATTTTTCAGAACTCTCTGTCCCAGTTGTCCTAAAAAACTTCATTGACTGTGCCTCATTAAAGATTGTCGGTAAAATTCATTGGAAAATATTACATTTCAGTTCTTTCTTGTGAAAAATATGAACAGACTCTTCACAAAAATAGCCCTCCCATTTCTTTAATAATCTCAGTGTTGTGGGCTCTGTCAGTAGCCAAAAGATAAGGTCTTCAGGAAAAAATATCTAAGGTTTAGATAACTTATTTGTGGGAAAAACAGGGAAGAATGCCTGGCTGTGACACACAGCATGTGACATAGTAAACATGGAAGTGTTCTCATTTATTGCAGAGCTGTTCCACTTATATAAAAGCACTGTACATTTTATTCCCCCTGTAAAAAAGAACCAAGGATAATGGTCTTTTGAAGAGACAACAGTGTCACTTTTCTTGTAGCCTGAGATAGAGATATTGCCATAGCCTTAAAAAAGTTGTTTCTAAATGCAAACAAAACAACTAGAAAATGTACCTCTTATTTCCCAGAAGATTGCATTATTATTAGACTCACTTTATTACATGGGTTAGAAATTTTTTACATCAGTATTCTTTATAAAAATTGAAGTGCTTTACCAGGGGAGATATCTGATGGAATAGGGCTGATTTCTCCAATTAACATCTTTTGATGTAATTGCTTGATATTAAAAGGTTCCACTGTGAAGGGTAATGTGCCAGTTAGCATAGCAAACATGCTTACACCTCTGTGAAAGGAAAAGACAAACATCAGAGTTCCGTATAATGCTAAAAAGTACTTTTTTAAAAAAATCCCACAAAGCTATGAGTCAGTTTTTGCAGAGTTGCTTTCAGCATCAAGAACAAAATTACAAATTACCTCCAAGCAGAAATTTGTACTGAATACACATTTTGCACCCTTTTTCTTTGCACAAATGCCATTTTATCTAGAAAAGAATGTTGTGGGAAGTGTGTATAAAATAGAGTGTACAGTGAGTGACTGGAAAGCCTGCAGTGTTGAAAGTGGAAACCTGCTGTTTATTTTAAAAATAAGCTAATTGGAGTGACAATGTAATGTACCCAGCCGATCAGAATAAAGCATTTTGGTTTGGAGGCTGAGTGACAACATAGAACTGGGACTGGTGTAATTGATCTTGTTCCAAATAGTAATTCCGTTCTTCTTGCTTTGCTCAGATTGCTAAATTAGGTGTGACTTATGCCTAGAAGGCTTTCATTTGGTAACAGCTAGCTGTTGGCTAAAGACTTAAAATTTTAACTCTTGCGAAAGACTAATAGTCTGCTAGCAGTGATCAGCAAACTTTGTGAAGGTTTGCCATTCAGTTTGGAGAAGTACAAACATTTGGAAAACTTGCTTAGCTGTCCTGAGTTTGTGAACATGGAAGTTTCCTTGAACACTCTCCATGGTACTTCCTTGCTCCTTCCAGCTGAACTGCACCTCCACAGCAGCACTGTTTTTCACCATAGAATGGATTGTAGAATCATAGAGTGGCCCTGGTTGGAATGAATCGTAAAGATCATGCAGATCCAATCTATCTGCTGTGGGCATGACACCTTCCACTAGGATCAGGTTGCTCAGAGATCCCTCCAACTGTCCTTTACCATTTCTCTACTGAGCTCAGCAGAGATAATAATTTTAGGAATTCAGGCAATTCTAATTTAATTGACCTGGTTGGTACACTAGTGCAGATGATATCTGTGAAACAAATTTGTGATGTGCTCAACTATGATTTTTATTGATGTGTTCAAACCATTGAAAAACCTTGAGATGGATTTGCTGTCTAAAATCCCTTTAAAAATGTTACACACAATTATAGCTAGTAAACAGTAACAGTGGTAGTTAATTGTAGATGAAATCTGATGGTATGTTAAACTTGCAAGTTTATTAGCTATAACAAACTGCTTCTTCTCTGTCCTACTGAGCTATCTGGATTTGTTTGAATACAACAGCTGTTTCCTCAATTCGGCTGATGCATGAAAGCCAATCACTTTGCAGTCCTCCAAAGAACCTTTAAAATTTTCTTCATGAAGGTCATGATTAGGCAAACAGGCACTGCAGTTCGCTCGTGCTTCCCAGGAGCCTTGGCTGTATTGCAGTTGAACCTGGTTGGGTCTGTGAGTGTGCTTTGGACTGACTGGCTTTCTGGTTCCTGTTGTAGTGACTCCTTGTCAGTCCTGCTGCATAAAGTCAGTCTTTCTGCACTACACTGAAATCTGATTATAGAGCCTACTCAGTCTGTAGTCCTTTATTTATTTTGTGGCAATAGAAGTAACTTATCTTTTTAGCTAGTATTTTAGTCCATCAGAATTCCATTTCCCAGTATGATAAAGTGAACAATTCTGGTTTAAATATGCTTTATGCCTGAGGTGCAGAATCTGTCTGTGTTAAACACTGAGGCCCGTGTAAAAGTCTTATATAGACCTTGACCTGTTATTTGCTGTTTATTAACAGAGTGAGCTCAGTAAATGGTTCTAAGGTTACTGCTTTGCCCTCATTCAGATACCTGAAATGTGAAATCATTATTATCCTATTTAAGTGCTGACAACATCCTCTAGACCTGATTAAGCTGTGCTATGTTTACACAGATTCAGAGTAACACTCTTGAAAACCAGACATATACCAAAGTAGTTTGGAAACATGTGTCTCTTTATCCTTAACTTTGTGCCATTCATACCTTGTAAATTTGGAAGAAGCTGAGGTATAGAAATCATGGTTAGATAAAACCCCAAATATATAACATGTCTGCCGGAGCATGACAGGAATTGAGAGGAATAATATACTTTATATAACTATATGTATATGAATCCTTTTTATCTTTTGAGCATATAGGAACACTAAGCTTCTGTTTTAGGCAGCTGAACCAGATGCCTGTATGTTGGTACCAGCAACCCCATAGAGCAAACTAGACCACTTTGTTCTTTTTGAACACACAGTTTAGTAAAGACTGCTGAGAACTCCTTAAGGAGACTCTGTATCCTTGCAGATGGACAGGCAAATGCAACATCCCAGTTCAGAGCAGCTGTGTACATCCAGGCCTTCCTTTCCTTTTTGCAGGTGTCCTGAATGAAGTGGTTTAGATGAAATGCAGCACTGTGCGTTGAACACAATCATAGAGTGGTTTGGGTTGGAAGTGACATCATTAAACATCTTCTGGTTCCAATCCCCTGCCATGGGCAAGGACACCTTCCATTAGACCAGGTTGCCCAAGGCCCCATCCATCTTGGCCTTGAACACTTCCAGGGATGGGGCATCCACAACTTCTTTAGACAACCAATTCCAGAAGCATATTAACATCCTTTAAAATCAATATGCTTGTGGGGTGGGATGGGAGGTGGCACTTCTAAACCACAAAGTGCTATTACTCTTAAAAGCCTTGTGAGTTATTTGAAATCCATGGGTTTTATCACTGGCTTCAATAGCGGGACTTTTTATTCTAACACTTGTTACTCAGGATACTGCAAGAAATTATGGTTACAATTGTAAATAAGTGGGTGGGGTCTGGATGAAGTTGCATTTGACCAGCCACTGGTTTTGTTTAATCTTAATGTTCTAGGCAAAGATTTGGTTTATTCTATATTACTCATGCTCATTTTTCATGTCTTGAATCATACCTGCTAGAAATTGGCTTAAAAATTGTCTCCTAGGTGGAGGCCCAGACATCTGGTCACTATCAAAAAGCTGAGAAGCTGATACACTGCCATATATATATATATATATACATATATACACATATATATGTGTGCATACATACAAATAAACATGAACTACCTTTGGTCAAATGATGGACATGGAGAGTTTTCTCCTGTCCAGATCCATGAAGATTTAAGAATACAAAAATCAACTTAATATATTATCATTTTCCCAGCTCCACCTAGAAAAAAGTATGTAAAAACCCCCATAACTGGGCTGCAAATGCATTTGAAAAGTCTGAGTTTCTTCATGTGAAAAACAGCTCTTCTCCTGGCACCTTCTGCATTCTTTCTTATTATAAGGGATGTAATAAAAAAGGAAAATGGAGTTTGTGGAGGTTTGTGCCACTTATGACAGAAAATAACTCCACATTATTATCATAATATAGTATAAAGGGCCTAATTAGGTATAGGTGAAGGTCTCAGATCTCTGTTATAACCACATCTTTGGCCTGTGTGTCCCTGAGACTCAGTTTTTCTGTATAGATTCCTTCTTTTGGCAAAATATGCCTTAGAAAAAAAAAGCCCATTTGTCAGTCCAGGGCTTTCAAGAATTCTGATTTTGGCAGAAGTAACTCAGCTATCAGTTGGAACTGCCTGCCAGAAGGACAGGAAGGTAGGGGCATTCATTTGAGGGGGTTGATATGTACACGTTCTTTCTCTGACTTTTCAGCACAGGTTCCTATATGCACATGCCCTACCTTCTGCTGGCTTCTCTTGACACAGGATTTCTCCAGAACAGCATGTGAATTGATCATTCCATTTTTTTCCAGTGTTTTTCAATGGAGGCATATTTCAAGGTACTCTTTTTTTTTTTCTGGTAACCCTTTCCTGGTATATCTCTGCTTTTGCCTTTAATGCCCCAAAGCTGAATGCCACCAACCCATTTATATCAGAGTCTTATCTAAACCATTCAGTACTGAGAGTGTTTCAAGAAGTACATTTTCAGATCTACTTACATGGACCAGACATCTACCTTTGGACCATAGTTCTTATGAGCAAGGAGTTCTGGGGCAGCATAAGCTGGACTTCCACACTGGGTATGTAACAGCTCCTGGGAGAGACCATCAAACCTTGCAGTGTTGCTCAGTCCAAAATCTGATGGTCACAAAACCAAAGGCAAAGAAGTTTTAGTCTCTTCTCAAATTACTTTACCAATTGTCTGAAAATAGGAGAAGGACCAAACCAGCAGCTAGCAATAGCATCTATTGATGTCTCAGCTGTGGATGCCAGTTGGATCTGAATAAACAACCCATGACTTAGCAGAGGACTTACGGTGAAGTTACCCAGCGTGGACCTGGCCTGGTTGATTTTGATTCTGCTATTTCGGTTTGCCTCTGTTGACTGCAAGAGCCTAGCAACATGGCCTAATGAACCACAACACTGGGCTCAGCTCTGTGTGCTTCAGCTCATGGTAAATGTGGGGGAAGAGGTGCTGACTTAAACCTTTTTCTCTGTATATGTGCATATATGCAAGGGGGAGGAAAGAGAAAGATGTGATTGTAAAGGACTGGCTGGCTATAAAACAGGGGTGAAGAGTTGGTACCTTTTTTTCTCAGAGGTGTTAAGCTTTTAAAAGTTTGGGAAATACTGGGTTAAACATGTGGCTTCTCTAAGATTTAGCATCCCTTGTGGGGATTTTTCTGTGAGGTTTCCATAGAATAAAATTAATGTTTCTCTGAGCTGTGTTAACTGCTTGGTGCAAATTCTCTCATTTTTGTAAATGTTTGCTTCACAGCCCTAGCAAAATTTCTGTTAGTGACCAGAACAGTCTTTTTTTTTTAAACACATACCAAATGATGAGGTCTCTAGTTGAAGTAATGACTCAACAGAAACTAATGTGCGCATACCTGTGTTTCACACCAGAAGATTTATTTCTTTGTCTACAAATCACTTCTGCTAGGAACAGCTTTCTACACATAAAAGCTGTAATTGTTTCTTGCTTCTCCAGCAATACACAAGAGAAAACAATAGGCAAAATTGTTTTCCTTTTTCTCTTAAAAATATGTTTCAGTTAAAGTTCAAATAAACAAGCTGTTAAGTTATACTTCATAACTTTTGTTTATTCTAAAAGCTCAGATATGTTTATTGAATAATCGCAAGTTCACTCATAAAGTATGGTGTTTGAATGGTAGCTGAACTGTCACTGAAAGCTGCACACACACAAAAAAACCAGAAAACAAGCTTCACAGATAGTGGTGCACCTACCAATGATTTTAATGTTGTTGTTCTCATCAAGAAGAAAATTTTCAATTTTTAGGTCTCTGAAATAAAGACAGAAAGCAAACTTTAGGATGTCCCAGCTAACCATTTGCAGACAGTTTTTGGCACAATTTCAATTAGGAAATTATAACAATAGTTCTGCAAAGCTTTGCCTACAATTGTAACAAGATCCTTATTCCTTCCTGGAGTTTTCAGTCAGGAAAATGGAAACTTTCTGTATTTCAGGGAATATTATAGGAATATATATTTTAAGTAGACTATTAATTTTAGGAATCATCTCTTCTACTGATTTAGACATTTAAAAAAAATGAATTGCATTTATTTCTTCTTTTGAATAAAAAAGCTGCACATATTGGGGGACCAGAATTCTTTTGGTTTTTTGAAGTACGAAGTACTGCTGAATGTTTCTGATTTCTTTGCAAGTAAATCATGGCTGGGAGATGTGAAGGATGAGAAGGGAACTGGAAAGTGAGATTCCCCTTGCTTACAGAAGAGGGGAGATGTATCAAGTTGGGCTGGAGACAGATACTCTGACAGTGGAGACATTTGCAGTGATGTTTATATAAACAAGACCAACCAGTATCAGCTGCCCCCTGCTAGGAGGACGTAATCCAAGCTGCAAGAAAAATGCAGCTCAGGTACTTGTGTGAACATTTACATATTTCCAAATTGAAAGCCATAGCCAGAATAATGCCCCACTGTGGGGAATGCCTGAAGTGGCAACTGAAATCTTTTTCATCATGGAGGAATCCTCAGCCAGAGTAATTCCAGAGCTGGGAGCCAGTCCAAGAGCCTGTGATGCCTTGCTAAGTCCAACCAAAGCTTACTGCTGGGGGCTTCCCTCAGTTCTGCAGGGGCCATGGAGGGGACAGAACAAGTTTCAGAAACAGGTCCAGGAATGGGGATTTCCCTCCCACCTGCGCCAACGTTGTGAATTGTGTCTGTCAGCCCTTGGAGAGACCTTGAAGAGCACTGGAGGACAAACCAGAAGGAGTGAAGGGAACAAAGAACAAGGACTGGATGGACTGGTGCTGCATGAACAGCACTGCATTGCTGCAGGGGATGAAGTCTGGAGGTGGTCATGATGGGTGGGTTTAGGGGAGCATCCTTTTCACTCTGTGGCTCTGGATGGGACAGCACTGCATTCAAAACCCTCTGCTGCCCCAGGCTGAGAATGGGAATGGGGATGGTTTTAATGATATCTCTTTAATAAATTTTAATTTGAATAGCATGTTTTCTGGAGTGGCAAATTAGCCAGTGCCCAAAAGCTGGGAGGTAGATTTAAGGTAAGTTTGTTCATAGCCTGCCTGTGTCATAACCCTGTGCACTGAAATGCTGCAGTTTAAAACTATTTGTGTTTCATGCTGCTGCAAATCTGACATTTCTATCAGATTTTGCATCCCACTGTGCACTGTGATGACTTTTACTCACTGCCATTAAATAATGTGTTATTGGATTGCTACAACTGCTGTTCTGTAGGCTGAGCTGATTGCTCACAGAATTAATAAAAATGTAGACTTTCTTGTCTGAAAAACCTGATAATGGCTACTGTGAAAGTTTACATAATGTCAGAAGTTATCTTACATCAAAGATACATCTTGTTATTTTTTTTTCCCAAAGGAAACTTTCCAAGGAATGTTGTAAATTTAAGTAACACCATGATTTTTTTCCCCCTCATTCCCATGGGGACTTCAGAGAGGGAAACTAGAGGGCAGCTTGTGATGTTTCTCCAGGACTTTGGTCCAGTAGGACTCAAAGGGATATATGACATTTTTATATGAGAGAAGGGAAAGTATCCAGGAAAAACAGCCAGGAAAAATTAGGAACTGTACATACAAGTAAGTTACTGTCACCTAGCAAGTGCCAGCTGTAGGGGCTGGTAGCTGACTCTGCACATGCTCTATCCCAATCCAAATCCAGTTGCAAGGCAATGGGATTCAGTTTACACTTCTTTATTTGAAGTTTCTAAACTCAGATACATTACCTCACTGCTTGGCAGTGTCCAGAGCAGGCACAGGGATAGTAAGCAGAACTCAGCTGATGAGTGTTAGCTTGTGGAGCTGTTGAGCCAGATCTTGTGCCTGAGCCTTCTTGTATCTGGCACAGTAAAATGCTGGGAAAACTAGTGAGTAAATGCCCCATCTTCTGGGTCATTTTGGCAACTGTGGCAAGAGGTCAACCATGATCTTGCATGGACAAGAAGGGTTACGACCTTTCCTGTGAAATGTAGACCCAAACTTAATTTAACCTGTAATGATTTTTTGGATCAGCGCTGATTTTAGTGATGAATTGGAGAAGTAAAGCTCAAGGAACCAAATAGCTGTCTGAACATAGTGTCAAATTTCTGTTGAGATATAACAATTTGGACTAAAACCAGTTACAAATTTGGCCAGTTTTTCATCAAGTATAATATTACAGTAGAAAATATTGTTTTTCTGAGATGTATTCAGGGTTAAAAATCAGGAATGCCCATAGGACACTTTTGAGAAAAGTAAATCAAATTAGCACATTCCTAAATGATGAGTTTAGGGATGAGACCTTGCAATCACCAGACACCTCCATTCTTGTAAAATAAAGGGGGCCCAGGCATGGACCCAAGCAATGGCACGCAATTATCCATCTCATGAACTCATACCTGGTGTCATTCTACCAGGACCCTCCCCATGGATCAGCAGCTGTTCCCAACAGGCAGCTTGGGAGCCCTCCTTTCCTTGTGTTAAAGCAATGCAAGGGGTTGGGCTTTGCTCAGTGCTTAGATGAGAAAACCAGATTGGATTTGTGAGGTAACTTTCCTATTTCTTTGTTCATCTTTCTGGAAACATTGAGGCCTTCTTTTCAGAAGAGGATACACCCACAATTATCCTCTCTGGTTTAACCTCTGCAGCGAGTTGCAATAAATCACTGCAGCTGGAGCTGAGCAGGGAAGTCCTTCCAGATACTTCCCAATCTGCTTCTGGTAAGAGGTCAAGGCCACAGCTCTGAATCTCAAAGCTAGCAGCAGGTCACAAGTTGAAGTACTGCTGACTGACCCTACACCTGTGACTGGGCTCCTGCCAGATCATACAACTTCATAAACTCTATGACAAAGTGCTTGAGAGCCAGGAATGAATTTTCCTTTGGTTCGGGCAGTTTGATAGTAAATCAAGTCACCAGAGGAGCTCACGCCATTTTGTACCTGGCTACTCTCAGGGTGTGCAGCAAAATTCTTTTCTCACAAAGCTTTTCCAGCAAAGCATGAAGAAAAGCAGAAGGAAGAAGTAGGGCAAGATGTCAAGCTACTCTTCCAGCTCACTGTGAAGAATTATTAAAAAAAAAAAAAGGGAAAGGACTTGAGAAATTAATGGCGAATGCTGTCATGAGAAGAACATAAATGTTATGATCGTGAGCACTGAAAAAATGCTGTAAAATAGATTAGTTAAGGAACCATCAAAGGGAGGGATGTCAGCCTGGACTAAATGGGTGAAGCCCCTTGGGTTTATTTTCTGGTGTTTTTTTTGTTTTTGTTGTTTGTTTAAGTTCTCTAGGTCATCTGACTATTTCTTTCTTGTGCATTCCTTATTAACAAATCCAGTATAATGAAGTGCTGGATTGCAAACATTTCAAGTCACAAAGCACTTGTAAATGCTGAGACATCACATTTACAGCTTATTTGTTTCATGGTTGCTGTAACGATGGAGTCAACTGGATTACTTGTTAGGTCCTGTGGGCTTTCTTGGTGAGTGTATTTGCCATTTAAAATTAACAATCTGATTGACTGTGAATCATTAAATAAAACAGAAAAATGGTGGGAAAAACTGCTTCTTGCCTATTCTTCCAGCTAAAATGGAAGTCTTACTCTGCCGCTCTTGACATATGTGCCAAGATCCCTGGTAGTGGGGAAGATCAGCTCTCCTGGTGTGGGCTGCTGAGGTTCCTCTAGCAGTGACTGAAGTAATGATCTGTCCTCCTAATGTAAAAGCCAACATGGAGGGTCAGAAACCTGTCACAGACCCGGATCTGCAGGACATGTCTTCTTCACAAGCAATAAATTGTGATTTCTCAGTTTTCTGTCCTGAGTGGTGTAAGTTATTTCAATATGTCGTGGTTAACCAAAGGACATCAATATTTATATGCATTGCTGAACTGAAATATTTGAAGTAGATACAATTTGTCATGAACTTGTTCTGAGATAATTGTGGCAAAGTATTGGTTTGTTGTTCTCATCAGCTCTTACCCCTGGGATAAGTATCTTTGCTACTTTACTGCCCAAGGAGTGCACAATAGCTTATAACAATAGTAACGACTACTGAGAATAAAACACTTTATTAACATGAGCTGAGAGGACATAGTCTTCTTTTCAATCCCTGTTTTTATTTGGGAAAAATAAAGAAATGCTCTTGGTGAAGAAGAGCACCCTGTGTTCTTGCACATTTTCTTTTCTTACTGTTTGAAAGAGGAGAAACATCTTACCTGTGAACAATCCCCTGGCAATGCAGGTGCTCTACTGCAGACAGAATTTGCCTGGTGTATCTCCTTACTTCCTGTTCCACCAGCCTCTTTTTGTCACAAATTCTGTCCAGGAGGTCCCCACCAAGGCACAGCTCCATCACCATATAATAGGAGCTGTCAGTCTCCAAGGTCTCATATAGCTGAACAATGTTGGGATGCTTAATCATCTGGTGTATCTGTGGCTCACGCTTCATGTTTTTCAAAACATAGTAATCCTGCTTGGCTTTCCTCTTGTCAATGACTTTTATGGCTACCTAAAAGGCAGGATATTTGCAAATTAGCAACAAGCTTTGCAACCAGGATTAGTTTTGAGAAGGACATGGAGTAAGTTGCCATGGGGGTGAGGCTTTTTTTGACATGATGTTGATAATCAGTATGACAGAGGGAGACATTCCTGATGGAAGAATATGTTTTTTATTTCTCTTGAAGGCTAAAAGAAGAAGGCTGAAGTCTGTCATATCTGTCCCTGTCATTGCATTAATAAAGACGCACATATGAAATATTCTGAAATGCAAAAATCTCTACATGCTTGACTGGTAACCACATCTGAAACCACACTGGTACCACTTTTTTTTTTTTTTTTTTTTTTTGCCCCCAACATGCTCCCTTCTGACTTAGTCTGAAAGCCATTCCAGATACTGGCTATTATGGGCTTGGATTGGACTCTTTGCAGTTTGGTGAGTTAGTCAGACAGCAAAGCTACTAAAACCACAAAAATAGTAAAATTCAAAAGTCACTTGACAGTAACCCAACTTTCCACACTTGTGTCTTGTGGTATGTTATTTTAGCCCAACTGAGCAAGAGATAACAGATGCTATCTGTGTCCTGCCATATAAATATTTGCTGTTGGAGTGGCTGGCTTTTCACTAAGAGTTGTCCATAACTTTAAAGATCAGATGCACAGCACTAATTGCTCAGTGAGGATTATCAAGCAAAGCAGATTTGAAATTGTCTTTATGCCAGCATGCTTCTCTCTTTCAGCAGGAGGCTGTCTTTGTTGTCTGTATTTTATAATTGTGAAAATAGTTGCATTCAATACGTATTCACACATGTGATTGATTATACCTCAGCAATAAACTAAATTTATGAGGTTAATTTATGAGGATAAGGTTCAGAGGATAATTCACTGAGTAGATTGTGGTTTTCAGATTAAATGGTCTGAAATTTTCTGCCATAAATTAGTGTGAGGTTACTTGTGATTCCTAGTGCTTGTTACCCTCTTCTTATGAGCTTACCTTCTCCCCTGTGGGGATGTGCAGTCCCTCCATCACCTTGGCAAAGGAGCCCTTGTTGATCATTTTGCCTACTAGGTAATTCCCAACTTGTTTGGAGTGAGGGAAAGTCTTCCCAGTCTCTTGGGGCATCTTGTTAAAAAAACCACGCATTTTTGTATCCTTTAGGTTTTTCTCCCATTCTGGTAATATCTCATCCAAGTTGCCAGTATCTGTCATTTTGTCATCCAAGCCTGCTTTCATTGCCATGGGCATCCCTGGAGAGTTGGATTTGTATTGCTACTTTCCAGATGTAGCTTCTGATTCACGGCAGATCCAGGAATTAGGTCTGAACATCTCGTGGTGCAAGTGCCATCCTGCTGATCACAGAGAAACTAATCCGTTTCCCTGAGACTCCAGGTTGTCAACTGATCCCTAGTTTAGGCACACAGATCTGCTCAAGCAGAACCAAGTGGCAGATTATTAACCTAACCTGATATGCAATGTCAATTAGTGCCCCAGAACTGCCAAGTCAGATG
Organism: Lichenostomus cassidix; assembly: GCF_008360975.1. Lineage (NCBI taxonomy): Eukaryota > Metazoa > Chordata > Aves > Passeriformes > Meliphagidae > Lichenostomus > Lichenostomus cassidix. The sequence continues at coordinate 77,903,421 of NC_139483.1, forward strand.
ACATATAATCCCAGCCTTAGCCTGGAATATAATGCTCTCTTCTTCCTACAATAATTCCCTAAAAACATGTTCAGTGTAAATTGCACCAAACTCAACTGAGTTACAGTTTTCCTGACACACAGATGGCTGGTGTGCAAGGACACAAGTTTATTCTAAAAACACCGTGGTGGCAAGAAGGCAAAGCTGAGTTATGTACCTAATGCTGTGCAAGCATTTATATTTTTGTTGTGTAAAACATATAAATATATGTGCACTTGTAGCACATTTAAGTCCTGGTCTGACTCCAGGTCTCCCTGAGGTTTTTGCATTTCATGGGATGTAATTCTTGTTCTCTGTCCGGTGGGGACTCTGCCTGTCTGTGTGTACATGTGAGTGCGAGCTTTTTCCTCTGTACAGCAATGACTTTTAAAAATAAAACCAAAAACGAAGCTTTTTCTTTTCTATAGCTGTTGTCTATCTATATCTGTCTTCATCACCTGGGTTCTTTCCAAAGTCATGGAGAGAGAAAGGAGCTTTTCCAAAGAGTGCTTTCACATACCTGCAATTTGAGCTGGGAGTTGCCCTCTCTCTCCACGGACTACAATGTTTGGGACCCAAAGCCCTTCCCAGAACTTAGTGCGATGACAAATCCTTTCTCCACCCTTCATCACTTGGAATTGAAAAATAAGCAGTGTCCTGTTTGCCTCATTTGACTTATGAAGCTCAAGAAGGGCAACAATTTCCCAGGATGGGTGCAAATTAGAAGGAATTTTTAAAAAAAAGAGTGCTTATACACCCAAATGGATTTACTGTATGCTTTGCAGTTCAAACTCTCTTGGGTGAGTTCAGTGCATCACCATCTGTATGCAGCTGCTTGCAGGCACAGGGCAAGAAGACACTTGTCTCCTACTGTCTAAGTAATAGATAAAGTCCTACTAAGTTAAACAGGTTGTCACATCTTGAGATATATCTCTTGCCCAGCTGAAATGGGACTTAGGATGCTTTTTGCTATTCATTACAGAAAGCCTGAGATAAATGTGACTTTTTTTTGAAGAGAAGAACAAGGAAATTGTCCCTGATTTGTGCTTACTATTTGCTCTGCCTCTTTCCTGTCTTCCTAAACCACTGTTCCCACTAAAAACAGGATAATAAAAGTGGGGGGAACCACTGTACAGAACAGAAACCCCATGTTTCTGGCACATTTCAGAAGAAAGGAAAAAACCTCTTAAAAAACATAACAAACATTTAAAACATGATAGCTAGCTAACTTAACTATTGCTATTTTTGGGGAAAGTCCCAGCCTGACACCTTCAAAAATGTTGAAATCAAAAAGCCAAATACCTTTCAAAGTGATTTTTTTTGGCACAGTGCATGATTTGAAAAAGTGGGTTAGGGCAGAAGGAGCATAAGAGAGCCCATCTCTGTGTTAGAGAGTCAATGGCTACTGTTCACAAGCCAAACAAAGCCGAAATGCTGGATGAGAAGGGAGCCACCCTCCAGTGCTAGTTGTGTCTCTGGTCTGTGGTTTAGCTGTTATGGGATGTGCTGCATTGCAACGTGAAAAAAAGTGTGAGGAGAGACCAAACAGAACAGATCTCTGACAGAAAAGAGGTGCCAATGAGGAATAATCTCCAGCAAGGAGGAGGGGTTAGGAAGGAATGACTGCCTTAGTGGCTTCAAAAAACAAACAGCCTTCCTCCCCAATCAAGCCCTGTGGACTAACTACCTTGCACTCATTTGGGGGTGTGGTGGGAGAGGAGACAGTTCTGCTTCCTTGAGAAGACAAGGCAATGCGGTCCAGGCTTCTGATTTTTGCTATTGCAAAATAGCAGGATGGAGCCTTGGCTTGATGAAAAGCTGGGGTTTATTTCTTGGAGGAATTCTTTTTGAAGTCCTAATTTATACTCTCGTGAATACTGCCAGTTTTGTAAGATCTAGTGTGAGGTGTATCAAAAGGGCTAAAAAGGCAGATTCTTAGAGCTGTGAAGTTGCTCTGCATTGACTCAAGAGTTCCCTCAAAACCTGGATTTCTGGGATTGCAGAGCAAATGCCCTACCTAGAGATGTGCTTTTCACAGGCACTGAGGGCATGCCATCTTGGTGGAGCCTGTGTTGCTGTGCTGGAGTGATGCTGCAGTGGGCTGGGAAACAAGGCTCATTAGTCAGCATCCCAATGCAGACAGGTCTGGTTAACTGGGATACAGCATTCTGCACTCAGGACAAAAGTCAGCATCTCCTGGATCAACATTGCTGTGGAAGTGAATTGGCATGTGCAGAACTAATGCAAGCATTTTCCAAGAGTGGTGCTTTAATGCATGCATATTCTTTTGGTGCTTTGGCAATCCTCCCCAGTTTCTTGACTTCCTACTTTCCCACTAACTGGTGCTGTCTGCTGCTTGAGGTATTAATGGTGCTGGCTTAGGCTCTGAGTTTGGCACACTTTGAAGGTCCTGAAGGTTGTGAACAGTTCGTATTTCCACACGGCTTAGGTTACCTGGCTGAAGGATGTAGACTCAGCAGCTCCTTCTAAGACTGAAAGCTTTTCAGGTTTCGTGCTGAGAAGTGGGGATTTCCTTTTCTGAGAAGGAAATCCAAGATGGTGGCACCTAAATGTGGTGAATTGAGCAAATAAGGGGGGAAAATGGTTTGAAGACATGGTAGAAGGAATTTAATCTAAATAGCAACATCACAGTCTGTATTGTAATAACTCTTAGATCCTGGAATCAGTTCAGTCTGTGTTTTATAATGTACTGAAGATATGCCCTTATTGCACTGTAACACCTGCCATATTGTGAGTTATTTCTGACTTCTCATACACTTTTTGGCAGCCATGGAGTTTACTTTAGAAGTTACTGCATGTGCAAGTTCAGCAGCTTTTCTGCAGGATTTACTTGCTGCCACGTGTTAAGGAGTTAAGAAGGTGTGCACTCAAGGGCAGGTCACACTCTCCTCCCAGGATGGAGTAAATCAGGGGTTGCTGTCTTTGAGAGTCCTAGTACTTCCTCTGTCAAATAAGTGTCTGTTCTTCACCACCAAAAAATCAGTGGAATCAGAAACACATGGTCTGTTATTTTCTCTATATCAATCTGGTCCAGCATTCACACAAGTAAATGGGAATATTTCTTTTGTCTTCAGGGCTTGGATCAGGCTGTTAAAGTGCAAAAGACTTTATTCTTCATAATATATTAAATTTTAGTTCATGTAAGAGTACTTCCAAGATGTCACTTATGAATCTATTTCACTTGTGCCATCCACACCACCACTAAATTTACATCTGGTTTGGCATAGATTCCTTAGGCTCATGGTTAAATTTAAAGATGAATAGGTTTACTTTGCAGATAGTCTTTGTCTTCTGCAATGCAATATATCCTTATCAGGTTTGCAAGCAGTTTCTCATGCACATTAATACTTCTTTTACAACCATTTTCCATTTCTAGGAAATGAAATCTTGCATGTTTTATTAATTGTCCATGAGTATTGATTAATGCTAGATTTTAGATGAAGTATTTGTCATGTAGGACATGTATTTTCTGTCATGTATTTATGTCATGTATGACATTATGACATGCATTTTCTCCAAGTGTGGGTCTCTGTTTTTCAAACATATTGGCAACTTTGGGTTAGTAATCCTTATTTGATTCCCTGAGAAAGCCTTATAATTTCATTCATGTCTCAGTATTGTGTCAGGCTCTTGCATGTGTACATGGATATAAAATCCAAAAAGCATCCCTAAGTTTTTGAGCAAGGCCAAAAACAGGTACCTGGAGTTGAGCATGGCAGGTGAAGCCTATGTGACACCTCTCAGAAACACATCCCAGCTTCAACCACTTGCCCACTCAAGGGCTTCTTATGCCAAATGTTTCTGTTGACTATTTGCAACATTATTTACAACACTGTCTTTCAAACCCTATGAGTACCCACAGCTTTTATCCTTAAATTCAACTTACTCTTCAGTGTTTTCTATGATGAGAAGTTCTAGTCCTTCATTTGTGCGTGGACCAGGAATGGTAGAAGTATCTCTGCATTCTACTTCCAATTTAGTTTGAAGGGAACAGTGATGATAGAAGCAAGAGTAATTTCCCAAACTGAAATAATATTTGGCATCTGCCATCAAAAGTGCCCATAGATTATGTTTATGTTAATCTTTTGGAAACTGAACTGAGATATTCTACTCTTTTCAGTAAGCTATTAAGAATGTGTGGTCAGAGTCATGAGGGGGCCTCAGATTGCTGAAGTGAAGACTTTCAAAGATTTTGCTGAAACTGGAGTTCTTTGTTTTTTTGGCTATATCAATTTTTTCCCTGTTATATCAGTTTACTTTTTACTCCCTGAATAATAAGCATTTTGTGCAGATTGTTAGGAGCTGGGTCTGTTGGGCTTTTTTTGTGACTGGAACAAGATACTCGCCAAGGTGGGTGCAAATACTATAGCATCTGGATTGTTTCACTTGTTTACCTATAGCCTGATGAAGGGAAGGACCAAATTATAATGCACTCAGAAATGGGGTATTGCTAGGGTTATTTATTTACTTTTTGACCTCTGGCATTTCCATCTGACTTTGGTGGAATTAAGTTAAAGAACAAGACACCTTAACTTGATCATTTAGGTGTCCTGATGAGGGCCAGTAAAGGGCATCTGTTTGTTAAATTTAGGCACTTAGTAAGTGTTTGAATTACCTGCAGGTATCCTGTCAGCTTTCAGATTCTGCTTAAGACAGACATGGTTATCCCCAGGATCCCATGTGCCATCTGCCAGCCCCACAGGGGTGTCTTAGAGACACTCCCCCCATGGAGTGTCTCAAGTAAAACTGGACAGCTATGCTAGCCAATGTCACTGATCTTCTAGGGCCAAGATAAGGATGAGATGAATCACTGCTGAGGCTTCCCCAGCTGTGCTAGGATCTCCATGGAGTACAGCAGGAAATCTGGGCCTCTTCTTGCATGTAGGAATTTCCATGTAGGAGTTTTGATTTCAGACAGAAAACACTCCTCAGTGTGCTAATTGTGTGTGTGAAGATAATCCTTTGCCCTTGATAACCTGCTAATTTAAAGGTGGGCTTTTATCACCACAGTGTTGTGAAGTTTTACATTTAATGTTATGATTGTCAGCAGCTTGATGACTTCAGGAGATGAAGTTGTATTGCAAGGGCTATTCATTAATTAGATAAAGTCCGATCTCATTATTACCTTTCTCCATTATTGTCTTTTGGAAAAAGATAGCTATGTTCTTTTCTTGTGAGTTTGTCTTTATTGAACTCAGGGGAAATCAACAATATCAAACCGCAACTCTTAATGAACTGAACTTAGAATGAACTCCCTTTTGTTTTTTGTCAGTTTTTTGTTGCTCGTTTTATATTTGCTTTACTGCTCTGAATAAAAGAAAGTGATAGTATTATTGTCTTGAGCCTGTTGTAATCAGCAATTTTCTTCTCCCTTAAAACTCTCAGTATAGAACTAACATTGTCCTTGCTCAAGTCAATGAAAAACTACCTTTAACTGAAATGGAAGCAAAATCATGGCAATAAATAGTCCTGAAATCCCACTGAAGATGGGTGGAGATCATACCATTTCCTGATAGACTTTAATGTGAACATATGTTGGACTTGCAATTAATAATGATTATTGGAGACCAAGAGAAGGGTGGACAATTAAAAAAAAAAAAAAAAATCTTAGACATTTTGCTTGTGTTCAGAGGTTTAATATACTGCTGGCAGAAAACAGGCAAATGAGAGCCATTAGTTCATATGGTTGTGAGATTTCTCCTTGGTTTCCAGCACTCTCAGTCCTCACCATCCAGAGATTACAGACATGCAGGAGTAGGAGTGGTGCCCTCTGCCCAGCCCCCAATATTACCAACATACTGAACATGTAAAGGTCACAAATTGTACAAGATCAATGCATGTTTTTGTGATGTCAATACAAAGAATTATATTACAGTATCCATGTTCTTGGTTGTCCATCTGCTGCTGAGTTCTGTATTGAATTGCATCTTCTGTTTGTTGAACTGTAGTTTGCAAGAAATATAATATGCTGTTTACAGGTTGCTTTTCTACAGTGGCATTGTTTTGAGGCCAGGTGGCCACCATTTGTGTGGTCACTGAGCACAGGGAAAAATGAAAGCTGCAGAGATCTTTGTCTTTGCAAGCTCCGCAACTTCTGTGAGGGTGAGTTCCTTGTGAACTTTCAAATTAAGAGACAGTGCCCGGGTGATACCCAAACTCCTGCAGTGGTACGATTTTCCAGCCAACCTGGAGTCTAGTCACTTTTACCTGGTTGAAGTGTAAGAAGATAGGAGAAAGTATGTATCCCTTGATCTTAGTGACACCTGGTTCCTGCACTTTTCCAATGGGAAAAGAGTGTGCAGCTTTTGTGTTTTCTTCTTACGGAGGGGTTAATCAGTCTTGAGGGAGACAACTCTTATTGTGACACCTGTCCTTGCTCCCAGATGAGAAAAGAAGAGATGTCAATACAGTTTGGGTGATTAAGGGAAAACATAATACCCCAAATAACAGCACGAGACTTTCATAGCATAACTAAACTCTCTGTGAATGTTGTGGAGGACACAGCCTTAGTGGCAATCTCCATTCTTTATCCTCAGATGGCCCTTTTATAGGACCCCTTGTACCATGCTGTAAGCTTCACATGCATGCATGTAATCTTTGAATGACACTAAAATGATAAAAAAATAAAAATAAAATAAAATAAAATGGAAAATATTAATCCATTTTCTATGTGTCTTACCAGGGTTGTACCCTCAACACCTTTCCATTAGATTGATTTGTTTTTTGGTTTTAAAAGTAAGAATAAGGACTAGAGACCATGTTTACATGCAAGTTATTTAATTTATTTATCTAAATGAACATCTGCAGATTTTGTACCAACAAAGCGAGAAAAAGGAACGGAGAGTAAGGCCTATTGTACAGCCCTACTGACAAGCTGTCAGGTTTAAACTGACCTGGAATTTTTTATATCATGACAATACTGTGAGAACATGACAGGGATGCCCATTTTCAGAAGTAGTTACAAGAAAGTAAAGGAGGTAAAACCCTTTTCTTCGTGACAACCTGTGCAGAATGAAGTTTGTACTGCTTTCAGGTTCTCGTTCCTCTGTGGATCAACAAATTAAGTAGCACATCAATATCAGATAGCAAATGGATCTCTGCAAAGGAGAGCTTCCCGCTGTGGGTTTCTGTCCTGTGCCAGAAGTGTTTGATCTGGATGTGCTGTCAGGAAAAAAAAGAGCTATTTCATCATCTTTGGGGATTTTTGATTTACTATCTAAAACTGATGAGATACCTATTTCTCAGCCTTAATGTGAGATGGTATGTTTTTATTCATTTATTCCTTTGTCAGAGAGTTTGCTTTTTGGTGGAGAATAACACACTGAGCAGTAAATAGTTGGAGTACTTGACCGGTCTTTGAACAGGCAGTGCTAAGCTGGCAGTCAAAGGGCAGATGGGGACAGAGCAACTCCTTTTAAGCCTTCCTTGTGCTAGCAGTGTTTGCCATGGCCAGACCGTTAAATCAATACTGGATGCAGGATTTTGGAAATGGTTAGTATGCCTCATGCCTATTGGATGGGCCCCTCTGCATGGTCTCAAGCAGAGCTGGTGAGCACTGCTGGGTGTGCTGGGGGCTCCCTGCCGCCCCATGGGCAGCAGGGTCTCCTCCCTTAAACTACAGCGCAAGATTGCTTACCCACAGCAACGTAATTCCCCACAGATTCATATCAGGAACACAGTCCGGGAAATACCTGGTGTGGGGTGGGGGTGCCTAGTCTTTCGTGCATATGCGTGTAGTCCACCTTCTCCGTGTATGTAGAGCTGTGCTGTATTCCCGGCCGCGCGCTGGGAGTAAATTCCCGGTGCTGTGGGGCTTCCTTGGGGTCTGTGCTGCCACAAGAGGGAGCGCAGCGGCTGGGGAGGGCCTGGGGACACAGCACACCCGGCATGCCTTACATCCCATGCCGGACAGTGAGGCAGCACACCCGGCATCCCTTACATCCCATGCCGGACAGTGAGGCAGCACACCCGGCATCCCTTACATCCCATACCGGACAGTGAGGCTGTGGCAGGTTGAGCCCACAACCTCTTCTAGAAGGATAATTTTGCACACTACATATGCCAGACAAATAACATGTGCATGTAACACATGCAACAGAGTTGCTTATAAATCAGATAATTAAAGATGTCGCTGACTTATAATCTTGAAGGAGGCTTAGTATTGGGCAGTGACTTTTACTTACAATTTAACAGTTAAACATATTATACCGCATAAACCTTGAAATGGCTTGATTATAAAATGTGTTTTGGAAAGTCCATGTGCCTTCCCCACAGAGTGCTAAACCTGGTGAAAAATGGGTAGCATCAATAAACACCAAACCTTGTACCAATAAATGTGTTCCCTTCATTACTCAAAGAGCCCAGAGCTATGGAGGTATAAAGGGCCCCATTCTCCCCTACAGGGGAATAACACATGCAGGGTAGAGGAAACTCAATGAATTTCAGCATGCAGCTTCCTGCTCATTTCTCCATGGGAGGGGGATGGGTAAGGATTTAGGGCTTGCATTCTCCATGGAACAAAATTAATATCTGCCTCCTTAACTTACAAATGGAACAGCTTTTCTAGTTAGTTGTCCTACAGACTGCTTTTGCAGTCGTCATTAGGTGCCCCTCACAAAACATCAGGCAAATGACATGAATGTTCCAGTCTTGCCATTAGCACAGGAGGGGTGGGAGCTGTGTGTCCATGCAGCACTCCAGGCACCCTGGCAGACCTTCACATCAGCACAGTGTTTGGCTGTAAATTACAACCTTTGAGTTCTTGCAGTTCTAATAGGCAGTGTGAGATCTTCTATGTTTTTGGATAAAATAAAATTACGTTGTTGCCATAAAGGTATGCTGGATGGGTTTAATGCTCCCTATATTATGTGTGCTTATGTACACAGAGAGAAAATATACAAAGACAGGGGGATGTAATTTCTGTCAAGTATCTACAGAAATCTGTTCATCTGGTGCAAATGAGATTAAGTGGCATTTGCTCATTCATATCACTACAGCCTTGTTCAGCCCACAAACTGAGCTTGGGGACTGCTCCAGACCCAACCCTGTGCACATGAAAGTGTCTGATGGGAGGCAGATCTCCTTTTCCCTCTGTGGGGGGAAAAGGAGAAGACTGGCAATTCAGGCCATGATTTTCTCTCTGGTTTGAGGTGTATGTGTGGGGGGCATGTTAGCCTTTTCTACCCTCTCCTCCTCCTTCTTGCACTCTGCAAAGATGGATTCCTGAAAGATCAGGGTAAACTTGTGCTACACTAAGGTGACTGAGTTCCCAAATGCCATTTTTTGCAGCAAAATTTCTTCCTTCAGTTGGCCCATATCTCAGTTTGAGCCTAAGAGACATATTTTCCCAGACTTTGAATCAGATCCAATGATGGGTATATACATTTTCTGGGTAAGTATGTTGAATGCTTTAAAGTACCTGCAAAGTTACAACAACCTTATTCTTTTTAGATTATTCTGTTTAGTTGAGTTTTTGTTACCTGATGTATATCTTGAATAAGGATTCTCCCATGCAGCCTTATCCTTGGTCTGGAAGAAAAAAGGTTGAATTTGCTTCAGAGTTTGGGCTTTTTTTGTTAAATAAGCTTTCTCTTTTGCACCTTCCTCAAACATAAATCCCAAACAAAGAGTGAAGGCATGCCTCCCCTCCATGCCTCTGTGTAATCTCCCTAAAAAGGCAAAGTGGGAGCCTCCCCAGACATGACAGTTGTTGCAGATGCATTGCCCCTGTGTGGCAGATGAGAGAATAAACAACATGTGGGAGCAGCAAAATGCTGCTCCAATGCCATAGCAATGAGCACAGGATAAGAGCCCTTGTAAAACAAAATAGACTTTTTGCCCTAATCTCAAGTACCATAAAATTGCATTTATTTCAGGCACATTTCCTTAACTCTTGTTTTCATTATGTTGTTCTCAAAGATTTAAGCCACTGTATCTGAGCACAGACCCCATGCAGTTCTTTGGAAAATCAGAAAGATGCTTATTCTGAAAATTCAGTTGAGCTGCTGAATTTCACGAACTGGCTTTTTCTTTTCCATACCAGGGGTTCCTTTCCCTGTAGCATGGTGGCAACCAGCAGCTCCTAGCCACAGCTCATGTTTGTTCCCAAAATAAGCCAGGAGATGCTCTGCAAATCCCCATGCTGCCTCTGCCCTGAGCCCCCCACCCATGCCAGGAAGCTGCTCAATCCAGAGCATACTGTGGTGGCTGTTTCATCCAGCCAGGAGAGACCTTCTTCTGTAAGCACTTCAACACAAGTGTGTTACCTCTGGGAAAGGTGCTTTTGTTGCTAAATATCTGACAAAGTTCAAAGAACTTACAATTTTGGACTCAACCTATTTAGTTAGTGAAAGCACAAGTTGTTATTTTGCCTTGCTGCAGACAGCTGCAACAGTTATAATAACTTTGTTCTTTTTGTTTTCTCCACTTGGAGAAATCCTCATTACCTAAACATCACCTCTGACCTTCTTTTATACTTTCAGCATGCATTTTATTAACTCCATTTTCATATGGGGCATCTGGTGTCTGCCAGTTTGTACAAAGAAGATAAAGTTTGCACTTCTGATGCAAAGAGTGACAGTGAGAAAGCTGGCTCCTTCCCAACAGTTTATACAAAAACCCCTAAAAAATTGTGGATATGGATGAATTAAATCTGTGCATATATAGTCTTTGGGCTCCCTGCTGGAACAAACCTATTGCACTTAATGGGATTCAGCTAGGGAAAGTGGAGTGCATCCTTATCCCACTCCTTGCACTCACTTTATGCAGCGATGATAAATTTCAATCAGTTGCCTGAGGAATTTATTTTCACAGCACCTCTTTACTTCCCAGGCTAAGAAACAAGGCATCCGGCCTTTCTCTGCCAGTAACACTGGAGGTTTTGCATTTATTGTACATTTGGTGAAACAGTATGCGACAGTGAAAATTTACTAGATGTTGCAGAAAGAAGCAAGGGAAAGTTAAAGCACAGCCTAGAAATAAAAAATGAGTACTGTTTGCATGTACTTTTATTGATTTCTGACAGCCATGCTATTTTCAGGGACAACAGAAGGGAAAAAAAATCTGTCTTTGAATGGATGAGTGATATACTACCCTCTCCTTTTTAACTAATCTTATATATTTATTTTTCTGTGCTAGTGTGTGCATGTGCAGAAGAGTGTCTACCTAATTGGCCTCAAGAGGGGATTAAACTAAATAAAATCACGGCCCACAGGGGGCCTCTAAATATGGAATTTTAATTTGAAAATTTTTGTGGGTTCCAGTGTAATTCAAGCTTTTCAAGCTTTATTAGTGCACAGTCGTTTGTGCAGCTTGCAAAGCTCCCATCTCGGCAAGTTTGATATGCCCGCCCCTGCTCGAGCAGAAGACAGAGCTCTCCCTTCAGCTGGGAAACACACTCAGTGACATAACAAAAGCCCCACTGTAAATAAAACACATGCTCATAACAGCGACAGGAGGCGGCAGAAAACGGCAACACGCACCCAGGCAGCGATGCCACTTGAAAGAGGCTCTAAAGAGAGGCAATGACAGTCAGCAGACATCTCTGGTCTGCCTGCCTCGGAGTTGCTGGGAGCAGATAGGAGTAAATACCAGTGATTTTACATGTTCGCTTGCAGTAAAAGTCAAAATATGCAGCTTGGTGTAACTAATTGCTGTGGAAGGAGAGCAAACCAATAGTGCTCGTTGCTGTGAAACTGTTAATGGAGAACTTATGGAGAGAAAGTCCAAGTTCTCTCGTCCAAATTGGAATGTGAAAGAAATCTGTTGGAAGGTGATGACAGAAATGAAGTAAAACAGTTGTTTCCTGATCCATGTGCCAGATGTGTCACATACTGTGATAAATAAGATCTGCATCTTACACTCCAGAAATTGGGGAATATTACAAGCGTTTATTATAGTGAGGTACAAAAAAAATGTACTTGAAATGCTTTGTTTCTCCTGGCACCAAGCAGTGAGAAGTTATTGCACAATGCCTGGAGCTGCTAATTCTTTTGTTTAGGTTCAATCCAACACAGCCTATTAAAAGCTTAAATTCAATTTTATTGTTAAGGTATTTATTAACTGATTATGAAAAGACATTAAAGGGCTCATAATTAAACTACTAAATTGTTCCTTACCTTGATGAATCCCCCATTTTCCAAGACTGACTTCCATAGTATAAAACATCAGGGTTTTAATTTAGAGAAGAATGCTGCTCACAGGAAAACCCCAGCTTTTGCTTCAGCTCTTGAGTTGATCCCAGGCTGCCTTGCTGCTGCTCGTAAGCCCAGAATATCATGGCAGACAGCCTGATGCATTGGTGGCATTTCTTGGGAAGACTGCTCTGTAGGTTTGTGGCATGTTGTCACACATTTGCAGAAATAGCTGCTTGTTTATGTTGGATAACCCAGTCTTGTTCCTCAGGAGTAAAGTCTCATTGACTTTTGGTCCAAATGCTGTTGAAACTGTGTGCTGTGAACAGCTTGCTAGTCCTGCTGAGACCGAGGGCATGTGTTTCCAGGCAAAGCAGATTCCCAGAATAAAATGCAGTTCCCCAAAATTCAAAGCCTGGGAAGACAGAGGAAGCTGAGTGACTGGATCTCCCACAGCAGCTCAACACAGGACCTCAAGGAATCTGCAGACCCTCTAAGGCAATGATTTTATACAGGCAACAGCTTTGTGGCTCCATCCAGTTGACTGATGTTTGGGTGGGGTGAGATGGATGCGGGAGGCAGACAAAGGATTTTAGTCTCTTTGTGTTTTCCCTTTGGAAATTGCTCTGTTCATCAGATAGATCATGTGTCCAGCACCTGCACAAGGGATGACAGAGTGACTGGGTTGTCCTCCCAGAGGTCTTACAGCTCTCAGCTGTCTCTGGCTGCCTGCATCCCCACATAGCTCACCTGCAGAGCTGAAATACTCCTTTCACACAGACCCCATCAGGAGGCTTTTGCTATAAGAACAGACAGAAAGGACATGTCTGATAATCACAAGTAGTGATGAAACTTCAAAACCCCTCATAAGCATGATTTGGGTGAACCTCTGCAGTCCCAGGAACCTGATGACGAACAGCAATTCTTAGAAAATGTGAACTGTCTTTAAAAGAGAAAACCAGCAAGTTAGTCTGGACTTGATGTGACATCACTTACGGCCTTTACTCACATTTCAGAGAAAAAGACCTCTGCATCAGTTTTTTAATTCTTGGTAACAAATTTGTTGTTAGGTTATGTCTTTGTTGCTGAATGAGTGCTTGCTTACCCCATGGTAAAACCCCAATTCAGAAAAGCACAGGTAGCTTTTACTTTGAGATAGGTCTTTCACTCCTCCTGGGACCTGCCTTCATAAGTCATATGCTCTTTTGCCCTCCCTTCCATTGAAATTTCCCAGTGAGATACTGAATTTAGCAACCCTATTGGAAAAACCACCCTTTATTTTTGGCAGAAAAGCTGCAGCTGTAAGTGTTTATGGGAAATAAAGATATCTGATTAGGGTTTTTTTTTACATACTAAGCTGCATAGCCTCTGGTAACCTTATTATTTGTTATACTATTGGATGCTGTGAAAGAATGGAAAGACTGTAGTTTCTCAGTGGCACAGCTAGAGCTGGCTCACCTTTGAAAATACAGAGGTGCTGTTGCTTTTCAAAAATACTTTACTGAAGAAAGTGATACTGTTTTTGACAAAACCAGGCACAGCCTTCCAGAAAGGGCTAGTTAGGAGCCTCAGCAAAATGTAATTTTCATCTGGAGTCATATTTATCCTTAGGGGACACATTAGAAAAGACAATGGACAGTGGGCCACACTGACAGCTTATGGGAGGAAATAAATGAAAGAAATAAAGCTTCCCATGCTTTTGTGAAGCTGACACAAAGAGAGCTGACAAAGGTTAGTACTTCATGGCTTTGCAAGTGGCAAAACTATCGATTCTCCTGGCTTGTCACAGAAAGTGAAAACACCTATTGTGCAGGCTGAGTATATGAAAAAAGAGATGATACTGCAGTGAACAGTCTGTGATGAATGTGGTGAATAACACATGATGCACATTGCCTAAGCCAGTGAGCAGATCCCCTCAAGGAAGGGAATATTTTTGTGTTGCTTCTTTTTAGAGTGTATGATTTGTTTCTCCTAAATAGAGAACCTAAGACCTAGTTTAGTTTAGTCACTTTTCCAGCTTCACAGGAAACAAAATTACTTAGGTTCTTCTCTCCTTATGCTGAAGGATCCTGGAGCAATGAATGTTAGTCACCATAAGTGCCAGTTCTGGAAAGGGGATGCTCATCTGCCCCCATACACCATCCCAGAAGTCTGTTGAGACCCAGAGGTGATTGGAGAAGACCCTCAGCTTCTCCTGGAGTCTTGGCAGAATCCAAGCATGGAGATGCAGTGGGTATGAGGAGAGCTCCATCTGCTCCCTGGGACAGGGACCAAAACCTGAAACTAGAACACACTCAAGTCAGAATCCAAAGGACTGGATGCGCTGGATTCCTTCCAGTGTAACCAGTGACACTGGGATTCCAGTCAGGTTCACAGAGAATCTGTGCCACAGGGTTCACAGGTAACAAATGGAATTATTTATGTTTTCAAAGTTTACACTGTGGATTTCTTTGTCTAGCACAGATGGTGTAACATTGCCAAATAAAGTACATTCCTAACTCTGGTTAGATAATCCAACTTTGCTCTTTTGATTTGATTTCACTGGGAAAACCACATGACTTGGGTTTTAGGCAATGCCTGTGTCTTAACACCAGGTTTATACAGGAGTCTGGAGCAGCTCACTCAGGCTGTGGTGGCTTTGGGGCTCTTCTCACCTAAGTCAGGTAAAATGGAGCAAAGAGCTTTAGGGTCCAGAAAATTTGTAAGATCACTTCAGAATTCTGTCCTTTACAGAGTTGTATGTGGCTCAGTGTCCATACAGTCACAGCAGTGCCTATGGCTGCAAGAGGTGCCCAGTGTGACACAGGGATGGATGTGGGACCCCATCCAGTCCAGTGAGGACCTGGGGTAGCTTTCCTTCTGAACCCATGCCAAGGTTTGTCCATTCATATTTCACAGGTTGTACTGCTCTTCACATTTAGAGAATAAAAGCTGGTAAAAGCAAATAGAGCAATGAATATGGTTCAAGTGACCCCTCAGTGAGAGGAGGGCAGCGTGGGGTGCGTGTAAGGTGCAGTGTCTCTGGTGCAAGCCTGGGCTTGCCATCAGTCTTGCTGAAGAAATGTGTGCTGGCAGTTCCTGTCCATACGTGTTACTGACTGACAGATAGTCATGGAGGCAGAAAAATGTCAAAGTGTTAGAAAAGTCAATATTATTAAGACCTTGCTCCCCTTGCTTCCCCGTTCTGAGTAGTTTCTTGAGTATGACCAATTACATTCTTTTTTTATGACAAGTCAGAAAGGCAGTTTTTATTAGCTGGTTTGCTCAATGATTCAAATGTATAGACTTTATTTCAGTCTCATTTGAGTTGGAGGAAAGCATACAAGAATTTTTGCTGGCTTAAATTAGTGGAACTGCCCCTTTGGCTGAATGACAGGGCCCTCGCCTTGCAGAGCACAGCTCCAGCCCTGTCTCTGACTTTTGCCTGTAAATTAGTTTGTGAAGTGGTGTTTATTGCTACATTGGGAGGTTAAGACAGCCTAATTGTATGTTTGTACAGGAGAAAACATCACGCCAGAGCCTTAAGCAATTATTCTTTCCATGTCCTTTCACTGTTTAATCTTGACACTGTTCAGAGGGGAAAGGAGACAATTTGTCTTCACCCTACAGCCAATTAGCAGTAAAAGTGCAGAATGGCTAAAGCAATATCCACTGAAGTGCCATCATCCATTCATCAAGATAAGATCCTGAAATAGCATGCATCTAGAACCCCTTGTTGGGAATTGTTCTGAGTCCAAGCCTCATCACAGCCAAGGATATCTCTGTGATTTATAACCAGCGTGTGGTTTCCACATCTGACAGTGCTCAGCACCTCTCCTCTTACTCTTGCTCTCCAGCGGCCATCTCTTTATGGAAAAGCTATTCTCCAGAGGATCAGTCTTTTTAACAGACCATTGCTCACTGAAATATTTTGTCTTTTCTAAAGAGCTATGGTGAGTCACAGGGAATTACCTTTCTTCCCCAAGGAGGACATGCCAAATATAAGCCAGACATGTAGTGTCTTCTCTGAGTTGACTAAAAAGCATGACACAGCAAAAGTTGTCCTTTGATATGAAAGCCACTGTGTTAGAAAGAGGAAATCTCTCTTTTGGACTGTATCATTTATGGAAGTGGCAAATCTCTTTAAACCATCCAGGTCGTGAGCCCCACATTTACATGAAAGGGTCCTACAGAGTCACAGTCAGATGCATGGTAAAAGACAGACAAGAGTGGAGTTCTGGTCATGTACACATGACCTGTATTTGGTTCTGGATGTCCAGGATTCAGTTTCTTTGAGATCGTATCTGCAAGCAGGTTCTCTAGTTGTTGTTGTTGATAAAATACTCCTCTTAACAGTTGTAAAAACCCCACCAGAGTCCTGGAGACCAGCTCAACTGGGCCCCAACTATTTTTCACTGGATACTTAGGTATATGCAGAACAAGCTCACGCTCCAATTTTGCTTTCAGTTGGCAGGGCATAAGTTTTCTGGGCTCCTGCCCAAGAGTGATCTAGTCCTATAGGTTTCAAGAGGTTGAATTCAACCCCTGACTGTTGCTACAGGTAATTGCATTGCATTAGGAATGGGCACGACCCCTAATTTCATTGATCAACTAAATCTTTACTGAGCTTCATCATCCTGCCCCATTTTGTTGGAGTAAACAAACTTTCCCTCAAAGATGCTGAGTTTTGATACAGGAAAACTAGATTTTTTCAAAGAGGCTTTATTTTCTGGATGGAATAGAAGGGAGGCGCCAAGAACATTTTAATCAAATGCTCATTACTGAGAGGATCCAAGAAAAAAAGCACTGCCTGCCCTAGTCCTTTCCAAGTCAACAGACCATTTTGAAGGCTTCAGCATCTTTCTAGCTATGTATACATGCACAAGATGTTCTTAAGCTTCCAACAAAGGATAAGGTGGAGGAGGGCTAGTGGTTAGCAAGATGGGAACAGGACTGCATGTCAGACAGATCTGGGAAACATGTTAGACTGTTCCAAAAGCTTTAATTCTGACCTTTCTTCAGGGGGGAAAAAAGTACTTTCTGTAAAAACCCTCAGATCTTTAGCTTCTCAGAGAAATTTTCTTTTGCCAAGTAACACAGTCACTTACATTCCATACCTCTCTGCCAGAGGGTATGTCCCAGCCCAATGTGCTAATAAAAGGGGGAGTGTAAATCTGGGTAGGATGCTCACGCCAACCTTGCGGATGTGAAAGGACGAGGGACAGGCTTTAAAAGCGTCACTGCCTCAAAACGCGCCTGAGAAGGCGGTTGTGGGTGCTGCAGTGCATGTGGAAACTCTGCTTCCCAGGTACCCCAGGGACAGGAGAGATGACATCACAATGATGTCATGCTCATCCCGAGCTTCCCTAATGTTAATCACAGCAGCATCTGCCTCAGGGGAGCATTTCTGAGAGAAAGGTGTTAAAAACATGACACTTTCCAACCCTGGTCAGAGTGGGGAGTTTCAAGCAGCAGAGCATTGATGCTGTGTCCCCTGGGGCCTGAACCAACTTCTCTCCTAGGTGTCTGACAGTCAAATGTGCCGCAGCGTGTGTTTTTCCTCTCTTTCATTTACTTTATTGAGGACGGCATTGGTTACAGCTGTTTAAAAAATATCTGAGCAGGTTATTATGGGAAAGGACGGAAGAAGTTCTTGCTGCCCAAATGCAAAACTCAGATGGTTTTCTTTGCAAGGGTGAAGATCATTAGTGGTTTTTCTTCCTGGGCTGTTTTTGGGGAGGGGAGGCATCTTTGGTGTGAGAGAGCTAGAAGAATGGGCAGTTGGGGATTTTGAAGAGCTGACTGAAACTCTGGCACTGATTCCCTCTGAAACTTAGCAAAAAATGTCAAACTGGAGTCTCTGAAAGGTCAATAATAATAAGTAATAGGGCTGGCCAGAAAACAAGAATTCTGTTTTGTGAAAAATGTTGCGGTTTCAAAATTTGTTTTCATTCCAGTGCAGAAAGAATATGAGATATTTCTCCCTTTTTTTCTTTTTCAAGGGAGCGAGGAGAAAATAAAACAATAGGCATATTAAAAAAAAAAAAAAAAAAAAGCTTAGTAGTCTAGTAGTATAGGGCAATGGTTCAGATGAGGAACTTGACATGACATCTCCCCATTCAAGGTGAAATGAGGGATCTTGGCTTTACAAAGGTGGTTTTCCCATGGAGTAATTCTATCCCAGAGAATAAAAATTTTCTTGACAACTTTTTCCTTTAAGCATTTATGTTTCTTTAAAAAGTTTTAGTACTATGACTCTATTTTTCTTATTTAGAAAGAGATTTGGGGCTTTTCTTGATCATTTCTAATAGCCCCTTGCAAATGTATTGTTATTATTTATAACAAATGCCAGAAGCAGAGACAGTCTTTCATCTCACAGACACTACCCAAATGCTTGAAATTAGAGGAGATGCAGAATGGCAAAACTGAGTACTTTGCCATTTACATAAAAAGTTGTTAACAATTCTGATTGTGTGTCTTGTTCTGCAATTTCGTAGACATGTGTTAGAAATACTGTTCTTAGCATTTCTGACTTCACCTCTGCCACCTCTGAAATGCTGATGGTAATACATGGATCTTTTCCCAGCTGACACAGATGTTGATAAGTTCATTTAATATCTGCATAGCTCTTTGAATATGACAGTCTTAACTACAGTTTTGACTACCTCGCCTCAAATGCCTTCTGTGGACAAGACAGTTAGAGGTATAATCGAAGATACTGACATGCAAAAATATCAGCGGAGCACTCTAGACTATCCAAACCAACCCAGTCCAAACAAAGGTCTGGTTTACAGGCCAGCTAATGGCTGTTCTCATTTTTGGACGTGGTACAACAACACCAGCTGTTTTTAAAGAGTACTTTTTTTTTTCTTGAAACATTTTACCAAAATTTTTCGTGTGAAAACTTTGGAGGATTCTCCTAGGTAAAGTGAACCAGTATGAAGTGAAGTACAATGGGGATGAGGTGCAACTGCAGCTACTGCTTTACTTGATATAGCTAATATCCAGGGCTTAAGAGGTGCTACAGGAGATGAGATTGTAATTGCAGGAAACTCTTGTGAGAAACAGACTTCTCTACAAAGCACTGCAGACATTAGACTGACAGGTGCAGCTTGTGAGCTTGTAAAGTCTTTTCAAAATTCAACTGGGGTTTCCAAAGCAAAATACAATTTCTGTAGGCAAAGTAGATTTAGCACCTATTCTTGCATAGCTGTGACTCTCCTTAACTACCACTGAAACCAATTCAGCTCAAAAATAAAATATCAGAGTCTTGGTGTATAATAGTTCTGTGCTGACTGATTCTCAGATCACAATCTTTTTAGCCCAACAGAAAAAAATCCTTGACAGGCTTGTCAATTCCCTTTGTAGGGAGTGTGAGATGCCACCTTGTATTTTTGTAATATAGCAGACTTTAGTGAGATAATCCTTAAAATACAACCTCCAAAATGTCTTAAATGGATTGAACTGGGAAGATGGGGTTAAAACAGTCAAATTTGGGTTTAAATGGAAGGGCAACTAAATATGAGAACCTACCTTTTCTTCCCCTTGAAAGGCAGCATGCTCTGCTTTACTTTGTGATGTCCAGGTTCAGAATTGGTTTACAGGACACAGGATTTACCCTTTGATCTTTCTTGAGGAGGCCCAATGTGTGTTTTTCCCAACATGAGCATTTCCCCAGATGTTTGGGCTTGGGGCTTGTTTCAGCTCTTTATTTTGGTGGTGAAGAAAGCAACCATAGGTAAAATTAAGTGAATATGATTATTTTAAAACATAAAAGATTTGGGGAAAAAAGTCCATGCCTATCTTCTACATTTGGAAGTTCCTTGACATTTTATGGGTATTGCAGAAACAGAAGTAGCTGGTCCTTCGTGCAGGATGCAGGACACACAATTATGCTGTTGAATAATGGAATTACACAGAATAATACCTGGACCACAAGCAATTATTGATTCATTAATACTGTGCTGTACTGAATTCATCCTATTTAGCCATTGAAGCTGCTCTAGTTGGTATTTAGACTGTGCTGCTACGTTAAGTTTAGGTGCACATCATACCTGCAACTTTTATACCACCATTGGCTCAGAAATCTCACAAACAGATGATGTAAACTGCTAATGCTGCAAGAAATAAGCCAAAGATCTAGGAAAAATCACAACATTTAAGGCAACAACCCCCCAAAATACCTATTTTGAGGCCTGTGTCTGTGTTAACATATGGAAAGTGAGTGTAACTGGGAGACTGGGAGGGAGATACAGGGGATGGATGTCCTCAGGCAAAGTGCTCTCACAAACTTCTTATGACATTATTTTTGCTGCCTCTCACATAAATATGGTCAGCAATGTCAGACAAATAAATACATATATCCATGTGATAATGGAGCTATGCCTTGGGCCACATCTTACAGGTTTGACAAAGCACTCAGAAATAAACAAAAAAATCCACTGCAATCCTTTGCATAAACACAGGAAAGTAACTGAAAGTTCTCTGCAGGGGTAGGGATCTATTGAGGGAGGATACTTATCCAAGGAAACAGAAGATTTGGCTGTTGCCACAGATCCATTTTCCCAAGATTAAAAATAACACAGAGGAAGAGTTTGTGGAACCAGCTTCTGAGACATCAGGTTTTTGGAATTTGGAATCAAAAAATGATTCTTTTGGCCCATGTTTGGTGAAAACAGTGGAAAGACTAGATTTATTTGAAAGAGAAATTAAAAAAACATGAGCAGTAATAAAAAAATAGTACTCACTATGACAGTAGAACAATTTATAATTGGGGGTCAAGTATCCTATTAGTTTGGGGCTATTTCTCTTTAAATAGAAGACCAGTCACAAAGGATTCCTGAGAGATGATATAATCTGAAACTATATTGGAAAAAAGTTTGCTCCTCTCTTAAATTACCAGGGCCTTTTGTATCATAGTAAAATACTTTATTACTTGATCTGGCTCTAGAGAAACAGTGATTCCATAACAAACCTTTCCCAGGACTTTAATTATTTCCTTTATTATATCCTGAAAAAGGACTAGGTCACTTCTGAAGGCCACAGAAAGAATATGATTTTTTTCCTGGCCATACTAACAAAAAACAAAGGAATGCGTCTTTATATCACAATACCAAATTGAAGTTATGTTGCTAAGTACTAGGACTGCAGTAGTTCTGCTCTCAGAGACACATCCGAGATTATATTTCAAAGAATCATCTGACAATATTCCAGTGAATATCTTAAAAACAGCCCTGCCCCGATACAACTGTGAATCTTCTTTGCCACTATAAAAATACGGAGGGCTTTCAAATTAAACCCCATGTGGCTTGTGAATAATTGAGGTGCTTCAATAAAGGCCCTGATGTTTGAAGTCTCAGTGATGGACCCACCTGTGCATCACAGGGCATGCTCATGCTTTCAAGAGACTGAGAGGAGACCTCATCGCAGTCAACAACCTCCTCATGAGGGGAAGAGGAGCCACAGGCATTGATCATGAGCTCATGATCATGGGCCCTTATGAGCTTTTTTTGTAATTCTACTGAGATTTTTTTTGTAACAGAAAACTAGAGCTTAATTCACATCTCAATTGCTAATTTTCCCTTGCTTCCTTGCTTCCTTCCTTCCTTGCTTGCTTGCTTCCTGCCTGCCTGTCTGCCTTCCCTTCTACCTTCCTGCCCTTCCTCACAGCATCCTTTCTTCATTTTTTTCTTCCTTCCTTTCCCTGCTAATTTCTTTCTTGGTAGTGAACTGAAAAACATTTGCTTATCTACAAGATATGATTTCTGTATGTGGAGGTCATGATTTACTTCCCCAGTAATAAAAGGAAAAAAGAAAAACCACAAGCCATGCCACCATCTTATTAAATACATTAAAAAATAACCATCTTCATTATGATTAATATCCTACTTCCTCTATCACTGCCCTGTATTTCAGGGCATTCAAAACCTGTTGTTTATAGAAATACCCTGACTAATAAGTGGTCCCTGACTGACTGCATGGGTAGAATTCAATCATGGTCTTCTACTGACACTGGGAACCACCAGGGTACAATTTGAGGGTCTACATATGGCTCCAAGAAAAGCTCCAAGATTGAATTATAACTGTTATTCAATCTGAGAATATATTTTGTTATTTATAGCATATAGAAAATACACATAGTTTTTTTTCAGGTGAAAAATTACAAATTACAGCAACAAAATAATCACTTCTAATTTCAAATTTAAAAATCTGTGCAGTAAGGACAGAAAGAAGGATTAATGTACACATAAGGCAAGATTATCAGAGTGTGATTGGGAGGGCTGAGGATGGTTTACAGGGAAATCAGAGGGAAAACTTCACTGGAAAATAGGCATTTTCTGTGGAAGATATTAGATGACCAACTACTATAACTAGTCCTAAAACCATAGTAACAAAACCCAAACAGAAAGACAGATTTCACCAGTGGCTTCACCCTCCCAAACCACCTCAGGTCTATTTTACTTTTGAGTGTGTTGTTTATATAGTTGTCAGTGGCAGTACCCTTCAATATCTCCTGTATTTGTTGCTCTGGGAATATTTGCAAGTCTGGTTATGCCAATGGGCCTAGCATTTCAAGGGAAAGCCAACAAAGCACTGGTCTGACAGGCAGAAACTCTTACAGACTTCTGACAAAATGAACTCGTAGGTATTTTTTTCTTTGTTTCTTTCTGAGTGTTTTATGGTGAGAAGAAAAAAAAGAAGTCAGGTGGTCATTATTGGTTATTATGGGTTAGTTGTGAGCACTTTTATAGCCTTTGGTGATTCTTGGTTATTGATTCTCAGGCATGTGAAGCCTGATTCTTCAATGAACCAATGTAAACTTCTCTGTAGTGGCTTTGCAATCTGTTTACCTGATCCTGCTCTCCCACCATCTTTTCAATACTTTGAGCCTCATTTCCTATATAACAGTTAATAAAAACAAACTGGCAAGAAACCGTCTTTCCAAATTTATGAAACTGTTGTCTTGCTGTTATTTCACTTTTTTTTTCTTTTTTCTTCTTTTTTTTTTCTTTTTGCCCCAGGTTTTGCTTGCCTGTCAAACTCATCGAGTACAAACATTTTTGAATTTTAGAAACCTAAGTTCACACAGTAATTGGAAGAACAGTCCCATAATTTCCAACTCCAGGGGGAAGCTATCTTGGAACACAACAGCAAAAAGAAACCCTCGGGTGAAAGGAGAAACCTGGTCAAAATAAAATCACAGGTCATTGATTGAAAATGTAGATGTGATTATTTCTAACAAGCAATGAAGGCAGACAATTAGAAGAAACCCTGTGCATTTCTGGAGCCTAGCTGAATAACCACTTTTAGAGTGATGAAGATTTATAGAAGATTCAGCTTAAAGAAATGAATGCAAATATTATGAGGCCCTATTCTTTAAGTTATCCTCTAGGCATGTGCTTAACATTGCATCACTGGGGTTTAACTAGTGAGTAGAGCTGAAGGGCTCCCTGATGACTCTGTTTTTACTCATTCCATGCTGCCCTGAACAACAGCATCTTTCTGAGTGGGAGCCTTCCTCTCACAGAAAGCCCCACCAACCTTATTAGCAGGTGGTGGGTTTCTTGCTCTGATGAGGAAAGCTGAAAAAACAAGTGTAGTCCAGCGTTTCTCTTGGCAGTGCCTTGCTGGGAATAATGATATTATTTATTCATAACTTGTCAGGCTAACATCAGTGCTCTTCTTGGTGCATGAAGTGGCTTCTCAGTCATCTCTGCCACAGATTACTGGTCTCTTAGGAATAAAATGGCCATAACTAGTCGAAGAGAAACTCAGTTGTTCACAGTATCATGCTCTCTCGCTCTCTGCTAAATTCTTTGCTAGTGCTGTAATCCCTATGAAAAATCCTGAGAACTCACACCTAGTTGGGAGAGATAGCCAGCATTAAAAACGTTCAGGATTTCTATATCACATCTAGTACCTTGGATTCTGCCTAATAGCAACAGCAAGCTGAGTGGACTTCAGGGAAGTGATAGAATTGCCCCATGCTGCTGCTTCTGGATGAGGGGCAGATCCAGCCCCTCTCCTCCCCACCAGCTGTGGGTGTGCAGTGCAAGCACCTCTGCTGAACATTGCCGGTGGGCATTGCTGGCAGCAGGCCTGAGTGCAGCAAGAGCCACCTGAAAGGCAAAAAATGAAAACACTTTTCCAGGGGTTGCCAAGATATAAAGCACTTTGTGCCATGGGTGCCAGAATGGGAGGTGCAGGAATATAAAATGTTTGGTGGTTTTGGAGCAGGTGACATTCAGCATTGTGGATGGTCAATATTGCCGTCATATCTTCTAAGGCTGGAAAGGGTTTCCAAGTGCCATGGAAACACTTGCTGGTGCTCCAGGGCTTTCTGTGCTGCCCAGGCTGCTGCTGCCACATCCTAGGTACCAACTGGCTGCCCTTCTTCTTCACAGCCTCCTGTGTTCTCTGCACAGTGGTTGCCCCTGCGGCCCAAGGACATGGTCCAGTGAATGAAAGGGCTGGGTCCCTCCTCACACTCCATGGGCAAGATGGGCAGTGACCAGGGTGCCAGCAGCTTGGGGTTTCTGCTCCTGAGATGTGATGCGTGGGACTGTACCCATCATGTTTTTAATTTTTTCCCAATCCAGGTTGTGATGTTTGAGAATACCTGAATGAGGTAGGAAGTGTTAAGGCTCACTGTATCTTTTGTACTCAGGAAATCTAGGGATGCTTTATCCCACATCATCTCTGCTATATGCAGCTTCTCATCCCCAGTCCCTGCTCTGCAGCAGGTAATGATGAGGTGTTTCCCTGCCTGCAGGCAGTTCAGGATACATTTTCTCTGGCAGAAAGAGGCAAAAAAAGCAGTTCCTGGCTGCTTTCTTCTGCTCCCCATTCGCAACATGTTTCCTTGGCAGTGAGGCTGGCTTGGGGAGCCATGCTGTAACCAAAATAACAATAACAACATGGGTTAAAAAAATACCAGCACATCTTTTCCAGGAGAAGGTCATCTTTGTTTTCAGTCTAAAACACGCATAGTCCCCACATGCACACTTGTCTCTTCAGGTAAGGGCTGGCAAACAGGGTACAGAAAGGAACAGTTGTACGTAGAGGGGACCAGGAAAAATGGGACTTCACTGCCAAAGGAAGCGCATCATGCATCAGCTTGGCTACTGAAATTAGATAGGGCAAGTCCTCACCAGTGTGCTCGCCAGGTCTGACTCAAGCCCAAACAAAGGCGGCAGTCCTGGCTCTCCCTGCTCTCGGCTCTATTTTCATATCCCTGAAAAAATAAATAACATAACACATACTTCCTACAGAAGGTAGCCAAGGACTTTTCCACATTGCATTGCACATTGTCATATAATCTTCACATCCAAGGAAAGTTATTCCTCTTTTTTCAATACCTGAAATATTTCTAGCGTATTCGTAGATGGGGGCAACAATTAGGAAGTGTATTCCTATTAGTGAATTACCCTGAGATCCTGTCACACTGGCTGTCATATATAAAGTAAAAGTTTGGAAATTCAATTTAAAGCTCTGAGTTTTTTCACTGGCGTAATTTCCCTCCTGTTTGGCAGGACCAGGATTTCACCCAAAGCATTACTAATACCCAATTAATCAGCTGACACAAAGTCAACAAACGCAGAACTTTCTGAGCACAGGAAAGCAAAATACCACAAGAATAAAAATTTATAGTGGTCAAGCTCTCTGTGGAGCAGACCAGGAGGGTCACTCCATTCCCGATTGCAATTAGGATAATGTCACTGTTCCCTGTCAAAGGAATGGACCTTGCCATGGGTTTTTCATTTCACAGAGCTGTTCCTGGGGATCCAGGAGCTGCTAACAGGCTTTGCTCCAGGTGTTCTCTCCTATTAAGCTGGTCTTAATCTTTGCTCTCTGTCTTGAGTTAAACAGGCAGCTGCAAACTAGAAGAAAGGAAGTGGTTACTCCAATGCCTATGGGAAAGGCATTGATGTTGCAAGAGGGCTTATCAACAACTTCTATATGTACAAAATTCATGGAATGGCTCCCTCCCCAGGGGCTGGAAAAAGCTAGTTCCCACTTCTGCTGCTTCTGAGACTGACTGTGCAGAGACTTCTGATGCAGTAATGTCAGTCTGCAGTATGGTAGCTTTTAGGAAATGTGTATCTTGATAAAACCCTCAGTGGAAGTAGAGCTTGCAACAGCAAAGACAGACATTTGTTTTACAAATGGCATAGACTGCTTTCTTATTTTAATTCTACCTTTCAGAACATCTATAAAATCAGGGGTGAGGAGATGTTTCTGCAGTAACTCCTGCAAATGGAGACATTTGCAAAGTGGCAGCTGCCCTGACAGTGCTAACAGCTGTGTCTGCCACCAGTTTGTACACTACTACAAGCTCATAAGCAATTTGGGATTGTGAGTACTAGAAAAAGAGAGAGGAAAAAAGCAAGCTGCCTTCTCTTAGGTTTTGAATAATTGTTGCTGCTTTTAAGTAGCTTTTTCCACCGGAGTTCAGTTTTCTGGGGGCACTGAAAAACTCCAGCTGAATATTGAAATATGCAACACTACCTTTTCTCAGGAGTAGTGCTGGAAATAGCCTTTCTGTTTCCAGATGAGAAGTTTGACCATCTCTGCCCCTCATGGTGAGAAGAATCAGGAGCTGCAGGTTCAGCTACTCAGTCCACTCATCAGCTCTTTGTGTGCTCCTGGCATGAGGGCTACTGGCTCTGCCTGCCAGGCTCTCACATCACTGAGAAACATTCCTGCCTTCTACTCATACTACAGTTTAGAGGAGGACATCTGCATCCCCAAACACAGGGAGAAATCTTTCATGGATAGGGAGAGGCTTGCACCCTAGTAGCAGAGCAGGGATTGTTGCTACTTCCCACTGCCATTAGCAGCAGGAACTTGGAAGCCCAGTGGTTTTGACTGCAGGAAATATTGATACACAAAGACTTCACCGTCTTCAAGGGGATGGATGGGCAATCAAGTGTCGTTTAGAGGAAATTAATTTTGGGCTCAGACCCCCAGGGTCAAATAGTGGGAAGCTGTGTACTTAAGTTATTGTGTGGCTCTGGTCTTTCTGTGTGTTTGCACATAAAAAACATGCCAGAGTCAACAATACAGCTGGTCCTAGGACCACTAGAGATCTGCCTGTGGATTCTCTGACCTCAGCAGAGTCACAAGGGTTTGACCAAAGCCAGTGGGAATTGTGCAGCCAAGTACTGTGGCATCAGGTCAGATCACAGGAGACCAAGTACTTTCCTGATAGTATTCCAAAGTTATCCCAGAGAGATAACTGCTCAGCCACATTTTTGGCGCATAAGTCAGAAGATACAGGACTTTTTCAATATAAAGAAATACATCTGCAGATGAATTTGGGCAGAGTGCCATTGGACAATCTCACTGGCCTCTCATTTGCTGATAAATGACAACTGACCTGGTAAAATTTCTTTCTGTGGTGCCTGTGCCTTCCTCTCCTTTCTGTTTGGTTCAGGCCAGTTTCTTCATTGTCAGTGAAGAAACACGGACATGTTTAAAGGCTGCTCTAGCAACCAGCTCACTGCAACTGTACCAGCTCTTGCTTATCCAAAAATTGATACTTTAACTGCAGATTAGTAAGGTCAGCTGTATTGCATATTGAGTCTATCAGGGTTGGGTGCACACAGAGATAAAAACTGAATGATGAGACTGTCAGGTTCAACAGATACTGCGTGAGAGCTTTCCTACAACCAGTTGTATGGGGAAGGAATATGGCGACTTTATTGTGTTAATGTGGCTTCTGTCTCCTCTGTTCTAAACAACCCTATATGAAATATTTTTATTGGAAAAAAGTTATTATTTTTTTTAGTTCCAGAGTCCTTTAGTAGAAAGAAAAGTTGTACCATGTTTGTTCAATATAGAAGTATTTTCTCAAGAATAAAATCCTGCCATTTTAGAAGTAAACATGAATTTCCAAAACAAAAACTCCTACTGATGTCAGTAGGGCCAAGTTTTCCACTCTATTTATCCCATGATACACAAATATTTAAAATATTTTAAAACATGGTAGAATTTTATTCTTTGAAATTTAATTAGAACCTGCTAAAGCAGACAGTTCAGTGAAATACTTAATCCACCAAAATAATCTAAAACCATGTGCTTTTCTAATCACCCTAAAAGGGTCAGCTCTGCATACGGTTTCCAACGTATTTGGACTGCAAAATGTTTCTTAATTTATGTTCTTTGGCTTTTATCCAGCATCTTGAGCCTTCAGTATTGTATTGGTGCCATCCTGAAGACATCCAGTGCTTTGTTCTCCACAGGGATAGCTGTGGTCTGAAGTTACAGGTCTTTGTGGTTTGGAGTACACACAACTATGCCAGGGTACAGGAAATTATTCCATAGTTCTACCAATAGTTTCAGTGAGGCAGACTGTACTTTGTGTCTGAATGCAAAACTCTACATATGTCCATCAATATAAATAATCCTTCTTTAGCTCTACTTTGGGAAACACATTTACGTTGATTTTATCATTTAAAGGTCTTAGACCTTGTCTAAGTATGCAGAATTAGCCAGTCTAAAATAGCAGCTTTTCTTGGACACTTCTATTAACTTAACAATAGCAGGATAACTCCTTTATTCTCTCATAGGATAAGACTAACTTATGGGATACAACTACTTACCTTGTAGGATAAAGACAACTTGTTAAAAAAATGGATATTCCACCTGCAAAGTTGGAGTTAATTACTTTTACTTTGGTAGAGAGGGTTTCCCTGAGGAGCTGGAAAGTGCTATGCCAGGCAGCTTTGGGAAGGGAGTGATGGGGAGGGAAACTAGGATGTTTTTCTTGACTGTACCTGAAGATATGAACCCTGAGTGGCTCATCACGGCAATCCTATACCTCTTCTTTGGACCCACTTCTTCATGCTCTTTTCTGTGTCATTTCCAGTTATAAAGCTCATCCTATGTAAGCAACATATTTTGTGGGTTTTCTTTTTTTTTGTTGGACCTATCCCAGCTCAATCTCCAAGTGTATTTACTGAGGATGTGAGCTCCCTGGCTTCAGTGTGTGAAAGTTTAGGTGCCTCATCACTGAGCCCAGCCCAGTGTCATTTCATGCTGGTTTAATAGCAGATTACACTCCTTTAATATCCTGGAGCTCTGTCCCCAGTGCCCTTCAGGAGCTTGTTCCTCAGTTTTCCATCGGAGCATCTGCAAATCTGCCCTCTTGCCGAAAGCCTAATAATGTGTGAGACACAAAAGAAAAAGAAGTCCAGAGAAGTTTTCTGCGTCAACACTAAGAGAGGACCGCCTTCCCTATAGCTAAAGAATTGAGTAAAAATGAGCTATTTTTTTTTCTGATAGATTGAAAGATCAAAAGAATGACTAATTGATCAAAAGAATGACTAATTGACCAAGCCTGAGTGGGTCTAATTGACTTCAGCCTTAGACTAACTCACTGTTCTGCACCTGTTTTGAAGAGCTGATTCACAGCTTGATCCCTAGCTCTCTATTGACTTTAGTTTTTATAAGGACTCACAATTTCAACTGAAATGGAGCATTTCTTGCTGATTTTGGTGAATTTCATTGCAGTGCCTTGTACCTTTGATAGTGTTTTAAATAATTTCTTAAACTTCCCAATGAAGCGTTATAAAGCATTATTGAGTACATCTGACTGCTAGCAAGGCACCGAGGAATATACTGTAGGCCATATGTAGAACATGGGTATCACACAGAACAAGGCCACTTTGAAGTAAACAAATGTCTAAAATTCCCATTTTACTTTTTTTTTTTTTGTTTTACTCAGTGTGGAGAAAACAGCTGCATTCGATTCTCTGCTTCAGAAGTATCCAGTTTTCAGTAGTCCAGTAATTTTATCAGCCTTTTGTATTTTAATACTTCTAGACTTGTAGCTGAAAATGAGAATCTATTTTGGTCTTAGGATGATTTTATAGGATGTACTCATGGCCTGAGAGCTTTCATCAACAATTTCTTCTTTTAACCTTATTCCACATGATGCATCCCAGTCTTATTTAGCCTGTGTGTTCTCAATACATGGAGAGACTTTTGAGTCCAACCTGACAAAAAGTATGTAACTGATTTTAGGGAAACTTTCAGATTTGTTTGTCTTGCCAACATCAACTTGAACCTGCTGTTCTCTCCTCCGGGTTCTGGGTGCAACAGGAAGACTGCAGCATCCCTTAGATGGGCAGTATGCCTCAAAGCTTCCCTTCCCTTCCCTTCCCTTCCCTTCCCTTCCCTTCCCTTCCCTTCCCTTCCCTTCCCTTCCCTTCCCTTCCCTTCCCTTCCCTTCCCTTCCCTTCCCTTCCCTTCCCTTCCCTTCCCTTCCCTTCCCTTCCCTTCCCTTCCCTTCCCTTCCCTTCCCTTCCCTTCCCTTCCCTTCCCTTCCCTTCCCTTCCCTTCCCTTTTCCTCTTATTTTTTGTTTTCTTCCTCTCCTCTATTCCATCTTCTTTGTTTTTCCAATCACTGCAGTATTTTAACACTTCTGTGCACTTACAGAAAAACAGGTCATGGTCTGGTCTTCAGGATTCTGTGAGAACTGACAAATTTGGTCAGGGGTGAGATTGTGCAAATGCTGTTAAAAACACCGCTTTTCATGTGGCAACATGTTCTTTTATACTGGAACACATCCTAAATTTTCACACATGTGCAGGAAGTGAAATCACACCTTTTTTATGGCAGAAACAGCTTAGCACAGTGAAATGACAGCTTTTGCCTATAAAAGATGCCTTTAGTTTTTGTGGAAACCAGTGAATTACTTGAGGCAAAACCACAAAGTGTTTCATCAGCAACACAATGGATTTTAATGCAGCTCTTCCTTGAAAAGAACTTGAGGAAGGCAGAGATCAGGAGACACCACCACCAGGTATATCAGCCTCACAGCCTAAATATGCTGTACAAGGTTTGAGTGCTTTTTCAAAAGACTTTTAATTTAATGGTGTCTTCTAAGTCTTCCTTTTCCCTTCTTCCTCATCTTCAAAGTCTATTATTTCCTCTCCTTTGATCCCAAAATTTCATCCCATGGTATTTTTAACTCTCCCTGCCCCCACCAAACTGATTCCCATCCCCTCTCCCTTCCACATGTGGCTGCCCAGCCGCTCCGTCTGCTTCCCACTACCACGGAGGGAAGCCAAGGACCGTGCAGACTGCAGGCATGGCTGGAGCTCTCTGATGTGCTTGAGTGGTACCTGCACATCCTGAGTTAAACACACCCTGGGCTGTGTCCTGTCTAGAGGGATATTTGGTAACCCTGCCATCATAATTTTATTGCTTTCAGTGGGAACAAGCGCTGCAGCAACTGGAGGAGCAAGGAACTTACTTTTTGTTGGGAAAATCATTCTGTAGAGCTCATAGCAGGATATACAACTAGGAGGGAAATGTATTTTAATTTTTCTTCTTCATGGGGAAGGAGTTGCAGGGAGGTGAGATGGGTTGCCATGAGTTGCTCTGCTCTCTCCCAAGCTGCACCATTCTCAAACATATTTTCCTTTCCCTCTCCCTCCTCTTTAACATCTGTGTGTGCTTGTTTTGCCTTAGGCCGCAGAGAAACCTGTAGATTTGGAAGAGGCTTACCATTATCACTCATGGGGGAGCTCTCAAAGGAGACTGCTAGAAGCCCTCCAGATGCTTTCAGCAGGAGCCACAAAAAGTCACTGCATGCCCTCAATGGGAGGCAGAGAAATTTCAGTTTCCATGCTGATATTGAGAGCTTAAACTGAGGCACAAGAGCACTGAGAGGAGAAGCACAATTCGCAGTAGCTGAAATACAAAAGTAAGTCAGTAAGTAGTCAATGAAATGTGTGCATGCTCTGTTCCTGCATTTGCAGGCACACACGTGTGTGGGAAAGGGTGCAAGTGAAACAGGCATTCGTACAAGTTTCTAGGCAAGTTGAATGCGCTGGAGTTGAACTGCCTGTTTGTTGAAGGAGAGGTTTTAAACCTGCCTGTAAGTCCAATAACCAGCTTTCTAACCACACACATCCCACACCTACATTTTTGTGTTCTGCAGCTTTCATGTTGGTCAAATAAAAAGCATCAGCACCACATCTACTTGTTTGCATTGAGGACCAATATATTTGCTTTGCACTTTAAATACTGTTTAGAGCTCTCTTTATGAGCTTCAATTAGGAGTTTGCTATGGAGGGCTTATTAGAGCAGTTTTATTGGTACTTTGACACATTTTCTTTGTTAAAAGCTAGTTTAGAAGCTAGTTTAAGAAGCTTGTAAATGGGAGCCACAGTGAGGTGTCTGTTCCACTGACAAACACTTATCAACAGGCCTCCCAAAGGCTTCCTCACATCACCTGGTCCACCCCTGTGGGAACATCTGCAGTGAACCCCAGCATCTGCCAAGCACTCAGGAAAGGGAGTTGCATGCAGACCTCAGGGAATAAATATTAATTATGAGGAAAAAAACAATGCCCAAGCTGGAATTTTTGCATTTGATATAAACTTAGGATGTATGAGACATCCAGCCCATGTATCCAGAGCAATCAAGTAAAAAAAACCACAAAAAGATTACCCAGACTAGTTTCACCAGCAGAAGCAGAGGTCAGGACTGGGAGTGACTAAGCTTTCCTGCTACCCAGGTATTCCATCTGGGGCTTAGGCTGAAGAAAACCACAGCATTGGGCCACCTTCTTTCCTGGCTGTGACCTGGGGAAAGTCTCCTCCCTTTTGTTCCTGGATACCCCACACCAGGGCAGACAAAGCTGAGAAGATCCTTTCCCTGGACAAAGTGCAGTGGAGTGGAGAGCAGCTAAGGGGCCATGTCCATCCTCATGTGTCTGCTTGCCTCTGGAGCAGAAACCACTTGCTAGCCTCTGTTTTCTTTTTCAGTATACTTCTTGTTTTAAAGTCACCATTGTGCTACTGAGGAGTGTCCTCTGGGAACAGGGAGAGATACTGCAGCAGAGGAAGGGATGTGAAGGTCTGCCTGAGAGCACTGCCCACCTTGAAAAGGACCTACAGCCCCTCTCAGGTGGCAGGGCAGCTGAAACTAATAATTCGTGCTTTGGACTCCCTCTAACATACTGTAGCTCTATTTGGATGTGGACACCCCATCACCCCAGGCTCCCTGCAGCTCCTGGCTCCCCCAGGCAGGGTCCCCCCTGCAGCTGGACACCCGGCTGAGCAGCTGCCCTGTCAAAGATCAGTGACTGCCACGTCAGCACCACTGCCATCCTCCAGCCCCAAAGCATTGTCTATCCCCCAAAGCCACATTTCTGCAAATGCCTGCAAAGCCCCTGCCCATGAGGGTCTCACCTCAGAACCCCAACTATGACTGCTGAAGTGAGCTTAGGAGGAGGTGGAAAGTACCTCCCACAGATCCCTCAGGGAGTGCTATGGAGTATCTAAACAAGTCTGTTTCATTAGCTACATTTCTATTTTCCTAGGAAAAGTATGCAAGTAAATATTTTCTCCAGACTTTTTTCTTTTCTCTGCTCTTTTTCTTGGCTCCCTTTTTCCCTCTAAGCCTACAGTACATCACTCATGATGACTTAAATAGTGAAAACTGTCTACAGTTTATCTAAGGATCAAACAGCTGTTGTCTTCACAGGCCTTTTTTATTAATATGAATTAATGTTTTCCAACTTATTTCCTACATTTCTGCTGGGAAGTATAACCCTTCCCAGAAGCATTCTTTGGCAGATAGCAAAATAATTTGAGTAGCAGATATATGATCTCATTTTTTTCTGGACAGATTACAAATTGGAGATTGGCTAAAAGTGGATGAACACAATAAGTATTTTAATCTTGCAGTGATTTCATGTGCCTAAATGCTTCAGCTGCCTACACTTTCCAAGCAATGAGCTGCCTCCTTAAGCACTTATACTCTCTCTAATTATGGAGGATACCATGGTCTGTATCTGTTGAAATGGAAGAGGGAGTAGGTTGTTTCCATTTGTATGTCACTGCAGAGGTCTCTGAGCATTAACCACTTGCCTGACCAGCATTTCTCAGATGAAGTGCTTTGGAAATGTCAATGTCCAAGTTCAACTCCACCCCAAAAGTCACAGTAATAGGTTGGTCTTGACAAGATGGGCTGATCCTTTTCTGCAGCTGGATCCTGCAAAGTGGGTCTGGAGGTAAAGACCTAAGAGTGCTACCTTAGAAATGTTCTAGTATTATGTTCAGACACAGTCTTTACCACTTTAAACTCCTTTAAACAGCTGTATGCAGAGTCAGTCCCTCTGAAAGATTACAGTTGGGCCTGAGAATCTTCCTGGGTTTATTCATATGAGCTTTATAATCTACATGTGTGTCACAGAGACTTTTGCCACTTGATGTACATGCTTTTGGAACACACAATTCTGGTAGTGACAAGTGAACCAGCACACTCCCACATCTCACTATTTCTGAAACAAGTAATTGTGCACATCTCTTCCACTGAGAACTTTGTACCCAAGGGAGTGATGGTCATCAGAGACACAGCAGATGCAAGAGAAACAGTTGACTCTCAATTACAATTACTTCTCCTTTTGGAGGAGGTTTAGAATTAATTTGCAATTGCATTTATGCAGTGTAAATATGTTGTTGTCTGTAAAGAGTCTTTCCATGTACGTTCTGTGTTCCTTAATACTCCTTGTTTTTTCTGTGTTTCTCTCTAATCAACTCAAGAATGATAAATAACTAGGAACACAGTGTCCTCTGCATCTCATATTATGTTTCAGTATAATGCTTGGAAATCCTGGAGTAGGTAGTTCTTTTTCCTCCAGTGGTGTTTGATAAGCAGTGTATATGAACCGAAAAGTTGATGGGAAAGCTCTCAGTGATCACCTGCAGCCTTGCACTAGATCTCCACTCTACCAAACCATGCAGAAAGGCTGATGAAATATTGGGAAAGTTGCTCTTTTCCTTCTGAAAAGTGACTGAATTCTGTTCAGGTATAACAGATACTGGTGCAGATGGGAGGCTCTGGCACTTGTGGAAGGTCTGTTACTGAGCCCAAGCTGGGCATGGGGCATGTTGTGACCAGCACTGTGCCATAGTAACTCAAACTGGAGTGATTTATTTAAATCTGTACCAATTTTGCACCTCAGTTCCTTTTTCTTTCTTGCCATTTCATATAATTCTCTCCAGTTTCCCACTTGCCTCCTTAATTATTTTCTTCCTTCAAGAAAAGAGGGCTTTTCTGTATGTAGGTGATAGGGGTAGCTGAAGGAAACAATACAGGATTTTGTGCAGTAAGAAGCCCATCATATTAGAGTGACCTTCACGAAACTGATTTCTCGGTGTCTCAATCTCCTTCAGGCCCTGCACATAGCTGCAAACCAGTGGCCAGGTTTTCATCAGTTTCTTTAATCAGGTTTCAAGACACTATAAAAACACAACAAAAATCATAAAAATTCCTTTTGTCTCAAACACATACCTTAGTAGTAAGGGATGTATCCCTAAATATTTCCTCAGGAAAAATTAATGAAGCAAATTAAAAGAAAAATCCTTTCAAGCTGTTCCAAACAAATTCATTTCACAGCCTTTTATCATACTTCCTTGCCATTTGGGAAATTTATTTAAGTTATTAAAAAATTCCCTAAAATTCTCAGCTGAAAAGTTGGCTTCTGTTTTTTCTACAAAGCTAACTCACCTGATTTGTCAGAACAGCTCGAAAATGAAGTGCTAACTGGTGGGTTTTATTGAAAGGAAACCAAGTGGAACAACATATGTATTTTCTTAGGAAACTAAAAAGCTCACAGTCCTGTGGTGTTCCTTGGGGTAAATTCTTTGTTATGAATTACAACCTGCTTACTGATGAGTTGTTAATAAAAAGTAGACCTGCTGGGCCATTATTTTTTTCCACACAGTATACCCAGTTTAGCTTTTCTTTTTTTTTTTTACGTTTTCATTAATACACTGAGTGTGAATAAATCTGTTTCCAATTTGTAATTGTTTTCCCTTCATCTGGACATTAATTTATTGCCAAATCTAACACTCTTCTATTTTTAATATCCCTCCAAACTGAAGAGCTGTTTTAAAAAGAAAAAGAAAGGGATTAGAAGAATGTAGGATAGTGGGAAGGATCTCTCTTTCTTTCCTCTTTCTTTTTTCTTTCTTCTCTCTTTCTTTTTATCTCTCATCTTTCACTCTTTCACCCTCTCATTATCTTCTTTCTTTCTCTCTTTCTCTCCCAGATCATATCCCAGGATCTGGGACTAGGAGAATGGGGCACTGTGGTTCTCTTGGGGCCCCACTGTGTTTAGAAACAACAGCCGCCAGCTGAACTCATAAGTAGTAGACAAAATGGTTGAAAGAAACACTGGAATCAAAGTAGAAACAGATGGTAACCTGAGGTGGCAGTACAACTTCATCTAATGTGGGATGGCGTTTTATTTATTTGATTTGTTTGTTTATTTTCTGGCTAAGCCTCTCTTTGCATGTGGGAGCTTCCTTCCTCACTCATTACTGCACTGTAATCTGGGCTATAGCAGCAAATCTCATTTGTTGAAGAAAATGAAAGGATTAAGCAGAAGGCAGTCAAATGCCAGTGTATTTCAATGGATATTATTAGCAAGTGGCTCTCTTTCTATTCTGGTTCTACGCATTTGAAAGTATTCACATGAACTGGGGACATGAGTCCAGCCCCTAATGATGGAGCACTACTATCACAGGCAGGAAGATTTGTAGAATCAGCATCAAAAAATGTGTCTCTTTTTCCAGCCTGTTTCTTGCCTCCTTCTGAGGAGGAGGATGTATGGATGAGAGAAAGGGGAAGGGAGGGTTAGGGGCTCCTAGGGTGTTTTCAGAAGCAGCAGCTACAGCAGCAAGCCTCCTGGCAGGCTTTAAGCTGTGCTTGTGCATGTAAGAAAAGATGCCAGGAGAAGGATGGAGAAGCATAAAATTAAAGCAGCTGAAGCAGCCCTCCTTAGATGCAGGGGATCCAGCCAACAGCTTGGGCAGGGTGGCTTCTAGGGATGCTGCATGCAGCCAGCAGCAGAGTCACTACCAGGAGCACCTGGGCACCCAGGATGTATAAGCCCTGTGCTGCTCCTGCAACCCACAAGTGTCCAGCTGCCCAGGAGGACCACTGCCAGAGAATGGGATGTTTGCACGCAATTTCTCTGTGGCCTTCCACCTACCACCTGCTCAGCTTCATAAAGGCCTTTTCCTTTGAGTTTCATCTCCCCCAGGAGCCCAGGCCATGCTTTTGAGGGGCAAAGAGTCACCAGTGGCCCTCAGGCTCCCTCAGAGTCGAGGGAATCACAGAATTACAGAATCATTAGGTTTGGAAGAAACCTCTGGAGATAATCCAGTCTAACCTCCCTGGCAAGGCAGGGTCACAGGTTATGCAGGAATGTGTCCAGGTAGGTTATGCAGCAATGTGTCACTAGAGAGGAGATCCATGATCTCTCTGGGCAGCCTGTTCCAGTGCTCTGCCACATCAATGTAGAGAAATTCTTCCTCATGTTGAGGTGGAGCTTCTTGTGGATTATGGCCACTGCTCCTCATCCTGTCACTGGGCACCACTGGAAAGAGCCTGGCAACATCTTCTGGGCACTCGCTTTTGACATATTTATGTTTTGATGCGATCCCCTCTAAATCTTCTCTTCTCCAGACTAAACAGGCCCAGCTCCCTCAGTCTCTCCTCATGAGAGAGATATTCCAGATCCCTAATCATTTTTATGGTCACCACTGGACACTTTCCAGGAGCTCCTTGTCTTTCTTGCACTGAGGAGCCCAGAACTGGACACAGCACTCCAGAGGTACACTCACCAGGGCCAAGTAGAGGGACAGGATCACCTCCCTCAACCTGCTGGCCACACTCTCCCTGATGCACCCCAGAATCCCATTGGCCCTTCTGGCTGTCAGGACACACTGCTGGCTCATGGTCAACTTGTCAGCCAACAAGGCTTCCAGGTCCTTCTCCACAGAGCTGCTCTCCAGTAGGCCAGCCCCCACCCTCTCCTGCTACTTGGGGTTATTCCTCCATAGGTAGAGCATCCTGGGAAGGGAGAGCAGTCATATTTTACCCCTTTGAAAACCCCCAGGTTTCCAGGCAGGAGGACAGGCACTGAAATAAAAACCTTTCTGGGCACCTAGGCTGATATTAATCAAGGCTAATGCTTAGGCTATCCCAAGCAGACACTCTCTGGGCTCTTGGATTCATCCCTGCTGTGAAAGGCAGGGGGCTCTGATGTTACTGACATGGTATTGTTATGCATCAAACACAGTCAGGACATGGATGAAAGTGCCAAAATAGATAATCATACGTTGGAGCTTACACAGCAATTGCGCCCACTACATGTACTAGTGCCAGATGCAGTTCTGTGATGGACTGGATGTGCTTACCCTAAAACTCCTGGCAGCAGTTGCAGGTACTTTTAACTGCTCAGATGGTAGCATGGTAGCACAGCCTACAAGACATAAAATAAAGAGAAAGGAAAAAGAAATAAGCTTTTCCTCTACTCCCACATGGCGCCAGTATTCAGTTCCCTGCTGTGGGGAGCAGTGGGGACCCAGCACATTGCAGAGAGCAGTTGCAGAGTTTCTTTGTCTCCAATGATTTTGACAGCAACTTCTGTTGCCTCTGCTCCCCAAAGATGCTGGTTTTCTCACTGTGTGAACTGTACACTTTGGCAAGCCAGAGAAACTGATGCAGACACATTTTATATCTCAAATATTTTTCTTTTTCTTTTCTTTTTTTTTTTTAACCACAGTTAATTCTTCCCTTTTGCCCTGGGTTATAGGACTTGTGTCCGGAAACAATAGGAGCCTAGCACCTTCCCATATGATCTCTTTCTTCGTTTTAGCTGCTTGTAAAAACCTATCTTGGTCCCTTGAGTCCTAAAGAGTAATAAGTCCATTGCCTCCACAATTGCCTACTCCATCTGGGACTCTCGTTGGGATTCAGTCCACACATTCAGTTCAGGTGGGATCTTCAGAAAAATCAATAACCAACATGTCTGGCAGCACTTTGCTGCATGGTATCTGTGTCCTGCTTCCTGGCTGGGACTCTCAAAATACTGATGTTCTGTTGAATTGGGTTTTTTCCAAGGTTTCCAGCCACCTTTGTTGCTTGGTGATTTTTTTTTTCCAGTTGACTGTAATCTATCTCTCATAATCTGTACAGAGATGGCCATTCTTCCTGCTTCGCTGTTTCCCTTCTAGCTGAGGCCCTGCAGTTTGCAGCGTTCAAATTACAGCCTTTGGCATTATCAGAGGATGCTGCTACTTCGGAAAGCTGCAGGAGACTGCAACCTGACAGTGACACCCTCTGCTGCTGCCAGAGTGCCGCTGCCATAGCACAGTGGATTCTGATCCCAGTGAGAGAGCATGGCTACAGGGGCCTGGGCCCCAAGGAATGCGGTGGATGGAAGCTATTGTTTTTCTAGGGTCATGTTTATACTGAAGCAGTAACACAGGGTGGTAGTCACCCACAAACGCTAAGCCAGCTTTAAACTTGCTTGCTTGGGTATTGGTAACAGCCTGCCTGAGGCAGCACAGAGCTGTAAACAGCACAGGCTGTAAAACTGCTGAAGGACCTGGATCTGCTCCATACTGAGCTTTTGGATACTGCTGCTAGGTTGGGGTTGAGGGCCCATAATGCAGGTCTATGTGGTTGCAGCTAATGCAAGGAGCTGCTGTGCAGCTGTTCCCCTAGGGAAAGGAACACAGCTCCATGCTGGACTGAAACTGCCCTTTTTACCCTATTCATGTGAATTTAGCCATTCATGCTTGGGGAAACACCACTGCTGTTCTTAGTGAGGGGAAGGTGAGGCACAAGGAGATTAATGCCTGATTTTCAGCCACACCGGCTCTCTCTACCTCTTGCTAATGGATATATAATAAAGCCTGGTTGGCACTGCTGAAGAAATCAAACCTCAGCTGACTTACCTAATGTCATAGAGGCAGTACCTGGAGAAGTACTGACCCTATAACTGCTTAGTCCCTTGTCAGTGGGACAGCTTGGAGACCATTTTTCCACTCTTCAGAAGCATTTCCGTTGAACAAAGCTTTGCCAGTGTTGAAAATGGCCTGATTTTGTGTAATTATTCATTCTGCTGAGGCCTGACTCAGTGCTTCTGAATGTTTTGGAACATGAAGGCTGCAGAAAGCTGTTGGTCCATACAATAGAGAGTTAATGTCTTTGCTTATGCAGAGCTCCAGCTTTTTAAGTGAGGCTGTTGATGATTCTGGATTTCAGTTTCCCCTACTATCACACTTGTTTCTCTTTAAGGAGTGGGAAGGGTGAGTACTGAGGTCCCCTGGAGAGATGGGGGCCCCTTATCTTCTATATTACTCTCTCTACAAGCAGTGATAAGCAATTGCACTTTTGCAGCTCTACCGCCAAATGCTGACATAATCTCAGCCCTGGACACGCTGTTGCCACCAAACAGCAACAAATATCACCACTTTTAACTTGTCCTTTTCCTCTATTCCAAAGTCTAAAGGGCATTCTAAACTGTCCATTGAAGGACTGAGTAGCTCTCCAGGCCTGTGGAGAAAGTGTGTGAGTTGGCTTTGGAGGACCTGAATTCTGCCATGTCACAGCAGGGACAACTTAACAGGGCTGCTCTTCCATGTAGGAGAGGATGCCTCTTTAATGCTGCATCCATGCAAATTCTTTAAAGATGTATTGAAATTTTGAATGATCTATAATTTTATGCATGTTTACATTATATGCAGATACAAAAGAAAAGGAATCAATTTAAAGAAAAATAGCTTTAGTTTGATTGCTTCCCAAATTATTTGAAGCTGACCATAATGCTTTTTACTAAACATACAATGCCCAATATGTGGGCATTTCTTCTTTAGAAATTAGTCTTTGCCATAATTTAGAATAAAATAATATGTTAAAATAAAAAGATATATTTAGAAAAAAAAATGAAATTGATCCTAAGGATCTAGCCCAACTCCTTGTCAGGTTGAAACTAAAAAAGTATCATCCACAAATATTTGCCCCTTGTGCATTTATATTCATTAAATAGTGGTTGTGTGTTGATAACTTCATATTTAGGAAATTTTCTTCCATCTAATAACCAATTAAAACATTCATAGCTGATTTCTTCTGGTACTCCTTCCATGCTTCTGGAGAATCAGGCTCATTGTCTCTTTCAACTTTTTTTATAATTAGACTGTCTTTTTGGGTCTGTCTGTGGTCAATACTTAGCACAAGGTCCATGGTGAAGAAGTACCATTGCTCTATGGCACTGCAGAGAACTCCAGTTTAGCAGATTTAGAATAGAACAGATTTGTCCTGAGGACCACTGCAAAAAAAATTTTGTGAGTAAAAGGTGAAGCACAGTATGGCTATTCCGTTGCTTAAAAAGATAAAAAAAAAAATCTTCAAATGACCTGAATATCAAAATGCAACTTGTCTGGATATATTACAGGGGAAAAAATCAGCAAGAATACAATATAACACAATGAATTACATTTTTCACCTCATCTATCCTGTGATTAATGTTAAAGGTTAAAGATACCTGAAGGATAAAGAAAAACAAGAAACGTATTATTTTATTACTTTATGCCTTTGTCAAACTCAAAATATTCTTGACCATTGAAAATCCAAGACACTTAGTGTTCAACAAATAAGTCACTGGGGGAAAGTTCTGCTTGCAGAGGTGTGTTATTCTATTGATTTTTAGGTGGATTTAATGTTAGCATTTATCTAAGTATCATCAGAACCTGAAATCACCCACACAGTTTCCTGTCATACCATTCTCCTGTATCCTGGTCCATGCCACATAACCCATTTTACATTAATCAGCCTTCCCAAGTTCTGATTCATAAAATCTTTATGAACTGCAGGCGTTTGCAACACGTGATATTTAGCAGGAAAAAATTATCTGGGATAAAAGAATTTGAGGCTTCTTTTTTTTTTTTTTCCAAATAAATATCTATATATTTTCCTTATGGTCATGCTAGACTTAATGAATCTGATCTTATTTCATCTCAGGAGCAAAGATGTTTTAGGATGGTTAACGGAGAAACTTGGCTCAGGCCACAGACTCTGTATGAGAATTTGATGATTATTAAACCATAGAAACTGAGTGGAAACTGAGCTTTAGGTGCCACGAATACTGCAGAGCAGATGGACTTGAACACAGAGGAATAACTCTCCCTGCACAGTTTCTGAAAATTAGACTCTCACACCTGCCTTTGTAGTAGTTTTCCTGTATGGGTAAGACAAAATAAATCAGAAAAATATTTCCAAAGGCAATTGTAGCAGCAGGGCACTGAAGTGTCAGTGGAAGTTAAATGGAGTAAGCAAGCAAGTTTGGACCTCTGAGATGCAATATCTGTGTCCCAGGCCTCCACAGCTGAGGAGGTTAAAATTCTTATGAACTTTGAAGCTATTTTTCCTTTTTAATAGAGCAAGCAGCTTTTAGAAGGAGTTAACTGAACAGCAGAAATGTCTGGAAATTAAAGATTTCCATCTTGTGCAACAATGCGGCATGTTAAAAAAGATTTCACTCTCACTGAAAGGAAAAATCTCTCATGAAACTTCTGGCAATTTTTCCCTTTAAAGAATGTCAAGATAATTTCTTCTGACTTCTAAAAAATGAAACAGAGCAGCCAGCTACCCCAACACAACTTCCTCCATACAGGTTGTCATGGTGCCTAAGTGATCTGTGTGATTTGGATTCCAGGGGGAATTATCTCCTTCTTGAACTAAAATGAATTGAAACAGACCTGAGATAGCTGTCCTTGTCAAATATATTTACATGTATTTACACTGTTAATCAGCTCTGCTGGACAACAAAACCAAAATCGACTTTTTAACTTGCAGGTCTCCAGACAACATCTCCAGTGTGGTTGACAGACTGTCTCTGCTGGCTCCTATATTGCTTAAATTGCTCTCTAGGTACGAAAAGCTCTTGGCTAAAAGTGCTTATCAGGGGGACGGCAGAA
This sequence comes from Lichenostomus cassidix, assembly GCF_008360975.1. NCBI lineage: Eukaryota > Metazoa > Chordata > Aves > Passeriformes > Meliphagidae > Lichenostomus > Lichenostomus cassidix. Next base: position 77,946,365 of record NC_139483.1, read on the forward strand.
CTGCATTAAAACATAAAAAACAGCCAGCCTCAACAGTTGCCTCCCTGATACCTGCTCCAAAAGCTTTATATAGTTTATAGATGCTTTTTGACCTGACCTGCTCTGCCTTGAGGGTGTAGACCTGGTCATGGAGCCCACGATTGCCTCTGTCTTCTTTGCAGAAACAATGTGTTGCTGAGCTGCGCTCAGTTATGATCTGCCACAAGTAGAAGGACTTTCCCAGAGAGCCCATCCATCCGTTACCTGTCCAGGTGGTTATTCCTGGCTAGGTGTAACATGTAGGCAGGAATCCAAAGTGAACAACATCCTGTCTCTTTTTCAGATAATTTCTCCAATTTGCTATTTCTGTCCTGCAGATTTTCCCACATTGAAATCTTCAAAATATAACACCAGATCATGAAAGAATGTGCAAATGTTGCTAAGCTCAGGACAGACTCTTAAAGAATACCAGTTTCAGAGTAAGTTAAAGGTTAACTATTATCTGAGGACATTGTTCCACACTTTTTTACATTTACTCAATACTGATTTCATCTAGACCATGCTTCTGTCCTTCAGTTATGTGGCAGTGTCAAAAATCTTGTTAAATCACATTACACCTACATTTATTAGCTCTTTTCTATCCATCCATGATGTCTGTTACACTGTCAGAGAGGGAAATAATTCAAATTGATTCAGTGTATTCAAGTGTTACTTGCATTGTTAACTTCCAGGTTCTTATGAATTATTTTTATTTGTTCTGGTCCAGTTCTGAGAATTCAATACAGTGTGTGGCAGCTATGATTTCAGCTTTGTCTTTTAGAGACAGGAATGTTTCCTAGCCTTCTCCCTCCTCTTGATCCTCACCTGAACTCTGCAAGTTTTGCAGTGTATTTGCAACCAGTAACACTTTGAGAGCACTTTAGCCAGATACTTTAGAGTAGAGGTGTGGCTGATCTGAAAGGCTCTAATTTATGTAAGCACTCCCTTGTTTTTTCTTCCCACACTCTAGCAGATCTTACTTCTGTCTGCTGTGCTGTATTTAAGCCACCCAGTATAGTAATTATTTTCAATGAAGGCTGAAGCAAAAGAGCTTTGGGCCTTCTGGAGATCATTCTTCAATACCTTTCCTTCAGTACTGTGGTGATTTTGCTCTTACAAAGTGACTTATACTCATTTTGTGCCTTTGCCTTCCTGATTTTGTCTTTTATTGTCAAACTACTTATTTTTGGCTTTAGTAGTCTAGCTTGGTTTCCACTGCTTGTGTGTATCCCAGTGTTTGAAGTCAAGAAAGAGCTTGTGGTGTAATCACTTTGGTTTATTATCATTGCTTCTTCTTCACCTGCTTTGGAATAGTTTATGCATCTACCTGCAATATTTGCTTCTCAATAAAAAAAAAAAAAGAAAAGAAAAAAAAGTCAGTTTTCCTTAACTCCTTTTTTACATAAGATGTCTTTACATAAGAACTTATCTGCCTGTTCTCTGAATATATTGAGAGCTGTGTCCTTGAAGTCCCCTTTTTGGTCCTTCATGAACATCTGCATCCTTTTCTACTAATATGCCAATCATCAGTTATTAGGGAATTTTAGAACGTTTTGGGTTGGAAGGGACAATAAAGATCATCTCATTCCAACCCTCTGCCATGGGCTGGGACACTTCCCACTAGACCAGATTGCTCAAAGCCCCATCCAACATGACCTTGAACACTTCCAAGGATAGGACATCCACAACTTTTTTGGTCACCCTGTTCCAGTGCCTCATCTCCCTCTCAGTAAATGATTTCTTCCTAATATGTAATCCAAATCTGCCCTCTTTCAATTATCCCACCATAAGCATATTTTAAGCCTATTAATTTTTGATCATGACATATATACTTCCATCTCCTCTTACTAATCTCAATATTGACACAACCCCTAGCTCACACACACTTGCCTTCACCCCTCCTATGATCCTTTTACACACAAATCTGTGAATTTGTATTGAAATAGATATTGGAAATCACTTCAATAGTAATAAAAATTGAAGGAATTATGTCAGATATGTTTTGTTCAGCTTCAGATGAAGAAAAAACCTTGCAGAAACAGGACAGTGACACCCCCCACCCCCCCCCAATGTGAACGGGGTTCTCTTCCTGGGATAGAGTTTGTGCTGGAAGCACGTGATATCCTGGCAGTAACACAGCAAATGTCCAAGAGGGAAATGACACGTTAAAACGAAAAGACAAACACATTTTTCACCCTGACAGACAGCTGGCTTACATCTGTATTTTCACAGGCATCAGCAGTGTTGACTGTTATTGTTAAATGCTCAGATACTGCACTGGAGTGTCAGAGGGCCTGAATTCTCTGCAGTGCTATTGCCCACATCTCAGACATCCTGAAGTGATTAATGGGCTTTGGGGTCTTCCCTCCAGGACGCCTTAACGTCAAAAAACACTGGCTGGAAAGCAGGACGCCGTTGGGGTGTCTCATGTCAGCACCGCATCCACAGCAGAGCTCGCTCCCGCTGGCCAGCAGGGCGGCTCGGGACGGGACGGGACCGGACGGAGGAGCGGGACGGGAGCGCACCTGCAGCTCCGCCGCCCACGCCCACCACTGCTCGCCCACGGCCGCGCGGGAGGGCCCGGGGACGGGGACGGGAACGGGAACGGGGACGGGAATGGGGACGGGAATGGGGAGCGGCAATGGGAACGGGAACGGGGACGGGAGCGGCAATGGGAACGGGAACAGGAGCGGGAGCGGGAGCGGGAACGCGGCCCCGCCGCCCGAGCCCCGGCGCCCAGGAGGTGGCAGCACAGGGGACAGCGCTGGGGGACAGCGCCGGGATGGAGCGGGGCGGAGCGGGGTGGGTGTGCGGGGCGGGACACCAGTGGCTGCCGTGACGCCGCGTTAGGAGCGGGACAAGCGCAGCCCGGCAGCCCTCGGTGACAGCTGGCGGGGGAAAGTCCCGTGGCGAGCTCTTGTGCAAGAGCGGCAATAGAATGCAAGTCTTTGGAAGGCCCTTGGACATGTTGGAGCAAAATGAAAGCACCAGCACGTATTTACAAAGTGTAGAAGTCCTGGCTCCGTTTGTTGCTCATGTGTTTCCACACAGTTGGAGTGAGTGTCCAGAACCTTCCCCAGCGCTGTCTTTTTGTCACCACAGGACAATACCGCAAATCTGGTCACCCCAGTGACTGTCCCTTGCAGCTGGGACAGCGGGCTCTCAGGCACGGGCGGCACGGCTGCTCTCAGCCGTACCGCCCGTGCTGGAATGGGTGCACACACAATCGGGACATGGAGGTGCTCAGCAAACATCTCCGTGAGATAAACTGAACACTCATGAAGAGTGTGTGCCACTGTTTGGGAGCCCCTGCCACCAAAGCCAGCCAGGACCAAAGAGAAGGATGTTAAGTGTCAGCACTTATGCCTTGCCCACCAGTCCGGGTCACTCCTTCTCCCTGTGTCTTGCCAGCGCTGCATCTCATGCCCAAGGCTCCTCTCTAACAGTGGGTACCATTTCTCTGTTAGGGTGCCAAGAGAGGTTTGTCTGGGATTATGAATTTTGGCTATGCTGTTGCTTTGATTTTATAATTCTTCTGCAAGAGCTTGAAGCAAAGGCAGAGGATATTTTCCAATCAGCCTCACCAAGAAAATGCCAAAACAAGCTATCTTGGCAGTTCAATAGCTGCACATGTGCCAAAAACTGTGTGATGAAATCGTTGCGAAAAATGTCAAAAAAGGGAGATGCACACTGAGAATAGCAGGTTCTGGGCTTATGCCCACATTCAGTTGTCCCATCTTAAACATGTCCTTGTTCTGCCTTTATGGTGCCTTTGCAGCAGGCAGTTAATTGCATTGTAAGGCTTGTAGGTCATGGAGTTATGGAGAAGCCAGAGTTTGATACAGCAAGCCAGAGTGACAACCTGCTGCCAAAGGGGGAAAGAAAGTCCAGGGGAGGCAGCCTCGGTGCGAGCCTCTGAATCTGGTCTGGAGGCACACCAACAACTGGTTTGGCCCCAGTTCATGCAGTGGAGGAGTGAGAACCATACTCTGCTTTTTCCTCCTCTGTGCTGCTTCCCATGGCTTCTCAGCACACGGCTCCAGTGCGGTGAGCTGCATACATTAAAAGGGTCTGGGTGAAAAATGAGTCCCAAAAGCTCTTCCCTTCCTCCTGGCCTCTGAGTGGGGGGTTAGTTTGTTCTACATCCTTCCACTCTGCGGAGTACAAGAGCATTAATGGATCCCAAAATGCAGAGTGACGCACAGTTATGTCTTTTTTCTATGCCGTAACAGATCTCCTGGGAAGCCCCTCTGTCCCTTGGCTTCTGAGCCCCAGCGTCCTCCCAGAGGAAGGATCTTTTTGCTTTCAGAGGATAAGAGCCATCACAGCAGGTTCCACATCCCCTGATGCTTCTCTGGCTGAAGGAATTTTCTTGAGAGCCATATCTGTCCCTTGCCATGAGCTAGCCAAGATGCTGTCTCCTGAGGGCCAGCACCATTTCAAGGGAGAAGCCCCATCCTAATTTGGAAAAGGAGAGATGCCAGCTCATCCTTCTTCAGAAGCCCACAGACTTCCTTGGCCCCTGGAGTGGTGAAAGGTGGGGACATTCAAAGTGTGCTGTAAGATGCTTCTGTTTTTTAGTGCCCTTGGAAGGGTTCAGATGTACAAGAGGCTGAGGGTCTCTGGGGAGGGTGGGATATTTTTATCTGTCACTTGACTGATGTTCGCTGTCATGTAGAGAGAGTTTGTTATTCTTTGCTGTATGGCTTATATTCTTTTAGGAACAGTGAAAGCTCTGAGTCTGGGATAGGTGCTTTTCCTCCATTCACACAGGAATAACAGGAATAATAACAATAATAATAGTAGATTAATATCTTTAGAGAAATACTCAGTGTTTCACCAGAATGCCCCATCTTCAGTGTAGCCACTCCATTTAAAAAAGACAGTCTTGTGTCAGCCTTTATGAAAAACTAGATTATGCAACTGGCATTATAGACCAGCAGTTTGCCTATTGTGAACTTGTGTAGCCCTTGAGAACAGTAGTTTTTGGCCCAAAATCAGCACATAACTTAGGCATATGCTTAGCTTTAAGCATGAGAGTAGTCATATTGAAATCGGGGGGTGTTCACATGTTTACAGTTAAATCTCAATCCAAGTGCTTTGCTGGATTTCATCCTACTGGGAACTGAGAATGCTAATACGGTTTTCAGAGCCTGACCCTGCAGAATATTAAATACAGCTGAGCTCACTAATTCCCACTGAAGTTAATGGAATTGAGGGTACTTGCATTCCTTGGGTGCATACAGCCCAGCACAGAATCAAAGCCCAACTGCAGCCACCAAGCTTGAGCTTCCTGAAGTCAAAGAATGATGCTCCTTGATTGCAGGTCAGATATGACCCACCAAACCAAACACAAGGACCCCTGTCTTAAAGAGGATGTTTCACCAGGAGCTTTTGGAATCCAGAGGACCCAAGGTTACATACGTGACAAAAATACATTGTATGACTGTAGGAAATGAAAAGAAGGTGTGGGGGTGACCTTGGAGGGTCCCAGTAACGTGGGTTTTTGGCCATGTTCATTAATTATGATCAGAATGTGATACTTCAGAGTAACGTAGAAGCACTGTTTCCTGCCTTGCCTTGGTATTTGTTAATTTGCCAATTTCTTGTAGCTGTTGAAGCAAAGTTTTGACATGGGATTTGGAAAAGGAGAACAGACCTGGCTGAAAGGACTGTATTTTGTAGATTTTATTTTTATGTTTATATTTTTATTGGCTTGCATGTAATATTATTTTTATATTTTTTATTGGAAATCGCAATTCTGATGAAGAAAAGCTCCAAAAGTTTTCTAACCACAAACTCAACCGCATACTTAATGTTTTTAAAACAGTCTGTAGAACAGTCCATCAATTTTTGGCAATCAAAAATGTTGTTGAACATTTTAAATATTGGTAAGAATTGAGTAAAAATGTATTCATGTTTTGTCACTTATTTTTCTCCAACTGTTTCAGAATATGGGCTGAAGCTGTTGACAACCCTCCTGAAAGCAGTAATTTTCTGTTTTTCTTTAACTGCCACTAAATAACATACAGGTTTTTCAGCCAGGAATAGAGGTTTGGATGGCTTTTCAGGTAGGTTTGGGCTGAGAAATCACAAGGAGATTGCCTGGCACAAGGAAGGCTGCAGTGAGTGACATGAGGGACAAGAGAGATGGTTTAAGGGTTTGATGGGGAAGAGGGTTAGATAGTAAAGAAGGAAATTGAAGAATTCAAAGAGGCATCAAGTTGCTCAGATTAGAGCAGTAGCAAAAATAATAATTTGGCAGCTCTACTGGAGGCTATGGAACATTTTTATCAGGGTGACTTTACAGTTGAGGGGACAGCTTCTCAGCAATAGACATTTTCTGTAGCAAAAAGAAAAGGCTTAATTTAGGGTTAGCTTGATTGACTCATTTTTTTTTTTTAATTTAAACAATGCAAACCATTTAATTTAAAGAAAGTTCATATAAAAGCATGGTGTATCACTTAGGGAAAAAGAGTGAGATGTGGGGCACATATCTCCCACTGTGTAATCAGCAATCAGCACACCAGGTTGCATGATAGAGAAATAGGGATCCATTTGGTGCCTGGTGGGAGCTGTAGGATAGCCATGAAGCGCTGTTCTTTGTTCCTTTCTGGGTGAAGTTCCTTGCTATACAATGTATATTTCTCAACGCACACTACATGCTCTTCCCACTGTACCATGCAGTAGAGGCAGTAAAGACCATGTGACACTGAAATGTATTTTCCTATGGATTTTGACTCAGAGCAAGCAGAATCTGCAAGGAAAAGGTAATGCAGCCTGACATTGGTTCTACTCTAAATAAAGTCTGCCAAGTAAATAAAACAAAATTCAACGTTTAGAATTTAGCGACCAGAAATGCTGAAAAGTTTTGCCTAAATATGTAGAACTTCAAATGTTAGTGTTCCCGAGGAAGTGCTTTTAAAATTTGAGCCATTTATCCCATTTTGGATGAAAATGAATGCTGGAATTTTCAGCTGGAAATTTTGCATTTCAGTCAAGTCTGAGCTAAACTAATGGGAAAAGAAATGGCAGGTCCTCATAATGAAGATATGAGGTGATGAAAACTGGATGAAAATTTTAGTAGACTACACGGGAAGTCTGCATGATTTAAAAATTGCAGAGAAAAGTACATCACAACTTAGGTAATATTCTTGTATTCTAGCCAAGAAAAAAAAGTGAAATAGCCAAAAATTCTCACCACTCTTGAAACTGCATATCAAAATCATGTTAAAAACACTGGAGAGTGAGAGCTGTCCTGGAAAAAAACTGATATGTTTTGTTCAGGCTGATACTGGAATCTGGAGGAGGCTTAGAGCAGAAGGATGGGATATGTGATGGTGTGAAGGGAAGCTGGACTGAAAAAGGCATCTGAAGAAATCAGATCTGAAGTCATGGGAGCAGGATGAATGCCCCAGAGAGGTGGGAAAAAAAAGGAGAAATCTGACACTGTGACCCTTTCCTCCTTTCCCATAGATCATTCTTTAATACAGATGGGCCTGAGCTTCCTCCTGGGATTTCAGCAGAGCACAGAGCAGTGTGGCATGTGGGTTCTGTGGCACTTCAGAGAGATTTGCACCTCTTACTGCTGTAAACACCCCCAAATATCTCAAATTCGTTCCAAGTTTTCTGCTGAAGGCAGCTGACCATGTAGCCCGATTTGTTTGTATGTCACAGATTTACTGCTCTCAATGGCAATCGCAAACAGCTGATCCTGGGCTTAACGAGTGTGGATAGAGCAGCCTGGGGGTGCACAACAGCATTGCTTGACTGGGATCTCTTTCCCTGGACTCTCTCATTCCCTCTCTCATATGTCCTGGGAATAATCTGTTCCTCCCAGACCCCATGATGACCGAAATGCCACAAGACAAGAAAGGATATTTGCACTTGCCTGTGCACTGTTGCCCTCTGCTTCTCCAAACCGCAGGGGCCACCTTACAATAATACTTATATAGGGCTATATATTTTCTTAGCATTGGACAAATATTAACTAATTAATACCCAGGACTCCAGTCGCCCATTCTGCTAGACTCTACCAGCCTCAGGCAAGTCATTTAACCTCTGTTTGTCTTACCTCTCCCATCTGCTATGTATTGTTTTTAATTGTCCTCTGAGAAGCCAAGCAAGTTGAATGAGATTTCAAACATGTAAAAATAACTTGCAAAGGATGATATGGAACGGCCTGGCTAAACTCCTTTTGGATCCTTTGAAAATCCAGGCTGTATTTTAGTATCACCACTATGGCTAGACTGGGCACTTGCCAGATCCCATTCATCTGTGACTTCAAGGGAAAAATGAAGTTTTGGCCAGGTGTACTTCAAATCATTGAAGAGGAGGGGTAGAAGAGACAGTATTTAGCACAAGACCAAAATACTGATGGGGGAGGTTGCTTAACCTGCGCTAGTCTACAAAGGAGCGGATCCAGAGTTCTCCATAAGGTGTTCTGGAGCTCTATATGAGTCATAGTGTGTGTTTATTGAGCAGCCCTCACTCCCTGGAACAGACAGTGAAAAATGCGGTAAGACTCTGGGGAGTACCTTGACAGAGAACCAGTCTCAGAGCAGACAAAAGTGCTTGGATTCTAGGTTGTACACTTGTCTTTGGCCTTAAGCTAGCTACAGCTTGGACCCCTGGGCCTGCCCTTCATGCTTAGGGGGAGCAAAGCTGGTGGAATGTGGGTGGTTAGTGTTGTGCTCATATCTGTGTGAGTACAGGATCTGAATGGGAGCTTGACACTCTGCCACTGGTCATAGATGAGTGGGGTCATGACATCAGTCTTGCACTTTGGCCCTTCTGGTCCAGAAATATATTTCCCTGGGCCATATGCGCCATGACAAAGTTGTGATGGTCTAAATCAGGTTTTCCAGGTATAGATTGCTGGGAGGAGAGGTGTGACCATGAAATTTGGTCAATAGAGGTGAAGCTAGTGGTGGTGAAGCTATTACAGCTATTAATCTGTAATCTGAGTCTCTATAGCATCTAGAGCAGCCTTGACGACCATCTCCTCTTCTGTACTGTCTAGTACTTCATCCAGCATTACATTTAGATCACTCCAATATGGGTTTTGTGCCTTGATGGCTAATTCAAACCACATGGCTACTATATATTCATATATGAAGCTATATATGGCATCAGCTTTCCCAGGAACATCTGTAGCTAATGGTAGAACAATGTGAATCCAAAAGCTCTTCTGATAGGGTTGACGGACCCTGCAATATCAGACATGAGTCCCTCCTCCCTGACTTTCTCTCTCCATGCAAGATATCCTTGACAAGTGGAAGCCCTTGTGATGGTAAATTGCTATAGCAGCTCTGTATGACTGGGGAGTTTTCCTCCAGTAGGGATCCCCACCTATGTGGCCCTCAAGATTGCTTTGCACTGCTGGTTGATGTTGCTCAGCATTCACAGACTGGGGGATCTAATCTGTGTCAGGGGAGCCTATTAGAAGGACATGCTGCTGCGCCTCTCAAGGGAGAAATATTGCAAAATGTTCCTAGAAGGTTTTGTTTGCTTCACCTGACTTTCCACTTAAGTGGAGCTTGCTTCTCACCATACTCTTGAAGAAGAGAGCTCAAGAGTCTTTTGGGTAGGCAGTGTCACTTTTTCAAAAGCTCAGCTTTTCCAACGCTGTTATTAAAAAATAGGAATGTAAAACTTGGCACTAAAATCCATTTCTGACTGAATGAAATATTTTTCACTGATTTAAGTGGCCTTAGGAGGGTTTTACAACCTGTATTGTTAAATGGAGGGATGAACATGTAGAATAACCTTGACCCAGCAAAGCAAAAGTACCTTATGTAAAAGGTTGCAGGCTGTATTCAGGACATTTAGGGGCAAGTTCATACACAAACATTCACAAAGCTGGTTTTACTTTTTAATGAAGATGGAAAACTGACCCTTTTAATGTAGAGTCTCTAAACTGGGTCATTGCAAGTGCATGTGTAGTATTGTAGGCTGTTCCTGGGCATAATCAATATGCACGTGAGAAAAGTTCTGAAATTGCAGCTTTCACAATGTGGTGAATTCTTGAAAGTATGGGAAATCTGCGTTTAAATCAAGGCTGCATTAGACTGTGTTTACAGCTGTTAATATAAACAAGGAAACCTAGCTACAGAGCTCACAGTGTGACTGCAACATCGTGTTTTCGTTACACTGACTGAAAACTATGCATAATAATCAGCAGATTATTTGGTGTTTAAATTCAAGTATGGATTCAGTTATAAACCTCTGAAGATGGATATTGAATTAAGGCTCCTTAACTCTGTCATCTTTTTGCAAATACCTAATAGTTAATTGTTGCTTATTCTTGCTTACAGCAAATCTGAAGTAAAAGTGGTTACAATTAAGAAGTAAAACACTGTAATTAAGAATCAAACCGAAAGTTAGCTCAGTGAGTGTGCTAAGCATGGAAAGAGGAGACTGACTAGGAAGGCATGCATTAGACATACACATTATTAAAACAGCTTTTCTTGATGTATGCAGCTTTCAGGGTGTCTACTGCTTAGTGCTGGGTGAAATTAAAAAATTTAGCCATGGAATCTGTGTTCGGCTGAGAGGGATTTGTTTGAAAGATTTATGTTTTTTTAGACAGTGAAATAGGCTTTAGGCTTTCAAACTGCATGGCTTCTCTAATGCTTCTATGCAAACATTTTTTGGGGAAAAAATAGCCAGTGCAGCTCCATTCCCTCTGTCCCAAACAAATAGTAAAATACTCTGGGAAGAAGCAGAAAGGTAATGAGGATATTTCAAAATTATTTCTGGCACACACATGACCTAATTTTAAGCTTGTGTGGTTTAAAGGAGCTTTTGTTTGAATGTAACACTTTGGCAGGAAAATGAGGCTGAAGAGAGGTGCTGAAATAGCACAAGAAAGCTGGAAAAGCTGCCTCTGAACAGCCCTGGAGAACACATGCTATGTAGTTTCATGTCCTTATCTGGTGGATCCTTGTCCAGTTTTACTCCTTGTGCTTCCCACTGGAAAACCCAGTTTGCAAATACTTCATATAATCATGACAGAAAAAGGCCACAAGGTGCTCACTGTCCTTCTGCGTGGGGTTGTGATCCCATGGTGTTGTAAGCATGTGCCTCGTGTCACTTGTGTGAGAGGCTCCTGTGTGTGTAACCAACTTTCCTAAGGCTTTTTAGGACCAAAGTCTTCTTGTGTCTCAATAGTTTTCAAGGTTATCTTGCAGAGTTCCTAATTGAAAAACATGCTTTTCCATCAATCTTTTTTAATGTATTGTCCTAGCTTTGTGGAGACAAGGGGTTCCTCCTCGCTCTGTGGCCTCCCCCTCCCAGCTCCATAACCACCCAAAGGTGTTGAGAGACAGGGGAACTTCCTTGCTTGCCAGCTCACTCTTAGCTCTGGCATGTAGCACGGCAGTGGGGGCTGCTGAGGAGGGGCAGGGACCCCACCAGGCTGAAAGTGTTGGCTTTGTGGCCATGACTAGATGGAAGTCAGAGAGGAGATATGTGCTGGAGGGAAGGGTAAGGTGGTTTGTGCACAAAGGGCTATGTGAGAAGATAAGACCAGATGCCTAAGCTTACTGGGCTTTCTAGCTCTTGATCAATCTCAGTGATTTATTCAGTGTTCTATGACTGAAGAGCAGCACTTTGCCCTCACTCATCAGAGCCCAGACCACCATCAGAATGGGAATTGCTCTTTTCAAGCTTCTGACTTCTACACGGGGACCTTCTGAGGAAAGTGCTGAATTTGCAGTCCCATTTCACAGTCAAGCTGCCCTTTAAGAGCAGTGAGGAAACCTCAGTGCATCTGGAGATGCAGTATTGTTAAATAACCTTGGTATCCAAATAAACGTTGCTTTTTGCTTCATTCTCCCCTGGGTCACCCCCAGGTTTTGCTATGCCCAAATCTTTTCTTCATGACTGCCGCTGACCTTGTTTCCTCCTCAGTGACAGATCTGATGGAGGAGGGATGTCCTAGGAGCTGGTGGAATCTGGAAAACCTAGATTCCCTCATGCTTTGACTGGGATTGTCTTCCATGACCTTTACCAAGACACTCCTTCCACCTACTGCTTCTGTCTGGCATTGATAAAAGCAGAACACATATTTATCTAATAAATGGTCTCTTGAGGATGAAATCTACCAATGACTGCAAGAGACTCAGTCGGTGTGTGGTGAAGACTGTTTAAGTGTATGGATAAAAGGCAGCTTTATGTGAAGGTTCTCCTGGTGGCTGCCTCACTTACTGCCCTTTGACTGAGCAAGCCCAAACATCCACATTTTCTGAATGAAAGAACTTAAAAAGAAGTCTCTGGAGGGAGTGAAAAGGTGAAAGCCTCCACAGGACACTCTGCGGAAGTACTTACTTTTTTCTAAAAGTATGGATTAAAAAATACAGGACTTTGGGAGAGATCAGACTATGTCCTTTCTGTCCTCTTAAGGGGGGGAACCCCATACATACCCCATACTCCAGCAAAGCATATCCTTGTCCCCCCTATCTTTTATTACTCCAAACATTGGCTATATTTGGTTTAGAAGTCAATTTTTAACTGAATTGAGAAAAGCCTCATGTGAAGGCAGCTCTGCTCTTCTAAACAAGCATGACCAGTTTCAGCATGCTGCTCTGAATTTCCTACTCATACACTTTTATACAGATCTGGCTGCTTCTGTGGGCGATGCTGATATAAAAGCACAGGGATGGCATGCATTGTTCTGATCCCCAGTCATGGGGTGCCAGAGCTGGGAGTTGCAGCTGTGCAATCACCCCTCTGTAGCATGCACATCTGAATGTGGTCAGCTACCAAATCCTCTTGTGAACCCAGCCCAAAAAATGGAAACCTTTTGTTTCTGAAATAGGCAAAGTCTTAAGACTTTTTCCAATGATTTCCCCGCACCCCCCCTACATTTTTTGGCTGGAGCCTAGTCACTAAATCTAACCCAAATTCAAAAATAGCTTTGGCTGTCAGTGGAGAGAGAAAGGCCTGACTCCAGTGTGATGTTCCAAAAATCTGGGGTTTTGTGTGAGCTTAAGCAGAGGGAGGTTGGTTTGAGTTTTTAATAGTGTACCAAACCTCATCCTGTCCTGACATTAGAGTTTTACTCAGAGCTGTTTCTCCTTTGCTGGTGTTGAATACCCAAGAGTTTTGACAAGATGTTAATAGTACTTAGTACGTACTTGGTTCACAGCAATTGTTGCTCATTGACATCTGAGCTGCTTTCTAAATGAGCCTTCCAAGTAGGCTCTTCATGACTAAGATTTTAATATTTCCCTCTATATTTTTTTTTGACAGATGACTTCAATGCAGAGGGAAAATCCTTTCTGTGTCCAGACTGCCAACTAAAGTAGAGGGGGGAGCAGTTTTTTATTTGCTTTTTAGCTTCAAAAGATAGTTTGATTTGACTCTTTCCATTACAAGTCTCTCTTTTTCAAATCCCGGAATTTCCTTTTCTAAAATTCTTTCATTCTGCAAATATCCATGTTTGGACTTTCTTAGCCAGGTTATTTTAATCAAAGTTCAAACCATGGGTTATTTTTTATATCTTGGATGCATGATCTAACAAGGATATTATACCTTCTGTTTGGATAGCCAGAAATTCTGTGTTCATTTCTGATTCACTAGCGCAGAAGCAAGGAGAGCATCAGCCTTCAGCAGGATGGAGGGTGAGATCCTAAACTTTTCATTTGTAAACAATCTCTTGATCTGTACTGTTAACTTCTGTGGAGTCATTTCCAAAGAACATTCTTAATTGCTATGAGCTGGGACAGCTATATCTGGTCTTAAGGAAAGCAGGGACACTCTCTAAGTACATTAATAAGGTTATAAAAGTTGTCTCCAGGAAGGAGAGAACAAGTGTGATGAATTGAGTTAGCAGGAAATGGAGCCAGCCACAATAGTTCTGGGAGACCTGTTCGTGGTCTCCCTCCCAAACCATAACCAACAGCAGCCAAGCGTGACTTCACTATTGTTTTTGAGGTAGCCCTGGTGAGTTTTTTACAAGGCTAGTGATAGGATTCCTTGGCATGCATCCTGGTCTCTGTTGCTTCTTTCATAGGAGGGGGACTGTTGGGTTTTCCCTGCTGTCTCCTGCTGCAGAAGTTGAACCCAGTTGCTAAAGCACACTGAAAGCACCCTGGAAACAGAATGTTTTTTCCCCTCTATATGGCTGTCGAAATTAGCCGGAGCCCTGAGCTACCCTACCAATGAGCTTGCATGTGCATTCCACAAAACCAGGACTTTGCACATGTGGAGCAGTTCATCACCACAAGCACATGAGTGTCCATGAAGGGAAGGATGGGATTTTTTTCTCAGTGGGAAGTGGGAAAAGCAGTGCAGAGAGACTGGCAGTGTGACCAAAACTGCGTGAAGAGCCTGTGTTGGAGTACAGCTTTGAAGGCACACATCCTTGGCTGAGTAACAGAGGACTGGCAACCCCTGTGCCTCTTGCTCTTCTCCTTCTTAATTCCTGGTTAGGATGGAGCCTGTGGCAGCCTGAACGTGGCTGTCTGTCTTGTGGAGATCCTCCTCTAGCTGCAAACTGGAGTGGGACCTTCATAATTCGCAATGGTGATGACTTTTGCAGACTTCACTGGCTAGTTTTGGTCAGTCTTAGAGGTCTGTTGTTACTCTATCACCTTGAACTGGTGACTGACTTTGAATGAGAGGGAGCAGTTTATATCCACTTACCCACTGACACACAGAGCAATAAAGCCATAAAGCTTTAAAAAGAAAGGAAGCCAAGTTTCTCCTGTATCTCTGTAGGTACTGCAAATCCTTCCGTGGCTGTAGAGTTTATCTTGTCTCCTCTGTTGATAACATGCATGTGCTGATGCCATCCACCCCAACCAGGCTGCTTTCCAATTCCTGTTTATTTGATTTGCTTTATAAAGTAATGTGTCAATTTGAAAATCATTAGGTATTCCTACTAGGAGTCAAAGACCACATTCAGAGTGGATTACATGCATGTTTCTTAAAAGTGTTAATGTGCTAATCTGCTGGTTACTTGATCCAGGCAAAATGCCATGATATTCCACATGAGCAAAATACCACGGTTCTTGGAGATTTCATATAAATATTACCCACTGTGTTTCCACATTTGAAGTGTTACACTTGTCTATTAAAATCAACAAGCTGGAACTAGTATCTGGAAATAAGTGATATTACTATTTTATTTATGAACTTCAGATTCAGATTCTTTTTAATAAAATATCTTACAAATAAGGAACAGAGCATGAATCTTGCTGTTATTTCATGTATTCTGTGTAAATATTTCAGCTATGCCTTGCAGCAATAAAAGCATATTATATACACTCCACATTACCATTGTGACCAATAAT
The DNA here is from genome assembly GCF_008360975.1 of Lichenostomus cassidix. NCBI lineage: Eukaryota > Metazoa > Chordata > Aves > Passeriformes > Meliphagidae > Lichenostomus > Lichenostomus cassidix. The sequence goes on from NC_139483.1 coordinate 77,961,682, forward strand.
GTTTGACTCACTGTACTGTATTTAGTCCAAAACCAAAACAGAGTCAGGGCAACACCATGGCTGTTTTAACAGTATGCTGCAAGTAAGGCATGCAATGAATAAGGCCTCACACTAAATAAGAGCTTGTTCATTATGAAGTTGCTTGGATTATAGAGTACTCCTGACTCTGTTAAAGAGGAAAAATTCCTTATTTGTGCTCTGGAACAGGGGTGGGATGAGGCCACACAAACAGTAGCTAGCCTGTGCTTTTGCAATTCACAGCATGGTCCCTGCTGTTTCTTGCAAAGCAAATGCGTGAATGGGAGAATACACTGACTTTTGGTACTGAGGGACCCTGCCAGTGTGTCTGCAGGTATTACCCAGACATGTCCAGAACTCTTTCCACTAGGGAACTTGGGTCACTTCTGCTTCTTTTGTTTTATGCTTAAGTTGAATTATTCCTCAAAGAGTTTGTCACTATAAGGAGCAAAGCCCATTACTGTGTCAGGATTTGGCTCTCATTGACTACCTCTGCTTATGAAAGGGAGCATGAGGGTGCAGGAGGTTCCAGCACTGACTGTGCAGTGTCTGACTGAGACCTTCCCTCCTATGAATATGGTGCCAATAGGGATCATTTTTTTTCTTTCTTCTGTTTGCTGTCATGCCATCTAGCTCAAGGTAAAAAAGACCTGTATATTTTCCAGCTCAACCTCAGATGGGCTTTTTTGGTGGAATTTGGCTTCTTTTTTTTTTAGCAAAGTTTCAGTGGGGCTGAATGCAGATGTAGACACACTAGTACTTCTGGGCCTTACAATCAGGGGCATGAAATTTATGTTGGTTAGAACTAGTGGGGGAAAAGTGTGTAGTTACTGATCTCATAATAAACTTGTAAGCTAACACAAGTTTAGCTATCTTTTCCTCCTTTTAATCTTTTTCAGAATCTTATTTTTAATTTTTATTAAAATGCCAGAGGAAAAAATATTTCTAGTTGATTTAAACTCCCTTCAAATATTTTTTCAGATCAATTCCAACTTGGTCTTCTCCCATCCGTTTAGACCATTGAACTGAAAAACCTCACATTTTCTCAGTGCTACTTCACTGACTACTATTATACACATACCCATCATTTAAGGCTTAAGTAGAAGTTGACTTATATGCATTCCTCGGGTATAGATTTCACTCTGTATGGCTGCCAGACACTTACATTCTTCTTATCAAGGGTATCACATGAGCCATAGGGAGACAATAGCCCATATATCTTTGTATTCAGTGATAGGGGCCTGGGCCTGCCCATCTGCCAGCTCTTGATGTAAGCCCTGCTACAGCTGAACTTTAACAAGTGTCTTTTATTCAGAGCTTATTCAGAGTGGACATGGGATAAGAGTTAGGCTAGAAAACCACCTTTGGTTTAGAGACAGATGTACAGCTAATGATGTCACAGCTGGTAAGACAACAGGCTTAGGGGGTTGATAATGGCATACAGAGCCCATTCTTTCGGATCGTATTTTGCTCAAGATGCCAGTATGTACAGTAGAAAATTACCATCTGAGATACATTTGTGACATCTGGTAAAGGTGATGCAATCTTATCTCCTTTCCGAGCATGTCACGGGTCTGCAGTTTGACCAACATTGCTAGCCCTGCTGTTGGCCTCGACAGCCATGGTGAAAACACTCAGCCCTTGGGCCCCTTGGCACATGCTCCTCTGCCTGTCTGCTCTATCCAATGGCCCAGGTTCATGTTCTCTGCAGCCACTTTAAGGTCTTGGCTTTGGTACCTAAGTAATAAGCCTGGTAGGAGGCTTGCCTGCTAAAGGCACGATCTGTTAGAGGGCAACTCAGCCCATGAAAGGAAGGGGTGTGCTGGTCTGTCTGCAGGGATTATGGGAGGAGCATTTGGTGTCACACTCCATGCCAAGGGATCTCATGCAAATGTCTCAAATTAGGTGAGGTGAATCCAGACAATTGTCTTTATGGCTTTAGAGTCAGGAGTTTTTCATGCACACTGATTTTATTAAAAGACACCGGGACACAGGTAAAACCAGGCTGCAAAGTCAGAAACAGAAGGCGATTTTATAACCCATTTTAATATCACAAGAAGCTCTTATGCATGGAAGATTGTATGCTCCAGTAAGAGCAACCCATATTTTCTTGATATTCTCCCTTTGTTCAGTTCTCTATGAACCCAACTGTTCTTTGGACACAAAATGGAAAAAGCTCTCCAAGCTCTGACTTAGATGGTGTTAGAACTTCAGCTCTCTAGAGTAAAAAAAAAATTAAATAGCCACACACAGACTAAAATGGTAACACAGCAAATCAGCCAAAGCTCGTCAGCATGTAACCAAGGCTGCATTGTTCTTCCCTTCCACCCTGCCAATAATTTTTGAGTCTAAGGATATTCTGCTATAATTCATTTCCTGTGCTTAAGAAATTCTGTCCAGGATGCCAGAATATCTAAATCTGGTAATTACTTCCACTGTCCCACTTGGCTCAGCTCAATGCTATCTGTTTAAGCTCCCAATTAAATCTCGTAGCATAGAAGTAATGCTACATTGGTTTAGAACATCACTAAAGTCAAGGTTAGCAGAAGACAGCTTTGCAGATTCCCTTGGAATGATGATGTCAAGGCAGCAGCCTTGCTCAAAGCCTATCACTGACTTGTAGAAACATTTGTCAAGGTTGTTGTTAGTTAATATTTTTTTCTGGACATCTGAGATTTGGATTGGTTTTCCAATGCTGTTTTAGTAAAGCGGTAGAGAGAAATAAATATTTAAAGGTTTTCTAGCCTGTATGAGAGGGTCTCTGAGTTATAAGAAATCTGTTTCAATCCTGCTGAGATGAAACAATCAAGTTTTCACACAGATATTACTCCTTAAAAATGCCCTCCCCCTACAGCTATTCAATATTTGGTTTCAATTCGTAGGCCTCTTAAATTGAGTTAGCAATACAGCATAATCCTGGAGCTATCCTGTCTCTAATCCTATAACAATACATTTTGTCATTTCAAAAAATGGTCTCTCTTTCTTTTTCCTTTTTTTTTTTTTGTTTGTCCCAAAGGCAAAGTCATGTCATGCTCCAGGAATGTGTCTATTGCAGCCAAAAGAGGAAATCCAACTAATCAAAATGTTATCAGCAATTAACAAAATAGTTTAATGATTATTTTCAGCATTTCAGCACAAAAAGAAAATAAAACACCAGGTCCAACTAAGTTTATTTAGCTGCACTAGTCTCTGGTATTCTGCCAATATTCTTTATAACAGAGATTTAGAAGTTAATAGTATTGGAGATTAGAAATTGGTGTCAGTTACAGAACTGTGCAAAGTGATTTCTTTGCATTAAGACATAACAGCTGAAATGAATAAAATACATTTCATTCTTACTCTTTTCATTTAGCTGTAATTGCAGTTCTGGCATGCTGGCCAAGTCTCTTTGTCCTGGCAGGATGGCCCCATTCCCCATTCAAAGAATACCAGGAAAAAAATTTAAAAAAGGAATGGATATCATAATTTATGCTGAAAAAAGCCCCAACTCAACAAACCCACCAAGTCCCTTTACTTCCTTTACATGTAGCACAGAAAACCCTGCTTGAAAAGCAAACAACCAAAAGGAGACTCTTGGCCTGCTGAGCGCAAGAGCTGAACCTGCTCCTGGCAGCCTTGCAGCTGGTGAAGGCTGTTGTCTGCAGTCTGGCCTCGAGTGGCCACATTACACCCTCAGGGCTGGAGCTCTTGCCTGCCAAAACCATTGCTGCCGTCCTGAGATGCTTTGGCAGTACCAGGTCTGGTCCCTGACCTTCCCTGCATAAGCCTGGAGTGGAATGTCCCCTGCCTGCCAGCAGTGACAGCCGAATGGGCCTGCTCCTCCGGCTGGGTCTGGAGAAAGCGATGCCAGCCACTGCCCAGTGTGAGGGAAAGGTTCACAGCCACTTGCGAAGAGGGAGGCATAAAGATCTTCATAGGTATGTTTTCATGCTCCTCCATAGCAATTCACAGCTATAGCTAAAAATAATACATAGCAACCTTTAAAGTTGCCCACAAGCTCTTAATTAAAGTTGCTGGGGGATGGGAAGGGGGTGGAATCACAGAAAACCCATTGATTAGGTTCAATAGGGCCTTGTTTTTAAAAATGGAATTTGGCGCCCCAGAGTAACCCTTTAAACGGATCTTTGTCAAATACCTTGGTGATTCAGCATGTGCCATTCCACATTGAGCATTTATTACAAACTCAATAACATAAGTAATTTTCATGGACTGAGCATGTCCACATGTGTGTGTGCATGCATGCTTGTAAGGGATTATAGTTTTCCAACTACTAATTTCCCTGCAAATTAAAATGTTAATATTTGACATGCACTTGAAAGCCTCTCAACAACAAACAAAAGTTAAGCTGAGTTGTTAGCACACAGAGAAAGTACAGAAAACTTGCCAACATCACTGATTTCAGTTTTATATAACCAATAGCTTATAAACACTTAATTGGAATCTGTGCAAAAATGTGTTTCTAGGCTGAAACCACCTGCCATGTCAGGTTTCAAATAAATGCCACCTGCTGAGGATCAGCCTTTGACAAACATGTGGGCAAATCAGTTCTTAGGCCGGCAAAGTGCCACCCAACAGCAGAGTGAGTCTCGTCTCGCTGAGGAGCGCAGGGCTTGGATCGCAGATGAAAAGAACCCTGTGCTGTAGCAGATGCAGCTGTGGTCTAGATAGGAGTGTTTTTAGTGGCTGTTTAACAAGGGCTGTCTCTTGTCAGGAAAGCAATCATTAGCCATCCTTATTTACTAGTAATACCAGGCAGGGCAAGACAGAAAATTTATTTTTATTTAGGAAAAATAATAACAGTAATGTGGCTTTAGTGATTTCTTAATGGGCAAGTAAAAGCATGCTTTATATAAGTGGTTTTATGAACAGCTTGATTTAAATGCCAATCTTCAGGTAAGACCCTGTGGCTCAAAACCACAAAAGCTGTGGGAAGGCCTGTTGTGTACAAGAGCAACTTTACAGAGATGTGCATGCATGGACCACTAGCAAGGGTCAGATTCTGCATGCTCCAGTTGGCTTTCTGGCCACAGGCAGAACCATCCTGGCAAGATGTGAGAGGCCCTTTAGAGAGTAAAGAGGATTCTTTGGAGAATGTCCTTGCAGGATTTGCTTGGGAGCATATCTTGCACCAGGATGGACCTGTATGAGGAGAATCATCATCATTCCCTGCCATTTCCTAAGTAAGATCCTTAACAGTGTCACCAGAAAGTCATGTTACATGGCCCTTTGTTTCTTGGAGGTGTTTGGAATACTGTGATTACTGACTAGATCCTTTTTTTTTACCACCTAGGCCCTGCTTTTTACCAACTATCAATGCTTTATCTTTCCATTATTCGGTAGATTAACAAACACTGCTTTTTTACAATGCTGTACATAGCTTTTCTGGGAAATTTATGAGCAAACTTTGGAGCTGAGTATGATTTTCAGCAATGATGAAGCTACAGTGTGAGTAAACATGAATAAAGCAGTATTTGATTTACAAACCTGTTTAGACAGAAGAGACGCTCCTCAGCTGCACTGCAGGACAATGCAGCCCTTGGCTGCGCTGAGCCACGCGGGACCCCGTGCAGAAAGCTTTTTTGTTTCTTGCCAAAGAAAACCTTTGCCTGCTCTGAGACAGGCTGCAGCCTGGGCTCCTCAGAGATCAAGTCACTGCTAGTGCTGGGAAGTGAGCAGCAGCAGAAGGTGGGAACGTGGTAAAGGGTTTTGTGGAGGGTTTGCTGTTCACGGCCTGAAGAAATGCTGATTCTGTTGTAGCACCAGGGCCAAAGGAAAGTGGCTGGGACCCCTGGCCAGACTAATCTGCACCTTGAGAAAAGCATCAGTCATAAGCCTGACTGGCATACATGAAATCTTGGACTATAGGTCTACATGAGAGCACTTTGCTCAGACCAGCACTGCAGCAAAATCAAATGTTACCCTCCTAACACGATTCCCACAAATCTCTAAGTGGTTGTTTGTCACATCCTTAGTTCCCATGAGTGTCTGGGACTGACGGAGGCACAGCTGCAGCACAGGGTGGGGAAAATTTTCCATGCGGGTCAAGGGAAGGAATAGCATCTAAGCAGGGCAGGGAGGAAGGTGGGGATGTGGCAGATGGGACATAGGATGGCATAGAAGCTCATCCCCTACTCAAACAAGAGTCAAAGTAACCTTCAGGATGCTCCCCTGACATCTGCTTAAGTACTGGATGAAACTTCTCAGGAGACAGTCTCTGTCTCCTTTGACAGAGAAATGAAAATAGCTTTAACATTAGCTATTTTATCCCATTTAAGTCTCCTGCTACACTAGTACAAGCTTTACTTAATTACATGGGAATATTATAAAAACACTGATTTCACTGTCTGAAAAAAGAGGTGTTTTTCTTCTTGGTATGAAATACCATGAAATTTAAACTATTTCAGTTTTGTTCCGATTTGTAATGGAAACAATCTTGAACTTGTTAAAATATGTCCAGAAATGGTAATTCCATTTTATTTTTGACCAGCTGTATTGCCAATGCTTGCTATTTTCCTGGAAATGCCCAAAATATTTGCTGTATTTTTGCTAAATTCCTGCATATCTATTTTTTCCAGAACAAAATTTTGTATCTTAAATGGGTGTGGGGAAGAAATGAAAAATATGTCCCAGCCCTGTGAGTCCAAATCAAGAAAATTAGGAAACCCTACTTTTACTTGCATTTTAATAGTAATTTCTGACACAGCCTTTTGGTTTTGCAAGGCTTGTTGCCTTGTTTTTCAACATGTGATAGCTTTCTGGTGTCCTAGACAGCAGCAGTCAGAGGGAAGTCACAGAGTTTGCTCCACAAAACCACCTTTCCCACAGGAGCAAAGGTGTTATTAGTGAGCTTGTGGAAGTACAAGGAGGCTGACAGTTGTGTGGATGTTTTGCATTAAGAAAGCTCAGAATCTTGAGTACTATCTGCTCAGACCTTCCTGCATTGTATTCCAGCTATCAAAGCACCATTGTGTTTTCTGGATTTTGCTCCAGTGATGTCAGCATCCTGATGGTTTTTAGGTCAATCTCTGAGTTGATGCACAGCCACCAAAGTTCTCAAGACGTGCTGCATTTCCTACTCCCGTGGCATGTGACACACACAAACTAGACCCAAAATGTAAGGGAAGAAAGAGGCTCAGGGTGCTTTTCCCAGTATCAGGGGTGAGCAGGACTATCAGTGGGGGTTTGGAGCCGCACCAGATAGCTGGGTGTGTGGAACGCCAGGAGGAAGGGGTGAGACAAGAGAAGGGCTTGACTGTAGTCTCCCATCTGGAGGTGAGTGGGAATGGAGATGGGAGAGGGGCTGGGACAGGCTGGCAGTGTGCAGACACCCAGGCTGCAGCAGAGACCTTGACTTCTCCATTAAAGGCTTGGGAGAAGAAGGGAAGGAATCACCTATCCTGTGTAAATCTATTCTGTTGCTGAGGGACACCTCAGGATTTTGGCATGAAAGGTAAACCCCCTGGTCCCCAAGATGCTGAGGGGCTCAGTTGAGGCAAGAAGAGAGACTGAGGGGTGAGTGGATCTCACAGACCTCCTCTTCCTTGCCTTCTATCTCTCTTGTGTAATGTGGCAAGGTGGCATCCAAGTAATTGTGCCAGGGACTCTTTTTTAATACTGCTGGTTTGCTATATAAATTAAGGACTGAGTCCATAAGGCTATTCAGACATTATGGCCAGTCTTATGGTAAGAGACCTGGCTTTCACTCAAGAAAGTGGAATAACTCTGCTTGAAAAACCCTTTATGGTTGGAGCTTCACACAGCGTAAACTCGGGATTAGACATTACAGGCAGTGCAAATGCATGGACTTGCAATGTGTCTGCTCGGGTCCCAGCTAATCCCAACAGGTGCCATGCAGACATACTGCACATTAAAGATTTGTCGTGGGGATGAGGGTAAAGAGAGCAAGGGGCTGGGAGAAAAAGGACATTTCAAAAGTGATTTTCCTCCTCACAGAAGTGTTGCACTTGCAAACAAATTTCACTCCTACACAAGATCCACATTCACTAATTTTATTTTTGATCATATACCATTTGGAGGAGAGTCTCAAATATACCGATCCAGCATTGTTTGATTTAAAGAAATTAATAAAAACAACTCCAAGCAGCTGGTTGAAACAATTATGCTTTTCACAGAAAGCCTTGCAGACTGCACAGAAAGTTATGAAAATAATCCTTTCAATTAGTGTGTGGTCAGTGCACCTGCAAAGGAGACTTGTCCAAGTAAAAGTATCAACTAGTGTCAATGAGAACAATTCATGAATTCATCATGAGGGCCTTTTTCTATTACCACATTTACACAGATGTGAATCCCTGGAGTGCAGACACCAGAAGGGTAACCCTACTGTAATCCAAAGAGCATGAGAAACATGAGCTCAGATCAGGAAAGCTATTAATTTTTGTGTATATTTGACTTCAGCATCTTTTCCCCTCTTGCACACACTGCATTTAATAATCATATCTATGTACCTTCCCTGCACTTCTCAGCTCTCTAGTAAGGAATAACATATTATTCCTGGTGAAAAATGACATCAACTAGAGGACTCTAGAAGACCAAAGGGATTTACAGCTCTGTAATTTTATCACCTGTACAATAGTTGTAAATGAGTTCATCAAGCTGGTAGAATAAAACTCATATTATAGTGCAGTTTTAACCCACTGGTGCTGGGTGCATGCACCATTATTATATATTGCCTAAAGGGTCACCACAGCAGAGTGACATTAGGGGGGAACAACTGAATAATTTGGAGAAAAGTGTTGGAAGAATGGGAAGTCCTGACGCAAAGATTGCTGAGATGAAAGTGGAAGTTGCATGAAGTGTATAACTTTGTTTTCTTTGTCTTGATCTTCTACAATTTTCTTTTGTAATTATGTAATAAACTCACATTTCTGTAATAACAGAAGCTTGCACCAAATGATAAGAACTCTATACATTTGATCTATAAAATGGAGAAAGGCAACAAGTTTTTAGGTCAACAAACATACAGTAAATTCCTGAAACAACATAAAACATAAAGAACAGAGGAGGAGAAGACTGATATTTATCAGCCACTTGTGGGTAGGGGACATTATTTTAATTAAAATATATATATTTTTTACTTCTTCTTTATCTGAGTATTATCTGCTAGTGTTTGCAGCATACAAAGTAAAGGCCAGCAGGGTGTATGTCAGAAAGCCAGGCCACAAAGGGATTGCTCTGATATCAAAGACCTCTGCACACTTTGAACATTTAGATAAACATTAGTTTATCCAAATTGCTTTAACAGTTTTTCCCAACAAAAAGCAAAATAAAAAAGTGGTGTGACTTTGTAAAAACTGCCATTCTTTAGATTTGGCTACTATTAGCACATATTAGAACATTTTCCTTTTGATTTTTAATGAATAACTAAGAAAAATGCCTATTGGTATATTATACAGTACATGCTTGCTCATGGCTTCTTCTTGTATTCCATGCAAACAAAAGGCAAATAGAGGTATTTATTTGTAATGTATTCTCTGTTGTATGATGAGACCAGTGAGAAAGCCCCATGCAGTTGTAACGCCCGTGATTGAGCTGTGCCCTGGGATTTGCTGCACTGTAAACACGGAGTCAGGGAAGGTCCAGAACTGTTGGATGTCAGTGACACCCCTGATATTGGAAAACTGACTCCATCTCCACCTCCAGGGAGGGGGTGGGATGCAGCAGGACCACATTGTCCATATCCTCGTGAGCAGTGTGAGTGCTAGCCAAGGTGGAGATAAAGGGAATATGTAAACCACAAGTAATGTTTGGAACAGTTAAATGGTATGTAGAGAGCACTGGTAACAAGGTGGTGAACAAGTCTCTCCTTCACTACTCCAGGAAAGTTAATGTGTCTCCTTCAGCATGGAGAAGACTCTGCCTGCTGGTGCCTTCTGCTCAAACCAGGAAAATGAAATATTAAAGTTTTTTCTTGATTGATCTGAGAGAGTGTTTTGCTTTCAGTCAGTAGAATTCAGGAGTGTTAATGAGAGCAGGGTTTGGTCCAGAGGTTTTATTTCCCTACTTGTCTTTTGCTGGAAAAGAGGCCCAGTTTCACAGTGCTTTGTCCCTGGAGAAGTCATTTGCACCTGTGCAGCATGTAGGCAGCCCTGCCAAATCTCAAGGAGAGGTGTTTGCAATGCCAAACGGGCCTTGTTGATTTCTTCTTTAGCGATCACATCTTAGCACATTTTTCCTTCCTCCCTTCTCTATGATGTGCCTATTCAGCTCATCTGAAAGGGGTGCTTTGCAGCATTTGAAAGCAGTTTTGCACTGCCGCAGATGCACACAGTTCTGCAAGGGCCAAAAGCAGAGCTCATCAGCGGAGCCAAAGCACAGCATTCGCTTCCAATGCACGCTGGCAAGTAATTTCTCATGGATTTCAACAAAAGATGGGATTTAACCCATCATCCTCCCTCCCCAGGATTGCCATTAAGGCTCAGGCCATGGGGGAAATGGTGAGTGCTTCCAGACTGTTAATCACTGTGTGTTTACAGTCTTGGAAACCAGAATTAAAGATCCTTGGAAATCCAAACCTGAACATTGCTAGGCCTGATTCAGTATTGTTTTGTCCCCAGAGCAGAAACCTGCCGTGGTGCTTTGGCAGGGCTTTGCAGCCGTGCTGCGCAGGTGCAAATGGCTGCTCTGCTGGGGAGCATCCTGAGCATCCAAACCCTCTGTACCCTGGCCAAGGTGAGCACCATTGCAGCCGCTGGAGATGCGAGCTGGAAGAGCTGCTCCATATGTGACCTCCTTTCATCACCCTTTCATGGCCATCTCGGGAAGCCGACTGCTGCGCTGAGATAGCTTTACACTTTTTCTTTACAGCTGGTTGGAAGGGTTGGAGGTTTATTTATTTATTTATTTTTAATGAAATAAAGAACCATTGAAATCTACAGTTTTCATAGGAGAAGTGACAAAACAGACTTTAAAGTATATCATTGCAATTCTCCAAGTATTTTATTTCAACATTGAAAGAAACACCAGCTGGTTGTATTGTTTGACATCTAGATTATTTTCAAAATTAAAATTTGGTACAGGTATTTTTTGGTATGGCAATAGTTTGAAGATACTGAAATCTGTAAATGACTCATGACAACCAAGACAGTCTGGTTGAGGGTAAAGCTGGCACCTCCTAGCCATAGGCCCTTCTGACTGTCCACAGAACTGCATTCCTACAGAGAAAACATCCCTTACTTCTGAAAAGTCCTGGGGAAAAAACAACATCCATTTTCTTAGTTTGATTCTACAGAATTAGTCCTTTTGTTTTATTTGTATAACTGGATTCTGTAAATATTCAATACAGCAACTTGCCAGAAATAAAAATTCAAGTCATTCTGATGCCTCAATGGGATACTATCTCTCCTCAAGACTGTCATTGGAATTTTTATTTTTGAAAAGAATCAGATCCAGAAAAAATAAAATGTGCTCTACTGTACATGCTGAGGAGTGTGTATGTAATCCAGAAAGTACTACAGAGGCAGAAGTTTATAATTTTAGTGGCTGAATGGAAAGTTCTACTCATTTCAGGTAAAACTAAACTGAATTTGGCTTCTCAAACCAGAAAATGTCAAAATACAAAGTCTGACCTTTCCCAAATGATTTCCCCTGTTTTCCTTCCACCACCTAGAAGTCAAAGCTGGATTTGATCTTACCTCACGTGTAGTTTCTAGACACCTGAAATGGTACTGTTTGATGATTACTGTGAATCCTGCCCAGCTCCAGACGAACTACAGCTGGTCCATGGCAAAGCACAGGAGATGGGAGAAAGAAGGATGTGTCCCTCCCTCGCCACCAGGCACAGGACAGCAGCCTGGCTGTCAGCATCACCACCTGCAGCTGCCACACAGCTGTGTCTCATCCCCAGATGGACTGGAGCGAGGGTGCACCTCCTCCTCCTCCCTGCCAGCATCCCTCTCCACTGGGTGGGCACAGGGAGCTCGGTTCACTTTCTGCCACAACAGAGGCAGGAGGCTGGAGCAAGCCCCTGCTTTGGGAAGGGGCCACAGGTCAGGTCCTACAGCTGCTGTAAATAGTTGCAGCACTATTTAATTCAATGCAGCCTTTATTTACATCAGCTGACCTGGCCCCACTTCTCCTGTTTTCCTGTGCTTGTTTCCTTTAAGATATATATTTTATAGCCTTGTAAAACACCACTGTATATTCCTGTATAAACTAGTAAAGATATAAGCACAATGTGATTCTGCGGTTGTTATTACAGCAGTGCCTGAAAAGGGACCCCAGTGTGCCAAGCTCTGTGTGGCTCTCTGAGTGACAGGGAGTTCATGTCCAAAATAGGCAGGGCAAGCAGCAGGGGAAGAGAGGAGGGAATGGAACAAGAGAGGTTGGCCCAGCCAGGAGAGAAGCAAGGCAGCAGGAGCCAGGGGCCAAAAGGAATGAAAGTGACATGAAGAGCTGTAAGCCAGAGGGGGAGATGGGCTTTGGAGCAAACAGCAACGAAAGGCTGAATATGGCCAGCAAAAACTGTGCAAAATACTCTGGCATCTGACTCAGCTGCTCCTGCAGCTGTTCTGCCTGTGCTTGCCTTTGCTGGGCTTCTTCCTGCCTTTCTCTTTCCAAGGCAGGGAGTGCTGGGAATGGGGGATTACATGGTGAGAGGAACATGGCAAGAGCACACACAGAAGTATGAAGGACATCTCCCTGAAAATCTCTGTGTCCAGCCACTGAAGGGAGGAAGATGGCTCTTTAGAGCCCCAAATTCCCTCCTTCTCTGCCCTCTTAACCCCCTTTTAATGCTGCTTGGGGGTCCCCAGCTGCCTAAGCAAAGTACTAGAAATAAATCCTGGCAGAGGCACTGGTTCCTGTGGGCAGTTTGACCCATCTGCCCTCCTGAGGGAAACCTTCCTTGTAACCGGAAGAAAAAGAGAATATGCAGCAAAACGTTCAATCTGCCTCAGTGCCCCCAAGTGTTCAGAAAGAAGGACTTCAGCTGGGCAAGCTGGGCAGGATATGCAAGAGAGCAAGAGGTGATTTTTTTTTACCATGTTATGACTGTGGTGCAGTCATGGGCACCACACTGTGGGAATGCCTGCTGCTTTGACCCCCGATGCCTGATGGGTTCTCCACAAATACACCTGCTCACAGTCTGACATAGGTGAGTTTTCTGTGCCCTCTCTGGAGGAGAGGACTATCATTGGAAAAGGCTATGGCAAATGATGAAGGGCTCAGGCTCTCTTCTGTGGGCAGCAATGTTCACCAAGTTTCTTTTCTCAGATTATCTGGAGTCCAGACTACACCTTGAGCACAGAGTTTCATCACCATATGTGACCAAAACACAGCTGTGTCAAGTCCTAGGACACTTCCTTCAAAAGAGAGGGAAAACAGAGGAAAGGTGTTGCAGCAGGACCAACTCAATAAGATCATAAATGACAGATGTGAAGGAATTTCAGAAATAAACATATACTGAATGCAGAGAAAATATTTTGAAATAATGATTGCTTATGAATAAGGGAAGGTTAAAGGCTGTGGCTGGAAAGAAAACATCTAAGATGAAAGTGAATGATGCAAATAAAAGGAAAACGAGAAGAAAATCAGTTCTCGTATACAGAAGACTTCTAGTTGCTGGGTGAATCAGTGATTACTCCAATCACTCTGCCTAGAGTTGCAGGTTTGAATTTGAGAAAGGTCAGGATTAATAGGGAAAGGACAAATCACAAGACAGACAGGAGGAACTGTGGTATAAAGAGAAAAGTTGTTTGTTTCTATTGGCAAAACACATTCAAGAGCCTCAGGGTGGGAGATTTCTGCATGAACAAATACAGAATATTGTGCTTCTGCACCACTCGCTCTCAGAGCAATCCAAAAGCCCATCAGTTTTGGCCATGTAGCAGCCATGGCATAGCACTGTACAGGCTTGAGTTGATTATATACATATTCTGAACAGGAATTTTTCAGGCTCTGGGCCATACTAATGTGACTGCCTGTCTTGCAGAGGAGAACTGAGGTAGTGCCTGAACACAGTGCAAGCAGCTCTGCCTAGGCCTGGGTATGTCAGTGTTCTGAGAGATTGGATGTAAAATCATTCTCACTGGAGCATCTGCTGTTGACTTTAAAGAAATGCCTGTTTCTTCTTTGTTCAGACACATTTCACTACTGGCTTGCATAATGAAGAGCAAGGAGAGATTTTACTTGTTCTATCAGAAAAATACTGGTTTGTCTAACCCCTTTTTTCAAGAAGCAGCAGCTCTGAGCAAGTTTTGATGATGAAAGGCTTCTCAGGTCTACAAGGGAATTTCTGATCAAAAACACATCAGATTCGCAGATCTCCAGGGCTGGTGGAATGTGGGAGGCTCATTCCAACCCAGCAACTGCCTTTTCTGGACTCCTTCAGTTTGGAGCTGGTTTGCTGTGCACAAACATACATTCCTTGGCACAGAAACCTTCATCCTGTCTTCCGGCACCCTTCAGGAGTGCAGCCTTTATGCTCTCTGCTTGCTGCCAGACTTTCCCTTACAGCCTTTCTTCTTGGCAAAAGAGGAAAAGCAGAGTCAGGGGATAAGAGAAAAAGCAGAGCAAAGGCATATGAGTGGCAGGGCCTTCACTCCTCATCACAGGGGCTGAAGTGTTCACTTGGTGTGAGTCCTGCCTGGGACTCTGCAACAGCAGTGCTTGAAAGGACTACTACTTCATTATTCCCATTTTAATCTTTGACCATTTTAACAAATTTGCTTATTCCAGGCAACTATCTGTTTCATTTTTACTGCATGCTTTCAGGCTAAGTGTAGGAGGTCACAACAGGACAAGAACCAAGGCAATGAGCAGAGCATGATGCGCATGGAAAAGGATGATTTCAATTTATACCTTCTTCTGCTGGGATATACCTTATCAGGGTGGGAGCAAGGGATGTAGAATCAAAGACAGGTGGTTACATTTAGTGCAAGTAATTTACTAACCTCTTGAATTTTCTGTTTTTTTCCCCAGCATCTCAAGCATATTCCACCAGGGACTCCTATATGTTGTCAATCATCTAATGAATTTATTTGAATAAACACCTTATGTCAGCCTCAGAACCAAAAGGAAAGGGTCCCAGCTCAGGAGAATAAAGTGCAAAAAGTATGTAGAGGAGCTTTCAACAGTAGTAAAAATCAGCTCTCTTCAACAAAATTGTAAGGCTCCAATAATAGACCTTGATGACAAGCGGAATTAAATAAAACATGAGTGATGAAACCCTGTAATGTTTATGGTGAGGTAGTCCAGACAGATGATTATTAACTGTTACCCAAACAGTGTCTTGGCAGTAGATGTTCAGTAACCAGGATGGAGACTGCTAACCAGTTTAAATTACTGGTAAAGATCTGTTATAAGTTTCAAAGAATCCTTCTAACACAATGGAATAATAGCATGAAATCACTAATTGCGTGTGTGGGTGAATAGTGCCTGACATCATATTCAGAGGAGGGAAAGGGGTTATTTCCCATTTCATTCTGACTCGCTGTCATATCTATTCAGAGAAAATACCTAAGGAGTAGGGTTAGATCTCATGTTGTTTTTAGCTAAGCAGCCATGAACATACCATGTCACACCCTGCCTGAAAAAGAAATAAAATGGGAAGAAAATTATAATTTTTTGCTCCCTGACACACCTGGAAATAAAACATCAGTGATCCCTAGACATAACTCACTGAGTGATTCCAGCCTGACTGAGAGGCCCAAATCCAGCCTCTCCTTTGGCCAGGAGCAGTGACGCCTGTCAGGCTCAGGGCTAAGTACTGAAGAAGCCTTTTGGGAGCAGGAACACCTACATCTTAGCTAGGCAGGCGCAATCCATAAAAGCTTACATCTATGCAAACGAACTGTTTCTGACCCATCACAGATCCCAAGCACTGTCCCTGCCTGCTGCAGGGAACTGCTGTTTATGTCCCTTATTGACAGGCTGTTCTTGTAAAGGCTTGGGAGTCCCCAGGGAGATGGATAGAGACTTCCAGGACTTGTCACCCTGCTACAAAACAGTGCTTGTCTCGCATGCGTGCTGCACTGTGCCTTAAGTACCCCATTGCCTTAGCCTTTGTAATGCTCAGAGCCTGTGGTCTGCAGCTCCAAAACCTTTTCCCAAAGCTGATGAGGCAGTGTTTTCCAGACTCTCTTTGGCTGTACTTTGCTTTAATTGTTTTTATGCTGTTGTTTTTCTGCTGTTATTTTCAGGGGTCTGCACCTGCAAATCCTGGCAGTGTTGTCAGGGCAGGGCCTCATGGGAAGCAGCTCCCACTGCTGTGGGATTTGACCTCCTCTCCCCCTTCTTTGTCTCTTGGTTTGTATATTTTAGTTTATATTACAGAAAACCAAATATAGTCCACAGCAAAGTTAACAATAATAACAATAACAGTAATAATAAATATTAATATGCAGTAATAATAAATATTCAGTAAATGTTATCCAGTAGGATCTGTACATACCAAAAATTCAGAACCAGTCAATGTGAAACATTTGCACTTAATTAGCGTGCTTCAATCAGCACAAACACCACTCTTCTTTACAAAACCGGAATGCAAGTCCATGCAGCCAAATTGCAACTTTATCCTAAACCCTTAATCTCATTCTGAGACTTCTTAGCAACTAGCCCAAGTGACATGTATAGTACCAAATTAATTGAAATTTGTTTGCTCAAAAACATCAACATCTGTCACCAAGATTTTTAATACATTACCCTGACATCAATCCTGAAGTAAAATACATATAGCAATGGCTGCAAACCTAGCTAGCCATTATTAGATCCAGTACATACTTCACACTTTAACTCAAAATCCAAGTATATTATACAAGATAGTACAGCTGAGAACAGTACAGAACGGCGAGCTCTGTCTGTTTTCAATACACAGATGCATGGCCCCATCATTTTAGTCCCATACTTGGATAGGAGACTTCTCCAAAAGCCATCAATCATTGTCATATTGTCATATACCCCATTTCTTGTGGCTAGCACAGGCTTTTCCCATGAGAATTCTTCTTGTGTTTTATAAATAAAGATAAAGTTTGGATGTTATTGGAACAGTGTCCCAGAACTTGGACAGTGCAGGCCTGGCCAATCAGGCCTGGGGGAAGGCTTCTGACCGACCAATCTGGGTGACCTTTGAAAACTCTATATATATTATGAAATCAAAACAATAAAGGTCATTCCTTCTTGCCACTGAGAACTGGTGCCTTCTTTACTCTGCTAGCTGCTCAACAGCAACAATTTCTAATTCTAATTTTTGCTGCAAATGCAGTGGTGGGCATTTCCCCTGGATTTCAAGGGTTTGTTGATCAGGTTTTAGCATTGCAGCTGAAAAGAACCATCTAGGCTGAGAGCAATTTGGAGTTTGGAAGCCACTGATCACTCCACAGACACAATACAGCTGAAAATAGGACGAGGCTTCAAGTTATGTGTAGGTTTGGGCTCAGAGTCAAGCTTTCACTTGCCATTGTGCCGGGAATTGGACTGGTTGCTGAATCAAGGTGGTACTTATAAAGTTGGTTTGTGGTATTACTATCAGGGTCCATCTTCTGCATTCAGATGTACTCTGACAGTCCTCACTGGCCTGTTCTTGGGTATGGATTCAGAGTTGAGTTTCATTTGTACAGGAGATCGGAGTTTGATTGGCATTGGATAGTAGTCCTCAGTTACTGTTCTATCCAGAAATATCTACTGAGTTATTTTAATAACTCTAACAAAGAGTGCCAGGGAGGCCATGGTTATTTTGGTATCTGGCAGGGTTTCTTGAATGAATTTTAGAATTAAGATTTATTCTAAGATTTAAAACATGTTTTTCTCAGTTAAAATTCTACCTTCTGCCCATTCCTGAGTTTATTAGATGTTGGTTTGCATTCCTCACATTCAATCCCTTTCCCATTCAAGCAACCCACCTGGCTCAGTCAACTGGCAAACTTTCACACTACCCTGTGAAAACAGTTCTCTTTTTACACATGTGGTGTAAAACCACAGTCTGAACCCACAGTCACTCACAGTCTGCCCCTGCGTTCACCTGTGTGATTCAAACTGGAGCTGGACCTTCTGCTGCTGAGTGTGAGGTGAGTGACATTTTTGTGCTGTGTTCAAGCTCATGCAAGGTGCACTTGGATTTGCATTTCACTGGCAAACATGTACTGTTTTTAATATATTTTTGTGTAGATGGTGTGGGTAGGTTCTTGGTGCAGAAAATGAGGCTCCCTCTGTAGATGTCCAGCAGTAACTGTGAGCTGTGTGTTGCTGAAGCCTATAGCAGAAATTCTCTGTCCCTCACCCCTGTGGCACTATGGCACATGTGCTGCTTTCAAGACCATGCTGTCACCAGACCATGTCTCTGCCTCCTGTCTTGCTTGTGCACAGAGATATGAAAACATCTGCATTGTCATGGTTCAACCCCAGCCAGCAGACAAGCCCCACACAGCCTCACTCACTCACTCACTCACTCACTCACTCACTCACTCACTCACTCCCACACCAGTGAGATTGGAGAGAGAATCAGAAGGGTAAAAGTCAGAGAACTCCTGGGTTGAGATAAAGACAGTTTAATAGAGAAAGCAAAAGCTGCACACACAAGCAAACAAAACAAGGAATGAATTCACTGCTTCCCATAGGCAGGCAGGTGTTCAGCCATCTCCAGGAGAGCAGGGCTCCATCATTGAACCATGTAATCATTACTTGGGGAGACAAATGCCATAATTCCAAACATCCCCCTTCTTCCTTTTTTCTCCACTATATGTACTGAGCATAATGTACATATGGTCTGGAACAGCCCTTTGGCCAGTTTTGGTCACCAGTCCTGGCTGTGTCTCCTCCCAACCTCCCATGCACCTCCAGCCTCCTCCCCAAAGTGGCAGCACAAAAAAGGCCTTGGCTCTGTGTAAGCCCTGCTCAGCAATAACAAAAGTATCTATATATTATCAACCCTGTGTTCAGCACAAATCCAAAACACAGCCACTGTGAAGAAAATTCACTCTACCCCAGCTAAAACCCGCAGATGCAAGAACTAACCTTCTATTCTTGGGCAAGCTGAGATGGATCACACTGCCCTTGGCTGACCCTCTGAGTGTGGACGGATCCATCCCAGTATTTCATTTCAGTGGCACAGTGAAATGAGCATCCTTCATTTTTCCTGCTTCTCAAGATGTCTCCAAAATAATTTACCATCCTATCACCTGACTGGTGAAAATCTTTAGTCCACTGCTGTTCCTATATTCAAAAGTATTCACATAGCATAGAAAGACTTCCCCAGCACAGTGTTAAGTACAGGCCAAATTCACATCAAATTGATCACTGCATGATAATAGCAATGTCACATGCACAGAGCTTTCATTAAGTGGTAGGAAGAACTACTTAATTTGCAATATATATTTTCTTGTTGCTACCAGAGACCCTGAGTTATGTTCTTTTGCATGTACAGTCCGTGGTGCCAGAGAGACCCCAGTGGCCCCCTGGCCCACAGCTGCCTATCATTTATTCCACACACAAAATATGAATTAGCATTCTACTCCAATTTTAAAGCTGTTCATCATTACAAGAAATTGGATGAATAAACAACACATTGGACAAACTCATGTCTTTAAAAATTGTTAGGTACTGTAGGGTTGAATCTTCTCTGTCCTCTTGTTTTTTTCTATGTATTGTTTTTTTCCTTTTGATCTTTGCCGTAGGTCCTTTCTTTCCTTATTTAATATACTTCCCCATTCTCAAAGGGCTCAGAGTTTTCCTTGTCCCAGAAAGCAAAGGACATCAAATCCAGATCTCTTGGAAAAAAGCATAATGCACAAACCACAGGAGCAATGGGTGTTCTGAGAGCATCTTTTCAATGCTAACTTTGTCCCCCACTTTGATGCTTTCCCATATGCTCTCTTGAAACATGGTGAATCTCTGTTAAAAGCTCTACCTTCTGTTTCTATCTCATGTACAAGGCAGATCCTATAGCCTTGTAAAAGTTAGCAGTACAGGATAATAGAAAAAGTATGGAGAAGGCTTTCAGTCTAGAGGAGAAATTAAAATTGACAACCAACATGCCACCCACTTCCTATTAAAAGATAGTGGTTATTTGCTAAATCCCTGAGGATTAAATCCTAGCATTACCTTTTATATCAGCCTTAACAAACATCTTCCACAAATCAGAAGCAGATCTTCAGATAAATTGGAGTAATTCCCTATGAAAATTGCAAACACTGTTTCTCTCCAAGTTAAGAAATTGTCACAGCACAAGGAAGGCTTCACTTCTTTCTGTGCCCTCATATCTCCTTCATTTTTTTTCCTGCTTGATGTAATCCTTGTCAGATTGTCAAAGAACATTTGCACAGTCAGTACTGGAGATGAGCCAAAAGGCATTTTAGCAAATTGCTGAGCCTTGATGAAAGGACCATGGGTTGAACTGCCAGGTTCCCATGGAAGACACAATCCTCTCACTACTAAACTGCAGTACATTTTTGAGAGGGACAATTCTTCACCCGCTGCCAGGCACCCAAAGGTTGTACCAGCATATGGATCAGAGCCTTTTCTTTGCTTTAAGATTATGGGGCTGCCACATTTCACATCCACACAGATACTCTTGTATCCCCCCAAAGATGGCAGGACTGTGGAAGTAGTCCCTGGCCCTGTGAGAGTCCTGTGAGCTGGGCTTGGCACTGCCTGGGAGAAGGTAGGTTGACATCAGCCCAGCCTGGTGAAGAGCATGCCAGCAGCTACTCAGTCTGGGCAATCCCATGCCAGTGCTCAAGGCTGTGTTTGTTTTATTGTTACAGGTACAGTGCAAGAGCTCAGTCTTAACCACTGGTGAGGACTATAGGAAATAGGACTGGAAAATCTGGACTCTGCCTCTCATCATCCTAGTTTTTAAGGAGTTCAAAGCCATCCCAGCCACAATGGCTGGAGACTGCCCCAAGGAGCAGTGCTTCCTGCTCCTTCCTAACACCTAACCCAAAAGCCCTCAGAAAGAAGCCCTGAGGTATCAGTTTCCAGTACTGTCAATACAG
The DNA here is from genome assembly GCF_008360975.1 of Lichenostomus cassidix. Lineage (NCBI taxonomy): Eukaryota > Metazoa > Chordata > Aves > Passeriformes > Meliphagidae > Lichenostomus > Lichenostomus cassidix. The sequence continues at coordinate 77,982,645 of NC_139483.1, forward strand.
GCAGAAAGGAGACCCATTTTGGCATTATGACTTGCTTCCTGGAAGCCTTCAAAAGTATCCATCTCTACTGACCGTAGGGAGAAGGTCCCCACTTTGGCTGAGGAGCAGAAGTTACTTTCGCAGAGCTGGAAGTGAAGTTAGCTACTGCTGAATGGAAGCTGCGCACCACTATTTTCCAAAACCAGGCTGCAATGACAGGCTGATGCCTGATGCTGTCTTACCACACTCCAGAACTTCTCTGCCCATAAAATATTTTGCAAAAGACTCCCAGGGGGTTGGGAGTATAAAATCAGAATGAAAGACGGGAACAATCTTAAATAGGAGGGTAGGTCAGATGCCAAAGCATAGTGAGGCTGGTGACAAAATGACTGCTCCCATGTGTAAGCACAGCTCTCTGTAGCACAACTAACTTCCAGCTTTGTTCAAATGGTGGAAAGTCTGAGAATGGCATCAGCTCAGCCATGAGAAATTTGGGACATGCTGTACTTGGTGAGCAGCACCTCGAAGTGACTGGCAATCACCCACAGTGTAAAGGCAGGGTTGGCCTGAGAATTTTTTCCCACTAGTGATGCTCCAAGATGCAAGTTCTCTTTCCAAGTCTCCAGAGAAGCAGCTGCATTGACTTGCTCCAGCAGAGATGCTGCAGAAATGATACATAAAGGCATCTCATGGCAATATGTTCGTCCCTTGCTTTGCCAGCTTTGAGGAGCACCATGATTTGAACACTCACTGGCTGTGAAATTGGAATCCCACCTTTGACCAAAAGAGAAGGGTGTCAGTAAGGTGAGGCTATTCTTCTCTTACCTGCTGCCTGGTTCCTAGATCTTGTGGAGGAATGATGAAAGAATTGTCCTGAGCTCAGTCTCACAAATCACGATCCAGAGCTTGCAGAGGCTGTCCATGACTTGTGAGTTGGTTCTGGAGCAGGCACTTCTGCTCCACCCTACTCCAATTTGTCAACAGAAGTATCATGACTATGTTTTTAGGAGCAGTTGTAGAAAGGGTATAAACAAGAAGTAAAGAAACTTTAGGCACTACTTAGTTCTGGTGTGGTTTTCATTTTCTAATGCAGGCTTTTGCCAAAATACGTGAGCTGCTTCATCCGAAGAAAAAGTTTGGCCCACATTTTCAGACTAGCAGATTGGGCAGTGGTAGGGATTTTAGAGACTGGAAGAAACTTTGAAGCAGAGAGATGACAGACTAATTATTCACAAATTGTCCATCCAAGTATGTATCTGCGGATTTGCCCAATAACCTAATTATTCATACTCTTTCCAAATACACCTATTATAATTCTGACTAAAGGGATATATAGTCTTTTCTAGACAAAAGAGCGATAATTTCCTGCTTTTTTCAAGAAAATATATTGAAATATGTTTCTGTTTCTGTACCCTGCCCTTCTTTTCCTCTAGTACGTCATACGCTTTTTAGAAAAGAATCTGTAAACAGCATCCCTGGATTTTGTTCATAGATATTACTAGAAAAAAGGATGCAACAGTACTAACCTGTAGTAACAGGGACACCTGGAGTCCAGAAGGCCCCTGTTTTGATGGGAAGAACAGGTATCATGAAGCAGCTTTCCCACCGTGTGAGGACTCTCTTCCACATAATTTCTCTTTGTTCAGATTTGTCTCAAAGTGGCCAGATTATTGCTAACTGAGAAAATTGAATTGAAAATCGTTCTTAGCTCTCTCTTTAATACAGCAACAACTGAAAGTGGGGATGTATGCACAAAGAAACCTTCAATTTCTTCTTCTTTTTTTTTTAATTCTTTTTTAATCAAAGCCATGCTTTGGGGTATTTTGCTTATATGACATGAGGTTTTTAACCCTTTGAAATATATGAGAGTGGAAAGGGGAACATCTGAGTTTCCGTAACTTTTCTCTTTCCATACTTTCTTAGTTATGTCACTGCTGTTCTTTTAAAGTGGTTTGCTTAGCAAAAGATAATATTTTTCAAAACTTTGTGTTTGAAAAAAAACAGTCTTCTTTTTCCCCTAACATTCCCTCTTTCTTTCGCTAGTTTGCACTAGCAGGGATAAAGGCTTTGCTGAAGGAACAAAACTCTCCGTGAGAGCCGTGCAAGTGAAAGGGGCCACATGAGTGAAATGGACTGGAACCTGGAACATCCTTTTCATGCTGGTATAGTTAAAACTGGCCTCAAAAGAAGGGCTTTTCATCACTTAAGCAAGCAAGGCAGATGGAATAAGCTCAGGAATCTCACACACTTCTTAGTGGTGCCAGTTTCACTTAACTAGTCTGTCAAGTAGAACCTCACATTAGGAACTTTGAATTTTCTTCCATTTCCTTGTCCTTTGTGGCTGAGAACTTCTTGCCAGACCCACAAAAGTATTTAGGTGGCCATTTCCCATATAAGTGTCCAACTTGACAAAGTGAAATCAAAACCTTTTGAATCCTGATGAGCTATATCCTTCCTTTCCTTTGTTATTGTGAACTGCATTTCGCTTTTATGGCATTTATTTTTCAGAAGAGGATAAAACATTTTATCACTTATGAAAATGTGGTTACAATTTGTATGCAGCTCTACAGAATATTACTTGGAGGTGTAACTCTTGCCATGCCATTTTCTGGATAGTCTATTTACTAAGTGTTAATGTGAGTCCCAGCAGGGTGCAGTTAGTAAACTTATGGGTGTTTAGAAGCATTACATTAAAGGCTGTATTAAATGCCTGAGCCTGCAATTAGAAAACATATAACTAATGTTTTTCTCATGCAAATTGTTTCTATTGTCTGAGGTGTTTGGATGCAGCTTTAAATTGAAGACAATTAGGCTGTTGCCCTTTTCAGACCCTGCGCACAAGTGTCTCTACACACATATGTACTTACAGATGTGTGTATATATATCTATACGCACACACATATATGTGCATCTATGTATGCATGTGTGCACTCAGAAATGCATACAGAAAAAAAATGCATACAGAAACCCAAATTTGGTTCAAAGTCCCTCGCTGTAGTTCTGCTGCATTGCCCAGCAGAAGAGTTTGAGATGATTTACCCTGCAGGAAATGCCTGTGCTGTAGCTGCTCTGGCTGCTCCTGTAACTGTGCTCTCAATCCCAGATTCCCCATGTCTAACTTATGCCACCTGAAAATGAGGATCCAGGCTTTGACTGAGATGAGTGACCCTCCTCCTGTTTAACTGCAGAGAGAACTCTGACTCATGCTTAGACACCTGGACTTTGGTTGCTGCAGTTTTGTGAGATTAGTCCTATTCCCAATGGCATCTCTGAGGTCCCACTGGAAATCTTTGCTAAAGCTGGACCAGAACCAGGATTCCCAAGGGCAAACTAGCAGCAAAGCCCTTGAACCAGCTTTTTTTCATGTAGAATGGATCTGCACATTTCAGACTGCAGTTATTCTTCTTGTAGTCGAATCCTTGGTTTTTTTAATTTAGGCTGAGATTTGTTTAAAATTGATTTTTACCCATGGCCCTTCAGTAGTTTGTCATAATCTATTTAGCTGTAGAAAACAAAAATAAAAAGAATATCAGCAAGGTCTACTTTTTAAGTTTATCTGACTTGAAGTTCCTGAATTATGTCCGAAACACTCTTTGCCATATCTTGATTACACTAGTCCATGATGAACATATATAAGGTGTGTCTCTATTCTAGAAGAAAAACTATTATAAAAAAGGGTGGAAAAATCTAACTATAGTGAACTTCTCTGCACTAATTTGTCACTAACTTCTATGCAGGCATCCTTGATATGCACCACACCTGTTGGCTTCATGGGCTGGAATCTGGAGTTATTAACACTGAGAAATAAACCCAACTGCTGTTTTGTTTCACTGACCTCTTCTTTCTGAAATGTTATTTTACAGCTTTTGTCATTACTGTCTGTGAGTCAGGCAAAGTGAACATGAACTCTTACATCCTCATGGATATAGTCTATTTCTAATCTCAGGTGTAACATCTTTCCAGTATCACAAGTTTTGTTGTCCCCAGCTCTCCTTACTTCCTAGCCTGCAGATAGTGACCCTGCAGAAGAGGCATATGAAGGGGTAAGAGGAAAGGCTGACAATAAGGATCTTCCAGCAGATTAAATATATAAAATAAATCTGTATAGGAGATCAAAAGGATATTTCAGAACAGCATTTGTAAAACTATACCTATATGTTTCTAATGAAAACCGTAATTGAGGAAATAGTTTTTCTTTAAGAAATGTCGGTATTTACTTAAACAGCAGCAGGAGAGAGTCTGCCAAGAATGTCTAGATTTTGCTTTGTATTGGAGTTAATTTTGTAACAGACCTAAATTTAACATTTTTCTAAGGGTGGGGTGCATGGGGGGTAGCGATAAGCAAAGAAGGAAACCCCCAAAGCTTTGATCTTTCATAGTGTTTTCTTGAGTACTCTGCTACCTGCTGAAACCACACAAACTTGTATTTTTAATTGTAAAAAGGACAGTATGTGACTATGTTTGTCTGTGATGGCATTTTGTGGGAATGTGGGATTTGTGGTTCAGTCAATGTGTTTGAAGCTATTTCTGTGGATGGCACCAGCTGCCTCTTTGCCAGTCTGGCACTGGAAGGGGGTCTGCACCAGCAAAGAGCTCAGGTCTCAGAGCAGTGTATGTCCCTCTTCTCATCCCACCACTGCTACAACTTCTCAGTAAGCTGAAAAGGAAAACAAGACTGTCTAAACAAACCTGACAACAGGGCCAAGGATGAAAGCAGATAGGCCAGTTTTGGCAGAAATGCACAGAACTCTTGCTATGTCTTAGTTAATGCAGGTCTTTCCTGTCTCAAGGAGATTTGCTTGGCTGGAACTTTAGATATAACTACAAAAAAAACCAAAAACAAACAAGCAAAAGAAAAAAAATACAAAAAGCCCCACCACCAAAATAAAATGAGCTCACTTACCGTAACTGGGGAATTACAAAGTGCAATATTTTCCAGACTTCAGGCTAGGAAAATGTGTTGCTGTTTTTTCCCCTGAAATCTCCAGGAACATCAAGACAATCAGCAGAAAGCAGCCTGGTTTTGTCTTAAAACCAGTGGCAAGGCTTCCCTGGTAGGCAGCGTTTCTAAGCCTTGCTAATATTTCTCAAGACAGGTAGCAAAGCTTGCAACAGATCAATTAGTTTTCATTGCAAAAGCCCAGAGCGTACCTCAGGGAACATGATACCATTTTCCTTTTTATTTCTTACCTAGCACTAGGTGGGATAGACTTTTATCAAATTTGTCTTTTAGTGGGTGAATGCCAGTAAAATGATCACATACAAAATATCAGACCCATATATCTATTTGGAAATGCCATCAGAAGGGTTTTATTACTCCAGGCAATAATATAAGGGTGAATTAAATTGAACTTCTGCAATCAAAGAAGGTTTAATCATATTTGTAAGTAAACCCAGTAGGCTATCCACTATCTCTGCAGGTGCAAAAGGATTCCAGCCGCTAAAAAGCCATAGGTTTTAGTGATTGATTTTCCTATAAACAAACTGCAAAATGAAGCTACTGTAGTGACCTTGGGATTTCCACCTATAGACATTTTATAAATATTTGGTGATACCTAAATTGTACTTTGAACATGTGTTTATTATAATATATGACACTAAAATGAAAAACAGAATAAACTCCAATTACTTCCTAAACATTTTGTCTGATAAATCTGGAACACATTAAAAATATTTTAGGAATAATTGAAACATTTCACACATTCAGCATTGATGCAGCATTCTTTTTTATATCTAAACCATCTGTGTGCTAGCCGGTGCTTGTCAGATGGGCACTGTGAAAAGAGTCCGCTGATTTTCTGGGAATTGTTCTGGCTGAGAAAGCATTTGACCAATATTACCACACAGGTCACGATTTATTAGCCAAGGAAGCATGTCACAGCACACAGGCAGGTATCCAACATGAAACTCACCTCAGAAAGCTGCAGCCCCTACTGTTTTCCCCTGGAACCTAATACTGAAAACATGACTTGAGGGAGGATCCAGCAGAGGAGTTTCATGATCTTCTGCTGTTTCATGGAAATGCTTTTGGAAGCTATTTTTCTGGGGTAATCCATCATGAAATAATCATGGAATAAATGTGTCTTATATAAAGATTCAGCTACTCTTCCCTTGGCTTCTCTATGCGTTGCAGTGGTCGCTACAACAGTGGTCCTACCACTGCCTTACACAGACAGAATATCTCCTTCCCATTCCCAGATATCACCTCTATATTTCTGATTATCATGTTAGAAAACTAGTTTAGGAATTAATGGATAATTGATTATTTGTAACCATTTCCAGAGCCCTTTTCTGCCTTCTGTGATGTAGTGCCCCATCCTGTAAATGTAGCTTGTACACTTTCTAAATATGAACTTGTATTTGGCTGCATTTGATTACACCCAGCTTCTGAAGCGAACCAGATCTCCTTCACTCATGGGAGTACTGTCATCTTTACTGCTTTCAAATCTGTGTCATCTGAAAAATGTATTAGCAAACATTTATGTGGTATTTGTGATTTAAATTAAGGTTGCATTGGGTGGAAAGGAGAAAGGGGTGGTTTCCCCTCCAGAAAGTTGCCACCCATTGATAATTGCCCATAAAATATCTATGTTGAAGTCTGGCAGGTACTTTTTAAACAGCTAATTCTTGGAATTTTACAATCAGTTAACTGGTTTGTCAGAGTTTCATTTGTTGAAATTATTTTTCTGTTAATAAAATCAGGTTGACTTGACAAGCTCCAGCTTCCCCAAATCATATTTGGCAGAGATTTTTAACTCTGTCTTCAATATCCACCATTTCCCGTGTGACACTCTCAAATCAAAGCAAGGCTAGTCAGCTTACATTTATTTGGGTTGTCCCTCTCACTTTTTTTTTTTAATCACATATATAGCATTCACTACTCACCTAAAGAAAAAGTAAGATCCTTAGCTTCTCCTCAAGACGTCTTGGGGACAGTTAATCCAGCATAACCGAATTGAACAGAGCTAAGCAGACTTGCATTCTCCCAGTTTACTGTTAGATCAGAAAACATTTCATCAGCATCATATGATACTCATACTTCTTCCAGCTTTGATCTACCAGAACAAAAATACTTATTGAATGCATCTGTCTCATAATGTCTCATTACTAGGAGTTTAACCATCAACATTTAGTAATGGACTCACAGAAGTTCCTTTCATACCTCATGTAAATTTATGGAAGGCATTTCTTGTTTTATGTGGGGTTTACCCTCTTTTCCCCTATGCAATGTGTGGGGGGAGAAGCAGCTGGTTGGTACAGCTCAGGTTGGGAAGGCTCTAAGGAGGCAGAGCTTCTGTGAACCTGGCAAAACAATCCAAACATCTGGAAGCTGCTTCCATAGGGAATCTTCTGGAGGAGATTTTGGACAGAGCAGTCTTGCAATGTTAGGGCTCAATGTCAACTGTAAGGCTCTTGTAACTCACTTTCAAAAATACCTTTTTTCTTCCTAGTGAGCTGACTAGGTGCTTTCCTCCTGATCACGCTACCTGACCCAGGACAGAGGATCTCTGTGCTCCTGCGAGGCTGCTGCTTGTGTTAGCCTTGATTGTCAGCAGAAGAATGATGATGCAAAAGAATGCCACTGTCTTGGAAAGAAAGAGCAGGATAGACCATCACTTCATCTCATCCACCCCTTGTGCTCAGCAGACCATGATGCCTCACCCAAACAGGCTGTCTCGGCTCCAGCCAGCACAGGTAATCGTCTTGCTGCCGGCTCATGCCAGGCTCTCAGTCCTAGGCAGGTGGCTCAGCAGCCCCCAGAGAGTTGTTAAGAAAGCCAAGGATTTGTTGGCTGTCATTAGGCCACAGAGATCAAGACACAGCTGGAGCAGAGGGAGGAGTATCAAGAATGTCTCTGTGAATACCGCTGGGGCATGAATAGCACTTGCCCCAAGCTTGAGACTTCCCAATGCTGGCACCACAGCACCTGGTGCGAGTTCCTGGGGAGGTTGCCACGGTCTGGTGCGGCACTCCAGACAATCCCTCACGGAGGTGTTGGTGTGATACCCCCTGCAGTCAGCGCCGACGTCCCCTGAAGCAGCTTTTCCGAGCAGCCTTGGGTCTCTGCAGTGTGGCACAAGCAGAGGCAGGTGCAAGATGCCCAGGGGGGAGCACTCAGTGGCATGGCTTTTTCCACACTGCAGTAACCCCTTCCACTAGAGCCCCACCAGGACCTTCTCAGTGACCCAGCAATGAACCACCTCCCTAGGTCAGGTTCCATGTACAGAATTGAGCTGGAAGAGATAAAATAAACCCAAATCCACCCATCTGGTGCTCACTGCAGGACCTCTGCCAGCATGGAGTTCCACTGGGATCCAGGCCTTACATGTTGTATTTTCTGCAGATATTCTTACAATTAAAAACAGGACTACAAAGGAATCTGGGAGGGAGCTCTTGGCAGCATGTTGAAAGCCCCTGAATAATTTTTTAAAAGAAGATTAATGTAACTGTTGCTGGTACCTCTAGGGAAAAGAACAGCTCCATTTTGCAGCAGGCTGTAATTTGTAAATTGAATCTAATACTGCCACATAAATAATACTGCAGAGATTAAATCTGGAGAAAGGTGTGAAATGAGAGAGCTGCAGCATCTAAGAAGCAAATGCAGCAAACACTTTTACAGTCACTGCAGAGCAGAATGTATTAACAAACATTGCTATTGTTCAAGTCAGCTCTCTGCTAAATGAGAATAACATGCACTTTATATCACAGGGAAAGTGCCAAATATTGCAAATTTTTCTTCTATTTCCTCAGAGCTAGCCTCTTTCGTCTCCGTGTTGCAGTCTTGTGTTATTGTTCCAAGAAAACTTTTGTGTCCTCAATGTATTCTCTATAAACTGTGAAAACTTCAATTTAATATGAGAGCTTTATATTTTTCCTGTCTGGAATAGAGGTCATGAAGCTACCAGAATGCATATGTGCATGAAAATCTTACTGTCTCTTAAAAAAGATGAGCAAAATATAAAAATGTCCAATTTTTGACCTTTCATCCCCTGGTACCATGTGACATCCAGCAGCCTGTGCACAAGCCTGAGCCCAGAGTGTGAGGTTTTATTGGTATTTATAACACTCTTGTAACACATTGCTCCCTGTAAGTAGTCATATCTACTAGAACTTGTAACTAGTAAAGGAAAAAATAGACCCTCTATGTGCTGTTAAAGTGATTAAAACAGTAATTTTCTGAGATATTAGCTCAAATTTCATCAAAGGAAACATTTCACAAGGCAAGTAACCTTGGTCTATAGGTTTCTCTTTTCATTTGCTGTTTATCCATCACCTCTGTCCTCATACCTCCAGGCAGACTTCTCATTTGGTACAACAGGGTAGCAGCTGGGTTATCTCCCTTCCTATGAATTGTGATCTGCTCTGCTCCAACCCGCTCAATGTCCATAGAAAGAGAGAAAGGACATCAGCATTGGCTGTGAAGTGACCAAATGTAGTTTTCCAGCTTTGTCATGGACACTGCCTTGACTCCCAGAGTAGTCTATCACTGGGAGTGCGTGCAGGGTGATGAGTGAGTTGAATGTTGTACTCTTCATTCTATTAAGTCAAACAGACCATCTGCGTTCAATAAGTCACAAAAAGTCCAAAAGTTTCATAGGTCTTTGCCTTGTTTTGGGCAGCTGCCATGTTCTGGTTGCACTTTTTACTCCTGTCAAAAAGTTTTTCAGTGCATAGCAGTTAAGGTTTTCTGATTAGAAATGCTTGTGTGGTGTCAGCCTCAAAAAACTCAAATTTGATAAAAAATGTGGATGCCATTTTCTATGGCTATTTCTAGAGTTTCCTGAAACCTGTGAAAAAAATTGAAAATTTCCAACCTGGAACAGAGTATTTCTACAATTCCAGTGTTTATTGCAGTATGGGTATTATCGTGGAAGATCAGAAGTGAGAGTGAGACTTTCTAAACATACATGCTATTTAACACCTCAGAGGATGTCCAATTGGCTGCAACGTATATTTCACGATGAAAAACCTGGAAAGTGTTAAAACATTTAGTTGTCTATAATGCTTCACCAACAACCCTTTGAATCTGATGTGCTCTAGAAGTTGCTTTCTTGCAAAACTTCTTGCGAACATCTTGGATTTAATATTTTTTTTTTTTTTTGAAGATAAAAACAAAACCCACATGGTACTTGGGCAACAAGCCATTTCTTTCTAAATTTTTGAAATGCTTGAAGTCCCATAACTTACAAACATGAGAACAGCTTTGGCGGGTGAGATGAAGGGCCTGTCCAGCCCAGTATCCTATGTCTAATAGTGTGACAAGACCAGAGGGGAAGAGTAAATGAGCAAAGAAAATGCATGTGGTACTTCTCCTGTTGTTTCCGAGCCGCCCACCACCTGCACCACAAACACTTCTCATGGCAGATGTAGAGATGTAATTTCTATTAACTTGGTAACCCTTGAGGGGATACAAACACAAACTGTGGGTCGCTTTGATTTTCATGGGTTCCACCCATTTTAATGAATCCAGAAGGTAGGAAGGAAAAAGAAACATTGCACTGGATGGGAAGAGACTCCTGAGTTCAGGCTCCCCAGTTGTAAATTTCTCTGGAAGACTACTCAATTTCCTGTTCAAGATGAAGTGATCTTGCTGAAGCCTGTAGCAGCAATACACAGGCCATGGTGACTTCAGCACACTCCTGTGATATCTTTTTTTGTGCCCCACTCTTCCCCAGTCTTCACTGGACTCTGTGTTAGTGTTGTACAGTTTTACCTCAAACTTCAATGAGAGGGTTAACCAAACAGCTTTTTTAACCTGAGTTTTGAGGTAGGCAAGACCAGTCTAGTGGACAGGCCTTGACTTGTTAGTCCATTATTAGTATACCCTGGGTATCCAAGGAATATTGTGTATATATCCTGTTGCTCACCGTACGTCTTCCTATGGACAGTTCCAGGGCATTGGAGGAAGTCTATCCACCTATCCTTTCTCTGCCCCAAAGAAAAAGGCCTTCATTAGCTGTGGTGGGGGAAGCAAACCTGTTCCATTTTAGAGTGGCACCTCCTGGTTGCGAGAGCTGCTGCGGATCAGAGTGTGGGATTGGCTTACCACTGTACATCCCTTTCACACAGCAGCAAGAGGCCTTTGGAGTCATTTGCTGTTCTCCAGCATGAGATTGCCTGATGTAAGTCATCCTTAGACAGCCAAATAGCCCTCCTGAGGGAAAGTGTCATAATTATTCCTGGACCTCTAGATAGGGGTTCTGTCTGTCATCTAGCCTTGCTGATCAAATCACACCATGTCCTCAAGAGGTGAATATTCGTTAAAGACCTGGTTCTCACTTTCTCAATGCAGAATCACTCTTCCTCTCCCCACCTCCTGAAAAAGAAAAAGGGGGGAGGGAAGAGGGAAGAGAGAAGAAAGCCATGAAAATTCAAAGTTCATCTAAATCTATCAACATGTGCATAACGCATGTTTGCGTCTATTAATCACTGCTGGGGAAACACAAAGCCACAATGCCATTAAGGAAAAGACAACAGATCATTCCAAAGCCATATGGCCACCACCATTGATCCTCACATCCAGGAATCAGTGAATGACCTTGACTGGTAAGAATGTAGAATAAGAGCCAATATTATAACTCTGCTGCTTCTACAGACTGTGGAGAAATATACTTGGAGTGTAATTCAAAACTGCAACAAAGGGCACATGAATGAGCAATCGGTATTTGCTATCAAAGGATCTGATCATGTGGTGTGATGTGCTCCAAGAGTGATTACAGCAACATTTAAAAAAATTACATTGCCCTATTTGTTCCTTAATAAATCAGTTTTTTAACAAAATCCTGAGCTAGTTGGAACCTGAGTTATATGGACAATCCCCCAAATCCTTGATATATATGAGTCTATATATTTGGGCAGGAATATATAGATACTGAATATGACAAGTGGATGCGGGACTCAGTGTCTTTGTTTTGGTGCTTTCATTGATGCAGAAACCAAATCGGGAATTTCCAGCTAGCATAACAGGCTCTAAATGTCTTCAACCATGTTTATAAGCTGTGTTAGAAGGTAGGTGGTCTCTGACATGGTCTTTAAATGCAATAGGCCAGATATTCAGCTGGTCTTAATTGTGACTCTTTTGTCTTTGAGAGCACCATGCCAATTTAACCCAGTGTAGGATCTGGCTCAGCATGTCCTTTCCACAGTGTCTGCTTAATCTGTTTAAATCCAAGTTAATCTAAAGTAGCTTTCAGGATCATTTAAAACTACCCCAAAGAACAAACTTCTCTTTCCAAGGATGAAATGGCATCCAGAGATATTTCCTTATAAAATGAGCCTTCAAAAGATGATCTCCCTCTCTGCAGAAATATGCAGCAGTCTTCAGTTCACAGCTGGCACAGAAAGAGGGCCTAAATTTGAATCTCTGAATGCACCATTCAAGAAAATTTGGATTTGTCCTGCAAGTCTATGTAATTTTCAATTTAAAGCATCAGATAAATAGATAGGAAAATGTCTTGTTGCAAGGCACTGTTAACCTCTTCGGGCAAGATTTACAGCAAGAATGAAACACACCAGTAACGCACGTTCCACTTCACTGACATTCATGGGCTCTCTCTGGGCTGCAGAGAAATGGCACTCCCCTCTCAACTTTCATAAAGTGTTACCACTGGGTTGGCATTTACTTTTTTTTGTTATAGAAGGCCTATAGGGTTTAGTTTTTTTCTGGCCTGTTTAGTTCAAGCTACTGTTGTCCCTGACAAGCTCCACATGTTTTCCAGAGCTGAATGAGGAGCCACCAAATATATTTCTCTTTCCTCAGTGTTTTACTGGTTGGCACAGCCATCCTTGGGATGTGAGACATGAGTTCAAATGCTCACTGCTCATGGGAGTGTATTCTGGGCCATGAAGTGTTAAGGAGGGGCATGTTTGGCTGCCTCTATATATGTTAAAACACTGAACTGGATATTTGGTCTGGGATTTTTTCTCTTCCTGCCTGAAGGTTGTCAGAGGCCAGAGGCAATTCCCAGAAGGCAAGGCATCTGCAGCCACCCATATTTTAGGGAAAAGACAGTGAATCTGTATTGGCATGATCCTTGGAGCAGCACCCTGGTGAAGCTGAAGGACGGCAGAAGAATAGCTCCAGGGTCTATTTCCAGGGACTGTTTTTCAGGCTGTCCTTGGGAGAGAGGTTGGAGAATGGGTTGCAAAACCCAATTTACAAACATCAGTGATGTAAGAGAATAAATTCGTGAACCTGGGGAGTTAGGAGGAGGTTTCTTGGATGCCAGTGATACCTAAATACCATATCAGTAATAGCTAAACATCAGGCAGGGGTAACAGCTGTGGTGCCAGGGGCCTGTGCAGGGAGCACCCTGCACCACCGAGCTCTGCTGGGCTGTCTCTGTGTCCCAGATGCAGGAACTATGTGTGTGCATCCCTTTGGCTGACTATCAGGCAAGAATGCATGAAAATTAAACAAATTACTGGTTATTACGAGAAACATATTTCACTAATTGGCTTCCGAGGGCAACATTTTATTGGGCAACAACTATCAATAAGCAAAGTGTGGAACTTGTTTAATATTAGAACTTTATTCTAGCCTAAGGGAAAGGAAAGACTAAAGGATCAAGGAGACAAATGAAAAACAAACACGGAAAGCTGCAAAGTTAAAAACACTGAGGGGAGGAAGCCACAAGGGAATGGGATTAGATTTCAGAGTCTCCATAAGTGAGCACTAGGATCTTTCTTGTAAATTAATTCCACACTTAATTTTTGGAATTCCTTCTTACTTTTCCAGACTCCAGTCAAAACTAAGTCAGATGAAATGTTATAGGAGGTTGGCATCCTGGGATGTAGTGGTAAACTAGTTTACTTTCCCAGTTTCCTTTCATATGTAGATTAAGCACTGAATTTTCTTTTGTCATTGCTTGCAAAGATCTAAGTCTCCTTCCTAAGGCATCATCTTTTATTAATCAGCTTATCCACAACAGAGTCCAAAGAGACTGGAAATGGGTTCAGACAGATGTTGATAAATGTCTTAAGTTTCTTATAAACTAAATCAAGGCCAGCCATGTTTTATTAATAAGCTAACCTTCAAACATACTTTGCCCTCTGCATACTGTATCACACTCTATATGCCATCCTGTTTACACTATTTGTCCCAATTTTATTCAATGCTGTTAACATCCCTTTCTTAAAAAGGCAAATCTAATGTGCATCTATCACACAGTCATAAGGCGTAAATTAAATCATCTGCTAAAATACGTGCTACATACCCGGTGTAGTAAGAATTTGGAAAGACTAATTTCTTTATTGTTACACCTCCTTTTCTTTAATTTTCTTTATTTTTTAAATACTTGTTGCTGAACATTAAACATATTTAACCAGCATGCAGCTTAGCTGATACTATCACCTTGCCATGGAAAATAGACTTCTGTCATGCCCCTGAAGCTTTCCCCTCTCTCCAGCAGCAATGTTGTGGAGTAGATCATACTATCCCACTTCTAAGAGCCTGTTCTCAGTCCAGACAGAATAGAAAACCCCAGGCCATTCCAGATCAACATGCAGTCTCATGATGGGTCCCAAATCCTTTAGCTGTTGCCAAGCATGAAGTGGACACTTGAACATGCACTTTGGTTTTACAGATCATTAACATCCTTCATATAAATTATAAGCATTCAGAGTAATGCTTCCATAAAAGAACTGCATGGAGGCATGAATGACTGGGTAAGCCCTGTGACCAGGGTGATCTGTGAAACCAGAGGACCTACATAGTATTTCCAATGGAAAATTTGATGATAGGGACATATGACAACCCAAGGGAAATGTTTAGGGAGGTGGGAAAAGCATGGACAGTGATGTCTGGCTCAAAGTGTTAGAGAAATGTTGATCTGGATGTCCCCCGTGACCAGAACTGTGAATGTGATTGGTGACATTATCACCTTAAAAAAACCCCTTAAATTATTTTAGAAGAAGGAGGAAAAATAAATCACTCCAAACAGCTTTTGGCAACTTATTTTTTTAACCTATCCCTAGAGGTTAGTGTTTTAAAGGCATGACAATGTTACTGAAAGAAGCATTACTGCAATTAGGGGAACATGACTAGTTAAAGGTGTCCTGCAATATGCCTTACAGCATGACATCTACAGGGTTGCCTTTTTGTGCTCCTCAAACCCAGTTATCGGATGTTTTTCAGTATCAATCCTCTTTAGAAAGCAAGTTACACAGAGAATATATCTTCAAGAGGTACCTTTTCTTTGTGATGGTATTTTATAGAATTTTAGGCTTTTGCAAGCTGATTTTTCAGAGATGCTGAGCATTTTATCTTTCATGAAAGTATTTTATGGAGATATAAAAATTTTGAAAAACAAAAATTCAATAACTTCTACCCTGAGCAAAATCCTGTCATGGATTACAACTTTATCATTGACTTAAACATTTTTTTAAATCATTAATAAAGTTTGCACTATCTCTGCTAAAGCTGGAAATTACATATATTAAACAAAGAACAAGAAAAAAGGATGTACAGTCAGAGGCTCCTCGCACAAATATGGCTCTGGGATATGCAGCTGAGAACAGGATGTTCACACGGGCATGAAATCCCAAGTAACATGGATCATGAAACACTTCCTTTTAGGTCAGAGTTACACCGCTGATTCATTAAAATACAAAGTGTTGCAATCAGACTTCAACTTTTAAATGTAATCTTATGAAAAATGTACCATTATGGCTGAAACAGCATGAAATCCTGTCCTGTCTTCTATACTCCTCTCCCCTCCCAAGTTTCTTACAAAGTCCTCCTATGGGGAAAATAATGAGCAGATAAGCAGAATTCAAGCAGAGAAGCTTGAAATGCAGCAAATAATTTATCTCAATAAAATGGAATATCCATGGAGAGATCTGAAAAGACCATCAGATAATTAAAGTGATACATGATTGGAAAACTATTTCTGACTTTGTCAATTAGGCATCTGTTAAATGTTTTAACAGGAACTAATGAAACTGTGGTGAAAAAGGAAAAAAAAAACCAAAAAGATGTCTCCAATTTACTAGACCAATTGTTTCACAAATGCATTCCCCATTGTACCTCAGTGTGCTAAAACACTTTAAATGTCTTGCTCTCATCAGGTTCCTGCATAAAGGATCCCCTCTGCTCCTTAGGTGCTTTTTGACAAGTGTAAGATTCCCCTTTGCTAACCAGTCTCAAATCTCATTGAAGCTAATGGGAAATCAGGACTGTCCTTCACCACGCAGGTTTGGGCCCAGAGGCACAAATGAAAATACTTGCTCCATCTTTATCGTGTCCAGGAGATGAAAGGAGAAATTTCAGTGGCGCTTAGCACTAGCCTTGTAGGCCCCATATTCTGCACTTTTTCCAGGACACAGAAATCCCATGTGCCAATTCCTCTTATTTTTATGGTAGCTGATGAAAGTTCCCAGCAAGGAGAATCATGAGAGTCTAACTGCCAAAATTCCCTTGCAAAAACCCAGCCTCTAAAAAATCAGTTTTCCCTCCAGAAAGTATATTCTGCGCAGTTCATGACTGCTCAGTGCAGGGTATCCTGCTGATCACCAGCTCCAAGGATCTTCCTGGATCATCCTTACACAAAGTTGTAGCATTACCTCCTGCCAGGCTGTTCTGCAGTGATCATTACATTTCACTAGGTTTAAAGCAGAAAAGCTTCTCTGTAAAAAGCAAGTGAGCTGCAAGATTGAGTAGCAACCTTTTCCATGAAAAGAGGGACTATCAGTGGGTGCACTAAAGCTTGAAATGCCTTGCTTTTTAAAATTAGTAATTTATTTTCCTATCGACTCTATTTATATGTAGCAGCAGGCAGCCAGAAGCGCTCTTGAGCTGGACAGGAAATTTTTTTACATTAAAGTTGTTGAAAATCTCTTAGTTATCCCAGTGCCATCAATAGAAAAATTAGGACCATGCCTATCCTAGCAAAATAAACAAGATCAGGACATAGGCATGGGCTTTCAGCACAGGCCAACTATCCTTCTTCCAAGGACAGCTCAAATAAAGCAACAAAAATGTTCTTTAATTTCTTGGGATGTCCTCAGAGGAGATGTTCACTGCAGTCTGTATTTCTTGGTCTATGTTATTTGCTGAAAAATCTCAGCCGTACCTCTTCAACAGTCATCAATTCAAAAGATCCATTGCTCTTACTGGGACAACCACCCTTCCCACCCCCTGCAGGATGTCGGGACAGGGCAGGAACCCCCTTAAACTCCCCTGATCACCCCCTATAACCTGGGAGTTGTTCAAACTCTGCTGTAGCAGCAGCAAGCACAACCCCTGCTCAAAACGGGGTGTCCCAGTGCATCACCCCTCCACATGGGCACATCAGCAGAGCACTCAGCTTTGGTGTGGTGGAGGCACTGGGGCTTTACTGCCACCCTTTTCGCCATGCCCAGAGCCGTGGGCTGAGCCTGGGGAGCTCCTGTGCAGCGCGTGGCGAGCGAGCAGCTCCGGCGTGTGCCGCCTTTACGGCGCAGATGTTGGGCCAAGTGTCACAGCTCCAGCTGTTGGCTTTGAAGGTAGAACCCTAATCCCATGCCAGGGAGCAACTGCAGGGAGCAGCTGAGGGCTGTGCGTGTGTGAGCGTGAGCGTGTGTGTGTGTGTGTGTGTGTTTTGAAAGGCATTAATATGTCTGGCTTGTTGGCGGGAAAATGACTTGTTAAATTGCTCAGAGGAGGCCTGGCCCACCTATAGTGAGACCGGAGCAGTGTATAATCACAGAGAGTGTAACTGATGGGAAAAATGTGCTGGGTTTACTGAGTGTAATAGATGCTAAAAGGTACAACCTGCTGTGTAGTTTAACAGCTCCTATTAAACCCCCAGACAAAGCATTTGCTGGGACTGTGGAAATTCTACAAAATCGCCTGTCCCAAAAGTCACTAGAGAGCACAAAGCATTTCTCTTTTCATAAATTGAATCATAAAAATAAAAAATAAAAAAGTAATTTCTGAATATGTGACTGGATTAATGAAATTAACAGAGTACTGGTGGTTTATAAGAGTTTAATGATGCTCTGAGGAAAATGCAAAATGAAGGCATTAAAAAAACAGCAACTGAATGAAGCTGACTTGATCCCTTCTGTGCTACAAATTGCTCTTGCAATGAAGACAACTGCTAGAATGCCAGGGTGCTCTGACAGCATCTGGTAATCTTTACAGCAGATAAACTGGTGGTGAGGCAGACAGCACAGGCAGCTCTTGGACTATTATTTTATTTTCCCTTCTTCTTGCGGTAAATAATCTTCAAAGCATGTTCAAGCACAAGCAAGATACTGGGGGAAAAAAATGACACAAGAACAACCACCTTCTCAGAAGGGGAAGAGCAAAGGATCCCAAATCGCCTTCTGGAGACTATGGAGAACAATGTAGCAGCTCTACACTCAATTAAGAGGCACTTGGACTTCTTTGCAATTAAAGGAGCAAGTCTTAATGCAGAGCTCATTTCACAGTCTGCTGCTTGTAAATGCAATAAAAGCATCAGGGACTGCTCAAAAGCGTATCTGGATGTGACTTCAGCCTGCTAAACCATGTGCAGAGGAAATCCTTGCTGCAGTGACTGTTGCTACAAAGAATGTTAAAAAAAAAAAAAAGCAAAAATAAAAGCTGATTATGCTAAATACCTGAGAAACCAGTTGGCAATATCTAGCTCTGCAGTATGGTACTGTGAGAGTGACTACTCCTGTAGTGTTACAGCCAGCCCATGAGAGTGTGCTGCTCCAAGGTTCCACCAGCTGGCATCAGGGACATCCCCCCATCCCCTGGGACAAGGCTGCACCTCCAGAGGCAGTGCGGGCAGTGCGGGCAGTGCGGGCAGTGCAGGCAACCTGAACCAGGCAGATTGCCCACATCTGCTGCCACCAGCAAGGCAAGAGGTCACAGCTCCTGTGGATGGAAGGTGGCAGAGACGAGGCATTTTCAACATGCAGGAGGATATCAATGAGAAGTTGATGGCCACTGCAGTAGAAATTAGGCAGAGTTTAATGGTATGGAAATTACAGTTGTGTGTTGTGGTGGTGAAAGACTCCGTGCTAGGTGTATGCAAGCATACTAAATCCAGGATGAAGAGAAAATCTTGACCATCAGACAGTTATGGGGTGACTGAGTAGCTTGTGAATGTGAGAAGACCAAACATGTCCAGGCAGTCTATACTAGAGCAGCATTTTGAATGTGAAGTGCTGGTGCTATCAGGCAAGGAAGGCCCTGGCAGACTTACCAAGACTATTGATCTGGGCTGCTGATGGCTGCTTTTAACAGAGCTCCAGGACTCCAGAGAACTGGTAGCTTTTCTCCAGGGTCCCTTCTGAAACCAGCTGCTCTCAGAAATTTTAAATGGCTGGGACTTGGATCATTCTAGTCAGTCTCTCTGATGTCACATTGACAAGGAACTATTACTCAAAAAAAAAAAAAAATAGGCCTGGAAGAACATACTGAAAGAACATCATTTTGTGAACCACTGCTGAGGCAGTGAGCCTCATGATGGAAAAGCTGGATTGTATCACTGTAGGAAAACATGCCTGCCAGCCACAGGAGTCAAATCTTCTATTCATGACTGTGGTTTTTACTGGGTTTGTGCATAGCCATTGCTTCAATATGCAAAGAGAGGGACTGTGCATCCCTCAAGTGCCTCATAGCACCTCAAAATGCATTTTGGGTACCAAGCAGCAGAAAAATGACTAAATTTATACCCTTCCTTACACCATCTACCAAAAACCCAAAGGGTTCTATCCAGTCCATTTCATATTTTTATTTCCTGCTCTTTCCACAGACGGAAGGCTAGTGACATCTGCCACATAATTTACACTGTAGTGACTACTAAGTTTAATCAACTGGATCCTAGGAAGCTCTTTGATCTCAAAGGAACATTACAAAAAGTCCTTCTTTAAAAGCCCACTGCTCACAGAAAATGCTGATCCTTGGATTAAATTGGAACTAGCATGAACTTGGTTGTGAAGTGAGATTTCATAGCCCTGATACACACTGTTATTTCTACAAAGACATCAGTGGATCCACTTCAGATAATTTCCAAGAATTACACCAGGCTGAACTTAAACTCTCATATTTTCTCCTCAGTGTCTGTAAGCCCTGACTCACTAAGCAATTATGTCCTTCAGTCCTTTATATATTTTCATTTTGTTTTTATCCACACGTGCAGAAAACAGTCAACAGAACATTGCATTCTACCCTCTTCTGTATTTGTATATTGGAGTGATCTTCTTCCCTTTGTCTAAAGGTCAGATTACATTAGCAGTTCACATTCCTGGTTAAACATGCAGGCAGATGTTTTCTTCAGGGGGCAGATCATGTAGGAGGAGGCATCGTTTTCTCCTCCGGTCTTCAGTCAAACTAAACTTGTCATCTTCAGCTGTGTAAACGTGCATCTTAACTGAATGGCATATGCTTCATTTTGGATTAACATTTCAATGAACTTAAAACCATTTGAGTGTCTGTTATCTCTTTTCTTAAATCCTGGGACGCTGAAATTAATGGCAGGTCTGCTGTTAACTTCAGGAAATGGTGCTGGAACTTCTACCTCCCCCTCAGCTAAAATATGGTTCAGTTATGAAAAATGGAAATACATTTCACTCTATTTAGCAAGGACACATTCTGAAATGCAATTTGGAACTGAGGAAATAAGTCTGGTTCATGAAATAGCTACGTATGTAGAAAAGAAATTACTTTTGCAAAGCCTCCAGCTTCTCTTTAATTAGACTAAAAACCCAAGACTGTGACAGGTTTTCTGCAGAGCTGGAGGTCCTTGTGGACACAGCCTTCAGCTGCACAATTGTTTCACCTCTACTAATTTTCTATTATTTTCTGTGAAGCTTACATCCCGCAGCTTCAATTTTCAATGTCTAGTAGAACACACCATAACCTGGACAAGGAACTTAATGCGAATGTTTCAGATTTCAGAGACCTTAGCACAAATGCAGCTTTGTGAGACATTTGCTTTTAATTCATAGCAAAGAGAAATTTGAAATTATGAAAAAAAGATTGTAAATTAAGCAATGTTCTCTCCAAAAATACTCCCACAATATCACAATCTCTGAAAGCTGATTTTTATGGAAGAATTGGGGATGCTTTAGTAGGAATTCCCTTGTGTCTAGTCTGAGTCAGGAGGTAGAGATTGTCTCTGGGCCTGCCCCATCACCTCTTCACTGAGTGTTAGAAGTATTCACCCATAAATTAAATTAGCAGCAGGGTCTACTGGTGGCTTCTTTTAGTTCATTCCCATGTCACACAGTTGACATATACCACTGCCACAGCAGACTGAGAAGAATGCTGGGGTTTGGGCCAATATTCTGTGTGCGGGGTGGGGTTTAGGGTGACATTGCAGGATTACCTGTACTACCATTTGCTAAGAATATTGACACATCCCAACAGAAGATCCCATTTTGCCAAGTACTCTCGGAGACTATGATCGGAATATTCCAAATGGTCATCTGTGATTGGGTGAACCTTCTACTAAACCGTTGAGCATATAGGCATCAAACAGAAGAAAATGTATCCATATCTGTATCTACAGACAAGATTGGACTAGGAAAAAAATAATCAGCTCTGCTTCTCTTGAAGAAACTGGTGACTTTTTCTTTTAAAAAAAGAAAGCTCGAGTACCATCACACTATGGGACCCATCCCCACTTATGTGGCCTTCCTACCAGAGTTAGGCCTGCTCCTGTGAAAGCTTGGCCAGACTAGCTAAGCTTTGGGAAAAAAGCTGTTCCTGTAGGCAGGAAGTTTTCACTGGATCGGTTGGAAGAGTGGAGGGCTGCTGAGTATGCTCACGTTGCTCTCAGCCCACACAGGTGCTGCCACTCAGGCAATGAGCATGTCCCAGCTCAGCCCTGCTCCCCTGGCTCTTCAAGTGCTCCTGCAGCCATCCACCAGGGAATCCCTCTGGAAAAGGAAGAGGAAGTCCTCTGATCTGATCCTAGTGCAGCCAGGTGGAAAGGAAAGAGCCACATTATGGCAGCAAGATGTTTCCTGTAGGATCACTGGCAAGTGGAAAGGAAATGTGGGACTACTTAGGCAAGAGGCGTGGTCTGAGAGATGGAAACAAGGAAGGAAGAATAGATCAGAAGAGGATTTAGGAGGGAGAATTGGAAGTGAGCTGGAAAGGAAGTCATGGCTGGAAGGTGAAATCTGAGGAACAGATCCTGGGATATTTAGGTAACAAGGACAAACCTTTCTCAGCTGCAGCTCTTTTCCCAGTCTCAGAGTCAATCACTCAAAAATTAAGGATTTTGCAGAAAAGTTATCTTGCAAATGAAAATATTGCAATCCTATGGGGGAAAATACTATGTGATCATGTAATTAAAGTCTGCATCCTGATACACATGTAAAGTAGGCCAAATTTAAATTGTGCAGACAGTAAATATTATTTTTTAAATTAAATTGTAGAAACATTTTATGACCTGATGACTTTCTTTTTGTTTTCTTTTGGGGGAATAAAATTGTGGAAATATGTAGAGCAGCCAAAACAATGAGATAGAGAACACTAATACTGAAAAACATTATTTTTGTTATATTTTTTTCTTTTTCTTTTTTTTTTCCTGGAAGCTGATCAAACATCTTTGGGGATAAATTTTAAGTCACAACACTGCATTTCAATGACTAAATACTGCTGATGTCTCTCTTAATGACTCAGTTTTCTGTTATTTCAAGAGGAAGTATGTGTCCATTCATGATAAGGGAAGAAGCCTGAATTTTGCAGAAATTTCTCAAGTCTATGGAGTGCAATTACATCCAGCTCCAGACTAAACAAATACACACAGCAACATATGGAATTAAGGGCTAAGGATAAAGTCCACTAATATCAAAGGAACTGTTTCTTCAAATGCTTTGGATCTGACCTCATATTTCCATTGGAAAAACCTTTGCAGCCCATTGTATTCAAACAGCTTAAGGGAAGATGTTGTTTCATGAATGTTCATGCTTTAAATCTGCTGTAAATACTGTATATCAGAGGTAACTCTTGTTAACTTCCAGCAGCATTTCTTTCTCTGACAAAACGGAAAATTCCTAGAAGATTCCTAGAAGATTCCTAGAAGAACTGGCCAGACGGTCTGTGATGGCAGAGTCTGGAAGCAGCAGCTCAGCTCTGGCCTTGCTCTTCCCATGGAAATAAAATGGACTTTTGTGGCTTTTACTTCAAAGAAAGACAATTACAATGACCCTGAGGATCTGTAAGAACCCTTCCCAGCACTCCTGAAAGGGCTTAGCTCACACCACCAAGACGGTGCTTTCCCACTTCCTTATAAATGCTCCTCTTTACCACAGAATACTGCATTTATTAAGATTTGTGGGGTTTCATTTTGGCACCAAATTCTGTTTTGATTTACACTTTGTGCTTTTCTTGGAAGAATCTCACCACGCTGAGAAGCACCTGATCCATGGGTGAGTTCCTCCAGGCAAGCAGCCCCGATCTCTAGCAGGCTGGAGCACCAGACCACAGCATTCCCCAGGAACCAGCTCCCGAGTACCTCAGCAGCTCATTTTTGTGTGACAGGGGTGTCAGCATTTGGCCAAGAATATCTCGGTCCCAAAGCTGCACACTGTCAGATACAGCAATCTCGTGGTTTTTATCTACAGTGCCATTATTTTCCCTTCCTTTGTGTTTGCACAGTGAATTAAGTTATTTTGGAGCAGAGCCACCATGCTTCTCAGACTATATCTGAATATATTCCCATAGACTGTCATTGTATTTTGAGGGAAAACTAGACCAAATCTGCAGCTTTCTACTCCTTTTATGATTAGTTTAAAGGAGAGGCTATCTTGCCGCTCTCTTGGATAAATGAAGTTTAGAAATGTCAGTGGGAGTTTGGCTCTTCTATCTGAAGAGAAGAAAATCTGAGACATTTTTTTAAAAATTAATGTATTTTCTTTTAATTTGTGGATTTGGCTTCTATCAGAAGTTCTAAAAGCATGTGCTCCTCTCCAAAATATAGGCTTTTCTTTGATTTTAATTCATTTGCTGGAGGATTAGAGGAATCAGACCTTTGTCTTGCCATGTTTGATACTGCCTTTGGTGTTGAAGCAAGCACTGAGCCTCTGTGGTTGTCGGCACAGGAATCACAGAATTGGTCAGGTTGGGAGGGACCACAGGGCATCACCTGGTGCCACCTTCTTGCTCAAGCAGGGTCATCCCAGAGCACATTGGACAGGATAGCATCCAGGTGGTTCTTGAATATCTCCAGGGAGGGAACCTCCACAACCTCTGTGGTTCCAGTGTGTGGTGACTTGCACAGTAAAGAAGTCTTCCTCATGTTCAGGTGAAACTTCCTGTGTGGGGAAGGGGTCCCTCCCCAGCCCCATTCACCTGAGCTAGGAGTGGCTGCTGGACTGGCTGTGGCAGCACCAGGCTCTGCTTCTGCACGTGGGCTGCCACAGGAACAGCCTCTTCAAGCCTGAAGATCAGGTCCCTCCTTAAACCTCAAGGGACTTCAGCAGCATTTATGCCTTTTTCTTGTAAATATATGTTGCAAACATTATATGTAATTTTTATATTGCAGTTGATAGCTTTAGTGAGTAATTATTCGTAGGAGAAGCTGCTCTTTGAAGTCAGGGCTTGAGACCACAAACTGAGGATGTGTGCCCAGCCACTCACAGGAAAATAAACAGAAAGGCCCGTTCTGCTGCGCCACCTTTAACAAACATGCAGCACTATTCAGGGCTTTCAAAAGAAAACAAGAGTTCCTCCTGCCACCCAGTAAAAAACGTACGTTTGCAATCGCGTCTTGTTTTGCATATGATTGGTAGCATACTTTTAAACTGCTGTAAGTAATAAAAATATATGTGTGCAAGTTGGCTATAAGAAATGCCAAAGTTTCACCTAATAAAATTTTGGTATGCCTCAATTTTCAAAGTAAATTTGATTTATTTGAGCCACCAGCCATCTGATGACAGCCTTGTGTTTTTTATATGAGTCATGTCCCAAGGGGTCTAGAATATGCCAATAGTGTACCTTGGATTGGATCCAGTGTCCGCAAACAGGTTTTCATTAGACTTTGATGCCAGTTGCATTGGGGAGCAGAGAGGCTGCTGAAAACCAGCTTTACTTTGGGGTCGTTTCTTTCTTTTAGAAAAAATAACAAAGATCTTTTTTAGAGAAGCTTTACGCCTCCACATTGTAGGTGTATGGCAATATTTTAGGGAACAGTAATCTGTTATTGCAGGTGGTCATGCTTCAAGCACTTCCGTATTTTGAGAATAGATCAGACAAAGTGCAACAACTTTTATTGAAAAATTGCCGAATTTGTAAATTAGAAACATATTTTTCTGTGGCTAAGATTAAGTTAGCATGTATTACAGTCACTGGGACTTCTCTGAAGCACTAAGGGGAATAAAATTACATAGATTATTCCACATATCCTGGATTGGGACTATGGGCACACGAGAGGGCACCTCAATCACCCAGTTCCAGATCCGGATGTTTAATATCTGTGGAAATACCATAGTGCCTTTGGACTGGAGGTCTTTGACAGGCAGTGCATACCTTCCTTCCCCTTGTCCCCCCAGTGTAGGCGTTGCTGTCTCCCAGGTGATGTGGGAAGGCAACAGGAACTGGATTTAAGTTCTGGGAAGAGCCATTGCTGTGTATTGCTTTACTGTGGTCTCTGTAATAGATTCAGAGGTATCACATTCAGCCTGAAAATGGATCCTGGCCTGCCCTCCCCTTCCTGTAAGGTAACCACACTTTGAAATTTTGAACAAGACAGTAGAGTAAATAGGAGTGGAGGAAATCCTGAGAGACTCTTGGAGATGCTGGTAGGTGCATACAGCAGTCCAGTAAAATAATGGCTTTGAGGCAGTCAGATTTGCATTCACTACTCATAAATCTGTATGAACTCATAGAGCCTTTGGCCTATACCTCTCATTGATAGCAAGAAAAATAATGAGAAAAAAAGAGAGAAGTTTTAATTGAGAATATTTTTCTTTCATAATCCCAGAACACTTCTGGCCTTTCTTGTCTGAAGTTGTCATGAGATAAAAAACTTTGTGCTTCTTTGGCTGGACACCGCTGTTGACAAGGAGAGGGAACGGGGAGTGATTCATCCTCTGCAGAGCCATGCAGTGCCAGATGGCAGCAGGAGGGAGGGACAGATGGAGTAAGGCTTTTATCCTGTGGGCTGCACCCCTACCAGGGAGGGCAAGGTGAGCCCTGTGGCAGTGTACCCCTGCTGGCTCCCACCACTCAAAATTCCATCCCTCCTGTTCTCACTGTGCAGGCTCCTCTCCCCGATTCAGCTGTGGAGGCAGAATTACACCAATGCCAAAGATCCAGCATCCCTAGGGTGGAAAGCTGCATCTCTTTCCCACGAAGAAGGATGGTGAGGGTAAGAGCATCCTTCCTCTTCCTGAGGGAGCCTTGCTACACCTTGGCATAGGCCTAAGGGGGAGGGTGAGCCCTTCTCAGCTGAGGGGCTCCATGTGACTGCAAGTCTGACACAACTGCAAGATCAGAGCCCCTCCTGGGTAGCCTCTAGTTGCTTTTGAGACTTTCCATCAGAGAGCATTTTCTGAAGGCAGCACTGCACAGGGCAAGGAGGTTCAAGGCTTCGGATGCCAGGGAGAGCCAAATTCACCTTCCCTGCAAGGCCGTGAGCAAACACTTTGGGCAGGACCTGTCTGTGAACCATTCACCCCAGCACCTCTGCCTCTCCTGGAGACAGACAGGCCTCCCCAACAAGCCACTCCTTCCTCCCTTCTCTGCCTTCTGAATTTGGTATCTCTCGCTTTTACCCCTAGTGAAGGCAGCACCAAAAATCATTTTTCCTCTCCTTGGGAAAGCACAAAAGAATGTGTGCAGCACACTCTGAGAGTTGTGTAGATGTGGGCTGATGAAGGCTATACACACACCTAAGGGTGTGCAAGCCTAATGAGTCTGGAATTGCTATTTTATGGTGCATAATCCTTATGGTACAGGGAAGATTTGAGCAGTAAACAATACATATACTTTTTGGATACTTTTTGGTGAGATGTATTAACTTCCAGTGGAACAAACAACTCTCACAATGCAAGTTACAGCCAAATACTTGTTTTGTAATTTACAGGTAGCATTAATACATGGTATTGATTATCTTCTTTCTACTGCTCCTTGGTTTCTAATCACATCAATCCTGCAAGAAAACAATCTACCCTCCCTCTCACTGGATGCAACCAAGCAGCTGCCAGGTACCAGGAGACACTGGTTGTGCTGCTGTGATTATCCTCCACTACACAAGCTTCCTAACTTCAGAGATCCTGTCTGTGCTGCTTACGTCTTTCCTCAAATTATTTAGTTTCACACACTTGATGCTTGCAAACAGAATCCATGCAAATACCTCAGTAGTCATTAGTCATGCTTGGTTACACTTTTCAACAACTTCTCAGTGGGAACCCTGAAAAGGCCCCACTCTGTTTTGCAGCTTTTAAGGCTTGCAACTGGTAGAGGTGAAGGACAGATTTCTGGTGTGTGTTTATTTGACTTTTTAATTCCACTACATTTTCATGGGAAAGAAATATTTCTGTGAATTCATGGACACCTACAGAGCACAACGCTTAATTCATTTTGATGTTCAAAATAAAAGAAATTGGCTTTATTTTCACACATAAGGTTTTCCTTCCGGCTGTGGTGAAAGCCTTTGAAAAGCAGCCCCAAGGAGATGCAAGATTTCCTCCTGGATGGACACATTTCCAAACTTTTCTGACTGTGGAAACTTTAGCAGCATCTGCAAGAAGAGACAGATTAGGACTTAAAGCTCTCCAGACAGCTTAGGAAAAACACTGTTTCCATAGCTAACTGAAGAAGCTATATTAAAAACTGAGGTGAAGATGGTGCCAACTGCACCCACCCATAATTTACACAGTGAGAGATTCTGGTCTCCTTCTACTATGCTTGACTTGCTTGCAAAGAGAGGAGCAAAGGGACTGAAGTTAAACTAACATAAATTGGTCACATAACCTCAAAAAATATTCAGTTTAGTTACCCCCCTGTGTGTAAATGTAAAGCACCCTTGAAGAGGAGATCTTTCAGAGTGCCTGGAGCACACATTGGACCAGCTCATTCCTGGCTTGCACATTAACAGATGTGATGCAAGTGGGCTTAAGACTGCTTGAATGAGACCAAAGCTGATCTAATGCACAGCACTCCACACAATGGTTCTGAATGTGATCCAGTCTCTACTGGCAGAAGTTGTGCATGTATTCCTTTCCTCAATTTATAGCCCCCCGTTGTAGCAGAGGCAGGCACCACCCCATCCACACAACTGAAATAATTTTCCATCACCAGTCCCGCTGGTGGCCCTGGGGCTCCTGCCAGTGCCACTCCCCATACAGGGTTCCTTCCCTGCTCAATCAGACTCTGCCAGTTCCAGGTTTTTCTCCATTCCTCACTCTGAGGAAGTGAAAGGGAAACTTGAGGAATTTTCTTTGTCCGAAGCCATTTTCC
The DNA here is from genome assembly GCF_008360975.1 of Lichenostomus cassidix. Lineage (NCBI taxonomy): Eukaryota > Metazoa > Chordata > Aves > Passeriformes > Meliphagidae > Lichenostomus > Lichenostomus cassidix. Next base: position 78,011,014 of record NC_139483.1, read on the forward strand.
TCCATCCAGAGCAGACATACCATGACATTATTTGCCCAGCTATTGCCACCTGGCTGCCACCTCCTTCTGGTTCAGCTCACCTCAGCCATCTCCTCATCTCCCAGCTAGGATGGTGAGTGAGGACAGCTTGGTGTCTGGATCCAAACACCCACTGCGCCTCTCAGCTTTGAACCCATTCCTTCTTGTGGTCTGGGCACTGTAGAAGTGGAGGAGGGATGTTGATGTTTCTTGATACACCGTGTATGAGGAATAATTTCAAATTTTCCTATAGATCTCAAAGTCAGCTGAAATCTGTAAGGTTTCTGTTGATACCTTGTTCTTTTTATTTTTATTCTTTCTTTTTTTCTCAGTCCCCATTGAAGGATTTATGCTACCCTTTGTAAAAGTCTGCCTCCCTTTTCCAAGGTGAAACATGTACCTGTGAAATTTGTGCTTGCAGAATTTGCTGGCATTTGTATTGTACTCATAATTTTTTTTGCTCCATGCTCAGTGGATTCCAGAAACAAGTGTTAATGCAAGGTTGGCTCACCAATTTGCTTTATAACAAAGTATACAATGACCATGGCAAAGGATAGTATAAAACACATCTATGTAAGAAAAACTGGCTTGAAAAATAACTTTAATTTCTGATTTCTTTCTCCTTGTCTAAATCAATGAGAATTATACAATTTTTTTTTTTAAATCAATCAAACCCATAGAAAGAAAACCTTTTCCCCAGTTGCTTTTCCGACTCTTGTTCAAAACATAAGAAAATGTTAGACAAACAGGTAATGAATTACCAAGGGTGATCTTACTAGCAGTGTTACAAGGAAAAGCTGACCTAGGTGTGTCCGGAAGAAAAGATGAAGGTAATTTGAAGATGGACAGAGAGAAGACAGAATCAGACTTGCCTCATCAGTAGACAGCACAATATTGATAGGCAATGAGCCCAAGTTGCAATATGGCAAATTCCCATTAGATATTAGATGAATTTGTTCACGCTGAAGATGGTAAAACAGTCAAAGAAGCTGCCCAATATCCCCTTAAATATTTTCAAAATTCAGTGATCTGACTCTAAGCAACCTGGTCCAACTTTGGAAGTGGATCTAACCTCAGAATTTGAGCAGGGGTTTGGACCAGATGATGTCCAGAAATTTCTTCCAAACCAAACTATTCTATGACCTTATGGCAACCAGGAGGCTGTACAAAAGTCGTAGATGAAGCTGTGTTTCTCTCATGAACATTTCAGCTGTAAAGCTGGACAGAGGTTGAAACTCCTGGGTGCAGGTACAGCTCACATTTTTTAGCCTTGCAAACGTCGCTGGATTTTTATTGCCCTGTGTATAAAGGTTTGTCCAGGCAAGAACTGACCACTTGAGTCAGTGGAATTACATGGGGTGGGTGTGGAAAGGAAAAGGACTTGTCCTAGGACAGAGAAGCAGGAAGAAAGCTCTTGAGAATTAGCTCATGGTACTGGCTGCTGCCAGGGAAAGTGAAGGATGGGGAGTTAGAAAATTTATCTTCCTCTTCAGAAGTATTTACTTCCTTATATATACCCTCAGGCAGCCAGCTTGGCTTTAATGGGCTGTGGCATAGGCAACAGAGGCAGCAGAAGCAAGAGTAATTAATGACCATCTGTCATATTCAACCTCGAAGCAACAAGTTATTTCCTCTTCCTGAAACTGGCTCTTGCTCATTTAATGTTATTCTACACTACATTTTCTTCCTAGGGATGAATTCTGTATGAATCTTTACCATCCTGTTAGGTGAAGATTTTATTGATTCATGGAGCTCTTATTGGCATAGGTCTGATATTGAGTGCTGTTTTCCTCCCACTCTGGTATCATCTCAGAAATGCAGGAACAAGGAAGTGCTGGTTGCAAACTCCCTGGTGGACCTACTTTGGGAAGGCACTCTGCCTCCCTCTCCCCATGCTTGTTCTGAAATAGACTGAACCCGGTGGTATTCAATTGTTCTGCAAAGTCCATCTATCTCCATCCTAGTATTTAAAAAGGAAAAAGAATTGCTGAGGCAAGAGAACATTCAGATTTCCATTCTCCTTGTAGCAGACTCCAGTAAAAAGTTTTTGGACTTTCCCACCAAATGTCATTCTAATCCAATAAAAATCAACATTTTGAAAGATTTTCAGCTCTTCAACATGGAAAGACCCAGCTTTCCAGAAAAGTGGATTGTCTGAATGGGATCTCTGCTAAGTCAATCAGATAAGCCAGCCATGAAGACTCTTAATTCAAGCCTTCAATGTCAGTTGATGTTTTGCATTATTTAGAATTATCCTCAGACATTAAGCACTGTGGCCATAACAGTGATTTATTGATTTAACCCCAAGTTAATAAGTCTTAAATTTCTCTGAAACAAAAATGACTGGTTGCCCTAATTGTACTTCATTTTCAGTAAATGGGTATAAAAAGGGAGAGTTCTGAGTCTAGATCTAAGATATCTTCTTTATATGATAAAAGCAATGTCTGTGGATTTGTGTTGGCCTGGAAACAAGCATTGACATGAGAACCTTTTCCCATACAACAACTTATTTATTTTGAGATTATTTTTAAACAACCACAGCATTCATTCTCTATCCAAGGATAAGACAAAAATCACTCAAAAATGTTTTCTTGATGATGTCTCCTTTAGAATTTTCTTACGTGGTATTTCTTAAAAAGGACTGGTATATGTTTCCAGTATATGTCCCACAGAACGGACTAGACTGATAATTTGGAAAATGAAGAATATCTGCTTCACCGTAACTTGATAAGTGTCAACATTTTTATGTCTAATTCATGGCTGAGTATTAGCTCTACACATATATCAGCTTGCAATATTGCTGGTTTACATGCAAGCCTCTTAAAACTCAAGTCCTTCCATAGCTGTATTTCCTCCTACACACTCCCTTGAGATGGACAGACCTATCTAAATTTTTTTTCTGTCTTCAGTTTCTACTTTTACTTCTCAAATATGTGAAAGGAGGAAATAGATTCTACTTTGCAGCTGCTCACAAGATGATTCTCCCTTTTCTTGTTTTTTTTTCCAGCAGGATTAATAACCAAACTATTATTAATTGTGTCCTTATGCATCAACTGGTAGGAGGAAAGAGCCAATCCATGATTCTGAATGCTGACAAAACAGAAGAAGCCTTCATCAGAGTAGTGCTAGTGGATGCAGAGGCAGCCCAGAATGGCTATGAAACCAGTAAAATGCAGGAATAAATTGAAACCCAGCCTCTGCCTTTACAAAGACAAAGGTGAATCTTTTGTATCAATTTTAAAAACTCTATCTAGTATCTCATTCTTTGAATACATCTCCACTGGCCACTTTATAGAGAAGGCCATGGATTCTGGCCTACAAATTCTTATCATTGCTGAAGAAAACAGAGATGGATTATGAAGACCTAATTTAGGTAGGAACCTGCCAACAGGATAATATTATCCTTGTGCTTTGAGCCCTGGTTAAAGTGTCTAGGATAGATGCACACCATTAAAATTAATTTCTCCATCCAATCTTGATTCAAGGCATAGGTATTCTCTCCAAAGTCATATATAGGAGGTGTCTGGGAGAGCATTCACCCAATTTTTGCTGTATTTCCCAGCCAGTCTAAGTCTATGGCCAGACCTTTCTCCTTGGGAATAGACAGGACTTCTCAGACAAAAGGAAACTTTTTTATTTGTCTTGATTTCCACAGCTGCCTCTTGTAAGAAAAATGTTTGCCCAAAATAAAATATCTGGCATAAGTATAGAGCTGCTGTCTGCTTTTTGTCTTGCTGCTCATGGACATTTGAGCCTTTTTTATTTTTGTGTAAGTCAGACACGCCTCTTCACCTAGTACTTTGGAAGAAAGGCAAGCTTTTCTTCTAGTAGCACTGCTTTTATCCATGAGCTTAGATCCCTCCATAACATAAACTGCAATACCCCAATTCCCTTTGGCAATTACTTCCCCCAGCAGGGTTCACCTCCTTGACCATACAGATGTCACAGACAGAGGAGAGCTGTTGAGTCACAGGAACCTTATGCATATGTCCTCTTAGCTCAAAAAGCACCCTATGCTCAAGACCAGGGAGCAGAACACTTTCCCCATGTCCTGCAAAGAGGACATGAAAGGTCAAATTGTGCCTTATTACAGTGGGGAAATGCCACAAACCACAGTAGAATAACTTTGAATTTCAATGTATTCTTGTGCAACAAAGCTGGCCCATGACCTCCTCAACTGGAAGCTGGCTGGTGACCCCTATCCCATCACCCAAACAAAACACATTAGGAGATGTAGTTCTTGGTTTGGCTTTGGGAATGAGAAGATAAAACACATTCTTGTCACAATGGAAATATGCAGTATAACACAGTTAAAAGTTAAGAAAATGAGGAAAACTGAAACGGTTGAACTGAGAAGCCTGTACAGCATTTTTCAGCATAATGACACACTTTTTTATCCATTGGTAGAACTGTGTAATTCTGATAAATAATGATCTAAATAATATGAACAGGAGTCACCATTGATTTTTTCCAAATTGCCACTGGAATTGATTCAGACAGCCAGTATTTATAGCTCTTCAGCAAAGATTGTGGTCCTCAGGCTGCCATACGACTGCTCACATCTGCTGTTTTGCTATACAGAATTATAAAACCTTCTAGTGCAGCCAACAAACATGACTCCAGAAAAGGAATCTGGGAGATGATGAATAGACTATAGTCTAGGATGCCAAATACTGTATTGGTCTGCAATCTGGACTGCTCCCCTGCCCTGCTCTCAGGCTGCACACAACTCAAGGCTGGGCATCCCGTCAGCTCAACAAAACCATCTCATCTTTGGAGGCTTTTTCCTTTACTTATACTATACCTTTTTCTAGATGAATTGCAGTGGGATAAGAATGTTTAAATGGAAGATGAATCACCCCTACACTCAGCCAATTTAATAAAGCAGAAAATATGAATGAAACAGCCCCTTTGACTGGTTCTGCATGGGGATTTGAAAATCAGAAGTGAAGCACTGGGCTTGGCATTCAACTGGGAACCAGCAACATATGGAACAGGGCACCTGGATGACGTGCCCTTGGCAACCCAAAATGGGACATTTGCTTTCTGAGCCATCTGGAGCCTCTCTGTAAGGCCAGTGATTTCATTACTTAGCAATCTCAGTGATTCATCTGTTCTTAGCTTTGTGGCTCACTACAGGTGATGAGCTGGAACGAGTTCCTCTGCCAATAATGACTGTTTCTAGAATCTAGCACCAGCCAAGTGGGAAGGGCACCAAGACTAGGAGACCTTTTTGAGAACTGGCCCTTTGATGCATTGGGACACTAGGGCTAGAGATACTTACGCTCTTAAATCCTGTGGGAGTCAGGAAGCCCAAATAACTGCCTGAATCTGGGCCAAATGTCTCTGAAATATTTGCCCTGCTTGTGGCATCTAGCTATGTGAGCACATTACACCTAAAAATATTCCTGTAGGGTGGATAGCTGATATCTCTACCATGCTGGTGTTAACTGAAAAGATCCCATGCAGAAGAAGACTAACAAGGAGGTATTAGCCTGTGGAGTAGGATGAAACCAGTGAACAGCATTCCCTGCAATCTCCCAGAACAGAGCACACCTTATACTAACATCAAAATTATATCTAAAATGCAAACAGCAGGAAAGAATTGGTAAAGCTCAAGGCTGACTTTCCAAAGCTGGCTCTGCAGCTTAAGCCTGGACTACAAATATCAACTACCTTGGAAAGCATCTCAGTGCAAGACAAATGGCTGAGAAGAACAAAGGGAGATGCTGGGCAGCAAAGAAAAGCCTTTTGCTCAAGTATTCATGCACAAAATAAAGGCAGACATTGAGATCTTTTTTTAGTCTTTTTATAGCCTGGTGTAAGCCTTGAGGCAATATTCCTGGATAAAAGTAGACTGTGGCACATACAATGTATTGTACAGCCACATTTTCTTATATTCCTTCAGTGGAAGTGAATCGAAGAACTTAATTTAAATTGCCAGGCAGAGACCTGGGCCCATGTTCTCTGATAGGGTGATAGGGTGTTTTTAAGGGGTAAATTTCCAGACAAATAAGAGGATCCTCTTCAGTAGAGGAAGGATTGGATTAATGGACAAATTGAACATATACAAGTCCATGTTGCCTGTAGGGATACATGCACGAGTGCTGAGGGAGCTGGCCAGTGTGTTTGTGAGGCCAATTTTGATCATTTGCACAATAAAATTATTGCAAATGGGAGGGATTCCTGAGGAAGGGAATAAAGTATATGTCTTTGCTATCTTCAAGAAAGGCAAAGAAAAGGAAGTGAGGAGTGAGGCCAATCAGTTTCACCTGTACCCCAGGTGAAAGCAAATAGTAGTGTAAATGGTTTCAAAATATTGAGGACAAAAGGGTTATTTGGAACAACAGCATTGCTATTCAATGGGCAAATCATGCTTGACTAATGTGACAGCCTTCTATCAAGACTTGACAAGTTTGATGGATAAGGAAAGAGTGCAAATCTTATTTGTCTTGATTGTAAAAAGGCCTTTGACACAGTCTATCATAATATCCCCACTGACAGGGAGAATGAAGTGCAGCCTAAGTGGACAGTGAGGAGAACTGAAAACTGTCTGAACTCCTTAGCTCAAGCGGCTGGTGAAGAGTGGCAGAGAGTCCAGTTGGAGGTCACTACAGGTTGATACTGGAGCCAGCATAGTTCCTTGTTCATTAATGACCTGGATGATGGGACAGAGCATTCCCTCAACAAGTCAGTTGCTAAAGTTACAAAACTGTGAGGAGTTGTTAATACAACTGATGTTTGTGATGCCATTCAGTGGGATCTCAGCAGCCTGGAGAAATGCAAAGCCTGGCCTTGGGGAAGAACAACCCCATGCACCAGGAGAGTCTGGGAGTTAATTGGTTGGCAAGCAGCTTTGCAGAAAAAGATCTGGAGGTCCTTGGGGACACCACTGTGCCAGCAGTATAAGTCAGCAATGTTCCCTTGCGGCAAAGAAGACCATCAGCATAGTGGGCCTTGCAGAGGGAAGCATTATCAGCAGTCAAAGGATATGTTCCCCTTTACTCAGCCCTTGTGAGACAGACCTGGAGTGCCACATCCAATTCTGAGTTTACCAATACAAAAGAGATACTGAGTGACCAGAGGGAATTCGGTCACAAAGATGGCTAAGCAACAGGCACATCTGACAAATTGGGACAGTCTGAGAGAGCTGGCAGTGCTCAGCACACACATTAACATCACTTTACAGACCACAGAAAATTATTGGCCCTATGCTAATGACCTTTTGTCAATCCTCTGTGTTTAATTTTGGAATGACTTGACAGAGCAGTGTGTAAAATATATAGGGTTACATAGACTAAGTAAGCTACAGTGAACATAATTATCATTTGAGAAAGAATGAGATTTTAGGAATTGAGGACAGAGAGGAGGAGTTCATTAGTCCTGGGGTTTACAGGGTTTTCCACCTTCCTCTTTAATCTAATCCCATCTGTTTTATGACCAACTACTTATAAGCATTATCCTTCCCATGAACACATAATGTTTTCTGCATGACTTCATCTTCAGATACAACAGCCATAAGGGTGGGGAGGGTTGTTTTGCTTTCTAGTTTTGGGTGGAGGAGGCACCAGCTCCAGCTGAAGGAGTTAATTCCTCATTGGTTTATGTCTCTCAGAGTTGGCTGTTCTGAACAACACATACCTCAGAGTGCAGTCATAGTTGTGTTAAACCATGTCACTTCTCACTCAAGCACAGACACTGAAGTGCTGAGAGAGCCAGTATGAGACTATCAGTGGTAGGGGTTTTTGAAGGTATTTTTCCACTAGTGACTGAGTAAAACCAAAGTAGTGCTTCAAATTGATTTATATTGTAGAGATTTTGAGAAGGACTGACCAACCTTTTATTTAACTTTTAGGCCTGTCAGAAACTGGGGTCTTATAACCATAATTTATTCACTGGACAACTGTTTGCATAGCTGATTTCTTTCTCTCAAGCATCCCTAAAAAAGGTCCTGACATATTGAATTACTTTTAGAATTAGCAAATGGTTAATTATACTTTAAGGTAGTCTTTAGCCATTGACACATTGTGATAAATCTCTGAGTTTTAAAGAAGTATTTTCTTTACTAGCAGATGAATCCCAGCACACTTCCTGCAATCTCCATTACTAATTTTGTGTTACACATTATAAAACTGAAAATAACACTTGATAGAACTGAAAATAATTCTGGCACAAGAAAATTGGTGGCATTAAAAACAGGAGCAAAAGTCACTTAAAAAAATCTTCTTGAGGCAATTCCAATGACAGTATGGAAGATTACTCATTTTTCTGAGGGTTAGCTATGAAAACTTAAAGGGAGGGTAATTCTGCATCTTTATATTTATTGGCATCCCATGTGAGAATATGCTGTCATTACCCAACAGATAAGTACTTGAAATCCAACATTGCACTTCACTGGGGCAAGGATCTGACACTTAGACTTTATAAAGAGAAACAGAAATCATGCAGCTTTCCTTGCTTCTTGTAAAAATGGATGGTCTGTCATTGTGTGAACAGGTATTTGCTAAGCATAACCATACCTTCATTCAGACCTCCCCATTCAGCAAGAGAAAACCCCAGCAACACCCGGCAACACATTTTTCCCCAAATATCCAGTCTCTTGTATCTTCCTGAGACTGAACAGTCTCCAGTTCCAGTAAAAAGTAAAAGTCATGGGTTTAGGCTATTTAATTTTAATGGATGGTAATACGTCACCAATTACAAAATTTCAGGTTTTTTTATGTAAAATATAAACAGCAAGGAGAAGACAAATCTTTGGGTGAGAAATATCACCTAGCTGAAACATGGTTTCATGGGGTTCACAAAAAAGAGTGGAAATAATGGAAAGTTACATTTATCTCACGGAACAATTATTGTTGTCCATCTACATAATACCATCATCTTGCTGGATTATTTTTTTCTACCCTCTTGGTACTGGCAAGGCAAGTGACTAATATATTTAGTGTTATGAGAACTCTGCAAGGCAATGAGGCAATGACATCACATTACTCAATTTGTCTCTTGTGTCCTCTGAGGAGTCAAAGGTCTCATGTACACTCAAAAGAAAATCAAGTGACCTAGTCAGAAATGAAACCACTTTCCAACAAAAACAAAACCAAAGACCCAGTATTTTTGCAGTTATGACAAACTAATTTGGGACTTAACAGTTTTACCCTTGCTTTGAATTAGTCATTTTTTATTTTATTTTTTTGTCAAGTGAAAGAAAAATGCCAAATGCTGTCAGAGTATGAAACCTTTTGGTTTGATATTTCTCTGCTAGGTGATGTTTCCTACACTGATCCTATGCTGCCAACAACTAAAATACCTTTTAATGTGATCTGGCTTTTAATGTATAGCACTGCCTGCGTTGCATATGTTTACCATTATCCGTAGGCTCATCAGTCCCCTTTATTTTCAATAGAGGCTGTTGTGGAAGGAGGCCAGATTGTGCAGCAATACAGTTCCGGTAGTGAAATTAGCAACTGAACAATATTCCCAGAGAAGTAGTCCTGTTCACTTCTGGCCTTAAGCCTGTTTCTGACACAAAAAAAATGTCCATAGGAAAGAAGTCATATGCACAGGTATGTTTGAAAGAAATCATAATTTACGTGTAATTTATGCACGTGCAACATAGCATATCCTGCACACATGCACAGAGAACTCCTCATGTGCAGCTCAGATCTTCACCAGGTTGGGTAACCAATGGTAACTCCATTTTACAGCATAAGAAATTGAGGTACTGAGTTGCAGGAGTGCCAAGTAACTTTCCAGAGTCCCACTGTGAGTCTGAGCCAAGCTAGAAGCAGAACGTAAGGCTGCAGCTCTGCAGTGTCTTGTCCCCAGTGGCAGTAATGGCCGGAGGTATTGCTGTTTCATTCCATCCCCTGCTCTTCTCCTGGTTTCCAAGCTGCAGTACAGTGCCCCTGTAGCTTTGCCAGGACAGCTGTTTGTGGGGAAAGGCTGTGAAACACGTCAGGAAAACAGCTTTAAGAAAAACTTTTAATTGATTTTTTTTAAGGAAAAGAAGGCATTTTACAAATCCAGACCCCTCACCTGATCTTGAGTTGTTGCAAGAACCATTTTGTCAGCATAATCTGAATGCAGAGAGGCAACAGGCAAGAGAGGATGAACAGACAGGGATGCCATAAGCCATCATTAGCACATCCATGGCCCAAACTATTCATACATGCTGATGACATCCATGTGGTACTCTGCAGAACGAGGCAGTAAATTATCCTCTGCCTTTCACTTACCTCACTTCAAATTCCCTGTCTGCTCACTAACATATTCTTCTTGTACTCCACTTTTTCTTAATGAATTATTACCAAAAAACCCCTTAAACTGCTCCTATTCCCTGAACATAGAATATTTATCCTCTGCTTACCCTATGTTTCGTCTTTCATAAGCAGTATTCAGATACAGAATGCTGGCACTTAGAGATGAAAATTAAGAGTTTTCTCAGCAGGAAAAAAGTATCTGAGGCATAAATGGATTTGTGGGAAAAAGACACTGCTTAGACGCACTGAAGAGACAGTGCTTTTGATCTTTAATAAACTGATTGAAGGTCACTTTTATAGGTGTTACCCAGCTGAGAGTTTTAGTTCATTCATTTCTTCATTCCTTCCTCCCCAGACAAACTGAAAACACCATTTCAGAATAGCTGAGGCATGTGATTTTGCAAAGGAGGCAAGAAGAAAGCCCAGTAGATGGGCCATATATCTTAGGACACAGTTGAAGGTAAGCTCAAGTCACCACATTTCACTCACATGTACGTTGGCCTCCCATACATATACCACAAGTAAACACACTCACAGCTTTTATTGCTTTCAGTAGTGCTTTCCAACCTCATGGCATCACAGGGAACTTTTAGGCACAGAGAACTGGTGCCCTGATGGGGAGACTGTTGCTGCCTCACCCCAGGCTGGTGCTGAGTGCAGAAAAGCGTGTGTCAGAGATGGCTACCGGAGGCGCCCATGGCCAGGCTCTGAACCTGGATGCTGTGAGGTGGAGTGGTGGTGTGGCCTCCAGCCCACAGCCCTGGTGCAAGGGACTTCCTTGACATACCACTAACACAGGAGTGAGCAAGCCCAGAGTTGCTCTGCTCTCCATCTCCCTGCCACTTCTCTGCTTCCCAACAGGCACTTGGCCTCTACCACCTCCTGCAGTTCAGGAGTGCCCTAAAGTTTAAGGTGCTTTCGCTCCTCTACGTAGTTCAATAACTGGGGAGGGGCTCCAGCATAAACCTACTGTAATCTCTGTGCTTTAATCTAGACCACTGTAAAATCACTTTTCTCAAGCAGAACAAACAGATTATCTACCATTATCTTTTCAAAGGTGTGACTTGGGTTCTTTTGCTTCTTTTTTTCACTGGCTGGATCATTCTTTATTTCATTAAGACTGAATTTCCCAAAGTCCCCATCATATTTCTACATACTTTTATCTTTCCCTACTTAGCTTACCTGGGGAGCTAAACCCATAGGATGGTAGAGAAAGATGGTTTTAAGATGTGTTGGCTCCTCCTATGCTGGTCATTTGGAGCTTGGAGCGTGTACAGAACAAACGTCTGCCAACTTACATGGTTCTGCTTGTTTTCTGAGTAACACAGTTATCATATGGGCTTTTATTACTTTTTCTCCATTGCTCACCAGAGACAAACCTATCTTCTGCCTCCCAGCAATGCAAAGAATGCTCCTCCTGCTTTTCTGCATTCATACTCCATAGTTTGACCTGGACTTATGAACATAATGTTGACATTTCCCAGGAAATCAGCCTGAAGGATCATGACTGGTTCCATCTGGCCTTGAAATCAAGGCAAATATTGAAGTTTTTTCTTAGGTGAGTACAGCCAAGTTATCTGTTCTGTCTGCCTTTCTTTTTTTTCTCCTTTCCAGTGCAGAAATTGGGTAATTTAACTTTATTCATCAAACATTCAAAATAAATTTCCATTAAATGTATGTTCAGCACACATTTAGCATGTAGAGAATATATACTTGGAGGTGTAAGTATAGTTTTACATGTGTGTGTCAATATGAATGCATTTAAATACATAGCAGGCTAAATTATAATTTAATATAGGTCTGTGAATACAAGCCAGGATCCTGAAGTTCCTTGACAGGTGAAACCAAACAAAGAACATTCTTATCTTTCCTGTAAGTAAGGATGAGTGAAGGCTGCTTGCAGATACCAGAGAGACTAAATACTCTAAATAGAGTGCTCTGACAGATCTTCAGCTTTCCCAGGTTCATGTAGCTTTTAAGCATGCATACACTGCAATCACACCAAGATCCTGGATTGCAGAGATGGTGGAAAAGGAAGGTGCACATGGGCCAATGGAAGTCCCATTTCATTCCTTACCCACAAGTTCATGCTAATCATGCTATGTCACTGCATCATCTCATGTCTCCTCAAGTATGTGAAATAAAAGGGGCTGGAGCTGGGTGAAGAATGTGTGAAAATAAGAAATGAAGGAGAGTAGAATTGCTGGATGCAAAGGATGAATTTATTTTTCTTTTTATCTCCACTTGCTGTTTCAGTGATGATAGCAATGGCTTTGCATGGGGCTGTATACCTACAATACAGAATATAGCTGTGGTGGAGAGGGAGAACTTCTGCTTGAAATGGAACAGATCCCTGGCATCCTTAGACAACTAGAGCTCCCGTGCATTGTAGCTACAAACCAGGGCAAGGCTGTTGAAAGTCTCCTTGGAGCCTTCTCTTCTCCAGGCTGGATGACCCCAGCTCTCTCAGCCTGTCTTCATAGCACAGGTGCTACAGTCCTCTGATCATCTTCATGGCCCCTCCTCTGGACTTCCTCCAAGAGGTCCACATCCTTTTTATGCTGGGGCCCCAAAGATGGATGCATTACTCACAAGAGCAGAGTAGAGGTGAGGAACCATCTCACTCAGCCTGCTGGCCACACTTCTTTTGATGCAGCCCAGGATGTGTTTGGCTGTCCAGGCTGCAAGCACACACTATTGTGGGGGTGCACTCCCCTCACCCCCCACTCCTTTCAATGCTGCAGTGTGATTTTTGGGTGATCTCAGGCAGACTCATTTGGGACAACTGCCAGCTCATGTTGAACTTCTTATCAACAAACACTCACAAGTCCTTCCCCTCAGGGCTGCTCTCAATCCATTCTCCATCCAGTGTGTTTATGCTTGGGATTGCTGTGACCCAGGTGCAGACCTTTCACTTGGCTCTGTTGAACTTCAAGAGGTTCACTCAGCCCCACCTCTCCAGCCTGTCCAGGTTCCTCCAAATCTTCCTTCCAGTGTGTTGACTGCTCCATGAGCTTGGTGTCATCAACAAACTGGCTGAGGGTGCACTCAGTGCTACTGTTCATGTCACTGACAAAGGTATTAAGCAGCGCCCATCCCAACACCAGCCCCTCTGGAATGCCACTCATCCCTGGCACCCACTTGGACATTGAGCTGTTGATCTAAACCTGCCTGGAATGTTATATACTTGAATCATGATTACATGATGAATATTTGATTTATGTTCACTGTATATTTGGGAAAAGTGTTACAAACTCAAAACATACCTAGTAACAGTTTAACTTATTGAAGACTTAAATAAGAGTGCCAGGAATTTGAAATATGACATAATGGTGGCTAAAGGGAAAATTCAAAGACTTGAGACATTTCATAACATAAAGTACTGTGATTTTAAAAAATGAATGATCTGGGGAACTTTGCTCAGAAAATTGGATTTTGTAGGACCTAATTAGCTGGGTTCATTCTTTCGAACACGACCATTTCATTTCTTTAATGAGGGCTTTGAGTTCCCTTGTGTATTCTGGGCCTATTTGTTTATCCAGAGAGGCTCATATGCTGGCATGAAGAGTTAGTTGCAATACAAATGGGCAAGTAAAGCAATACACATTAATAATGCAGAAAGTAACCATCAGAAGGAAGTATTACTGGTTGCTCTGGCTTGAGCTTGTGCTGGCAGGAAAAAAACAATACCCTAATTTTGAAAGGGCTGAAGTTGATGGATCCCATGGAAGGCATATGAAGAAGAATACATAGTGGAGAAGTTGAAGGAAAACTTTTCCTCACACTGAAATGGAGTGAGACAAGTGTAGATGTGAATGAGACGGTGAAGAAAAGCAATCTGATATGGCCAAATGGGGCCTGGCTGAAGATGAGGCAGAACAAGACCTATGTTGTACAACTTTTAAAGCAGAATTAACTTCAAAACAAATCAGCAGGGGATGCATGCACCTCAATAAAAGGCTAGATCAGTTCTTGAGATTGTACTTTTTTATTCAAGAAGAGGTAACTTGGAAGTTGCTATAATAAAGAGAAGATGATTAGATCTTGGATACTCTGAATGAGAGGGCAATATATCGGATGCTGTAGAGAGAGGAATGAGCAGGAAGTAGGCAGAGACAGAGGGGGGGGGAAAAATGACAGTGACCAAAACAGAAAAAATATCAGCATAGCCACAGTAATATAAAAATTAGGAGCTACAATTTCCGTAGATTCACTCAGTTTTGCGAATTTGTGTCCATATTTTTCAACATCAGAAATCTCATCCAAATGGGTCTTTAGGAACTGCTATATCTCTATGACAGCTACTTTTTTATTAAAGTGTAGGTTTTAGTATGACTTTGGGAACAGATGAAAAAATCCAAATTCTAATTTTAATTTCCAGTTTTACCTGAAGACTGACAGAGTCCGGATCCGCCCAAGCTTTTGGGGAAGGTTGTCCCACCTGTATATAGAGAAAAGAATGCAGCAATTTTCATGTGCACAAAGCACATGGTAGCTGAAAAGAAGAGGGGAAAGATTTTCTGTATGTCTACAACCCCTAATGAGGTCTTTCCTAGTATTTCCTAGCAGTTCCCAGATGGACAAATGCTTCATGGCTCCCCACAGCAAGAAATCCAAATTCTTAACTTCTATCCCTCACCCAAATTCCCTGAGTGACTTCAAGATCCTGAAATCCAAAGCCTTGTCAGTCCTCATACATCTATTCCCACCTTGATCCAGACAATGCATCAGATTCCCTCGGCTTACAGAACTACTCCATGTCCTTTCACTTCTATGCTCCCTCCCATGCTCCCAAGACATTCCCCTTTCTCTGACTTCTCTCTGCTGGCCTCATACTTTAGCACATCACATGTTGAGGCTAACTCAGGGTGACACAAGACAAGGACACTACAGGGAAAGGCTAGACCCCTCACTTCTTCAGAGCATAAGCAAAATTGCAGCATTCCCAGCTTTCATCCAGACCATAACCTATCAGGCAGCCTTTTGCTGGCTGCTGCTCAGAAACATTAGATTCACTTAACTTGTTCTCTTAATAAAGAATGGCAGATGTTGTGAGACTCCTTTCCCTCCTCACAGTGACAAAGAATGGCGTGACCAGGGGAACCCACTAGCTCCCAGAGTTCAAGACCAGCAAAGACCAGGATCATGCATGCCAGCTTCCTCCTTCCCTCTGCAAACCTAGGCCCAGCTCATTTTGTTGCCAGAGGTGTGAGATGGTCATGCTTTTCAGAAACATACATAGGCTTACTGAAGTCTGTGGTCTTCTGTGGTAAAGTGCTCCCATGTTTAATTACTGTTAACAGCTAGGAGATTGCATCTTTTTCAGACTAGGCTGAGTTTATCTCCTTGCTCCTGGATATTGTTACATGTTTATGAGCAAGTCTGAAAGTCCATTGTGCTAGAGGAGTGCAGCTTTCACAGTCATTTACAGATCAAACCCCAGTCTTTGATGTAGCTGGGATCGGAGTCATTATTTTCTCTGAAATTAGGTCTGTGCCATCAGACTGCTGACGAAAGCTGATGGGAAGCCACCAAAGGGATTCGAATGTAGAATTATGTGTATATGGTGGCCTGAGCCACAGATATAGGGTATGTCTCTTTTCTGAGCCAGCTGGAGCCTGTTTATCACCCATGCATTTAGCTCAAGACACATAAACCACAGTAAACCATCTTGGGATGATGGGCCTGGACCCTGAAGGAGGCTTTGCCCCCACCTGGGAGGAATGGATTATCTCTCTAGAAAGTAGGGGCTTACTTCTAGAAAGTAGGGACACTGCTTGGTTCAGGTCCAGAGCATCCAAAGAGTTCCAAACAGTTCAGATTCAGCTTCAGTCCATCATTTCTCCTCCAGAAGGATACATTCATCCCTATGAGAGTGGACACCTCCCCCTCATTAGAGTAGACTGACCCTATGGCTTGCCCACAGGAAGATGGGGTTGAGTGCAGAGTCCCACGTTGACTCCCTAAATTCCACACGAGTTCCTTCAGGAAGAACTTTCTTCCTCCATGTCAGCCCAGCTGAGCTGAACATAAGCACGACCATCCCAAGAACTGAGGGCAGGAACTGAAATGCAAAGGGCAGTAGTGCAGACAGAGATTTTATGAGATTTCAGCGCTAAGATGGTAAAAAAGGGCCTATGACCATTTAACAATATTAAGGAATAGCAAGTAAAAGAAAATGCAGCCACAGAGAGAACCCCCAGGGACATCAACAGAGTGAGAGGAAGGAAGGAAGAAACCACAAAATAGCCTGAAAGCTGGGGGTGGCTGCTGACTGTTGAGCTCTCTCAAAAGTCTCTGAGTTAGGCTCCTAAGCAAAGATTGCAGTTTTTAATTCCAAGGTCCTTTTCACTTCTAAACTCTGAAGGTTTTCCTATGGATCCAAATAATGAAAAGCGGACTAGGTCCCTCTCTAGATGCAGGTGTATTGATTGTCATGACGAAAAATCAGTTCCTTAGTCCAAAAGACATCTTATCTTGACAAGCATGTGAACAAAGGAACAGAGAACAATGACTCCAAAATGTCTGGGATACCAAGAGCTTTCTGAAAAACAGATTAAAAAAATACTTCAGTAAAAACGAATTTAAAAAAAAACCCTCTTAGTAAACTAGATAATGTAGAGAAAATATTTACTCTATAAACTTATATTAATAAGTGGGAGATGTTTAGAATATGTGATCACACAAGGAACTTACTATCTGCTAGACATGAGTGCTGAGGGATGTGAGAAGATTAACGAGGAAGCTTATTGCAGCACATGTAATCTATTTTTATTTGAATTAAAATTGGGAGGTATGAGAAAATTAAAAAAAAAAAAAAAAAAAAGCACAAATACAGTATTACTCATCCAAAAGGGACGAATGACTTTGGCTATCATTGTCCCAGGGGAATACATTGTAAATGGTTATAGATAATGGACTCCTGAGCAATACCAGAGCTCATTGTACACAACTTTCCCTAGATATGCTTGACCATAGAGGAAAGAAAAGTAGTAGCAATCATACTTGGAAATATGTGTTTGGCCCCCATGTTTTGTAAAGTAATAAAGCTGTCTCGGGCATGTCTAGTTCACATGGAGTCTGAGACTTGACAAAGAGCAGCCGATAAAGAAATGGCAAAGTGTAGAATGTAAGGAAGGTGTCTAAGGGTTCAAATCAAGAGAACTAAATACTCTAGCTTAGCTTATTTGTACAGTTTATGTGTGCATTCACAGCATGCAAGGAAAAAAGAAGTGCCAAGTAGTACAGTTTAGCATCAACTGCAATGAACATGAAGGTCCTACCATGAATGATGATAGGCCCAGACCTGTTAAATGTTTTTCTTCATGATTTAGGGGAGTGAGATACAAATACTTTATAAGAAAAGACTGAAAAGGTTATGACTGCATGAGGCTCTCTGCAGTACGGATGTAAAGAAAACAGGAGAAGAGAGCAGATGTTTGGAGGTCAAGGAAATTTCTGGGAATCAGATATCTCTAGAGGTAGCCACCAGGCAGGGAAAACTGAGCTCCTGTTAATGACCTCCAAACATCTGCTCTGCTCCCTCCCCTCTTTAGTTTCTACTATGATTTGGAGGATGTCTTACACAACCATGATTTGTCGCCGACAGGTTAGGGGGTTTGGCTGACTTCCAGTCTCTGTTTCAAGTGGATGTTTCTGCTATGAAGTTTTTGTTGTATCCTTTGCAAGTGATTATCAATATTCAGTCTCATCTTTCTTGAAATAATACTGAACTGTGCTCCTGCCTCTCTTTCCTTCTCCTTATATTACAACTTTTTTTCTAAGAAGTTTTTGCTAATGTGTTAATCTGGTGAAGCACTGTAGTTGTGAGATGGCAGATTTGCTATTACAAGGTAGACAAGGCATCTAGCCCAAAGTTTGTTTCACAACATTGACCACCACAGAAAATTAGAAGTTACCTCAGAGTGCTCTCTTGTACTGGTCAGTCACTGGAGCATAATGAACATTTACACTATGATGCTGTATAAGGCCCACTGTCTGCAGCCAGTTATGTGCCTTCTGTATCTTTGCTGCAGGAAAAAGGAGAAAAACCTCTATTTTCTCAGTGTAAAATTAAATTTTGTACTGGTAGAGATGAGGAAACCAGGGGAAAGAAGGTGGTTTTTCTTTAGTGGGCGAGTAAAACCTCAGTGGTCAAGGAGCTGGCTCTGTTAAATACTTGGCTTGTTTGAATACAATGTCTGCAGGCTGACTGGGAATGGGCGGGCAGCTTTGGTAAACTTGTCTGGTTCTTTTGCAAGCTAAGAACTTTTGCCTCCTGCCACCATTACTTTTTTATATAAAAAAGGAAACAAATCATCAGCCATGTCTGGTTTTAGCATATATTAGACTTTATATGCCTGTGTGAGTAGGAAACTACATAGCAGTCAGATGGGGAAGATGAGATGTGAGCAGAATATAAAAATAAGAAAACCATGGGGGATGTAAAAAGCAGCAAGTGACAGCTCATTAGAAGAGACAGTTACAGTAAACAATTTGTTTCCTGAGAGTAGAGCTAAACAAACTTGATTTTCCCATTAGTTTTGTCTTATGCACCTTAATAGCTTTTCCAGTATCCTAATTTCCTCTATCCTATTTATCTCTACCATTCCACAGCCCTTCCATGCCTACCTGGTGTTTTGGTATTGTGGCCAGTCTAGTGCTGATGGATCAGGCACCACATGGCCACCACAGGCTGATCTCTGTTTACATGTTTCTCGGTGGAGGTTCTAAATAAGGTCTCCCTCCTCTGTTTAAAAAGCTACATTTACAATGGTTTAAGTCACTTCATAACTCTGAGGCATTCAACCATCTCTCGAACTCCTCTAAAACTGGACTGCTCTTTTAGGAGGACTGATGGTTGCGGAGCTTCTGTCAATTAACAGACACAGGTAGATGCCAAGAAAAACGTGCAGGTAGGCATGACATGCCAACAAGGGAACATCTTAGGCAGTTAATCTAAATATGATGTTCAATTTGATAATATATGCAGACAGAATTAGAAGAAATGGAAAAGAAGACGCTTAGAACCAAATCTCTGGGAAACAAATTCCATTTGTGTTGTTAAAGAGATCAGCTAACAGCCGACAGAAAAAGATTAACTACTTCTCATGAAAAAACTAAAAACTCATGAAAAAAATCAAAAACTAATCTAATTCAATAAATAATAGGCTATTTAAAACTAAAAGCTGTGAAATACTGTTCCACCAAAAAAAAAAAAGGATATCCTATAAATAGCTGATAACAAAGCTCATGGTTAAATGTGTGCTATATACTGCCATATAGCAAAAGGCTGATATTTAGGAGAACTTGGAAGGTAAAATATGAAGGACTTAGACTGAATAGATGGAGGAAAAGAGGGGGGACAACGACATTGGAAAAAAGCATGGAAATGTTTTGCTGAAGGATTAAGGCTTTGGCTATCTTTCTTACTGCAGCAGGTGCGCAGGGAAGAGGCACTCAAGTTCTGCAGGACTACATGGATCCCAAGGTTTTAACATCCAATTTAAAACACTTCAAAATATAATTAGAAAGTTGGCATACAGCTCATACTTAAGCTGTACAGCTCATACAAAAGAGGTGAGAAGAAGTGCAGCATCTTAAGGCGTTTGAAAGATACCTGTCTGTCTCCTTATAACTGCACTCGCCCAAGCAAAATCTTGCTCCTACCTTTGCTCACACAATTGAAGTTGAATTCTGTTTAAACCAGTCTCTGTGACTTTGCTTGGCAGAAAGTTCCTTTGCAACCAGAAACTGGGGGAAGTTCACCAGCATGTAATGCTCCATGGATTTATTGTTTCCCCTATGCAAGTCTTTGAAAAGGAAAATTTTCTGTCCAAATTTTTATAGTTAAGGAAAATTTGTTGATTTGAATGTATGTGTATCTGAATGTGTCTTTGAAAAACATGCTTTCTTAGCAGTGTCTTCTTTAGCATGATGGGTTTTGGGACTGTTTTCAAATTGGATTTGAATGTTTCCAGCATTTAAGGTTGTAAGCTCAGTGACCAGACAATCTTGAGGAGAACATTCTTGCAGAAAGTTGGTATGGGAGTCCCTCACCAGAGGTTGGTCATTCCATTTACTAGAGGAGGAACTTCGTTATACTGGACAGTTATGATACAGACTTCGTCAAAATGAAGCCCATTATTAAAATGTGCAATAGTTCTGCTGAGGAAGGGACCCTATTCCATAAAATGCTGTCATTCACTTCAAGGTGTTTATAAAATATGGCACTGTAGGCACTAGGCAGTGTTAGGTTAAACAAAACCTGTAAAACATAATGAAAGCCAAAGGATTGTTTCTGAGAAAGAGATTCATATCTCCTTGGCACTGGATCAGTCACCTTTCAATAAAATATTCTAGGTGAAATATCATGCTATAGATTTGTTAAGAGAAGTGCCAAATTTGATAGGCTCAAAGGCTAGTAGTATGGCAAATCTCCTCTTCATCATTAACAGTTCCAGGTCTTGCCAGAAATAACTGCTGTGCAAAGGGAGACCACTCTTCAATACATTAAAATTAGCTAGAATAGAGTTTCTCCTAATCAAATTTTGTCTTGAATTGCCAAATGATATATAGTTGTTTGTGTTGTAGATAACGCTCCAGTGGGGACTATGCTAAAATCCCTGAAAACTCATATTATGCTAGACCTCTGGCTGAACTTTAACTCTATGCTAAGAAGTGAGAGGTTGGTGCTATAAGCCACCCAGATCTACATCAAATACTATACATTTAATTGTACACTTAGCTAACAAAGATCAACTTAGATTAAATGAGCAATAAATTCCCACCTCTACAAAATGAACCACACAACATTTCAGAATAGCGTAATCTGCATTTGAGGCCACCCTCAGAGGTAATGATGGCAGAAAAGGGACAAAATTATCATCTAAACAGTGGTAGGAGTCTACTATTCTTTGCCTTTGCGTGTAACAGATGTTTCCGTGAGCTGGTCAGTTGTATCATCAAAGCTATAAAATAAAGACAGAAGGTTTAACAAATAACTGGCACAGGCCCAACACTTAAATCAGCTTCAAGTAGTATGAGAAATTATGCTGCTTTGAGGGCAACTATAAGGAAAGTCTACTCATATGGAGTGTACCTATTGAGTTTTGGCTGATTGCTGTTTGAACTCCCCCTGCTTACAAGTACATTAGGGAGTATAAATTTCAAAAAAACACTGCACAGCATTGCTAAGGACCCTGCATGTATTTATCCTGTCGAAATGTTTGAAGTTATAACCCACATATGAGTTTCTAATTTCTTTCCATTTTTAATATCCCCCATTGGAAAATATCAGTGCATCCACACATTGCACTTGTAGTGCCATTCCAAACCTCTGCAATTCATTGTAATGGAGAGTTAGAGGATGGAGCAAACATCTCCAGAGCTGAATGTTTGTAAGAAATACCCTTTATCATATTTTTTCTTTTCTGAGATCTACAAAGTCTCTTTCATTGTGCTGAAGTTCAGTCCTAGCTCATTTCTATTCTCAGACTGAACAAAGTAGACTCTTCAGATTAGAAATTTCAGAGATTCCTGTAATGGAGACCTGTATGAAGGGTTTCACAGTTGGATTTAAGCTGGCTTGTACTGATTTCCTCCAGATGTCTGGTCATCTGGAGACGGAGAAATATCAAAGGTCTCCCCATGCATTTCAAAATGTATCTTTTCCCTCTGCTGAAAGAAGTCCTGGTATCCAGTAATGTTGCCATTGTTGGGACTGTTCCAGGGGAAGCCTCTTCTGCTATCTGATGGAGTTATTCCTTCAAGGAGCTTGCTAATCACATTATTTGAAATTATAAACATGACCTGGGGCTTAATGCCATGCCCATTTTCAACCTCCCTCCACACCCCACACTCAAGCTGATGCCACTTTTATGACATGTTTGCATACAGCAGGCACCCCCTGAGGTCCCTCTCCGTGTTCACACCAGGACTGCTCTTTAGACAGACAGAAAAAGAATGAACATTGTAATGTGAACCTCATTATTAGCAAACCCATTATTAGAACTCATTATTAGAAGATTAAATCTTTGCTATGTCCCTATCATTATTTTTATCTCTGAATGACAGCCATCAGTCTTCAAAACTGGGGTTTAACACAAAAGCAGTGGAAAACTTCTAGGTCCTGATGACTGCAGCCACTCTCTCCTGTAACAATATAAGCATCTCAAGGGCTTCCTTCTTGTGAATGGATCCTTCCATTCATTATTGCTTTTGTTCTTAACTATTTGCTATAGTGTTTGCTATTAGATTACACTGTTGATATTTTGCTTTTATTTTAAAGTGTGCAAGAACCATGAAGACAACTGTATTTTTCCACGTCAAAACCCAAAACAGTAGATGAAATAGCCCTTGTTGTCAAGAGATCCTGCTGTGGAAGTAGTTTACTAGGGGAACTAAAAGCTAAACCTCCATTTAGCCACTTGCAACCTTTAGAACATATGCAAGATTTCCTCTCTTTCAAAATTTGAACATAAGAAAGTTCAAATGTATAGAACATGAGAACAGAGGTGGGTGACAGACAACTGACAGTTGATATTTAAGTCAAGACCTGTACCTGCAGCAAGGGAAGAAAAAGTGCAAAAGACACCGTGAGACATCTTCGTCACTGTCCTTTCATCCCAGAAGACTCTGAGAGACTACAGAGGTAGATGATGAAAGCTTTATACCAGATAAATGGAGAAGTGTCTTAGCTTGAATTTGGTTTAATGAGTGAGTTAGGTATTTCCTCCCTTTTGGGTAAAAATAAAAAACCCTTCACTTTTTCCTGATATGCAAATATGTTTCCTTATTAAACCCTAAATGAGGAGGTGCAAGCCTTCCCTGCTGGTTGCGTAGAACCTCACAAAACCCCACAGATGATGATCTCTTTCTGAACAATACTGATAATCATTTGTTCACCCACAAAAAGCATAAAAGTCATTGTCCTAGGTTGCAATATAGATGTATTTAAGTATTCTATTACCACCAGCTGTGGGCCGTTAGCTGCTATCAGCTGCTAATGACCCACCCCGGATAACAGACAATGGGCCATCAGGGACCCACCGTGTCACTCATGGACTTATCCCATTGTGGGATGCTCTGCCCAGGAGGGAGGAGCCAGGTGTTCCCACCTGGATATAACCTGGCCTTGGAACTGCCTGAGCTAGCCCTGTCTACTGGGTTCCCAGAGGACAAGAGCTACCACTGGACCTTCAGCTGGAGACCAGACCTTCACAGGATCACTGCTTCAACTGAACTACTTCAGTTGGACTGCTACTACCACCATAACAGGGTGTTAGGTTGTATCTGACTTTGTCAGTGCTTTTCCTTGTATTATTTCACTTATTTTTAATTTCAGTCTTGACTTATGATCTCCCACTGGTTTGTTTTCAAACCAATACAGTCATGCTGTTTCAGCAGAGAGCCATCTGCATAAGTGGGTTTGTCACTTACTCCTGACTGGGTGAGGCACATCTGGCAATTCCTTCCCACATGCCATCCATGCCTGCACTGTGAGGCAGATGTGTTCATGATGCCCTGGACAGTTGTTGGCACATGTAGTAACCCTGTGTGGTGGGTTTGAGACAGGACCCTTGCCAGGAGGACGCACGAAAAAGGGCAAACAGGCTTCAAGCTTAAAGTTGCAAAAGGTGATTTAATTACCTAACAGAATTGGAGGATAAATGCAAGGCAAAAATAAACTTTTCATACATCATTTTGTTCACTCCCCCCTCCCTCTTACAAACCTATAGTATTCACCCCCTTTCCTCCTTTACAATCCACAAGCCAGGTGGGGGTGGGGGCAGGGTGTGGGGTCTCTTTTCAGTCCACAGAGCAGATTCTCAAATTTATTCATCACTAGAATTCTTCTACTACAAATACTCTTTATCTGTACTTGTTTCTCTCTCTCTCTCCAGACAGTTTTCTGCTCTCACCCCCACCCTCTTAAGAAGCAGTCTCTGCACTCACCCCCCGCCTTCCCTCTTTCCAAACCAGCAACACAGACAGGGGGCAGGTTGAGGGGTCCTCTGGTCAGTCCAATCAGGAAAAGAGGTTCTCTACTTAGTCAGGGGTCCTTCCCACGAGAGACAGTCCTCTGAGAACTTCTTTGGCGTGGGTCCAATCTCACGAGCAACATCCCGCCCGAAATTCTGCTGCAACATGAGTCTTGTTGTCCATAAGGTGCTGTGCAGACTCTCCCAAGCTGAGGCCAGGCTGCTTCCATCCCAGGAGCAAGGCCTTTCCCTCTCTTGCAAGGCCTTTGCAGTTTTAACTCTTAAATGAGACTCCCACTGGTTCACAGTCTTTTCCAGGCATCCACCTGCCCTTCTAGCGTGGGCTGTGGGCAGAATTTCTGCACTCCTGTGGACTCCATGGGCTGCAGGGGGACCTCCTGCCCCACCATGGCCTTCACTGTGGCTCGCAGAGGGTTTTCAGCTCTAACACTGGAGCACCTCCTCCCCCACCTTCTTCACTGACCTTGGCACTCTCCATGCTGCTCTCCCTCTACATATTTTCACCTTCACTTCCTCCTCCTCCAACTACAAAGAAGTGAAACAAGTGCGCGCCTGCTTTGTTTTGAATTTTTCTTAAATATGTTTTCACAGAGGCGTAACCAGCACCTCCAATTGGCTCAAACTTGGCCGGCAGCATGTCCATCACCTTCAGAGCCATCAGAGATTGGCTCTGCTGGACTTGATGTAAAAACTTCCAGAACTTGCACTCAGGACACACAGGAGCCATCTTTGTGCCACACCCCACCCCTCAGACACCTCCCTAGGCCTACTAGAACAGCTTCTGAGGGGTACAAATTTCTCCTAGATGTTAAAAACACTTCACTGATGTTTTGGGCCAATCAAAACCACCACACCCTGGCTCTTCTGGAGCCATTGGATTGACAATGTATCTACCATGGAACAGGTCAACACACATTAGAAATTTCTGGTAATTCCTGATATTCAGCAGGACTAGCTGGACTAGCTATGACTATGCTATGACTAGCTGGAGGCATTTCCAAAAATCCTGGATGCATACTGAAGCTGGTCTCTTGCATTCCACCCTGGGAAGGAAAAATAAAAACATGGGGGGAAAAAGGGAAAAATATGTGAGGAAACCTGGATTTCTCTACCAGATGCATTTGAGCTAAAATCCTGATTCCACAAGAAACAATGGAAAAACTGCTAACATCCTTTGTAAAGTTAGTATCTAACCTCTGGCACTTAATTTCTAGTTCTCATCTCTTAGCTGTAGAATATACCTACAGCACATAAAACTGGAGCAAACAAAACTGAAAGGGACAAGCCTGTTGAGACAGCAAGAGTGAGAATTTCATGGTCAGTCACGCACACACACACATGAACAAAGCAGCCTTGGTTGGAAGCTCATGTGCCACTGCAGGACATTTCAAAACTCACAGAAGTGCCACAAATGCAGGGTGATGGTGAATGCAGCAGTTGCTAACACCTTCAGATAATTCTGTTCTGTAATTCAACAGGGTCGTGGATCATAAGGCCAGAAAAAGCTGTTTTATCCACAAGTTCCATGTTCTTCTGTGTAATATCAGACACAGAGCTTTATATTTGGCCCTGACATAAGTGACTGAAGTAACTGGGTGGGTCAGCAATGTGTCTTTTACAAATTCATTGGAGATTTCTTGTAACCACAGCAAAAGTATGCTAAGATTAAACCCAAGTGTATGGTGGCACTTGTAATGTGGGTTAAGAATCCTCACTGTGAGTCCAAAAGTATGTGGCAAGCCTGGCTACAGATTGATAACCAAGGCCACCACCAGTTGTTCCTGCTCTAAATCAGTTCCTGCTCATCAGGTTTGGGAATTCAAAGATAGTGGTGTGGGATATAGTGGCCACGCCAGTGTCCTGTTGGCCACAGAAAACAAGGTTCCAGCCTGACCTGTCATGACAGGCAGTCTCAGATTGTTCCTGAATACTGGATAAGTGAGACTGATTCCCAGCATTTTCAAAATGCCTTAAATACCAGGTATATGATATGTTACAATTGAATCATATTTATAAGAGCATCAATGCAAAATGCATTTAGTGTTGCACCATCAGAGAGTTTTAACTGTTCTCAAACTCCAAGTATTTGTATTTATACCTTGAAATAAACAAGAAAACATTTTTAAGGGAAAGGGTATGGTAAATATAAACTTTATCATCTCCTTATGACTCTTGCATTGATCCATTCTTCTTTTGCTCCATGAGCATATAATATTGAGTATATTACTTTCCTGCAAATGCCTGGAAAAGGAGGAGTTAATGCATCATGGAAAATAACTTTGTGTGAAAGACATTTATTTTTATGAATCTGGCTCTAAAATTCTCTCTCTAGTTTTAAAATTACTCTCACAGCCAGATTGTGCATCAAAAAGATCCCACTTAGCAGAATATATGATCTCAAAAATGATTATCTGTTAGATTGTTCATACAGAGTGCTTTGAGAAATAATTTCTCACAGATGGAAAGCTATAAAAATGGTGTTCTGCTATCTCGTAGTTTGAACCACGATCTCGGAACATATGAAATATCGATATTGAATCAAGCTGTACCTGGTTCCGCCTGAATGAATTCTTCCAAGTTCTTGACCTCTGTTCTAATGTTGTTTCATTTTAAGCTGGAGTCCAATGGAAAGAAAAAAACCCCAAACCAGTATAAACCCCTCCCATTCTCAACCTTTGTCGAGGATCAGAGGCAAATTAGGAATGACATACTGTTTTCTAATGAGCCCATTTCTTATTATATACTGCCTTTGAAGAGTGTAATTGTAATAAAGTGAAATGGCATTAACAGGTCACACACATGAACATTTAGTTGGTGTGAAGTGTTTTCACTGCTCTCCCTACAGAATAGATATGTCTTGACAAAGAGGGATGGCATAGAGAGCACTGCTGACATTTTTAGGTGATGGAATAATGAAAATAAGTGTTCGTTACTGCTGGATTTTTCTGGAGATGATTCTGTACTGACAGAAGTATTCTCAGTGAAAAATTCCAATATCATCAGCAGAGAAGTCTATCTGTGAATAGCAAGTTTTTTCTCTTGGAGTCTTCTCTCTTTATTCAGCAGTGCAGTCCTGGCACAGTTTTCAGAGTGTACTGCAAGGATGTTTTTAAGCACATTGCGTTTAAATCACTACTTAGGCCACACCAAAAGTACCAGTATAACCATTTCCTGGAAAGTTTCAGTGCTCTCTCCAGGTGTTCCTAACTTTCTTAATAACAGTAATTCACAGTGTCAGGGTCGCATTTGTTGCCAGATGGATCATTTAACCACTCACAGAAAGCATCCAGCATCTGCCCCACTGGTCTGTGTTTCCCCATCAGAGTCTGTTGCCTTGTGCCTTTTGATCTTGAGCTGCAGTTTGACTGTGATTCGTTGTGAACAAGTGCACAAATGCTGACACCTAACTCCTCAAAGTCCCCTCTTAAGCTAACAGAGACCCTGGAGAAACACCTGGAGAAACAGAGCATCAGTGGTCAGAAAATTCTGCTCTCTACCACAGACCTTGCACAGAGTCATTATTCCCTGCTCCATTCTAAAATTATTTTTCTTTTTTTTTTTTTGTAAATACCTTGTATGAAGTAACTTGTCCCAGGCAGGCTCTTATTTAGTTCAGCTCAGTATAGCAGACCATTTGCAGGTAAATTACTTTTATTTTCCATACCTTTCATTCAAACATATTTATTATCCTTCACCTAATAAATCTTTTATCAAGTTATGCATAAAGCTTGGATTGATTTAGAAAAGTGTCTGTGGCAGGTTTTACAGCTGAAGATCTCCAAAGTGCTCTTTTATCACTACTGGATTTTCCATATAATGGCTAATACTGGTTAGTCAGTTTGTGCAGCCCAGGGACTAGCTGAAGTGTGTCCTTTGAGAGCACTCCAACTTCTTCTCGCAGGACAGCCACTCCTTGCCCAGTTCAGAACTCATCAACTTGAACAGTTCTCACAAAACCTGGTGCTAAAACTGGTGCTAAAGGCTATTCTTCAAGCAGCATGTGTTTGACAGGTGATGTGCCTGCAGATCCCCACAGCAGCAGAAGCAGATGTGAGAGTTTCTTGTCCATGTGGCTCAGTTTGGTCTAAGGGCACTTAGGAGCAAAATCTGACCACCTTTCCATGCGGGGAATGGTCATGAGAGCTGGCAGGAGGCACCTGACCACAGCTGCTGAGAGCAAGCCCAGGGAACTCTGGGGAAAATTTAGTGTCTAAAATCAGACAGGTTAGTAATTTCAAGGAAGAGATTTGAGGTGTCGTTCAAATGTGCAATGGGTCTCAGCCCAAAGGTGGAAGTTGTACACTACTCTGAAAGGGCCTGGAAATTGCAACTGAAACAGACAACCTTCTCCTGCCAGAATCCTTCTGTTGGTGGTGATGGGCATATTCCCTGAAAAAAATTAGGTTGGCTGTGGACCAAAAAGATTGAGTACTCCTGGATCAGAGGTACAGCTAAGGTACACCATGGAAGGTGTGAAGTCAAACTCCCCCAATGTTCAGAGGTGTTGAGCCCTCAAACAATGTTCTATAAGTTGCACTCAGACAGCTTTGCATTGCAGAGGAGAAGTAGTATTTTTTAAAAGCTTATTGAAAAATAATTTGCTCTCACAGGACGTCAGCAGGATTGAGCCACTTGAGATCTATATTAGCATATTTCCTCTGTGTCCAGCCAGACATCACTGATGCATCACAGCTTTGAACTTTAAAGGAAGCTGAATGGCTTCTGCTACTACTTGGCCTGGGACTGCAAGGAGTCCCAAAATCCAGTTCTTTTGCTCTGCCAAAAGGTCACACTGGAGAACTATTCACAATGTGTGGGTATTCAGGCTGGTCAGAATCTCCTTGCTGCCTTTTATTTCCTTTGCCAAAGGGAAAAGAGAGGCAAAGAAAAAAAGAAAGGAGATCAAGTGCAGTGATTCCCTGCTCTTTGCTATTTTTTTTTCTTCCTGTGGAAATACAAGGGAAAAGGCAGGAACAACAGGCAGGGAACATTTACTCTTGGATTCTTATTAATTTTGTGGTTTTTATATTGCTGTTTGCTGTGCCAGTGTACCTTCACATCTTTGGTTTGTTGGTTTGTGTGAGCAAACAACCAAGCAGACATTGGGACAGATGGTCCAGGTTTGCCCTGCCAAACCTCAGGAATGTTAAGTTGCACCTGGGCTAGAAACAAACTTCCCTGTAGACAGTGGAGAGTGGAAGTTCACTGCAGAGGTGATTCAGGTCTCCAATGGGCTGACTTGCCTCTTGGAGATGCCTCACTCAATTTCCTAAGGTTACAAAGGGGACAGAAGATAAATATGCTTCAGTCAAGTGCCCAGAGTTGGTATTTGTTACCTCAGGGATTTTCATTGGATTCTATCTATTCTAAAATGAATCTGTATTTCAAAATTCTGTACAAAACTTTTGATGCATCTTTTCTCAACAAGAAAGGCAACGAGCTGGAAATAGAAAATTCCCAGTGAGGAAGGCAGTGGTGAGACCAGACTGCAGTGAGATAAGAGGAAGAGGAGGAGGAGGAGGAGGAGGGGGAGGGAGGGAAGAAGAGGGAGATCCAGGGTGGCTCTGCTATGACCAATCAATACTCAGGGGTTTAGAAAACTAGGAAATTCTCCCTAGATACCTGCAGCTGCCAAAAGACTGTTACTTGTTCTGGGTCTGCCAAGGGAGCTGAGGACATGCCCTGGGAGCCCAGAGAGGCTTTTGGCTCCCCAGAGTTCATGTCTAAACAACCACAAGAGGATGTGAAATCCAGCCTCACCAAGCTGTCTGGAAACAGAGCATCTGGAAAAGCGTTAAGGAAGGGCCTTAAAACCTGTCCACTGCAGCAGGTTTAGATTAAAACAGGTATGTTGCAAGCAAACCTAAACCCATTCAAATGGCTGGAGACCTGGCTCCTGCTCAGCTCGCAGGGATTAAGTGCCTCACACTGACCAACTTCACACTAGCAGCCAGCCCCAGTGCTGCTCAACTCCCATCTCGACTCTAGATCCCACCAGGACTCCTTTGTCAGCAGGTGGTAGTCATTTGCTCTGCAAAGTAAAATCTGTGTTGAACCTGGTAACTGATTGCTGATACAGAGCTCCAGGTAGTCCTTTTTTTTATGTTATTGCACATAGGCATGTGAGCATCAGTGTGCCCTGCTGACCTCCTGGGGCAGTGCTTGCAGAGCACCTTTTTCCACTCTCACGTTAAAAGTTGTCCTGTGTAGACACTTCCACACACTCTTGTGAACATTTTGCTTTTGTTCTTTCTTGTTTTGTTTCCCTTAATCTAAAAGAAATTACTCAAACTGGGAACATACTGTTGCTCTTTGAGTGTGGAAAAACATAACATAGCAACTTGTCTTAGCTTTCTAATAGTTTCACGATGTGCTTTTAAACAATGTCAAACTTGTTCAAGGCTTGTGACATTTGAAGTTGGCAAGTAAATCAACATGTGGGTTTTTTTCCAAAAGCAAAACTTTTTAGAAATAAAATGGTTGCATTTGTTTCAAAAGAAAATATTCATCCCTGT
This sequence comes from Lichenostomus cassidix, assembly GCF_008360975.1. Classification (NCBI taxonomy): domain Eukaryota; kingdom Metazoa; phylum Chordata; class Aves; order Passeriformes; family Meliphagidae; genus Lichenostomus; species Lichenostomus cassidix. The sequence continues at coordinate 78,041,806 of NC_139483.1, forward strand.
TTTTTCTGGTTTGGGTTTTTTTTTTTAGACACAAAGTGCTGTGTATGCAGGATTACTTTTATTTTGTATGTATGTTGCAGTGCTCAACATTTTAATTGCCACTTCCTCAATAAAACTATTGGAAATCTTCCATCTTGCCATTAGCACTTACAAAATAACTGTTAACAATATGTTATCCAGACACAGAAACTTTATAATTAACATTGGACTAGTCTTCAAAGTCTAGTGACTAAAATATATCCTATAAAATTACTGGACTTCATTCAATGCTATTCTGCTGGTTTAATGTTCAATAAATGTGTTGAGGGGAGATATTTGGCAGCATGCATTAGTCTCTCTGGCAGAGAGAATGACTACAATGGGGTTTGCTCTCTGCTCTATGGCAAGAGCACCAAGGCTCTACTGGGCTGCAGCGCAAACACTGAAAGGTTGCTGCTGGTGTGAAATAACATCGCTCCCAGACACACTGCTGTGCAATCCTTCACTGCAATGCTCCTCCCTTGTCAACTGACAAGGAATTGGACAGTTTTCACATGAGCAATAAAACACAACAGGCAGTGTATTTTTGGACCATTATAGCACAACTGGGGTAGTGTCAGAAGGCTGAAGGCCAAGCGTCTCAACTACGGGAGAAATACAGGATTGGCTCTGAAGTGTCTTAATGCTATCCCTAAATGGAATTTCTACGGTACATTAAATAAGGACGAATACTTAGTCCTGTGCCTTTAACACAGACATGGACATGACATCATTGGCAGGTAATTAAGACTTATTCCAGCCACAATTTTGCTGCAGCCATGGCAGGCCATTGCACTGGTAAAGAGTTTGGAGAACAGGATGAAAAGGATTGGAACACACTTTTATTTAGATTAAACTATGAACAAGGCATGATAATAGATTATAAACCACATAATTTTGCAGGATTAAGGTAATTTAAAGCAGTATCTCCAAATAATCTGGTCATACGAAGCTCTTTGCCTATGGGAAATATCTGAAAAAACTCTCTGCCTAGTTTCTGAGATAAACAAGACTAACGGACCAACAGACATGTGGATACAGTTCTGGGAGTTGTTTTTTAGAGTTAGTTATTAGGGTAGAGCTCTTAGTCCAGCCAACAGTATTGTTGTGTTTAACACTCTAGCTGCTCATGGGGTGATGTGGTCACTGTCCCAGGACACTTTCAGTTCTTCATAGGTATGAAATACCTCATATAAAAGGTGATATCTATGCCAGGAGGTGCTGAAGGCAAGAGTCAGGCTGTACAGAGTTCCCAACTAGCAAGAAAAGTTGAGAAGTCAAAAGCAAAATCCTCGGCCTTTAAGCCACTGGACTTTGTAGGACACTGAAGAAAGGAGGGGTGTGAAAGAGACACACACAGCTCTCCCAGCCCTGGGTGGACCCAAATATATGAAGAGAAGAATGTGTAAATATGCACTATAAATATTAATACAGATTTGCTGTGTCCAAAAGGCAAAATTTACTGTTTTTCCAGACCGCTTTACTAATTTTTTACAGATTTTTAGCAAGCAATATGAAAAAATATGACTGCAACATCTGGGCAAACTTTCCTTCAGAAAATAAGCTTTGGTAGGAACTGTTTTCTTATACTCTCCCTATTCTCTGCTTACAGGTCATCTAGTGAGGCCACAGGTCGGAGTAAGGGCTTCAGTGGAAGAACAGCACCAGGGAAAGGCTTTCATCTTTCATGCTCATTGCACACATGAACATTTCCTTTCTGTCAGCAATTTGGACACCCGGTCAGGCCAGCTGTTTTCAAATTGTTTGTCATTGTCTGAGCAGGTTTGGTCTCTTTGCAAAGCATGATTTTTCAGATCTGTCACCAACAGGAACAGACATTTGAGCAAGTGGTTGGGTTGCTGAGAGGAATTGTTTGGCCTCAGAGATACCCACTAGGACACAGTGGAAGCTCCTGTCATCTGGATATTTCTCTGCACTGAGTCAGTGGGCTCATTCTGTTCAATAATCTATTTATACTATCATAATACACTTGTGAAATTAAGTTACTGATCATTGTGGGGGTGACTGAGTTGTGCTAGTATAACCACTATATCACAACAGTCAGGTTTGAGATGAAAAACACTGACTAAGTTTTAAGGGAAAATATGAATATGCTTTGTTTATTCACTATCAAGCACTCAGACTGAAGAGGGAAAACTTATTTTGGAGGATATTATTTCTGTGCATTTTTTTTTTGCCATCATCACACAGTTATCACTCTTAAGGTCAGAGAAAAGGCTGACAAGGGACACTAAGATTTTATTTAGTTGATCCACCTCCAACATGGTAGAGCATATAACTATATATACACCATTCCTACTATTTGTTTTTCTAACCTGTTCTTTGGTCCCTTTGAAAATTTGGCTTCCCAGTTTCCCTAGACAATCTATTTCAATGCTTAGTTATTTATTGCAATAGAAACAATATTCTTACTGTTCTGCTACCTAAGAGAATTATTTCTTGTTTAAATTACCCCTTTTTTATGCACAAAGGACAAAGGAAATTTTTTTTCATTATTCTTGCTGCTACCCTCATGTATCTGAAGGTTATTTTCACAATTCCTTTTGATTCTTCTGCAGACTAAGCAGTCTAAATTCCTTCGCTCATCCCTTGTAAGATGTGATATTAGACCTTTGCATGTATTGGTATCCTCCTCTCATGTCCACCATGCCTTTTCAGTGTGCAACACCCAGAGTTTACACACACTGAATAGAAGGAATATGACTTATGTCTTACAGATGATATGCCTGTCAACTGCCTTCTTCTGAGCTCTGGGACTAGGAGGCAGAGACAAGAGACGTGAATCATTCACACTGTGACCAGGGTAGGTGTTGTAAGACAAAACATTTATGTGATCTTTATCCAATAAAACAATTTTCATTTTGAAGTTCATTTGTTTTCCTGAACATTTGCCTGAATACACACAGAAGGTGAATGCAACTGAGGACACAAAGCAGCTGTGACAAATTCAGACACTACCCCTAAAATAAGTGTAAATATAATCTCATCCTGAGGTAATATAGATAGCCTTCCTTAGGATGATGCAAGATTATAAATTATTCTGTATGTTTCTTAGGGTAAAATGGTATATATTCATCAAACTGGTGGTAGATGTACGTAATGTTGTAGTTTTAATGCTTTAAGAAAAATGAGGCAATGCTCGTAAAGAATACAAGGTATCTTCTTATGCTCTAATCATAAAGAAAAATACACAAAAAACCCCCAGCAATGAACTAACTGTCATCCACAAGCTTTCACCAAGACAGGCTTCTGTCTTGGACCTGACAATGGGGTTTTGACCTGAAAGCTCATCTCTTTTTTTCCAGCTATATTAGTCAGCCTAATAAAAGAGATGGCCTTTCTCCATGGATCTTGTTTCTCTGGTGGGTATCACTGTAATATTTGCCACCATAAACCCCAAGGAATTCACAGGTTGTTCTGTCTGTCTCCCTGTCAAAAACACAAAATGGAAAAGGTCGGATGAAACCCTATCCCACCACAGGTCCCTATTCCTGTGCAAAACAGCAGTGTCAGGGATTGCCACGTTAGCCTCAGAAGAGCTGATGGGTTGCTACGGCAGGGTGCAGTGCCATGAAAAAACGTGACCTTGTGTCCCAAAGCCACCAGAATTAATCAGCACTGCATGGGTGCAGTGACACCAGGGCTGGTTTTGGAGGCTCTCCCAGTGCTCCCTCTGCTCTATTGGAGCTACCAGACTTCAGCTCCTTAGGTGCGTGGTGGCTTTGGAAAGCACAATCTCCACTCACAAGCAGGAGAAAATCACCAAGTGATTGGTTACAAATTATTTGCCATGCTTTAAGAGTAACCAACTTATTTCATTTTAAAAGAGGGCTCAGAGGTTTTCTGCAAGCACATGAGCATTTTTCCCCAAGGAAAATTTCATAATGGTTAATATAAGCAGAACTACAGTAGTGCATATGGTTAACAGCTGCTTTAACATGATATGGCATAACAACTGTCTGGAAATCATTAGCCTAACTTTTCTTTAGCATTTGGGTAATTAACCAACAGTCAGAACTATTTCAGCTTATCAGATAATATATTTTTTTCCCTGTATTATTTACAGAACATGTAGTGCTGTTTCTTAAAATAATACATGAAATGATTGCTGAGTGGATGAAAAAAAATCATGTCTCAATAGATATTTGACATATATTTAGATCTTTCCAAAACATTGAAGCATTCATGGGTTCCAAAGATGACTTTCCTTTTAGGAAATTAAAACATAAAATGCTATTACTGTTAAGGTTGCATAGAGACTAACAAAAGCCTGTGATAAAAATATTTATATGTATATGTATAAATTTTGTTTAAATATACTAAACTGTAAAGCAGAGTTGATAATGTAGATCACCTTTTGTTACAAAGATTCTGTAGCACATTTTTATTGCTCTTCACAACTGCCACCTTCCCCTTTTTTTTCCTACCCATAATAATTTTGTTATTTATACAGCTATTCTTTAGCTTAAACAGTGACATCAGAAAGATGTTAACTCTTGTAGTATTAAGCAGAGCCAAAACTGAAGAGGAAGAGAGAACAACATCACATAGGGAGGGCGAAATAATCTTATGTTGATCTACAGAGAGCAAGAAGTCATTGTCATCTTGTATGAAAACATATATAAATGTGCAGTGTGAAGGAAGTATAGGAAGGCAGTTTGAAAAATATAATAGCTAAAAAAGCCAGCAACTCTATAATTCACTGGTCTAAGAATCAAAATTTCATTCATGAAAAAAAAATAAATTGAAGTTTTGTTGCATATGAAAACTTTATTCATTCTGCAAAAGAGTCACAATACAACAACAATATCAATTCCAAAAGCTTCTTTAGGAAGTAAGTATGGTCAAAGGAACATCCTAAAATTTAGAATGTACCTAAGTGGCAGAAATAAATACTTAAAATCATAGGAGCTGAATTCTTTTCAACTTCACAAGTCCAAGTAGTAGGGAGGTAAGGACTAAATATGTAAAGCTTTCATTCCTGCTTCCCAGGGTGTTTCATATGGGGATTTGTACACCTGTCCTTCCTTGAGGACAGCTCAGAATTCATATTTAACACCCACAGAAGGCACCCTCGTGCAGGTGCATCCAGGTTCTTTTGAGAGGGGAGGTGAAATGCTCTTAATAGTTTTGTCATAAGGAAGCTTTGGGACTGTGGAGGGAGAAGTGACAGGCCAAAAATACAAGTGGTTACTCAGCTGCCTGAGAATAAGCCAGAGATTAGTTTGACCCAACGGACTTCTATTTTGGATGCCACTAAATGCAGCCTTCTTTAGCTGCTCCACACAATATAGTTTATTTTCCCCTTAAGGACCTCATATGTACCAAAACACACTTTTTTTTTTCCAGCACACAGCTGAAAACAGAGTGGTAAATGCTAATCCTGCACTGGATTTTGGAGCACAGGTATGTCCTTGGCTGATAAAATTTTATTTCAACAGTAGCCATTTAGTAAGAAATATGTGTAATGCACTGCTGCCTGAGTCTGAATTATCACATTTCTGCTAATACAAAACTTAGAATAGAAGCCAGACACAAAAGACTTACTAAACATCAGTAGCTTTTCTATAGACTCACCACCGCTATTAATTAAATACCTGTTAATGAGTACAGCATGCTTTCTAAATCCAAATTTGGACAGAACTCAACAATAAACCCAACATCATGAAAGGTTTTGACAAACTACTGAAATACCTGTTTGCAGTCGTCATTGGATAATATAATGAATAAAGATATCTGATAGTATTTCCACATTTACAGGAGTTCTGTTTTGTGATCCATTTAGTGAGCAATGACTGCAGTATCTGTAGACTAATGATGGAGATGTATCGAATCTCACTTTGTCTATGGAAGTTGCCAAAGCATAGAGCAAGAGCTCATTCAACTCGGAGAGATAAGTTTTGGGAATTGATGCAGTGCTGAATCTGTTCCTAGTTTTGGTTCCATGGGAGACAAATAACTGAAAAACTCACATTCCCTCATGAATGTCATGAGCTGAGCTATTTCTCCAAGATCTCCAAACAGCAGAGAAAGCTTTTGGGCTGACAGGCTTGCACAATATTTAATGCTTGACCTATAACTCTCAGGAAAGTATTTAATTACATTTTGCCTCCTTCAAGCTTGACCCAGAATCCTGCTAAGTCATCCTGTGGCTGAGAAGGACCTTTTGAGGTGCAAGAGTGGAAGTCCTACCATCTTCCATCTGAGCATTCCCCTCCTCGCAAAGATCATGGGAATACTTTTGGAACACCTACCATGAGCTGCCATGCACAAGCATATTTTGATGAGTGTGTCTGAGCCAGCTTCCCAGCCTTCCTGGGGAGTTTATAGGAGTAGGATGTTCACTTTCAGATTGCTCCCATCTTTGTGCAAATGAGGCATACAGCCATTCATGTACAACAGGCCATTGCAGCAAACAGGCACGTAGGGGTCTTGTGAGCATGGATGAAAAGCAATTCTTATTGGGGGAAAAGGGTTTTTACCTCACTTGCCCTTTTTCACTCTTATAGGACAATAGCTAGAGTAAATCTGCACAACAATAGAGTCAGATTTCTAATCACGAACTAATGTTTCCATTCACAGCACATTGTTGGCCTCTGATCAAGTTCCATGTGGGTCCAATACTGCAATCTTCATTCAAATAAGAAGAGATTTATCAAAGTGAGGATCAGGACTTTTGTCTATAAAATCAGCTGGTTCCTGTTAGAAGATTCATTCAATCATGATGACGTTTGTGATATCTCCACCGAAATCAGTAAAACTCATTCCTTTTGCTTTGCAAGATTTGTCTCACTGTATGTTATCAAAGCCTTTTTGTTGCTCAGACCAGTGACTGTAAAGAATTATCAGAAAAATAATTCTGAAACTGCTTAGGAGTACTTATTTTGTGAGGGGGATGGGCTGACTGCATAGAAATCTGCTTCCAAATTAATAGTATTTGAATCCTGAAACAAATGTAACACAATAAAATGTCTTCAATATCACAATAAATTTAACGAGTCTTAGAACATTTCAGTCACAATAATAAAACACAGAATCGTATAAATAACACCAATAGCAACAGACAAATTCTAAGAATAAGTATTGCATCTATCCGACAATAACAATGGTTAGAAGATGAGAACTTGAATCAAATCAGAAAACAAACTTTCAATGGAAAGCTTAGCATCCAGGCAATTTATAATTCAAAGTCTGTCTAAAATAAAAGTAGCAAGAAAATGTTAAGTATTCTACCATACTATTCATATTTCAAAATTTTTTTCCAGTTTCATAACTTCTATCTTTTCAATATTTAGGGCAAGATTGCTGGGAATGCTTTTCATGGTTAGCTTCCCATTTATTGTGTCTCTTCTCTTATTTGTTCCTAGGAGGTAAGAAATGACAGTAAAGGAAAAATAATGGGTCAGTGAAAGAAAAAGACAGACAAATTATCTAGCTTTAGTCCCATTTTCTGTAATATTGTAGATACTCTTCTTTTATGAAAAATGGGAAATGACACATTATAGTTTCTAGATACTGTTAAATCACAAATCTACCAGTCCACCAGATCTGTAGTCCCTAGACTATTCGTGAATCCAGCACTGGACTATAGCTCATGCTATTCTTGAATCCAACTGGTTCTTTTGCATGTGACCCAACCTGTAGTTTATAAACTATTTGTGCATCCGGTGGAGGATCTATAGTTACATTTTCGCAAAACCAGCAACATTTTTGAGAGGACTGCTGCCAAAGAACAAATAATATCTACACTGCAAGAAACAGAATTCATGTCCTTAAACTTCCTCCAAGAAAAAGGAGACATTACTCCCCATCTTTACATGTTTCTGAAGAAATATTTAATCCATGAGCTAATTGATTTATTTTGGCAGAAGAGCCATCCTTTTCTCTTTCTCTTTTTTTTTTCTCTTTTTTGTCCCTTTTTTTAAATCTCTTTTTTGTCCCCTGTGAAACATTATCAGGACACCGTTTTTTAAATGTGAAGATCTGCTTAATAAACTCCTTTGAGACTATTTCGGACAGAGATGTTTCTTATAATTATTAGTTGTAGCTTAAGATAAAATGATGATAGCAAGTTAGAAGGCTGAGTTTTATGCTGTGCACCTATTAAATCTCTATAAGTAACTTTATCCATTGGTGGGCAACAAACATATTACTGCAAAGCATGCATTAAATATACCATGCACATGTAGACAGATAGTTGAATGGCATACAATAATGCAAATACTTGCACTCTTCTTCCTTGGGGATGCATTTCTTTATGTAACATAAAGCAGCCCAAATTCATCTAATACAAGAATTGTTTCTCCTTTTTTTCATGGAAAACACATAAATCCTTCCCTCTGGATGTTTTCTTGTAAAGCTTATGTGGCTCAGCCCTCTCACTACAGAAATAGGACAGCACTCGCTTGCTGTTGACCAGTACAACCTGGCCATGTTAGACCTTGACCTTAAAAACAGGTCTTCAGAATTAGCTGTCTTGCTGGTGTTTACGCGTCTCTATTTGTGATCAGGACCTCCCTCTTCTAGACACCTCACATATGTGTAAGAGCGAAACTTTTCCTGCCCTGAAGAGTTCAGAGGCTTGAGAAAGTAATTTGCTCCTGAGCCAGGCAGTTGCAGCTGGTGCAAGCTCCTCACCAAAGGCAGGCGGACGTCCCCCAGTTGAGAGCAAGGGCACACAGCCTTTGGTTCCTCTCCAGGCCATGTTCTGACATGTCATAGCTGTGTTCTCTTTCTCCTTGATTTTTCTTTTTCTTGGTGGTGGTGGTTTTTTTCCTTATTTTTTTTCTCATTCCATTTCAGAACCATCACTGTGTTGCCACAGAACTCATTTAAGCCATCAAGGTTTTAAATTTAGCTCTGGCAGAAGTCAGAGGGTAGGCTTATGCACCCACCTCTGGTGATGTAAGGCTAACCTCAAGGTCTACACTTCCAGCTGAGTCCAGTGCTCAGCCCAGGAAAACTAAACACACTGATTTTCCCATGCCCTCAGAGAGGCCTGAAAAGCCTCTCTGGGCTGCTGGGTGGCAGCCACTGGAGTAAACAAAAAGCAAATTCAGCACAGTCGGTTCTTGTTTAATCCTGATGTATCAGGATTGGCCTGATCAACCCAGCAAGTCTGTGCTGGTCTGTCACCTGAGGGACCTGGCCTGGTCCTGAGGAGACTGCTTTGAAGTTCACTGGGCAACTTTCATCCAAAAAGCTTTCTTTTCCCTTACCAACACTGACTGCTTTTTCCAGCTCTCCGGAAATTCTCATAAAGCATGTACTCTTGTTATTATTGTGGGACAGCAATGCTAATATTATAGCAGCACCCAGTAGAGGCCTGCAATGAGGTCCCATCAGGTTGTACACTGAACACAGCCATGGCTCTTGGCCAAGGCATCATCCTTGCCAGGGCAGCAATCACTAACATGAGCCTGCAGAGGAACTGGTGGTACCAAGCAGGAGGAGACCCCCATGGCTGCCAGCTGAGTGCACACCAGCTGTGCCTGACTTCAAATACCCAATCTTTTGTGCTGACGGCAGGTTTTCACTCTCCTTGTCACAACCTCAAGAAGCCTGCTGGAAAGAAAAGTTCTAGGATGCCACACAAAGCAGAGGGTAGGATAGGGAGGTCATAGTGAACCTCACAATAGAAGTAAGAGAATATCTGAACTGTGCGTCAACAGGAGCTTAATCACTGTGTTTTTCAAGAAAAATATTCCTCTCTTTCAGAGGCAATTTTAAAGGCTTAGGGTAACCAATAACTGGCTTATGTTCCCTCCTGGTATGCCAAAATCACCCTTTCACATCCAAAAGGGAGAGAAAATGTATACCCTCTCAACTTCTGGTCTCAGACAAATCTTTAAAAATTGTACAGTGCCCTGCAAAAGGGTTACAGAGGAGATGTCACCAAACAGCCTCTCTGAAAGGGTCAGAAAACTGATCTGCTGGAGAGACATGGGAGCCCAGAGCTCACTTTTTTTATTAATTTATGTCAAGAATGTAAAAAAAAAAAAAAAAAAAAAAAAAAAGATTCAATTAGTTTTAGCAGATTTGGTTAAATATTTAACTATTTTAGCATGGAAAAGCTCTAGTTACTGTTCCAGTTTGTTTAATGGGGAAGCAATTACTGATTGATACATGCTATTCTTTTTACTCCTTAAACACTGTGTGTTAGCTGATTTAACATTCCTCAGTCCTAGTGTTACAATTTGTTCTCTGGAATAGGGTACCTGGAGGCTGAGACCAGTCTTTATCATTCTGCAAGGTACTCTGCAGCCACATAATGTTTCGCAAACCCTATTTTGAAGACTTTTAAAATCACGTTCATGAGTCCTGGACTGGTTTCTTTGTTAATTTATATTGGCAGCCCTGCATTGACTTCACTGAAAGTCTGGCAATTTACACCAACTGTGAATTTGGATCTTTATTTCTTCTTCTTTTTATTTCTGAGGACAGATTGGTTTATTTTAAAACCTGGCTGCTGATGCAAAATGTGTGAAATAGCTTTTTTTGCTGCATAAATATTTTTGAACAATATTTTCAAGGATTTTGCAATGAGTTACATGAAGCTGGCAAAGCTCTGGTACCCCCTTCATCTTGTGCAAACAGAATTATGTAAAGAATAGGCCTCTGGGACATTAGCATGTTCAAGCAAAAAGAACATTAAAAAGCAACTTTTTTTTCTCAGAGACCCTTAACCTTTCCCCATCCTGGCTCCTAGAGTTACATTCCACCATCTAGATGTTTTACCAATTGATCCTGACTAGATTTTCTTTATATCCCAGATAGGACCAGCTGGCCAGTTCACTGCTTGCATTTGCCATCGCTGCAATGAACAGTTAATCTCATGCTGTGCGTCCCTCGGTCTATAAAGCCTGCTCCAGATTCAATTAAATTTCTAAGTGTAGGCACAAGGCCATCTAAAAGTTGTTTTTCCCTTGAATTTAATAGGCTTTGGCCTAGAAAGTTGGTCCTTTGGCCTGGTAGTCTTTCCCACACAAGGGATGCCTTTCTTCCTTAGTCAGAATTACCTCGAAATCTTCTTAGCAGTGAGTGTTTGCTTAGCTATACACCTTCCTAAAATGTTTTAATGTGATGAAGCTGTTGAGCATTTCTAAACATAGACGCAAATTTGAGACTGTACTGTAAATGGTTTCTGCATCCCTTTTAGCATTTTCTAAGGCCAAAACTCATAGCCAAGGAATCAAGTCTAAAACCTGGCCATGAAAATCAAGGCTCAGTATCTGCTGGCTGATGGAGGGCTGCACCCCGTCTGAGGCTGCAGGGATGCTCTGCCTTCTCCAGAGCTGACGTTTGCCTATATGTAGCTCCCTGCGTGTGCCTCAGCATCCTCTCTCTCATCCAAGGTTTTCTTTCCCTTCTCAACATTGTTTTGGGGAAGCCAGTCTTACTTCATGCAATATCCAGTCTCTTTCTTGATGATGAAGAAATTTTCCTCCTCAACTCCAACCGCTCTTATTCCAGGCTTCCAGTTAGTTGTACACTAGTATTGCCAAAGTAAAAAGTTAACAAATCAGGTAACAGCAAAACACAGACACTGCCAGATACCAACATGTATGTGGTGTGATTTTGATCCCTCCTTTGAACCTGAATTCCTGTCACTTCCTCATCTCCAAAGGCTGTGGTGTGCATGGTGGTGCAAGGTTGCTTGCAGGTGGTTGAGAGCTGCACAGCCAGTCCCAGTCCCAATCCCAATCCCAATCCCAATCCCAATCCCAATCCCAATCCTAATCCTAATCCCAATCCTGACATGAATAGCTGTCACAGGTCTTTGGGCATTAGAAAGTTGATGGCTTCTCCTGACCTTTGCTTCATTTGACAACCTGCATGCCTTGCACCAGTGCACCCCATCCTAACAACAACAGATGCTACTTTCTGCCCCTTTCCACCTGCCACTTTCCACCTGCCCCAGATTTGCTCTCTGCCTGCCCCTGCTGCCCAGCTCCATCTCACTTTGCATTTCCAGCCCCAAGGGGCTGCTCCCTCAGCTGCACTCTGGTTCCTCACTCTTGCATTCCCATCACACACAGACAAATACACTGCTAGTACATCTGCTCCTGCAGGGATTTCCACAGCTCCCTGCCCACCCTCCCACTCCCAGTTTCCCTGTTCACAGCATGGCAGCAGGGGCTGGCCAGGAAGAAAGCCTGGGAATGCACACCCACTTGAGCTGCTCCCTTCTCCTGGAGGTGCAGGGGCAAGGCACAAGGAGCCAGGCAAGGAGGGCTTCCTCCCAAAGGCAAAGCTGAAATTTATTAGAGGGCTGGAGTTCTGTCTTTAGATCTTTCCTGGCTCTGGTCCCGAGAAAATCATGTCAGTGAGAAGAGCTGGCAGCACTGCTGGCTCCCCCGGCTCCTCAACCCGGGAACACAGGCTCAGCACTCGGCCCTCCAGCTTCTGAATCGCGGCTGAGCTGCACGTGGAGCTGGCTGTCGCTCCCAGCCTTTGCTCTGCCTCTCCATGCGCCGCTTCTATGAATCACAGGTGTTGTGCATTTCCCTCCATGGACTGAAAGGAGTTTTCAAGAGCTCCAAAATCACTCAAAGTTAATGGGAGCCAGGAGCCCAAAGCATCCCTGAGGAGCTGCACTGCCCCAGCGCTGCTCAAGCCCTGGTGTGTGCTGGAACTGGGATTCCTAAGTCACAGGATGCTTTTAAAAATGTGTTTCGCTCTCTCACACAAGTAGGAGCCAAGAGCTTGAGAGTTCTGGTCTTGCTTCTGCAATTAAACTGTTCTGAGTTTTTTTAGGCAAGTCACAATCCTACTGAGCCTCTTTCACCATCTGTAAATGGGAGATAACAATACTTAACATCCTTCCAAAGTAAATGTTAATGAGACTTCAGCAGCTTACGTCTGCATAGGGTCTTGAAGATACAAGGCACTGGGAGAGCGTTATGTGCTGTTGTTACTAATTGTGAATATCCTTTGCTTTAGTTTGTTGTCAATTATTATTAAAAGTGAGAATTTGTGATCCAATGTAATATTACTCAGAAAAGATTTAGTATCTTTCACAGCCTGTAAATAACTTGGTTGTATTTGTCTGATGCAGAGATGGTAATAGGAAACAGATTTCAAAAGTGGTGCAAAAAGGAATGTGTGGTTGTTCTGACAATATAGTTTTCTTAAATTTAAACCTGATAAATCAACTTTGGACTTATATTTTCTCTGAGGAGAATATTTTTAAGCGAGGCAACATAAATGAATTCCTTAACTGGAACATAAACATTAGCACTATGTTTCTACCCTTCTGTTGAATTCTAATGAATAAACAGACACATGTCGGAGCTTTAAACATTTGGCAAAGCAGTATAAGGAATTTGTTCACAAATTGCAGAAGGAATCTGAGGAGGACCTTCCTTCTACGGGCTTTTTAACCCCAAGAAATGAAAAGTGATGCACGCATGACAAGTCTAGACACATCAATGTCATGAAGGGCATTGTGACATATCAGCTGTTTACCAAAACTCTTTGTCTTCATTACCATGAAATACCTATCTGAAGCCATCTGAAATTTGGCAAATGAAAGTCAATTAGGCTGCAGTGAAAATATTAGATCAACTGACCCCCTCATAAGGAAAATTACTCAGTCACAGGAGACCTCTGCTCAGTTTCCTTCATCTTTTTCCTTTTCTTTATTCCCTCTGGACCCACAGGACACTAGATACATCCACTCAGATTTTCTTCCTCCCCCATCATGTTCATTCCTGTGGATTCACGCTACCATGGGCTTCCCTGTAGTGGGGTCTATCGCTAAAATTCAACCTTACTGTAAAGGGTGGAATAGCTTTTGGCTGCTGTGTCATGGAGAAGTCAGTTTAGGAAAAGCAGAAATTTTCTCAGGGATATGTGATTGCTGGTTAGAGTTTTCCTCTTAGAGACTTCCACCTCCAATTGACTGTGCCTACATTCCCTAACACCAAAAGGTTCTCAACCCTTCTGGGCCATGGTGTACCAGCTGAAGGATTACTGATGTTGCTGTACTTCCCCTTTTCACAGGAGCGAGTAAGCACACGAGTACGGGTCACTGATGTGAAGCAGCCGATTTGTCTGTGGAAAATGAAGTCTGGGCTCTTTCTTTCATGGCTGAGAGCTTTTTTATGCTCTCAAGCCTTGTAAAGCCACTGTGTAGCTCCAGGTGTATGCATGGTTTTGTGTGTTTTCTAATGTAGCTTCTTAAATACTTTCTGTAAAAATCCACAATATTTTTCTACTATATTAGAAAGTTTGGAAGGGTCAGCTCTAATTAGTTTTATTGTCATTGGCAGCAGCACTTAGCATACATGGATCTTTAATGGAATCTTGACTTCTGTGGAGCTGAAGCAGATAGGAATCTCTCACAAGAACAGAAAGGAGTGAAAATTCCAGTCTTTTCCATATTTCTAAACAGCCAGCTATTTTGGAATCTATTGCAGATGTATCCCATTAACTGTCAAGTTACTTAGTAAACCCACCAAATTACTGCACACTCACTCAATAAAAGTGCTAGATATATAAAATAACAAGGAAGTTCTCAAGGTTGTGTTTAAACTTTAACAGGGAAAAAAAGGACGGTTTTGGTAAGGTGTTTTTTGTTTTGTTGTGTTTTGGGAGGTTTTTTATTTTGTTTTGTTTTGGATTTTTTGGTTACTCTTTTTTTTGAGCAAGGAGTACAGCCAGGGAAAATGAATGTTAAAAAACTAGCAGCACAAAATGAGGGCTTACATTTCCAAACCTCGACATACCACATGTGCCTATAAAATACAGGAAATGGGTACAAATGTGAAGCTGCACACAGGATTAGAGGCACATGAACACATTTAAAGCAGGTGGAAATAATGTCAGCTGGAGCTGTAAGGTTTGTACCAGGGGGCAAAGAGTAGATGGGGCTGTACTGCTATTAAGTTACTCTTGATACCATTTTCTGAGAAAAAAGGATAAACACAAACAATTTCTGGCATCCTTAAACATATGTACAGACGTTAGTTGCATCTCTTCCCATTGCTTTTAAAACAGGAAAGCCTCCAGGCCTTCAGTTCAACTGCAAAGACTTCCAAATCCAGAGAGCTACTTTGTCAACAAAAGAAGCCTTGGGGAACAACACTAAAGTGACTTTTTTTTTGGTCAACTGGCATTAGAATATCATGCAAGGCCAACATATGACATCAAGTTTTTGGGAAATCTGTGGTCTGGTGCTAAGCTATCCTCAAATAGGTGTGTCATGTGTTAAAACAATGATGGAATGTACAGAGGACAAGTAATAAGATGGCTTCTACTGCCCCCACAGACTCATCCCTACAAGACCAGCGCTGAGAGGGGTAATACTCTGTAAAAAATGACTGTTTTCCCTCACACTTACCAGTCAGGATCCTTTGGGGTATCCTATCTCAGAAGGAGCCTGCCAGGATCAGTGCAAGGTCTACAGAGGAAATAAACTTTTCATCTCTTTTCAGATAATCCTACCATCAGGGAGAGCAAAAGTAATTTGTCATTAGCTATGCCCCATGCCACAATCTCCTCCCTCAAGATCCTGGGGGCAGCTTGAGCTAAGAGCCCAGCAGCCAGGTGCAAGGGCTAAGAGATAGCACCGAGGCACAGCACAGGATGGCCCCGACCCTGTCTGCATCCTCTGGGATATGAGCTGCTCTGTGTGCACAGTTGGTAAAGTTTACTGCATCCTGTGCCTCTCCTGCCAAACTCTTGCTCACAGTGAGGATCCAAATCAAAGGCTCTTCGACTTCTGCAGCCCTGCCTCCTCATAGAAGCTTAGATTACACATTTTCCATGGACTAGAGAAGCACCCATATCCTACAGCTTAAAAGCAAAACCTGAAAAATTGCCCAGTCCAAAGAAATCTGTGTTTCCAAAAGAGACAAAATGCGAATGATTTCAGAGTCTGGAATCCCTTCAATCGGCGCCTTCCAAAAACAACCCTAGCCTTGCATCCAAAATCTACTGAGGGAGAGAAAACAAGCAAACCTTTCCCACTTCTGAAGGTACAGCATACTTGCTTCTGTGCCCATTAAATGAGATAGTAAGTTTTCCTCCTCTTTGCCAGGTTAAACTACAGATATTCCTTCCCATTCTCTTGTACTGTGCTCTTCCAGAGCACAAATAAAGCACCATCTGGCCCTTCATTAACTCTATTTGATTTCTTTTGATCTCATGTAAACGATGAGAAAAAGATCTAAGACTCCCTTCTCCTCTTTAGACATGTGCATAACTCACATCAGTGTCAATGAGAGTTAAACATGCCTACAGAGAGGAAGAAATAGAAACCACTGTGTGTTTCACTGTAGCATCTTTGCATTTGCAAAATGGAAACAAAATGGTCCAAAATCTAATTCCCAGATCACATTCCTCCAAGTCTCAAAGTGAACCTCAGAGAGGATGTAGAAATACCAGGATACTGTGACAGGACACAATGGGGTTGTTGATGTTCTTATTCATAAAGAAAATCCTCTTGATTGTCATGAATTTAAGTGTCTACAGCCCAAAGGAAAAGAAAAAGAATAAAACTTAAAATGCTTTTTGAAGTTTTCCACAATATACTTGATCTTCCATTTATATACAAGACAAAATTTGCTGTAAATTAAAGCCCAAGATCACAGCACTTTCCAAAGCTCCTCTTTTATTTGCCCTCCACAACACCCCTCCCTAAATAGCACCATCACTCTCCAGCTGATCGGAGCACATTCAGCATTATCTTTTCTCACTGCTGGTCAATTTTGCAAGAGCAAAAGATACTCTCTCTGTTTTGCTTTGGGCAAAGAAGCAATGGCTCTGCAGAGCCAGCAGTCACCAGTTAATACCTCACAGTTCCAAGGCATGCAGGGAAGTTTGCGCCAATCTAACACCTCGGGCAGTAAAGGCCGGGGGTACCTACATGCCCCGGGAAAACCCCAGTCAACCACACAATTGTGGTCAGGCAGTGGGACAGGGACGCTGCGTATCCCCTCCCATCCCCTGGAGCAGGGTGCTGAGGTGTTCACTTCATGCTGCACCACACCCTGGCCCTGAGGCTCCTGCTGTGCTCTCCTGCCAGTGAGCTTCTCAGGCTCCGTCCCACACCTCAGCATTCCCTTCTGCCCCTTCAGTGAGGCTTTCCATGGAACAGGTGATGGATTTCAGGGTGCATGAGTGTGGCAAGGACAAGCCCGTCCAAGAGCTCATAGTTCTAAATATATGGCCCCTTGCACCCAGCTGAAGCCCTCTGTATGCATGTGTGTATATTTGTACACACTCACTTACACACCTAAGGCCTGTTTCTGCAGTCCGGCTGCTCCCAGCCTGAGCACCGACGGTATAGTCGCACCGCTGCAGGACGCGGCGAGTGCTTTGCAGCCGGACCGGGATGAGAGGAAATGACAGTCGCGGGGCTGGGGAGAGCGGAGAGGCTGCGCGGGGTTCCGCGGGTGCGCAGGCGGGCACGGGCCGTGCCCCAGGGGCTTTGAGCCGTTTCGCGGCACCGCGGCGGGCGGCTTATCCCGTCATCCGCGGGCGCGGAGCGCGGCGGGGAGAGGAGCGGCGTAGCGGAGCCCCAGCCCCGGCAAGCCGCCGGTACCGCGGGCGGGAGCCGGGCAATCACAGCCGGTCCATTTCGTTCCCCTGGCGTTTAATATGGGCTCTGATCTAGGGCAATAATCAATAACCATCCTTTCGTCTTTGAACACCAGGGGGCTGAGAGGACTTTTCAAGACAAATTCCTCGGGCGATGATGTATATTTCACACTTACTGTGCACTTTCCACTGAGAAAAGAGAAAGAAAAAGGAAGGAAAAAAAAAGGAGGTAAAAAAAATAGAGTGAGAGGAGAAAACACTAAAGGAAATAATTGCATTTATATACAGACATCAACGAGTGAAAGACTGGACGGCAAGGCATGTCTATATTTACTGTAGAATAGTGCAATCGATATACATGTATGTGTGAATATGTGTTTGGACATACATATAGATTTATATTACTGTGTATATGTGTATGGATATACACAGAAGCATTTGTTTATTGTTAAAATGCGCCAAGGGACTTTACACACTCAAATCTAAAAGAAGAGCGATTTTAAAGCCCCGCTTTTCTGGAGTCCTCCACTAGCGCCTCGTCCTCACCCCTCTCCCCGAGTACTTACTAGCAGAGTACTCGCACAGTTTTAATAACTGTCTCCCCTTCAGCACATCATCGAAAAAAAAATATATTTAAAAGATATATCTTGTATGCAACACTTGATGGGGAAATGGTCTCCTGGATGTTACTATGAAAGCATTTTGGTCTGGCTGATTGCGGAGGAATTTAATTTTGACGAGCCAAATGCTTTCATTCAGGTGACGGGGGAATCGGGCCGTGCTGGGGGGCTCGGCCGGCACCTCGCTGCAGCGGGCAACGGGGGCGGCGTGGGGAGCCGGCGTGCGTGGGCTGCACGGCAAAGAAGCCTGTTTGATGTCTTCTTCAAAAATCAAAATGCCCAGATGAAGCTCAGTTTTGTCCTCCATCAGTGCATTTCCACCCCTAAAGCCTACCCGCCCGCCTGTTTCTCCGACAGCTCCCCGATAAGGCTCTCTCTCGCCGCTTCTTTGGTGTCCCGGCCGGGCGTCGGGGTGCGGCGGCCCCGTTCCCGGGCAGACTGCCCCAAAAAGCGGGCACGCGGAACCGAGGGAGAGAGGCTGCGGGCCGTGACGGTGTTCCAGCACGGACACGGGACTGCGGGGAGACGCAGCGGGATCCGGAGTGTGCGGTGCTCCATCACCGCCCTCAGACGTGGGCCGCCGCCAGCCCGCGGCTCGCCTGGGCTTCGGAGATGTTTGCAGGGGAGAAAGAAAAGCAGCAAACGAGTGCTGCCCCCAGAGTGCGCGTGTTTGCGCTCCCTCGGCAGCGAGGGACGCGCGGGGCTGATCCGAAAATCCGGGCGTGAGGCTGCGAGGCGAAGCCTTCGGGCTCCCAGCGCCGCGTCCCACTGCTCGGGTAAAGACCAATCGGCGAAGGTGCGTTTCAGTCAGCGAGACAGTGCAATTCCCCTCGCATATAAACACAGGAACGGCCTTTCATGAAATTCAGACAACTTTGTAAAACACCATCTACTCACACGTTCACACCGAGAAGAGCAGTAAAAGGATATGAGTGCAGGGTCTGGATTTTATACTTTCCTGTCCTCTGGGGTCTGGTTTAGACGGAGAGGATTGTGTTTTTTTATTTTAGGGATTTTTTTTTTCCTTTTTCTGTATGGGGAAAGATTAACCTTTCGAGCTGAGAAATACAGGTGCTCCCAGGAATTTCTCTCCCCGCGCCTCCCCGACGCGCACATCTAGGAGAGAAGGTCCGACCCGGGTTCTGCGGGACAGGGAAAGGGAGATTACAACACTGAAAGTTAAAACAAAGGGCTCTCGTGTTTCCCACCGAGCAGAACCGGGCTAATCATGGCAGGGAAAAAGTCAAGTCCTTAGCAAGTGAGGGAAGAAGGAAGAAAGCCAGTTCAAGACGGAGAGGCAGGGACTTTCGTTCAGAAATTGATCTACGCTTGGAACAGGAAAAATTGACTCTTCACATCTGTCCGATTATTTCGGTTTATTTATAGCTGTTGGGGAAATATAATCTTCTCCCTCGCCTCCCTGGAAACAGGAAAAGCACTAGTAGCTAGCTCTCTCCTACGGGAAAAGCTTTTCTGTCGCCGAGAACAGGCGCTGCCCGCGGGACCGGCGGGGCGGGAGCTTCACCGCGCACCTCCTGCCCCCGCCGCTGCCGCTGCCCGCCCGGCCGCTGCTCCCTCGCCGGTGTCCGGCAGAGCCTTACAGAGCCTCGCAGGTCAGGCTCGTGTTTCGGGGAGCTCTGCGAGGCGCGGAAAAGGAGGCCCGGTCCTGCAGTCACGCCCGCAGAGAGTTCGGACCGAGCAGAGACCGTAAGGTCAGCTTCCGAAGCAGCCTGCTGGGCCGTTTCGTGGCCATAAAGTCCTTAAGTAACCTTGCATTTAAAACACAGGGGGAAAAAAAAAGAAGAGAGGGAAAAAAGCACCTTCTTTGACACTGTTCAGTAATTAACAATCGAAAAAGTTAAACCTCTCCCACTAGGGCGCTCCAAGAAGGGAGTTCGCAATTAGCCGCAAAATCCCCCGTGAGTTAATGACCTAATTCACGAACCGTCTTGCTTTCTTCCTTTTATTTTTTTTTCTTTTTCTTTCTTTCTTTTTTTTCCTTTTTTTTTTTTTAATTCCCTGGACCTCGGTAGAAATGCATTTATTTATTTGTTATAATACGCCAAAGCTACGACTAGGACACTACGCAACATTGAAAGAACAGAAAATACTCGTTTGGGTACCCTTGGCTTTGTAAATAACTGCTTTGCCAATAGATGGCATAGTGTCCTTTCCATTGTGAGGAAGCTCCGCTTCCCCGTTTATTTACCTGTCTTGTTTGTTTTGCTCACAGCATTTTTTTTTTTAATGTGTAAACGTCGCTTTGCATTTCCTCTCCCGGAGTACAGAAAACATAGGTATCTTTAAAAAGGTATATTGCAAAAATTAAAATTACAGATGTAATACATACTGTGAAACCTATAAAAATGCGTTTACAATGGTTACTTAAAAAAGAAATTTATAACTTTCATATGTACCTTACTAGTGCAATATGCAACTGCCATATGTTTCCTAGTTCCATAATTCAGTTTTTCCTGGACAGCTGGAGCAGGTAGTACTTCTTAAAGTACATTTCATGTAATATGAGAACTAGCCCCGACTAAAGACCGAGGGTTGCCATAAAAAGACACAAACCCTGCTTAAAAAATGCTGTTTAACTACACATCATTTCTTACAGTGGTATGATATTAATGTTCCAGTAGACTCACGTTATGATAAAAAGGGGATATACGGTATCTTTTTACTGCTGAAATCCCAGCCTCGCAAACATAAATATTTCCAATTAGTGACTGTACCCTAAACTACAGTGATTTAAAGCTACCTGACCTAATTTTATTCCATATATGTTTTCATTTTTTTCCCTGAAACAATAATGAAAATATGAGTTAAATGTATAAGAAAGCAATAAAAAAGTAAAGCCAGAGGTTTCTTCAACCCTCATTTAGCGTTTGCAAATGTTTATTTTGTGACTGGAGTAACGGAAAGGCTATTTATAAAAATCGTTCGTCTGAAGCGAACAATAAATGTGAGAGCGTCGTATTAAAGACTGGAGATTTCCTTCAAAATCATTCATACTCGTGGCCGAGTAATTACAAATTAAGATAATATAAGCGCTATAAAACGCAATCACCATAATGTTTATCATTTTAACACGGATGCCTTTAAACAGTGTTTTCAATTCTTTAATGCAGTTCCTCAGCATTTTCACCCGTCCGGAAAGCCGGTCGGTTGGCTGAGCTTTTATTTCCGTACGCTGATCTTATTTATACACCGCAGCAGGGGAGCGATTTTTTTTTTCCCCCTAAGTTTAAAACGAGACCTGAGGCTGCGGGGGCACCGCCCGGTAAGGACGGCCGGGCCGAGGGGCTCGGTGGGGCACGGGGAAAGGCCGGTACCCGCCGCGCGGGGAATGACGCCCTTCTGCGGGCGGACCGGGCGCCCCGTCGGCGGCCACGGCGGGCTGGCCCCGACCCGTTCGCCTCCTCGGTGCGCGGCCGTCCCGCGGTGCTGAAGCGGGAACAAAACGCATACATGAGCCCTCCTCTAACCCCACTCGCGGCGGCTGTTTGAGGGCCGCCGTGGCTGCGCTCCTGGCAGGTTGGGCTTGGCTTCAGCGCGACTGGCGACAGCCGCAATGAGGCTCCCCGCGGTTCAGGCTAAAGCTGGGTCACTGGAGGCGACAAAGGGCTCTGAGCGCGATGAGAGCGCGGGGCTTCCCTTCTCTTCCCCGTCCCGATTCCCTCTTCTCGTCTCCTGAGCTAGGAGCACCGAACAGGACGCTGCATGCTCTCTGGTCCTGGAGGCTGGGTCTGCGGTGGTTGGGAGGTTGGCCTCGCCGTCCCCTCGTTTCGGCAGCCGTCAGCCGGGTTATGTAGTTTGAATCCGGGGAGTCTCAAGTGTTGGGAAACCGACTCCGCAACCTCTCGTTCCGGCTCGGCCGCTAAGCTAAAGCCCGTCGGGCGGGCGCACGAAGCGGTGCGTTCGGGACAGGCCCCGGGACGAGCACCGGGGGGTTGCCCAGGGCCGCCGGGACACCACGAGCCTGGGCCCGGCGTGGGATGAGCCGGGACCGCCTGCGCCCCGCGCTGTCAGCCGCGCTCGTTTTTCGCCCGAGGAAGCTGACACACACAAGTGAGAACACGGGCCGAGCCGCTCTCATCGGAAACTGATTAAAGGCCCGCCGCCGCTCCGCACGACCGTTCCTGCCGGCTCCTTAGTGCCACCGCTTCCGTCGGGCTGCAGCCCACCTGGCAGCGGGAAAAGCAGCCCGGCCGGAGGATCCCCGGCGGAGAGGGATGGGCTCAGGGTGCGGGCTCAGGGGACTTTCCTGCCTCTTTTAAATTTAAGCCAAGCTTAACCTTCTCTCAACCCTCTCTTGAGGGTCATCTGTATCTCTGGGACAATGGCTCTAGGCTTGCTGTTCACCCCATTATATCAAAGTTGAAGTGCTAATTCGCCCCCGACACACGCTCAGCCGCAAGCAAGGGCAAAGGAGAGGGGACGGGGGTGAAGGCGCACTTGGGATACACAGAAACACGGTTTACAGTTTACTTTCTCACCGGCGTCTATAATTTTTCTGCAGTTGATAATATTTGACTGACTAGCCGCCGTCAGTTACTTGCTGTCAGTTTTACACGCAACGTCTCCTTAGGGTGAAGTGATTAGGCTCACTTGGGGGGCGGAGGGAATAAAAGGCTAATGATATAAATATGTTTCCCTTAGTGACCCCTCCTATGGATCCCTGCTGGGTAGTTACAGAAAATCGTGTCTTTGAAGGGAAAAGGACGCTGTGGATATTTTACTCTCTGGTGGCACCCGGCTTCAGTGTTCGAAAAGATTTGCAGAAATCACACTGTGAATGCCAAAATACGACCATAACCTTCCTGTAAATGTCACTCAAGATTTTCGAACGGAGGGAAGGAAAATATTTTTCTGGTGGAAAACAATATATTTTTTTCCCTGAAGTCTAAATATGTGATTCTCCTACATCAAATGAGCAGCGCCTCACCAAACTGCCTAAAACCCCAGACTGCATTTTAAAGTCCAGAAATAAAAGTAAGCCCAGAAAGATGTTTTGGGTATATATATTATTCCATTAGCAGATCACTATATATATAGATTCTTCTCTCTTTCATCATCCCATAAACAAATTAATCGGTCAGACATATGTCTAACAGGTTGTTAGATAAATTTAAATCCAAACAGTGTTTTTTCAAAAAGTCAAGAAATGAAAACAACATCCACATAGCAACCTACAGAAATCTAGCGAGGAGAGGAAAAAAAAATCAAGGGCCCTTCCTCTAGAAATAAAAACAATCCGGGCGATCTGTCCCTCCGCCGTAGGGCGGGCAGACTGCGCGCACCCCGCTGTGCGGCGTGGAGGGGTGAGGAGCGGTGCGGAGCAAGGGGTCAGGGTCTCCTCGGCGGGAACGCGCGGCGGCTGGCTCTAGAGAGAGGGAAAAGAATAAAAACCGGGCAGGATCAGCAACCCCATGCCCAGAGGCTTCTCCGGGACCTCCGCTGCACCACCCCGTCCCTGCCTGCGCACCGCAGCCGCCCTCCGCCGGCGCTGCGGAGAGTCTGGTGGAGGGGGAGAGGGATGGGGGGGGTGGGGGGGGAGCAACTCGCCCCTACACCGGCAGGTACCGGCGGCCGCTCGGGGCCGGCCCCGCTCTCCGCGCCCGCGCCGAGTTTCTGCAGAAGCGCAGCCTCGCCCTAAAGCCCCCGCGCCCCCCGTCGCTCGCACCCCGGCCCCGCCACCGCGGAGCGCGCCCTCCTCCTCCCGCGCTGCTCCGCGTCCCCCCCGGGCCACTGCGGCGGGGATCGGTACCTGCTCCCGCGGGCCTCGCCGGGGCCGTCGCACCGGTGGCGGTGGCATGTGTGGCCCGGCGGCCGCGGGCGGCGGGAGAGCGGAGCGGGGCGGCGGAAAGTGCCGTCGGAGATGGGCGGGCGGGCAAGGAGGCTTGCGGGAGCGCCCTCGGACAGATAACATCCATTTCCTTCCTTCCTCTCGTCTATCGATCTCATCTCCACCGCGACGGCGTTTAAACTCATGCAAGATCCTCTAGCTTAGCACGTTTCGATCACTCTCACACATCTGATTTCCTTCAGATTCAATCATGGCTGGAAAGGCAGAGCAGACAGACTTTAGACCACGGAACAGTTAATACGTCCCAGATTTAATGTAAAGATAAACTAACTCCACAGCACTGTTCGTCGATGACAGGCATTCAGCGTTTTCTGCTCTCCTATCAATTCAGAGTGGCAGGCACTGCAGGGCAATTTTTTTTGTAGTGACGAATTTTTCCCAGACAGGTTACCATCTCTTCCAATGTGGAGAGAGTTAGTGCTCCTACGGCGGTTTTTATTTTTCCTTTAATTAATTATCTTTCTGTGACATACCTAATTTTTCACGTTTGGAAAACACTTTTAGAATTTTAACGCTGATAACCTTATTTGAAGGGATAATTTATCTCTAGGGTATACTTATTAATCAGCCCATTCCTCACAGTCTCTGACGAAACAGCTATTGAAATTAGCGATAAATTTGCATTTTAAGGGTAGGTAAAATGCGATAGTGGAAACGGCTGCGTCTCTTAAATGGCAGAGATTTCCGTTTTAGATTACGATCAGAAATCTCAGCTGTGCCACTCGACGGCCCGAACAGGACCTCCAAGGCTGCGACACAGACGAACCACATCACGAATTTCCTTCTCTCCGTTGCCCAAAACAGCGAAATGAGCTTGAGATCCTAGTCCCCTTAATAGTGAAATTTGCCCCATTGATTTTTTCAGCTAGAGGATTTCTATTCTGCTTCTTTCAAGGGAGCACGTCGCTCCATCTAGTTCTGAAGCCCAAAAGAAAAACAAAAAGAAAAAAAAGAAAAAAAAGGGAAAAATGTCCTAACTGAAAAAAAAACCCAAAAAAGAAAAAGAAAAAAAGAAAACAAAACAAAAATCTCACTAGCTTTTTCATTTGCCCCGGATATGCAAAGGAAAGAATATCTGGTTCCAAACCTTTAATAGTTTTACTCACTGGAAAGATACGAAAGGATTTCCCCCGTAACTATTTTATGCACCTGAATATGATTATTACTAAAGTTGCTGCGGCTGGATACATCGATGTTCATACAAGATTCGCTTTAATACTCGTTTTATTGCAGCCTCAGTGCTAATGGGTTGGGTTTAGCGGAGGTTGTGGATGCTACGCTGGAACCTCTCTGCAGCCGGAGTTTGAATAACAACGCGATGAATCTCCAAGCGCAACAGTAACAGCAATAATTCCTAAACCCTTACATCAAGACAGGGCACAACGTCATTTTTTAACGTCCGAACGGTTTTCCCGGCCGAAACGCTGCGCTCCAGGAGAGCCCCCCTTCCCTCTGCGTTTCGGGGGCAGATACGAAGGGGGGCGGGGGTGTCTCTTTAGCGTTCATTGCGGGTGCATCTGCCGCGGGCCGGGGGCGCGGGGCTGTTTCGGCCTGGGCGGAGGCGGGCGCGGGACGGCGGGGCGCTCCCCCCCGGCCCCGGCGGCGGGGCCCCCTGGAAGGGCGGCGGGGCCGGGGCGGCGGGGCCGGGGCGGCGCTGATTGGGCTGCGGGCGGCCGAGCCGCACCGCCCCCGCCCCGCGGCTCCGCCCGGCCCCCGCCGCCGCAGTGACACTAATGAGCGAGTTCTTCCCACAGGTCTCCTGCCTGGAAGTGCTGACAGATCAAGGCAACAAATTTCAATTACAAGCCCTAATTTGTGTCCGCAGAGCGTTTGTTACCCATGTCAGTCCTGCCTGGCCCATCAGACGGGGCAGAACGTGGAGGAGGAGGAGGGGGAGAGAAGGAACGCATCTGCAGAAAGGAATAGATTTTTTTTCCACTTAAAAAAACCCCAAAACAACTCCCCCCCCCAAAAAAAAAAAAACAAAAAACTTGGCTGATAACTCGGATTTAAAAAGAAAGGCGAGGAAAAGCCCCAGCCCCTTGCCTGCGCGGTCGGGAGGACGGGAGGGCGGCCGACGCGGCGGGCCGGGCGCGGGTGCCGGCGGCCGCGGGGTGCCTGGATGCGCGGGCTGTAGGGTGGCGGGCATGGCCGACAAGCGACGGTCCTCGCCAGGCACCACCATGAGCCTCAAGGCTCACGCCTTCTCCGTGGAGGCTCTCATCGGGGCCGAGAAGCAGCAGCAGCAGCCGCCGCCGCCGCCGCGGCAGCCCAAGCGGCGGAAGCTGGGCGGCGAGGACGAGGCGGCGGAGGACGAAGGGGGCAGCGGCTGCTGCGCCAAGAGCTCCCCCGCCGCTGCCGCTGGCAGGACCTGCGGCGACATGGACCTGGGCTGCGCCGCCCGCGCCCCCGCCGGTGAGTGCCGCCCCGCGTCCCGCCGCTGCCCGCGGCTGCGCTCGTCTGGGCTTGAGATCCCCTTTCCCCGCCGCAACCGGCGCTCTGATTCCCTGTTATCCCTTCTGTCTTTCCACGCTGCGTGGGCACCCACCATCCTTCCCACTGGCCTGGCGGCGAGGATCCGCGGCACCCCTCGGGCGCCGGCACGGGGCAGGGCGGCTGCCGGCGGAGCTGCCGGTGCCGCAGCGCGGTGGAGCGACGGCGGGGGGCTATTTCCGAGGAAAGGGAAAAGCGCTTATACAACACATATGTGTTTGCGTGCTGCTAAAAGTACGCATGCAATTATGTATATAGTTATGTGTGCATATATATATATGTATATATATATATATCTATGTATATACACACACACCACCTACATACGTGTGTGTGTGCAATTTGCTGTGTGTGGAGGGGAGCGCAGTTTCACGCCGCGGGGCAGACGCCCGTGGCCAAACGAAATGCACCGCCGGCCTCGCACCCCGGACCCGCTGCCGTCCGCCTCGGCTCGGGCGCGGTGCGGCGCTGGGGGTGGCTCGTCCCTCAGCCCGGCCGTCCTGCCGCGGCGCCGTCATGCCTGCCGTGTTGCCGGGGTCCCGATACTCGGGTAGCCCCCTCCCCGGAGCCAAGGCTGTGGCCCGGGCCCGGCCGACACAGGCCGTCGCTGCTGCCGGGCTGGCGCGACGCCGGGTCGGCCGGGGCTGAGGGAGCTCCCGGTGGCGAAGCCCGCGCTGCCCCGGCCCCTATCGCTTCCTCCGCTCTCTCCGCAGGCGGCTGCGAGGACGGCTTCCTGGCGGTCTCCCCGCCCGCCTCCCCCGGCGGCTCCCCCAAGGGCTCGAGGCCCGGCTCGCCGCTGCCCACGCCGCAGGCGCCGCGGGTGGACCTGCAGGGCGCCGAGCTCTGGAAGCGCTTCCACGAGATCGGCACCGAGATGATCATCACCAAGGCGGGAAGGTAACGGGCACGGCGCGGCCGCCACCCGCGCGCTCCCGGGGCGGGCGGGCACATCAAAGCGGGCCAAAAGCGGGGGAACCCTCCAGATTTACGAGGCAGGTAGATGGCGATAATGTTAGATGGGCACGGGAGCATGTGGCGTTTCGGGTTTCCTGTTCATTAGGGCGAGGTCTGGGAGCGCCGTGCCCTTCTGGGGGAAAGCTTTTCCCCTTTCCAGGGGATACACATGGTAAAAACCTGGGTAGTATAAAAGTATTTGAACTTATTAGAAATTACAAAAACATATTTTATTGAATCCATATGCTACCGTCTGCATTTGCAGAGAGGCTTTATTAATGATTGAAACGCAGTCTTAAACAGCACAAAGCTACATTTGTCTTAAGAGAGTCCAGTCGGGGAATTTCTGTTTTATCTTACAGGTGCACTGAAATAACAGCAAAAACTAGTTAGCCACAGTCAGGTTTTTACCCTCCTGCTTATTTAGAAATGGTGGAGATAGGATTTTTGTTTCCAGTAACGACTTTTAATTGATTGTTTATATATGTATGTATTTTAGCACAGCAGTAAATACTGAGTAAACTGCAATAACTTTCAGGTTTATAAAATACAGAAGAGTATCTTACTAGTTTGCAGTCAGGACTATTTTTTTTTTCCTTCAAGGATGAAGTTTTCTGATTAAAAAACATGCCAAGCTAAGAAGGGCATTTTTATGTTTAAACCATCTCATTGGTTAATAAATCCGTTTCTCCACAGAAGGACCCAAATCTTGAACGTTTGGGTTTCTGTTGGTTTTGGTTTTTTTCAGAAATTAGCTTGTAGATTCGTTTCTGCTTTCAATAAAGAAGTTTTACTATACCTTTCAAAGAGAGTAGCTCTCGCACTTCACCTTTAGTAAGTTGCAGACAGGAAGTCCCGTCTCAATAAAGACCATATTGTTGGGCTAGAGCATGGCACATTGGCTTTTATAACTGCATCCTTGCGGTGTTATAATTGTATCACCATGGATTTAGCTTTCTAATTTGCTGCTACAGCAGTGATACACCATCTTCTGCTGTCAGTTGAAACTTCAGTGGCAATCTGCCTCTCTGTAAGCCTTGGTCTTCCTGGGTGGAGGTGGTGTTTGCATGTCTCCAGGAATACTTTTTTTACTAATATCTCAAATGGGCTTTAAATGTGTGTACTGCTAAAGTAAAGACTCAAACCCAAATGATTTACTGTCTAACAATAAAGTTGAAATGATGTGGTAATAGCTGTACTCCCAAAGCGTATCCCCAAACATACGAAGCATTGTTCGAGTAAATGCACTTTAGAAATCTGTTTTGACATATCGAATGGGCCATTTCATGGCTATGTAACTATAATCGTCCAAAAGGACTCTGTAGGCTAAAAGGAAGAACGAGAAAAATCCCACGAAGCGGTTACTTTTCCTAAACAACCATTCCTGAGTCTGTTTCGTATTAAAAATGACCTCTCTCTTTCCAATGTTCAGGCGGATGTTTCCCGCAATGAGAGTGAAGATTTCAGGTTTAGACCCACATCAGCAGTATTATATTGCTATGGATATTGTGCCAGTGGATAACAAAAGATACAGGTATGGTGACTTTTAGGCAAAAAACATATGATGTAAGCTATAGGGTGCTTGGCTGTTGGAAGAAAATATTAATACAACATAAATTTGCAGAAGATCATGTTTAACTCCCCTTAAAGATTCTTATTTTTATCCCAATGCATTTTAAAAAAACCCATACTTGTACCAAATATGCAAAAGCAACTAAAATTTCTGTTAAAGCTCTTTATAGTATATTCACCTCACATTGTGTATACACTGTGGGCAAATGCTCAGGGTTTGGCTTTCAGAGTGCAGTTCTGGTGTGGTCAGGAAATGTCATAATATTTTATTCCTCATCCTGTCAGTGGAAATTATTTCCTATTAACAAATAAATATGAAAATGTACATTTTTTAGTGCTAAATGGCATTAACAGTAATTAATAACGTTAATAGCGTGGATATCTGATTTAAATACTTACAAGCTATCTTGGTCCTGCTTCAAATTGATTGTATAATTTAATTGAAAAGCTGTTTGTCACTGAGATATTTGGTTGCTTAGACTCACAAAGGGTAATGTTTCTAATTACTGTTATTTAAAGAATTAATGGCATTATTTTCTGAAGAATGATGTGAGGAACAAAAGAGGTTGTTCTTTGAACATTTAGGAGTAGAAATGATGTGCTGAAGCTCTCACTGTTTCGAGGGTAGTTGTATTCTCAGGGAGCTTGATGGGCTCTGCAGAAGCCACTGGTCCTGTAGAAAAGTTTGCAAGACTGGGCCCGCAGCAGTTCCTGTTGTGAGCTGAAGCCGTTTCCAAGGTTTTGCTTTACAGATGCAATCCCATGCTCCACAGTAGCCAGGGGGGAAGCCTGGCCAGAGTAGTTCAGCAGAGACAGGATCAGGTCTTTACCAATTGCGGGTTTGATTGTTTTAACCTATACTTTGTATAATGTAGGGAAAACCGCGGCAGATTTAATTCTAGAACTAGGAGTATTTCAGACCAAGATTAAAAGGTTGGCTCTGCAGGAATGCTGCCTTGTTTCCTAAGCAAACGACCCTGTGTTTTTCCTGTACTTACCTCATTGACTGCTATTTTGTCATTTTCTCATGTGGTGTGTAAGACCTTTCTTAGGACCATTTTAGATTTTGTGTTTTTCAGCAAGGGGCAGTTGATATCAGGGCTGAGGATGCCCAGCATATGCAGTTAGGGGAGTCTTTCCTGTCTGTACCATAGAGGAAAAAATGCTTTTTTTCTTTGTACCAGTACAGTGCAATTCAATTGAAAGCTTTTTTCTTGCTTTGTGTTGCATGTGTGCATTTACTTAACGATCTAAACATATAATTCCTAGAAGGTCTCAGCAGTTCCTAAATTCCTAATATTACCTTCCTAAAAAGCAAGGTAATAATTCCAAATTAATTAAAATATTTATACTAAGAATTAAAAGCAGTTATAGTAAGTCCGAGTTGTTTAAACCTCGTTTCATTTAAAATAAATACATTCATACTGACCTGCATTGTCTTCACAGTGTGGTACACAATGCTCATGTAACTGCAGTAACTTAACAAGAGTTGTATGAAGGACACTATTTTCTTAGTTGACAAACTTGAATTTTTTTGTATTCATGTATTAGTAACCATTCCTTTAAGCTTTCCGCTAAATATTGTTTTACATGTTTTATTTCATGCCACTTCTCATTCTTTTCTGTGCTTTTTATTACTGTTATTTCAACTCTGTCTGTTCATGCAGCTTCACATACTGTCTTGCAGATCGTTAAATTTCATAGACATGACAGTAGTCATATGGAGCCTAGAATTTAGCTGACAGAGAAGATAGCAAAACTAATGGAAATGAAGAAAATTACATCTAGGTCTGGATTTTTAGCAAAGTTTGACCGTATAAATATTTGGAAGCTTAAGCTGTAGCACAAAATGTGTATTTGTAGCTAAATTAATATTTATGTGTATTTATAACTTTATTTACTTTTCTAGGGAAAGCATACATTTAGTATAAACCAGGAAATATAAACGAAAAATGTTACAACAGTTGATGGTGTTACAACAGTGATCTGGGGCTGAGAATTTGTCGCCAAGAGAGAATTTCACCACCTTTCTAGATCTTAGTTGTGCAGCTTGATCTGACTTGTATGGAGCGATACATGCATTGGATCGTTTTGTTTTCTGTTTTATTATGCTGCTTGTCTTTTTCTAATGAGGAACTGAATTGTACAAAGATATGATTGATAAACTCTTCCTTGTTTTCATTAAAAAATTCCAGCTGAATTACTGGAATTTTACTGTAATTGAAAAAATAACTCTCGATTAATGCTTTTTTAAGTTTCTTTGCAAAGTGTCTGCCTTCAAAATAGGTGTTCTACCAAAGCAGGCTCAATTTTTGTTATAAAATCACCTCATCAGCATTGGCCTATCAAATGAAATACAGACTTGGTGTTTTCATTTTTTAACCTTTTTGCAATACTATTCAAGCCAATTAATAAGGCCTAGAGAAATATCAAGAGCATAGTTTCACATACTTTCAGTGTTTTTTCCAATCATAGTGTTCTTTCCCTTCAATAACTTTATTTATAGAGTCTTATATATATATTAGACTCAACATGATAAATTTCCCATATATGGAATTACTACTCAATTTGATAAAAGAAGGACCACATTCTTCCCATTGATAATGCTTTTTCAGAGCAGAGCTGTAAAATGAACTGACACCAGCTTAAAGCTCATTTTGAAACCTAGTGTTGAGACTGTGACTGATTTTAGGAAGACTAAGGTCAGATTAGAACATGGATTTTAACCTTATTTTATGCAGGTGCCAGAACTATGTTGAAACAAAAAAAGAAATTCCTTTTATTTATGTAAAATTGTGTCCTTTCATGTTTTGTTAATTGATAAGTTTTTGCTGTATGCATGGGCCCTAATTTATTAATGCTGAATGGGTCTAGTAAGTTGTTTTGGTGTTTGTGGTTAAAGGTATTTGTTTTCGTTTTATAGGTACGTTTACCACAGTTCCAAGTGGATGGTGGCTGGTAATGCTGACTCCCCGGTACCGCCTCGTGTTTATATTCACCCTGATTCTCCTGCCTCGGGGGAGACGTGGATGAGACAAGTGATCAGCTTTGACAAACTGAAGCTTACCAATAACGAGCTGGACGATCAAGGCCATGTAAGTACTTGCTTTTTCGTGGTATTATGTGTAGGCACATTGCTCAGCCCTGAGAGGCTCTGATGTACAGCTTCAGGGTGCTAGAAATAGGCTTGACTTTTCACAGTTATTTTGGAACTTCACTGTTCAGATGTAAAATCCGCTTACTTTCTGCTCCGATAATTGTCTGCTTATTAGAGCCTGCTGTTTTACTCCCCCCTCAAATAGAGGACTTCTTCTGCAAAGTAAGACTTTACAAGGCTAAATTGCCTAATGCAGAGGGGCAGAATTGCTCTCAGTATTTCCCACCGAGCGTGTTACTCGCAACTTCTGCTACGATCGAAAAGGATTCCTGCATTCACAAGTGGCTAGAAGAAACATTAATAGTGTGCAATAACTTCACGTGACTAAAAATACACTTAAGTATTTTCTTAACCTAAACGTTTGTGTGAAATCCCGTGAGGTGTTAATAATTGCAGTCAAAACCGAACAACATGGGAGCTGGGTTTGCTCCGATGATGATTTATTACATACCTTATGAAGCAAGACCCTTTCACAGCTGAGGCTCATTACTCCTGAAAAAACTGGCGAAGATGTATGCAGTATGAGTGTTCTGTTTGCAAGTTCTAAATTGTTTAGTTATGACATTATCTAATGTGACAAAATGTGTTACGTTAATATTTCCTTTTCTCTTCAAAACTGTTGAAACATGACAGATGTAAGCCAGTGTCATTCCAGCAATCCCTAAAATAGTTTTACTTGACACCTTAAGAAATAATTAATAAATGAGAATTGTTTTTAGTCAGGGTGAAGTCTCTGATTTTACAAACTCCTGTAATAAATGGCAAATGTTGGCCTCCTTTCAGAAGGAGCATCAAGTTCCAAGTGGTAGAGTTTTAATATGTTGGAGGCGAGTTTTGAGACAGGATGTGGATTCCATTGTCCTTGGCGTAACCCGATTTATTAACCAGGATACTTTCTCCTTCAAGGAAAGGACCTGGCGCAGAGCACAAAGATACCACACTCATCTTTCAGTAAGGTTGTAACTCTGTGACACTGAGCCAGGTATTTTGTTGATGCATAGTCTGAGATTTTCCCCCCCCATTTGTGTTTGCAAACGAGATTGACAGAGACAGGAATACGGGAAAGTGGCTGAGCTAGCACATGTGATAACAAGGAGAAAAAGACTTCCATTTGTACAATAATTTTTGTAATTTTACTTTGTTCTTCCGTAAAAGAAATGTGGGGGTATTTATGTCTCTTAAGTTAGCAATGCTTTTCTTAGGATAGTACAAAAGAGGTTTTATGCTGCTTCTTTCCAGAACTACAGTTATGGAGTCTTATTTGGCATTATCCATTTGAGTTCAGGTTAGCGCACAAAGTTCTCTTAGTTTGCCCAGCATTTGTGTATTTGTGACTCCTCTCAAGTGGGAGTTGTTTTCCCTGAATCCTGAGTCTATTGTAAGGGCTCTGAAAGTGAAGCTGATGCAAATGGATGAAATGTTGCTTTTCCAGCAGTGAGCTGTTTTTTGTACTCGCTCGATGCAGAGGGACAGTCTGTGGGTACTGTGGTCCACCAGTGCACTTGCAGTTGCAAACTTCTCTGTGATAAAATCTCAGCTATGCAGAGAATTGTGTTACTGTATTTTTCCATCCCACATTTTAGCTTTGTTTTTATTCTGAACTGGAACCTGGGTAGCGTACACAGCACACCATTATTCATAATACGGGGGATATAAATTTTCTGGTCTTTAGTTAAGTATTTCAGCTTGGAAATGAGTGAAGCAAAGCGCAAGTACAGTGATTTGAGACACATTGAACTGATTCAGAGCTATGGCAGTGCCCCTCCTCCCCAAAATGGAAATTTAAGTATTAAAATAAAAGGACAAAAGAAGGATGACTGTAAAATAATTTCATATTTCTAAAATCTGGGAAATTGCAAACATGTCATTCATAATTACCAGAAAAGGCAAAAGCAGAAAGCAGAAAAGTGTCTCTTCCAATGGGTACATTTTTTCTTTTAAAGTTATGGTAGTGTGGAATGCTGCATTGAAAAAGCTATGTAGCCTCTGAATGCCTCTAGCAATAATGGAAAACGAATAATCATATTTTGTGATGAATATAAAAAAAACAATTGTTTCTCATAAGCAGGAAGAAACCATTTTTCTGAGGAGGGTACCAGGGGACGGATGGCGAATTAGAAGAGCTAGGAGTCAAGGCTGTACTGTCCCTCCACTATTTGTTCTTATATCAAATGTTCTGACTCTTCCACCCCTGTATGTGACATGGAGTATATTTTAGATTATTAGAAAGTGGGTTTTTTTATCTCATGTTTAGGCAGAGTAGCTCTGAGAAACCTTGGTGGGGTCTCCACCAAGCAGTGTTGGGTTTTAGCTGTTATTCTTTGGGAATGGTTTCCCTGTGCTCTGGTTCTGGCGATTTAATCCTTGTTAAAATTGTTCTTTATGCTTCCTGCACTTGTTGAAGGTCTAAGCTTTTGCACAGTTTTTGTGTTGAAATCCCAGGGGTAGGTTTTGATCCTGCAGGCGTTGAAGTAGGGAGCTTGCATGATATCAATCTAGCGTCCTTTTACCTATTCTCGAGTGTTAGCTCTCAGAAGCTATGAGAGAAGTGACCCATATCTGTGGGAATAGAGCCAGGATTTGCAAATAGGCACTAAGGTAGTGTTCCTATGCACTATTTACGTTGTGGTAGTAGTTGGTGGCAGCCAGTTTGTTCCCCTTGCGTTGTGTTGCCCTGGGATTAGCATTCTGTGAAAGGAGATCAGCCATCTCTGAGAGACTCACTGCTCAAGCGCTTTCCAGATTCCATGTTGCTTGCTGCTATTTTCATCAGTATTTCAAGAGGGAGTTTGTGACGACGTAATTTTATAGTGCTGCTCTATGGAGAGATTTTGAAGTACATATCTGCACATAGGGCACTCTCTGATACATGGGTTCCACTTGTAGTCTGAGGAGATGAAGCAAAATTTGTATGGACACATTTTCCTTGTGTATTTCTGATCTCCAAAGGGAGTTCCAGGGTGAATTCTCTGCTTTGGAAATACTGCGTTCTTATAGAGTCGTTAAGACATACATTGTGGCTTTTGTGTGTTTCATCTAAGTTGTGATGATAAGGAAAAGTAAACCTGAATTTTGCAGTTGTCACTGAGAAGTGCATGATCTGGATGCTCATTGTTAATGCTTCTCATCCCTCTCCCATCTGTGGAGTAAGTGCTGCATTGCATGTAAAAGCATTCTCTCCCGCCGGCTGGTTAGAGCTGGCTAATTTTTCTATTTCAATGCAGTTTTTGAACAGAATTTCAGTAGAGGGGAAAAGTCAATATTTTTTATGCTATTTTCCATGCTTTTCAACTGAGTATTTTTTGATGCAGAGGAACATCTTTTAACTTTTAGTGAAAATGAGGCTGTTAGTGTGTTAATTCCTTGG
Organism: Lichenostomus cassidix; assembly: GCF_008360975.1. NCBI lineage: Eukaryota > Metazoa > Chordata > Aves > Passeriformes > Meliphagidae > Lichenostomus > Lichenostomus cassidix. The sequence goes on from NC_139483.1 coordinate 78,077,421, forward strand.
TGGTTGGGGTGGGTTTTTTTCCCCATTTGAAAATGGGGCGAGGCTGGAAGCAGAGGCGGACTGTAACTCTGCCCAGACTTGGCTCCAAGTAGCGAGCTCTGCTTACAGTCAGTGGGCAGTTATATGTTCTTGTCACAATGAAAAGCTGTGAAACATCAGCATTTGCACTTGCAGTTTTTGTCTTAGTACAGAGGGAATCCATGCTCCTCAGCCCCACACATTTCCGTGACTGCAGAGAGCCTGAATGCTTGTGCTTTGAAGGGAGGATAAAAGAGGATTTTTAGCAAAAACAGCAGTAAGGACCATGCCAGTGGTGGGGAGGTGACTGTGTAGTCTTGGCACCACCAATTTGCTGGACTGTAAGCATCTCCCCTGTGCAGGAGTATCTGGCTCTCATTGGTTCTGTCTGAGATGGTTGTGCCATGGTGGTGCTTGTGCTCAGCTGAGCACCACTGTGGTGCTCTGCTCATGCTCTGCTCAGCTGCTCATGGTCAGCTCTGAGGCCTCATCATGGCAGCAGCTCTCAAAAGCCATTGCAAAGTAATCCCAGCTTTGTGTGTCTGCAGGTCCTCTGGTTGCCTTTGCTCTGACTCCTACCTGTGGGTTCCCTGCTGCTGTGTGATCCATCTGACCATGATTTCGTGACAGCTGTTGTGGCCAAAGTATAATTTTACTTTTTGTGAGAGAGGTTTATTCCCCCATGAAGTGTTTTGGTCTTGCTTGTGAGGGCTTTGTAGAGAGAGGCAGGCTTTTCAACTGTGAATTGAATGTAATGCCAGTTCATATTTGGGAACACAGTGGGAATTCTGACTGGGGTTTTTTGGTGCTGGATTTTAAGGCCATGAAGGAAAAGCTGCTGTTTCTGCAGATAAACTGTTAGATCCCGTTGGTGCTTTTAAATGTGCAAGCACTGTTAAATGAAGAGCCCGAATCTCCTTCTCTTTAGCTTTTAATTCATAGTAGCTTTAGGTGATACTTAGAACAGTAGACCTAAGCTGGTTTTGGAGTGGATGTTGCATCTCCCACTCCTTTCATATCCTGTCTTCATATGTTACTCTTTAATTCACAAGGGCTTTGCAGTTATGCATTATTTATTTAGAGTTTGGAGACCGTCAGATCACTAACAAAGATCCCATTATTAGAAGACATGCTGCAGAGTCAAGAAAAACTAACTATCACTATGGATTTGCAAATTGCCAAACAGTGTGTCAGTGCAGGAAATTTCAGTAGAGGACAGAGGCCAGACAGGTTGCTTTTAGGAGATGACATGGACCAGTTTAGTTGTAATAGCCACGTAGATAAGGAGTGGGAGGCATTTATCTCGGTGCTGCTTTGATTGCACTTGTTCTGATGCATGAGCAGAGCTCTTTGTAGCTGCCAGGGTTATCGTGTCTGTGTGGGCAAGCAGTAGTTTGCACCACAGAGCTGACAGGGCCAAGCAATCCATGTGGGAGCAGAGCGTGGCATGCTCAGTGGCACCCAGACAAATGGCAAGGCACAGAGTCACAGTGGATTTGAGTAGTGGAACATCTTTCCTTGATCGTTTCTTTTGCTGTTGCACCGGCATCTCCCCTGGTATCACTGGGTGTTCACAGGAAAACAGGGTCAGGAATGTGCTGTCCTCTCTGCATTTTTGTTTTGTAGGTTTTGCCGTTGGAGAACTGAAAGGAGTGTTGTAAAAGACGATAAACTTTTGCACAATAAAAATTTTTGCTCTGTTCAAGATTTCAGAAACTTGAAAAAGACTTCATATGAGAACATCCATAGGGCACTCCCTGAGCAAATTAATCGGAGCCTGTGATGTCATTGTCAAAACCTTACTCAAAGGCTAATAAAACCCCTGATTATCCAGAAACTTGCCTTACCAAAACAGGGCCATGTAATCTGGCCAGGACCTAATGTACTAAACTAGCCAAAATCTAGTTTATCCAAATGAATGTAACATTCTCTGTAGCATTTCTATGAATGAACTTCCACAGTGTCTGGCATAGGGGCTCTGTTGAGTGCTTGAGCACACGCATGTTCTGAGGCTACTCAAGGAGCAGGAAATTAAAAAGCCTTCCCCAGAATGTTGATTAGTAGTTCCACAGGCCAATAGCCATAGGACTATTTATTTATCAAGTTACTAATTTCTTAGGGCTTCCAACTATAATAGTTGAACTTCAATTTTATTTTCTTGAAATCTTCTATTTTAATAGTGGTTAGCTGAAGTGGAGTAAAATAGAGGAAAAGTTCTGTATTTTAAATCTCCTCTAAAATTGGGATGTAGTACTAAGAGGTATTTGTGTGTTTAATTTTATGCACTATGAGTTCATCCACTTCTTTTTTATAATTTATTTTGGATATTGAAATTTTGTATTCTGGGAAAGGATTTTTATTTGAAGTTAATTGTCTGTATCATAAATCTATTGTTATTAACACTTTAGAGTTTTGGTTATGATTTTGGTATCATTTTGCTCCTTAATTTATGCTTCTTCAGAGTGTGCGAGTCTCAGCTTGTGTTCCAACCAAGATTTGTTTCCAGCCTTTGGTACACAAGGAAAAAATTGCTCCAATAGCATATCCTGAAGGTTCCAAAAACAAAAGACAAATTTCTGCTGCTGTTAATCCTATTAGTTCAAATCCAGATTTCAGTGGAAAAAAGTGACAACACTTTCATAATTCCAGTGGGACCTGGACTTCACTCCTGATTTCTCTTTTTTTGTTTGGTTTTTTTTTCTTTTTTTTTTGGTTTTGTTTGTTTTGTTTTGTTTTTTCTTTTTTCCCTTATTTTTGAGCCAGTTTCAGTTGAGCCAGTCTCTGAACTTGGAGCTCCTGAGTCGTAATTTTTAAATGCTTAGGGTTGGCAATAACATAAATGCACAGGGATTACACTACTGTAACAAGAACCTTCAGAGGTTAAAGAAAACATTTGATTTCCAGTAAGTGGCATGCTAAACACATACCATAATCTGTTCCAAAAAGCTATTAGTCCTGATACAGCAGGGTGCCCTGTCTAATAAATGTTATCTTTTTCCTTTCATGACTGCAAAGATTATCCTTCACTCTATGCATAAATATCAGCCTCGTGTCCACGTCATCCGAAAAGACTGTGGTGATGATCTGTCCCCTGTCAAGCCCATCCCTTCAGGAGAAGGGGTGAAAGCCTTCTCCTTTCCAGAGACAGTTTTCACTACTGTCACAGCATACCAAAACCAACAGGTAATTTGGGCTTTCTGATTAGCAATTTACAGGCTTTTCAGAGCAGACCAGGGCTGTAAGAGATTCGAGAAAAGCAGATATTTTAATTAAATCACTTATAAAAATAAAATTGACTAAACCCATTTTGTACTACAAGTAGCTTTCTCTGGTAGTATTGCAACAGTGCCTGGAGACTATAGCTGAGACTTCAGAGATACTGCATGTAAAAAATAATTCTTATTATTGAGCTCACATAGTCTAATTAGCATGCTTAATGGTGTCTTAATTATAAATACAGCTTTGAAGAACAAGGCAAAGAGCAGTCTAATTTCTAAAGGTGTTTCTGTACCTTTAAATGTAGATGCGTATCTAGAAAGAATTTTTAAAGCACGTTTGCTCCTGACTCCAGTGCTTTTAATACTCCTAGGACCTTAACAGAGAAGCTGAGTTCAGAAGAAAGTTGGTGTTGTTTTTATTAACTGTATTCGGCTTATATTATGAACAGCAATTTATCTGGGTCCACACAGTTCAAAGGCAAAAGTAAACTGCATGTTGTATCACTCCAGTGTTCGGCTCTTTCTACCTTTTGTTGAATTATTAGCATACCTAGTGACACCATAGTTAGTGTTGTGACATTTTATTAATTCCATAAAAATTACTGCAGCTGTATTTTTTAAAATTACATATGCATTGGTATCTTTACAAAGAGGAGAGCAGGAGAGCCATGTAAAGACTGAAATATAAGTATTTGGTGACCTTCCCATTTATTAAAATAAATTATAATTATTTGGGGGTTTTTGTTTGTTAGGTTGGTTTGGTTTGGGGTTTTTTTTATGGAGCATAATAACCTAGAGATAATCTTTCTTTTCGCATTTCCTTCTTGACCCATACAGAAATAAATTTTAATTTAAATTTTATTGCAGTTAGAGAGTGTACTCTCTTAGGTGAGCAATGACATTTGCCTGAAGTTTTTTCTCAGTAATTCCAGCTGCCATTTGGCAGCTTTAAATACCTATTGGCTTCTCTGGGGATTTGCAAAAATGATGATCAGATGATTGGCCCTTATTTTGCTGTTTCAGGACAACCATCTTAAGCCATACAAATATGAAGATGCTTATTTCTGTCAGGAGAATTGTCTGTGCTACTTATCTGAATTTACAGGTAATGATTTCTCTTAATCACATTCACAGATAACTCGTCTGAAGATTGATAGGAATCCATTCGCCAAAGGGTTTAGAGATTCGGGCCGTAACAGGTAGGTGTTGGGAAGGAGGTGGGCTTGTTACTGCTGACAGAATCAGTTTGTGAAGGCTGTTCAAGGTGAACACTTGTACTTACAGACAAACTAATTTGAGAACTCAGACTCCTTAAGGGACCACTTAGATTTCCCAGTAGTGTTCTCTGTGGTGAGTTCCCACTCCTGCACCTCTGAACATCTAAGCTGGCTCACGTGCTCAGGTGTCCGTTCAGTGGAAGCAGTGACATACCATGAAGGCTTCAAATGGGCTTAATGTATGCTGAGGTCCATGATTTCAGGCTGCAGTTGAAATCTCCTCTTTCTCCTGGCTGGAGACACAAATTGCAGACACCATTGTCCATCTATAAGCCCAGGTTCTCTTGCATGTAAGTGGCATATAGTATCGATGAATGACTTGTTTTCTCATCAAGGGGGAGAAACTGGATTGTGCAGTAACTTTATGTTTAGTACACTTGCCTAGGAGATGGGAGGCCTGTGTTCAAGTGTCCATTTAGTCTAAAGTTTTAAATCCACTTCCTAGTTGAATACCTTTTCTAGCAGGTTATAAAAGACCTTGAAATGAGACTGGTTTCCACTTTTACTGTTGCGGATGGACTGATTAATTGCTTATTCTCTCCTGATCTGTGAATCTTTCAAAATAGCAGTGGGAAATCTGAGTAGTGCAAGGTGGAGATTTGGGTCTGGTCCAGGCTGCTAGTGCCAATGAGGTATTTTATCCAATGCCTGTTTAATGCAAGCTACTTCAGCCTGTTGTGAATTGTATATGAAACCATTTCAGCTAAAAAAACCGCCAGTATTTCATTGTGGTGCATATTATACATCAGTTCCAGCGACCACATTGCGTTTGGTGTCTACAGCTGCTATATTTGTGGCCAAGCCTTGCAGAGAAGGGAGCAGACTATGTGCTGGTAGGAATGATCAGAGAGTTTCCTTTTGATAGTTGCTTTATTGAGCTTCTCTGTTAGCAGACGCTAAAGCATTAAAGCCTGTTTTGGCTTACACTTGAGTTGCATAAAAGCTGAGACTGGACAGCAAATGAGAGGAGTATTTAGAAGATTCTTTAGAAGAATACTTTAACAAGGGATGGGGTAGTTGTAGACTTACAGGCATTCGCTGCAAGTATCTCTTCAGTATCTCTGAGATTTTGTTTTCTAGAAAGAAACAATTACCCAAGTTCTGGGGCCTGGAAGAGATGCCCCAGCCACTGACATAAATAGAATTTTGCCCTCCTTTGTAGCCCTCTAGCTAGAAATTAAGTGAACAGTAGCTTCCAGATAGATGCAGTGACTGAAGAAGCAAAACATAGTCTTTGTGCTTTAGGAAGAAAAGAGTTGCCATATTTGCCCTGTTAGAAAGCTCTCTCTCTCATAGGCGGTGTCTCTGCTGTGCTTGCTGTTGGTAGAACTATAAAATAAGTACTAAGGAACCTCCTAAGAAGTGTGAAACCCTGATCTTCTGAAATGTGCGAGTTTAAGTGAACTTAGAATTTCTTCCATAATGTTACATGAAACAAGAGAAGAGGCGCTTTAAAACAGAAAGGAAAGAATTGTCCAGAAACCAGTTTTGAACAGGTTTTAATGTGGTGGAACAGCTCTGGTATTACCTGAGGACAATGTAAGAGGACTGCATCTGTGATAACACAAATATAGGACTAGGTGTATCCAGAGAGGCATTTTTGTTTGGCTGCTAGAAAAAGTTTGGTTCAGGCATTAGAAAAAAAAGCAGGATATTTTGATTAAAAAACAGTTATTTTATGGAAATGCATTAAGAAGGCCAGTCCTGAAGGAAGAGCCAGCATCTGTAAAGTGTTTTGGAGTGGCCTTTAGATGAGGTCTGAGTGCTTTTATTTTGCAAATGCATTCATTACCGAATTGACTCTGCAGACTCTTGTTTGTTGGCAATTGACATTGTTCTACTGAAGGCAGTATCACTGTTTTCTTTTATGGTCTGTATTACTGAATAAGTGTGTTTGGGAATACAGCTCAGATTTTTATTTGTCAAGGAATATTTTTGTTGTTTACTCAGTTGATTATTAATTTACTCTGTTATTCAGTATTGAAATTGTTAAAGTTCTGTTATCTTCATTGTTCTAGCTAGCATGTTTATCATTGAGGCATTTTAGTCTGCAACAAATTAAAAAAAAAACTGTGTGGTAAAATTATACCCAACTTCTCAATATCCCTTTAATTCTTGCAGCTATCTTACTCTGCACTGCTGCATGCAGTAATTCTGTTTAATTAAAAATTTTCCCTTCTAGGTCATTCCCATTCAGTCCCACAGGCTATTTTACAGAAATCAGTAGCTTCACCTTTTAAAAACATTCCCTGTGCATTTGCAAAGTGCAACAGAATTTATGTGCTGAGAATAGTTTCATTCTTCAGTTGGGCCTTAAGTTTGACCCTATAAAAATTTTACTCAGGAAAGGACCAGAATTTCTCCCATTAAATACTTTAGGAAAAACATAACTGTTTTGTTAAATAAACTTGGGCATTTGATAGCGCAAATTAGAGTGGTGATAAACTGTGGAAATTGTTCGAAGGCATCTTGTATAAATTATCGCCTTGGCTACACTCCTCCAGGAGGTGGCTTTTATCTTCACTTTAACTAGAAATGAAAATTCACCATTACTGCAGAAAATTAAGGCTATCTTTTTAGTCCAGGTTCAGCTAATAAATACTTTATAAATGTTTCCTGACAGACATTTGTGTTCCTGTTGGAAATGCAATGAGGAGGGAGCAGTATCAGAACATGTTGGTTGCTTCAAATTGGACTATTTGCATAATTCAAGTTTACAGAGTGCTGCTGCTCAAAGGCAAGCGCTTGTATTTGGAGTGTGCCTGATGCTGACACTTAACAGGCCTCTGGGGCCCAGCAGCCAAAAATAACACCAAAATTATACCTATAAGTATATATGTATCCCTGAGGTGCATTATGCATAAATAATTGCCAGAAAACAAATGGGCCTTTACCGTCAAGAAATGGAGATTCTTCTAAATAGTGTCTGCCACCATTGTCTACACAGTTACTTCTGTTTTCTCAGGACACTGTTGAAAGAAAATGAGTGACGACTTTTAGTTTCTAAAGGCAGTTTGCTTAGCATGTAATAACCAAGACACAATGTTGCTTTATACATGATTGTAATAACAATAAAGCTGTACACCCACGCCTTGCTGATGTTCTAAGTGTGCTTTTCCAGCTCATCAGTAATGGCTGGGAATCCTGTTTTAATTGAAGTTGTCAGTGGATCACCTTTTTTTCTAGGGAGAAAGAGCAGATCATTGCTCCGGCAGTTAAAGCTTTAAAACCCTAAAATGTTAACTGCCAGAGGGATGATCTCTTTAAGAAATATCATACTAGCAAAACATTTAATATTGCTTTAGCCAAGTCTTCCCACTCAAACAGCCCTCCCCAAAAGCCTAAAATACTGAAATAGAGAGCCAGGCTTGTGGAATTGGAAAACTATTTGTGTGCCATCAGCCCAGTGGTTGCAGGTCTCTGTGGTCTCATGGATAGGATGTAAGGCTCTTTTCCAAAAAGCTGGATCAACTTCAAAATAATCTTGAAATGTTACTAATTTTTAAATGTTTCTGAGGTGCAGTATCCAGAGATGCGTGACAAAATACAACTTGCTTTCGTGACACCGTGATTCTTTTGTTCTAAATAGAATGGGACTGGAAGCTCTGGTAGAGTCTTATGCCTTCTGGAGACCTTCACTGAGGACACTTACATTTGAAGATATACCTGGGATACCCAAACAAGGTAATGGATGTCTTTGTGTTCTTTCAAAATAAAAATGAAAGAAGATGAAACTTTGCCCATCGTGCCTTACAAGAGCCTAGGCAAGTGTGTCACTCACAGAACAGAAACAACCAATTAACCACAGTGCAGCCATCACCTCTCATCACACATTCAAACTCCAGTATAGGAATTACTTCTGTTTTTAAGAGAAAAAAGTAAGGAATCAGGGAAGAAATGTTCTCTTAGGTAATGAATAAATAGTAGGAAATTTGATTTGTTTTCATCTTAGCACCCCTTCCTAAAGACTTAAAAATTGTTCAGTAAATGGGCCAACAAACTTTATATGCATCCTAGATCTTAAAAAAATAGATCTCCTCTCCATTTTGCTTTTCCTGCTCCTCACTCTTCATTGGAAACCTCTTTGCTTCTCCTTTTCCCATTTTACAGGTAGTGCCATGAATGAGAAAAATATTTAAATGGCCTATTTGGACAGAGAATGAAATCTCTGTACTCTTCTCTGAGTTCTTTTATTTCCAGAGTATGGCAATGCATATAGAAAACCTCTCAGCCTTTCCCCAGCTAAATCAGACATACTCCTCCCAATTATTTGCTTTTTCTGCTACCAAATTTACAAACATCCATTCTGCTTTCTTGATAATGTGTTGATTGGAAAGTTGTTAAACATGTTCAGAGCAAAAATCCAGAAATTCAGAGAAATCACTTTTGTCAACTTCTTAGCTCACTCGTTTGAGAAATCTTGAGCATCAGTCCTTGATGTGGGCAACTAAAAAGAAGTTTTGTGCCCAGTCATAGATACATTGGATGAGTGTTGGCAGAGTTTTGGGTGGAGTATGGGGATGAGGGATGGTCTCATCAAAAAGGCCTTTAATGGAAAGTTAGAATGAAACCTGAAATACCTTGTCAGACTGTGTAAGACTGAAAGGCTACTGACTGTGCAGGACAGATCAGGACAGATGCAGGACTATACAGGACTATTTAGGACAGATCAGCTTTATTGCTTGTTTGTATGTAGGAACATTGTTTGAGAGCAGGGGATCGGCTGCTGTGAACTTCTCATTTCCTTTTTTGCTGTTGCCTGAGGTTAAGAATATTGTAGAAGTTACTGTTGATATTCTGAGGATGGAAACTGGGATCCTTGCAAAATCTTTAGTCATCTATACCTTGCACATAGAGTGTTTCTGAAAGACCCCATTAGAAGTTTGTCCCACTTGTTAATACTTAAAGTGCCCATCTTCAGGTAGTGGAGGCATTGACGTAGATTGGAAGAAAAATATGTCTTACACCAGGATTTCTGTAATGTGGCAGTGTCTAATGGTTCTTGGTGCTTGTGATGTGCTGTTAACAAGAAGCAGCAGCGGGCAGCGTTCACTAATAATGCATTTCTCTTCTTACTATCTCACCTAATAAGATAACTTGTTAACTTATTGACAGAATTTGTCTCTTTGCAGCATCAAGCTGTTTGATTATTAATGTGATTTATAAACAGGAGAGTCTTCCTTGCTAAGTGCCTTCTGCCTGGGAGAATGTGAAAAGCTCCAGTTAGTTTTTCTACGCTCAGTTTTCAGCAAGATACAATCTTTTAAGAAAAGGAAGTGTTCCTTGCAGCTGGGAAACTTTCAGTCCTGAGAAAAGGCTTCACCTGTAGCAAGCAGTGTGTTTTCTGGGACATTGAGCACTGGTATTTGTAACATAAAAGGTTCTGATACCAGTAAAGGAACAATTTGCAAACAGTTTGCTGCAAACCTACCCATTCAAGAAATAAAACAGCTATTTGCAGTATTCAGCCTACACTTTTCCTGAAGTTGTTCTGAGTTTTTGTTCTCAGATTTTTTTTGGTTTGAGGTCAGAAGTTTTTTGTTCTAAAGTTGGGAAGTTCCTGAAGCTGTTAACTGTGAGACCCTCTGTCATCTGAGCTGAGGAGCTGGCCCTCAGCTGGGCTCTGACAGTGACAGGCACAGAGCGCTTGAAACACATTGTGGACTGTAGCAAGAGCATAGACAAGTCAAAACACATAACTTTGAAGAAGGCTTCTTGTGATGTGGTACTTACTTGGCTACATCTTAACTGCCATGCAATTTTCTTCCATGTCATATAAAAAGCAGTTAACGTTTTGGGTGGGAGCTCTAAGTGCTGAGTGTTGGTTGTAAAAACGTAACTGCAGTTCTCTTTCTTGGTCAGGTTGTTTCTTTAGAAACATGTGTGTGGTTTACTCACATATCCTCCTGCACACGTATGTAAAAGTTTTTAATTAATTTGAGTTGGATTTCATCTCAAGGGTTATTACGAAAGGCAAAGGTCTTGATCTGTCACCTGGGAAATGGACTTTTCCCAATGTGCTTCTTACATTGTAATATTCTCTTCCAGGAAATGCAGGTTCCTCTACTTTACTCCAGGGATCTGGCAGTGGAGTGCCATCTACCCACCCTCACCTTTTGCCGGGTTCCCCTTGCTCATCTCCAGCCTTCCACCTCAGTCCCAACACTAGCCAGCTGTGTACCCTTGCTCCAGCTGACTACACAGCTTGTGCCCGCTCAGGCTTGACCCTGAACAGATACAGCACTTCCTTGGCTGAAACCTACAACCGGCTCACCAACCAGACCAGTGAGACCTTTGCACCCCCGAGGACTCCCTCCTATGTCGGTGTGTCAAGTAGCACAACTGTGAATATGTCTATGAGTGCCAATGATGGCGATGCATTCAGCTGCCCGCAGACTGGCTTATCCATGCAGATTTCAGGGATGTCTCCACAGCTCCAGTACATCATGCCATCCCCATCCAGCAATGCTTTCACCACTAATCAAACCCACCAAGGCTCCTACAATACGTTTAGACTGCACAGTCCCTGTGCACTCTATGGATATAACTTTTCCACATCCCCTAAACTGGCTGCCAGTCCTGAGAAAATCGTTTCTTCCCAAGGAAGTTTCTTGGGGTCCTCGCCAAGTGGAACCATGACGGATCGGCAGATGTTGCCCCCCGTGGAAGGAGTGCACTTACTTAGCAGTGGGGGGCAGCAGAATTTCTTTGACTCTAGGACCCTAGGAAGCTTGACACTCTCATCTTCTCAAGTGTCTGCACATATGGTTTGATGAAGCCTTTGAGTAAAAGTACAGTATGTTTGGTGTCTACAATGTATTTCTTTTGGAATATGAAAGGACACTCGATGTAGCTTGTACAGTGTGTGTATATATTATATGAGAGGAAGTTTCACTGGAATTTTGACTTGGTTGTGGCCACATTATTCTCTTATTTTGAGTTACACAGAGTTTGCTGTGGTGCAGACTGCTTTAGTTTTCTGGTATAATACACTTAGTTGTATAACACTTTGGGACATATGCAACAAATTAAGTAAGACTTCCTCCCCTTTCCCCCTCCTCTGTTCTAACCCCTTATAAGAATGAAATGACACTTGGAGTATTAAACAACACGAAAAAGCCCACTTACCTTTCCTATAGTACTAGTGAGTTTGTTTAAAACATTAATACAATAAGCTGATGCACCAAAGGCATTTTACAAATTTCTTCTCTGTTGTAAGGGATACGAAGGGTATTTGGAGTTCTTAGTGTTAAGCATCATGCATCCAGCCTGAAACAGAAGTTTAGCTAATGGATTATTTACAAAGTAAACAGAAAGATTAGTTTGCCTTCTCATGATATGCTGGTTTTAGCTTATCAATGGCACAGCATTCTCACTAGGATTTGTTTTTTTCAGCATTAGTCTAGATTTATGATTATATATTTGAAGACAAATAATGCGTATTCAAATTGTGGTGATAGGAATAATTTAAACCAACGGCATTAGAAGCAGCATTCCTTTTTATGAAATGAACTTTGGGGTGCTTGATTTTTGTCAGAGGAAGGGCTTGATGCATTTTTTTCCTCCATAAATATTGCCTATAAGACATTTACTGGACAGTAGGATATTCTAATGTATCTTCATTTTTGTATTTTTAATTTTTTAAAGGAAAATGCAGGTTTGATTTAGGAAAAAGAAAAGTGAGCAGGGTGAGAAATTCCATTATTGGTTTTACCTGTTTTGTATGTGTGTTGTGTTTTGGGTTTGGTTTGTTGCTTTTTTGTTTGTTGGTTTGGTTTTTTTAATAAGGGTGAAAGGTCCTTCATCCTCAGTATTTAAAAAATACACCACCTGTATCAATTAGGCAGATGATCCAGTTTGCCCAAAAATGTTTCTGGAAGCAGAATGTTGTCACAGCTGCCTTCCTGTTGCTCTGTTTTTGTCCTGGAATTTGAGAGGTTTCCTTCATTCCCATCTCTGTTTCCTAAATGCCACTTGTAAGAATGTAGATCACCATCTGCTCCTGACCAAATTTCTCCAGAGTGGCAAGGACACAAGGAGACACTACCGTGGTGAAATTTCTGTCCTCATCTGACCTGCACAGCCCAGGTGGGTATCAGCCCTTCTACAAAGGCTGCCTCTCAGCTGCTCATCTGTCAGAGCTGAAACACAGAGGCCGTGGAACAAATTTTAGTGCTTGAGAGAACAGGGCATCTTTAACAGTATGTTAATCCTGCAGTGGATGTAAAGGCATTCTAAGGTAGATACAGATGTAGTTGAAAATGCTTTCCCAGTCAGCACTGAAGGAGATTAAGGTCTTTCGGGTTTTGTGTTTGTTAGATTGTTTTGGTGAAGGTGAATTTTCATGTTTCTCAAGTGTTCCAATGTCTTTTCTGGCAAATAGTGGGCTTAACCACTCTCACTTCAAGGAAGACTCATTTCAGCTAATACTTCTTTAGTGGGATGGAGATAATGCATGCAGAAACAGCCTTCTTGCTATCTCCTCTTATTTGGGAATAGAAGAAAAAAAGCACAGCAGTCTTAAAGCCTGTGCCTGCAGAAGGCTTTTCTATTGGTTACATATTTGTTTCTGTTAAAGATATGTATAAAGTTCTCATTCAAAGTTAGAAAGAGAAGAGGATGCAATTGAAGTGATGTGGGCTTGCTGCTTTGCTGTCTCAAACTTCCTAAGTATTCTTTTTGAGTAAACCTAAGTTCACTCAGTCTCTATTAGATCTTTTTCCTTCCGAAATATGTGATAATAGCACTTCTCTTCTTCAGAGGAAAGGATGGCAGCACATTGAAGATGAAGGTCATTTTACATTTGCTGTGCTGTGGACAGTGTGTTACAGATGAATGGCTGGGTAGTGTTCATATATGAGGAAAACAAAGAGCATTCATGTGCTTCAGGTCTGTCACTGGTCTTGGCAGTGCAGTGTCCTTTCAGGTAAACTTCCTAGAAAAGACCTGCAATGTTAAAAACGCTATTCAAACTCGTGCTGATGGTTTGTGAAATGATTTGAAGATGTGTGGAAGATGGGCAAATTTTCGGCTGTGTTAATTATCATAGCTCTATTGGTTTAAATTAAGTAACTTGTGTATTGTTATTCCTGCTCTAGCCAAAACTTTGAAATTTTGCAGTTGGAAAAATACTTAAATGGGAAAGATGGTACAATTAATTTGTACTTGAAAAACGGTAATTATCCATGTCAACTTAAGGGTTGTGACTAGGTAGAAATGTGGAAGAGGTAAATCATGCATGTTCCAACGAGGAGAGAAAAAAAAGGGTTGTGCATGGATGTTCATGGTAGTGCTCTTGACAAGACTATGTACTTTATTGTCTGGGATTTTTTTAGAACTGGTCTCTTATTTTTCCTCAAATTATTCTTATCATATAACCACACAATATTGTTTCATTTGTTCCTTAAAATTTGAATCATATTGTAAATACTGCTTTGTCATTGTGAAAAGACTAGCTTTTTATCAATACAGTAAATGCTATATATGCATTATATCTATAATTATATATCTGTATTTTATAAAAATGACACAGAAAATATATTAAAGTGTGTATTCAAACACTTTTTACTACATTTGGAAAACAGAGGCTTGGGCCTATTTTTTTTCTCTACAACTTCAGCAAGACCAGAGGAAGTGTTTCTAAGGTAAGCTCTGAATTTCAGAGACTTAATACAGCAAGCTGCAACTAATCCACAATTTTTTAACCATCTGCAGTTGAAACTCATTATTTCTACCCAAAAGAATCATCCCAACAGATGCTGTGTACAAGGAGATAGGCTGAAAGCAGAGCTGTGAGGTTTTTATGTGGGGAAAAGGGACTGAGCTGCTTGCCAGGGTTTTCAGCCAGTGACAGAGCTTTGGTTCTTCCTCATAGCCCATGTAATCCCAGCTGCCAAGACCAGTTCAGCTGCCCCATATCAACTGGATCTGGGAAGTTAGCACTTCCATGTGACCAGTTTTTTGAGCGGGAGCTTGGAACTCTGCACATTTTCTCTCTGTATTTCTTTGGTAATTTGTCCTCTGTTCTGCTAGTTCTAAATGCAAAAAGCCATTGATTTTGAAGGCAGAATTTACAACCTATAATCATCTGGGTATACTGTTACTCAGCAATGAGCAGCATTTCTCCCCCCAGAAATACTGTTATGCATAGTGGCCTTATTTCCTATTGTACTGCAATAAATGATTCCATGTGACGTAGGGCACAGGGCCTGAAAATCTGATTACTTCAGAGACTAGGGTTTCATAGTCACTTAACACCAGCATTGTTGCAAATGACCAGAATTAGGGCAAGAGAAGTAGGCATGAAATGCTTGATCATAAATATCAGGCCTCCAGAGAGAATGAAAGCTTCTGTTTTTAATAAGAGAACAGTCTTTTTTTTTTTTTTCTTTTTTTTTTCTGAATAGCACAATCAGACTCTTAAGAGGGCTTATTCCTGCTTCAGCAGAGAGACAACTGGAGCAACTTGAAAGTCATGGACATTGTTGTCATTAATACTAAACCTGTACCATAAGCTGTTCAACATAAAAAATACGAATCATCATCAGAAGTATCTCACAAGTTCTATGGGCATATTTTTCTTTTAAAGATAGTATGTCTAATTAATCTGTGTAGAAGTGTGTTTAAAAAGGTTGCAATTTATCATAACGAGTTAGTGGTTTTTTGGGTCTGACTCTGCACTTCAGATGACAAAAACTATTAACTTGTCAGTTGAGCTCTTCATTAACGTGATCCTCAAAATTCAGTATTTTGCCTTGTATCCAACACAAAGTTGTAGATATGTCAATTTAATATATGCAAAACTACAGGAAAATTAATGTTCTGCCTTATGTTCCACCATATTCCTCGGTTACTTGGCTGGTTCAAAACACTGACATGCCAAGGTGGCACACACTTGTAAGAGGTGATGACCTACTTTGTTAGGAAATAGCACTTCTAGAGAATTCAACTTGCTTTAAATGCTTTTTGTCAGTGCTGTTGTGTTCAAGCTCTGAAAAGGTGTTTGTTACCCAAAAAAGCAGATGTCCTTTTCAGTCACCACTTGCTCTTGAAGAGTAAGTGTATTCACCACTTACTCTTGAAAAGTTATGCTGAACTGGCCATAAAACCATCTCAGAGAGTTGGTGCCCAATGCCCAGACAGAACAATTACAGCAAAATGAGAATCTGAATCTTCTGCCTCAATTTTAGAATTTGAAGTCCACAAAGTAAATGTTTTTGAGAAGCATCAGTAAATCAGGTCAAATACTGTGGGCAAATAGAAACACTCACCAGGACTTCATTTGCGTGTGACTTCCAGAGGTTTACTGGTACTTAAATAGTTAATATCTCACATCTTCCACTGTAACAGAATTAATATTAAGCTTCCGTGAGATGGATAAATTTCCAAATTTTTTCTTTGAGGCCTTACTAAATGTTGGAGTTAGTGCCCAGGTTTCAAGAGAAGCGCCTGGGCTGCAGTTTTGCGGCAGAAAATGGCAGGAGACACGGAGAGAGCAGAAATGGAGCCTGCAGTGCCATAACACACTTTTGGAATGTCACAGGTGCTGTGACGGCACCCACAATGTACAGTTCTATCCAAACATATCTCAGTGCACCTCTCACAGGAGGCTGTAGCCTAAACTGAGAACTGACATCAAAGGCTAGTCAGGAAGGATAAAGTGTGATGTGAAAATCCTTGGTCTACCTGCAAGCTGGGCTCTGGCAGTGAATGCTAAGCATAGCCCCTTTGTCAGTGCTACTGCCAGTTTGACTATGCTGTGCCCTTATGTTCATTTACACACCCCTGGTTTTATTTAGATGCTGTAATAGAGAGCCAAGAATAAATTTAGAGCACATTGGAGGAAACCTGGACTCACTGTGGCCAGTGGTGATGTTGCCACTGACTTGAGCTTTATGAATACCACATTTTCAGAGCCTAAGCCATCCCCATTTGTGTTCCGAAGTGCTTTACCCACGCAGCAGCTGTAGTCATAATGGTCTTGGCCATTTTTCAGTCCATTTGTGATGTTTTTCAGACAAATAACTGGCTTTTAAAATTTCACATTCTCTTATTTTGTTTTTAAATTTGTGCTTCTGCAGTTTTTGAGCCACAGACTGAAAGACAAGACAAGGCTGCACCTTGTTGCTCCATCCCCCAGAAGCCTTGTCGATAGATGGTGTATTCCTTTCCACTGCAGATAATTGACTATATATTTCCCCACAATGTTTTTATTGTATATTACAGAGAAAAGTAATAAAAATAGAGGTTGTATCACAATCAAAGCAGTGTTTCCATTCCTCAGGCAATGTTTTTCACTAACCCAAAGGAAAACACCTCCCCACCCTTTCCTGGTTACCCAGCACTGTACTGGGTATATGGTTCTCCGTAAGAAGAAAACCAGATGCCATATTTAAATGTAAGATGGCAGAAACCAGAAAACCAGAAAAATGGGTCACAGTTCAGGGAAGTGTTCCCAGATAGTCTTTGTATTCTTTGAAGTGCAATATGGACACTAATGCTTCCAGAGACATCTGTGAAGACCCTTAGATACATCCCCTGGACGACTGCTGTTGGTGTGATGAAGGTCTTGCTGATGCAGGGAGCACTATGGATTACCTGCCCAAACTCAGACAGGGTATTGTCAGTGTCACACAAGGACGTGCAAGCAAATGCCATTTATGTGGTTCTAGTAATCCTATACAGAAGTGTAGCCTCACAAGTGTTAAACAGACCCCAAAGCCGCATTAGGAGACCGGATCTTAGGTCAGAGGTAGGGAGAGCTCATTGCAGGCTGAGCCCATGCAATTCAGTTATCCTCTTGGTGGTGACTAAAAAGCATCTTACAATGAATATAAAAGTAATTATTTAGGCAGACATTTATTTCACTTTGCTATAACTGAATATATTTCCTGAACATTTTGGCTGGGGAGAGAAGGGGACCAAATACCTGGGGTCTTAGCACAGAAGGTTCCAGTCCCATACAAATTTTTTTGTGGAAAGAGAGGAACCTTAGAAAACAAAATTTAAAGGCACATGAAGACTGGTCTATGAGTAAGGATCCTTTAGACATCAAAATATACCATCATGAATGTCTAAAAATTGTCTGTCTGGTGTCACATCCTTGCATTCAGTAGAGGACAGTACAGTTAGATTAAGGAGTGAAGTGATCTGTGAAGTGTTGAGTAGAATGAAAGCCTTTGGTAAGGTGAACTGCTTAAAATAATCTTTGTTTAAATGTCAACCATTTTAAGTTTTCACATTCTTGCATTCTTGATTGTTTTGGGGTTTTTTTTTTTGTTTTGTTTGTGTTTTTGTTTTTAAAGATACTATTGGCAAATATGAGATTATGCTTAAAAATTTCCAGCCAGATGTCTCCAGACTTTCCCAGAGATGACGGCTATTCAGATGTAATTTGAATTAAACCCATTATATAGATAAGTTTGTTTTATAGCTGGCTGCAGCTGTGAAGTTTGGATTCAGATCTGTAACTCCCCTCAACTTTGAAGACTGTAGTCAAATCTGTGGTTTTGGATTTGAATCTCCAGTTGCTTGTTGCATCAGACTGTCATTCACATCTGTTACCCCACGAGCTCGGTGCAAGACTCTGATACCAGTTTTAGACTCAGAGCTGAGTCTCAGAAAGTCTCAGACTCAGAGCTGAGCTTTCAGAGCTGAGGCTCAGAAAGGCCCCTTCTCAAGCACACTGCTCCATATGAGCAGCGACAGCAGCATTTTGTAGGTCTGTAGGTTAACAACTCTCTACATGCCATCTAATGGCCATCGATGACCCACCACAGAGCACTGGCTGCTGGGTCACAGGTTGTTGGCTCCCACCCTGCAAAGTATGCTTTGCATACTTCCTTCATACTATGTTTCTGTGTAAGTGAGAGCTGTAGCTTCCCACAGGGATATTACATGATCCAGTGTGGAAGGAGAGAGGGTTGGTGTAATTGCAAATGGGATGAAAGCTGCTCCTTGAGGTACTCTATGAGGGCTTATCTATGCAGAGTAGTTGCTGAGAAATAAACTAGGAGTGAATTTACAGCACCTCAGCTCCACAGGTGGGCACTCTTAACATGCAGTTAAGGAGAAGGTGTTCCATGCGGAAAATAAGAGAAAATATTCCACACAGGGGATGTTCCTGTGAGGATACAGTGCTTTGAGGCTGAAGTCCTGCAGTTTCCCTCTCTTGTTTGCTCTACAGGCAGACCTTAAGGCTTCAGCCACGCTGTAAAAAATAACAACCCACAGAAGTCTGTCTGGGAGGGTGTCACCGGTTGTCACCATGGCATACAGGGCTTCACCAACTGCAGTGACGGAGCCACCCATGGTAAATGCTGGACAACTCCTCTGACCTGTTAATAGTTGGCAGACTATTTGATGACAGTTGCAAGAATCTGATGCACAGCAGTATCCTTTACAGCAGTTTAATCTTTGTCATCAAATCCCCCAGCAGCCATGATTAATAGCAGTACTTGAGCTTGTTTTGAAAGTTGTATATTTGGCAGCTATGAACTTTGATCTATGGTTTCGCTTTAAAGAATCATTATGACACAAACTTTTCCTGTAATCCTTCCATCTAATTAAACCACACACAAATACTATGTGGGGAAATATGATGCTATTGATATAAGCCCTGTGTTTATTACATTATTTTAGGCACTTTATTAAAGTGGATAGTTGTTCCCAGCAAGATTGTAGATAAGCTCCCCAAAAACAATAACATCACTCAGAAAGAATATATAAGAGAATTTCCCAAGGCCAAATTCGATTAGAAACTTTCTTTGTTGATTAATACTGTGCCCTTGAACCTGTTAAGGGCTCAGATGTTTTAACCTGAGCTAAAATTACTAGCATTTAATGAATTCAGCCTACTGATGTGTACTTTTCCCCAAAACGTTTGCCTTTGTTCCAGATAGTCAAACAACTTCAATACCTAAAATGATAGTGTCTGTCTTCCTGAAAGTAGTTCTTTCAGTATTTGGGTACAATTTAATCTGGAAGTTTTCAGAAATCAAGAAAATTTATTTTCATGTAAATATTTTAAAGGACAGAAAATTCATCTTTTTGTAGCTGAATCAACCATAAACAAGTAATTTCTTCCTGGTCTCTATCCCAGTGCATACTTTGTGGAGAAATTCCCATGAGGCAGATAATGCTCATGTTTTCAAGATGAGAATATGAACTGTGGATCAGTCTGATCATTGTTTTTTTAGGGCTAAGGTACAGGGCTACATAGTCTGGACTGAGTTGACTTGCTTGTGCATTTCATCTTCATGACCCCAGCATTTGTGCAGAAGTGGATTCTTTCCTCTAGAGCAGACTACCAAGTCTCTGAGCAGCAGTTTTATAGAACTACGTGGAATCCCCTGAGTTTCTCCTGATTGGCCTACATTGTGTCTTCCAATCTGAGTGCCACCAACCTGAGAGATAACAGAGATATAAACCAACACCTTGAGGTTCCTACTGCTGCCAGGGCCAACAATGTTTATATTTGCCAGCCACCATCTTTTCCATATTTTTGGGGTAGACTTTCAGCCAGCTGGATTTTGGCTAAAATATTACTTCTGTCAGTACTGGTTAAGCCCAGTGACCATAGTTTCTGAGTCAGCTGGAAACCAGACAAAGTACCAAGTACAATAATTTTCCCAAATTGTCTCACAAATTTCCAGAGTATAAATGGAACAGCTGAAGCAACATGAGTGATCCCTTAGAGAATTCACGGCTGAGCACCCTCAAGCAGAGGAATAGCTGCCCATCACCACTCTCTGGACTTGATCAGAAAAGAGTGAAAGAGAACTGCTCGAATGCAATTCCATCTCCTTGTGCCAGGTTCTCCAGTCTTGGTATTAATACTCTGTGATGATCTGTGTCCAAGACTACCACAAGACTGAGCAGAATTAGCTGGGACATTTGTCATGTGTCTGTTGTCATGAGGGAGGCTGGATCCGTGGCCAGAAATGGCCTTGACCTAACCTGCTCCTGGATAGCTGGACATGAGCTACTTGAGCTGTCATCCTCTCCTTAGGGGCTCTTCTCTGAAAGCAAAACTTGCTTGCTAACCTGGAATGCCTCAGACGTCTGCACAACCAGGGCTTTGAGTGACAGCCACAGCCTGGGCAGAGTGGAGGTGTCACGTTATTCTCAACCAGCCACACAGTCTTGTGGGTGGATATGGGGTCAAAATTTATTTCATATACAACTAGAATAAAGTTTTGTATAAAGAGCTTATAAAACCTCATGAGGACTTTTTACTAGTTCAAGGGCTGCCTCTTGTTCTTATTGAACTCAATGGGAATTTTGCTCCTGACTTCAAAGGAAGTTGAAAGGAGCCATGAGGGGTTGATTTCCACTCCTACATGTGTGCTTCTGCACACCAAATTTGCAGCTGGAAGGACTGTGTTTTAGTTGTTTTTGTTGCTTTACTTGTTGGGGTTTTGCTACTTGGGAGTTGGCATAAGCACAAGATCTGCTACATGCAGATTGTCTACACACGTGCAAAACTATCTGTATGCTCTATACATTGCATGTATGCAATCCAAAAAGGATTCATTAAGCTACCTCATCAGAGTGGCTTCATTCTCCTGAGAGGCAAAAATCTCTCCTAAGCACATAATGCTTGGTGAAGAAGGTTCCTCACTTATCACTCACTTTAAGATGCATAAAACCCAATCAAATATAAATTACTCCTTTTGCAGGTCTTTTTCCAGGCTGCAAAATTGAAAACTTCAGCTTCTGTTCTATTCTATAAGCAGGCAAGGAGCCTTAAGACCAGATTCAAGAATCCAAACAGTTGTTAAAATGTCTGGAACTTAATTTAACCACTTCTGAGTGCATTCTTTTCCATTCCTTCTCTGCAGCAATTTGCAGAGGATGAGGCTTACTGACTACACCCAAATACACTCCATTAGGCCTCTTGCACAGGAGCATGGGTTAAGGCTTTGATGCTTCAGAAATATGAAGAAAATTGTTAAGAAAGGGAGCACAATTTAAAATTAATGATTCCCTATGAATAGAAGAGTGACTTCACAAATATCTGTCAATTCTGTAAAAACTTTGTGAGCACTGGAGGCTCCTGGGGACCTAGGCAAAATCAGACAGAAGTAATTTCTGTGTCAGTAATAATATACTCTGTTTTACAGTTGACTGAGACCTGGCTGCTGATAACTATTTTAGGGATGATTTCATAAGCTGTAGATCTTCCTGCTAGGAAACACTCGGCATTGCGTGCTTCAATAGTTACCATCCCTTCTTGATAGTTACACATTCTCTGTGAGTCTAAATAGCATTACTCTTGCATAGATTTTTATGTACCTCAGATATTAGCAAACATTATCATAACCTTCCTCTATGATCCTGTAACCAAGCCATATGTATTTAAATCTTTCAACCTTCTCTTGTGAAAAGATTCCAGGGCGACAAGAAGAAAAGTTGAGGCACCATCAGCATCTCTCAGCAAGGCTATAACAGAAAGCATAGTGGTTGGGCCCTCTCAGCCTCTCAAAAGAAAACTGCTGTGCTGGGTCTCCCCTCCTGCCTGACTCTTTTCTGAATTTCTCAGACCATGGGCATGGAGGAGAAGATTGCTGGAGCTTCATAGAAGATGACTCCTGCTAAACCAGAGAGAACTGAGTGAGTATGATGTATGTAGGAAGATACTGACTGTGGAAATGGAGAGTAGTAAGTAGAGAGGATTGGTGAAACCCTACAAAACCTTATGGTAAAGAGTTAGTGTAGTCCCATAAAGCACCAGCACCTGGTTGCTGATAAGAAACAAATCCACTTTTCTGAGCTGACTGATCTTTCTTTCCTCTTCATGAAAAATACGTACGTAAGATCTCACACTCTGAAGCTAACCCAGTCAACTTTTCAGAATAAGTTTAATATCTTTCCTTGTATATGAGGTCAAAGGGCTTTGCTGCAGCTGCAGCTCAGTCAAATAATCTGGACCTGTTGCAGGAGTTACTAGTCAGAGCCCTGATTTTTGTCAGGTGTGGGTTCAAACCAGATGTGACAGGGATACTTTCTGGTGTTGAAAGCTAGAGAAGGTGTCCCACACTTCCTGGGAGCTTAGCCTTAGGCAATATATACTTAAAATACATTTAAAAGGCAGACAATAAAAAAGTGACATTGGAAATAGAGTTACAATTCATGCAGTAAACAGAAACATCCTATACCCTGGTTGTGGTGGTGCCTAGTGTTGATTTTTTTATGCTTTATATAAGGCTTGCTTTATGTCCAGGATTAGCTTTTCAACATCCAAGAGTGATAAGGGCTTTTGGAGGGCTGTAGGTAGCTAGCTATAAGATAAAGCCACAGAGCAGCTATTAAATTTCTTTTTGTTAGAGCAAATATAGGTACCAAACCTGAAGAAGTGTGTCCTGGAGACATGCACTGTCACAGAAGTCCTATTTGGAGGTTCATGTTTTCTAAAAAGGTGGAGCTTAGACTAAGAAATCTTCATGGTTGAGAGGGAATGAGGAGACTGAAGTGGTATATAAATCATCAATACATGCAAACTGGAGCTCATGGTATCAGCTTGGCTAGACTTTCCTTTCAGCTCTGGCAGTCCTCAGTGTGGAATGAACTGGCAAGGACACAGCACAGATGCTCATCATCCGTTTTGACCTGGCAGATGTTTCAACCAGAGTGTTTGACACCATTTTGTCACCAGATTTTATGCCCATAGGTCCTGATGGGACCTCACGGATCCTCACTTTGCATTAACAAAAGGGTTTCAGTATATAGTCAGTGACTAAGAATACTTGGATGGACAGTTTCATTGTGATAATTAAGAATTTTCTCACATTGATATGTTAGACTTTTAAAAAAGCTGTTCAGGCCACTTGCTATTCACTAAGGGTTCAGTACTGCACCCTGTTTCCCTAAATGTTAACAAAAAAGAGGAAATGTGTGAAATACCTATATGTTGCTGCCTGCTTCTTAGAAATTCAGAATGCACCCTGCATGTGTAAAAGCACAGCACAGCTCTCTTCAATAAGCAAAACGACAGCACATGTATTTAAATATCAGAGTCTGCTTCTTTTCCCACACCTCTGTAAAATCAAAGTTTGAAACCCTGTAGGAGCTCTTTTAAAATATCCTGGCTTCCTTGCTGCAGACCATATGTTTTTTCAAAAACCAGGACTGCAAACTCGAATAATTGCATGACTTGCATTCTATCACTGTAGACTGTGCTCCACTGGCTTCAACTGGCACGGTTTGGTAGCTGTTACAGATGCCACAATTCATTGCTTTGAAGTCTGCACATTAAAAAAATGGGGGGAGGGAAAAAAAAAAGCTTTCAAAAGATTGCCTGACTTTCTGTTATGAGTAAGTCGACATTTCGCAACATCTGTCATAGACCCTGCCACTTCAGCTTCCTTCCTCTGCTCAGGCTTATGGGCTTTATGTTAATACTGGAGCAGCTGTGGATTCACACTCCAGCCGAGGTGCAGCAGAGTGGTAAGAGCAGGTAACTGCTTTCCCTGAGGATCAGGCCAGTAGGTGCTGCCTTGCTCCTGCTGACATGAGGCGGGGGGCAGAAAAAGTGTGTGTATTGCAGTGATGCGTCTCTGGAAGCTCATTGTCATTGCAATAGTCTGTGATACCCCATCCTTGTGAGAGAGCCTCAGGTGATCCCTGAGGAGCCTGCAGGTACCCCAACCTCCTCTTAGCACTGCTCAGGCATTTACCCCCTCTTCTCTACTGCTCTGCACAAGGTATTATGGACAGCTGTGGCTTGGATCACTGGGTACAGCTAACCTTCTCCTTTTCTTGCTGTTTGGAGGCTCAGGGCAGGGAATCCATGCTCTGCTCAGTCCATTGTCATTACTAGCTCAAGTGTCACTGTTGGAGGAAATAAGCCTTCCCTGTGCTGTTTCTTTGGTTATTGATTTTTATATTCCTAGATGAAATCTGTGTAACTGCATTCAGCTGTTAAATGATAGAACTTTGAGACAAAAACATGTCTCAGGTGGACTTGCTATCAGTTTGTTTTAATTAGTTTTTGAAAATATTGCCAACAGGACAAAGCAGTGCTATTAGTGGTAAGCTTAAGCTTTGACTATTGAAGTACTTGAACACTAAGAAAAAGCACATTCATTTTGGCAACTTCAGCTGGCTCCCTGGAGAATTTGCAATGTGATACCATTTTGCATGCATTAAAATTTCCCCATTAGAAAAGTGACGCCAACCCGTCCTTGGCATGCACTAGCAGGGTTCCTCACATAGTGCTCATGCCTGGGGAGGTGTCCTGGCCGTCAGCAGGGTCCTGGCTGTGTTCAGCTTTGGCTCTTCCATTCAGACTCCAAATCGAATAATTCCACCCAGGTTGTTTTCAGGTTTGAATTTGGGGGCTGGATGCACCGCCTCAGAGGGTGCTTCCCCAGTTCAGTGGTGTGTTCAGTCACAAGCATCCATAATCCCTGTAGTCCATTTCACCCTGCTCACCTTTTGCATGGAGGATGGGAAGAGAAACGGTCTGACTCCATAAAAGCACGTAACGCTGCCTGTGACCCTGCTTAAAAGCCAGAGGAAGGTGTCCTTGAAGCTATTAAGAAGAACTATGTGACAGCCTTTTACAGAATTATTTTGAGTATCAACTTCAACTTCCCTGTCCATTTCCAGTGTATTTTTTTATTTGTTTCTATTTGCTATTAGTATTCTGAACATGGTGCTCATCTGTTTTAGCTGAGGTGGTGCTACTGAGGTGAGTTCCTCCTCCCCCCCATACTGTTGGTCTGTTTTATAGAACTTGGGAAAAGGGTCAGGGCAAACATAATTAAAATGCCAGCACATGAGCAGATTTTGTCCACATGTTCTTAAGATCTTGTTGTTCTCGGGTTGGCTGTTTCAATACACCAGGTGTTAAGACCAAGCTATGTTAAAAGGGTTTCATATTAAAAAAGTATATTTGATGTGGTATATTATTAGCTGCCAGCAGTGCTGTCTTATCCCAAAAGGTAAAATGGGAAATTTTTGCATAACACTGCACTTTGCAATCTCTTGCAACGTGAAGCATCTAGGTCTTGGGAAAGTGAATGCATTTCAGCAGATACTGCTTTGTCTCTCCCTGTCAGCTGTGATTTGGGAGGGTTTCTAAATCTTTGCCACTTGAAATCACATTGAGCTGAAACTTGCCCAAAAAACTGTCAGCATTGTTGCTTTTTTTCTTTAACATGCTGTTCATTACTTCCATATACCTTCCCCCACAAATAAAAAGTGGCAAAAAAGGAAACAAAGGACTTTTAAAAAAAACAGATTTCTAACTGGTGGTGATTTACAATCTTTGCAAACAATTAGACTTCAGTGAACACAGAGATTTTGTTTTTATTTTGATGATAAACATTGCTAAAGGAAAATATTTTGAGATATTGATGTTTGAAAAAATTAATTAGAACCATGCTGTGTTTTTCATAAGGATATGGTTGTCTATCATGCTGCTTGCAAAAGTTCAGATTTAAAATTCAGAAACATTTATCCATTTTTAACTAAGGATCAATATGAGAGGCAAGCATGAAAGGAGTTGTTAGAGGTAGAAGGGAACATTTTTCTCAAGTAAAATTCATGAGCAGAAACCACCTTTGCTCCTGCTGCTCTTGCCTTTTTTAGTTAACAGGACGCCTAAGCTGGAGATCAAAGTGACACACAAAAGTGATTCTCTGAACAAGCAAGGTTAAAGATCAGCTCACCACTGTTGTTATCTTTCCTGCACCGTTTAGGATACCTCCAGGGGGAGAATTTGGAGTGTGAGGAGGGGCAAGGCTGGCATAGGAATAGAACAATGCTGAAATAGAGTGAAATGTGAATATATCATGCATGCATGAATATGCCATGCTGGGGTCATGTCATTTTGTACCATGGAAGCTTTACCAGCAGCCTGGGAAACACAAACTGAGCAGCCACCATTTATCAAAGACAGGGGTCTGTGCATGTACACAGGTTTTATACATGTTCTTCACACATAGCTTCAACACATGGACTTGTTGTCTAGTTACTACTTTATAGCCCATGGCAGAAAATTGAAACTTCTAGGTTTCCATTCCTCTTTTTGCCCCGGAGAATATATATAAAGTAGATCAGATAAATTACTTTCTACAAGCACTGCTAAGTCTCCCAGAATTACAAAGGGCAGCTATGAAAACCCACCTCAGATGTAACAAGATGTCTGTAATTAGGTGGGATGAACTTTATCTAAAATCGCTGTGCTAAGGATTCTGACTTCTTCTGGATCTCCTTACATATACACAGGCATAATATACAACATAGAGCAGCCCTACCCTTGCACACAGTAACTGCTTGTCATTTGTCTAAGATTTGTTCATTCCAGTCCTGTGGTTTCTTTGGAAAAGGAAGTGCTTTTCTATCAATGCTTTGCAAGGTGCTATCCATTAGACAGAGTGACATTTATGCCTGTGCCTGCAGCAACACCCCCTAAACTTCGCTGGGCTGAACATGAGCTCCTTCTATTTCTCCTCCTAAAGTGGCACTTGGGAACATTTTGGTCTTGGTGCTGGACAGGCACAACTGTCAGTTTAGAAACCTAAAACCTTAGTGTTTTGAACATCAGGTGTGGCCTTATTCTTCCAGCACTGTAAAACAGCACTGGCAGCACAGCTTAGCTGCCTCTGTTCTTAAACCAGATCTTGACTAGAGCTGCTACACTGTGCCTTTTAACAGAATCCTGAGAGCAGAGATCAGTAATTTCACGAAGTTGAAATCCCTTTCCTTTGTCAAAGATCTCAAAGAGGCTTACTGTAACTAAGAATTAGGTGTGGGCCAGACTGTCCCTCTCTTCCAACTTTTTTTTTTTTTAGCATGAAATTGAACTATACTGACACAAAGATGAGTTGTTGTCAATACAATGGTAGTGTCCGTAGAGTGGATAATTGTTATTTCACTCAGTGTAACTCATGGCCAGTAAACTATGTCTGTGTATTTACTTATCTATGCTGAACTAAATACCTTGCTGCTGTTGTGACTGTTGCAGTAGATTGAAGTGAAACTTCCAGTTGCAGCTCCCACTTACATATCTAATTATAATATTCTTAATCTTGTACCAACTTTGCTTGGCTGAAACATTGTATTCACACTCATTTGAGAAAAGCATTCATGGTTTTATCAGTCATGAGTAATGTCGTCATTTATATTTCATACCAATAGCCACACAATCTTGCCTTCATGTTCTATATATATAAAGTTTGCATATATAACTTGTTATTTTATATGAGCATTTATTTACACATACATACACAGACACATAAACTGATAAGGAAAAATATTTCAACATTAGGCTTTCAAAGAATTATGAAGTTAGAACAGAGTGAAAGGTTCACAGTGAAACTTAAAACTTTACTGGCTATAAGATTTCATTACTAACACAAAACTCAGTCCTGTACTTTGCTCAGGCTGGGGTCAACTTATTTTTAGCAGGCAGGGTAGTCTTATAGTTAAAATACAAGGGAGGGTAAGGTTTTAATTTCCACACAAAAACTTCACATTTCTGGGCAGTTCCTGAAAAAA
This sequence comes from Lichenostomus cassidix, assembly GCF_008360975.1. Lineage (NCBI taxonomy): Eukaryota > Metazoa > Chordata > Aves > Passeriformes > Meliphagidae > Lichenostomus > Lichenostomus cassidix. The sequence goes on from NC_139483.1 coordinate 78,105,439, forward strand.
AAAAGAAACAAAAAAAAAAAGAATGAGGTCTGTATATTGGCAAGAATGAAATCTCGCTAAATTCAGCCCAGCAACTTTAGAGTTGCATTGATCTGTGCATATGTGAAGGATCTATATGTTTGTTTCCTCACATTATCCTCTGCATATCACTACTTTATTCTTCCACTGAAATTGCAGGGCAAAGATTGGTGTGAAATAACTCATCCATGCACTAGCCAGGGGTATTTCTTTAGATACATATGTTGGTGTGGTTACCTTCTGTGTCCTCCCTCCTTTCCCATATGAGTGTATTCGTGCCAATGAGAAGGTTTTCAGGGAAGGAGGAGTGCTAATGCACACACAGTTGCTCCAAGTTCCTGAATAATTATCTTGTAAACAGCTCTGCATTTTCAGGAGTCATCTCCTCAGGCAGGAGGCAGCAATGCTTCCTATTTTAGTCAGTCACACAGCCCGAGGTGTCAGTGATGAGAAGAAAGATCTTGCAATAGTAGTCACAGCACACAGTCAACATGAGCAAGTCTCACATCATTGTTCATTTACATTTGCTGAAGGGATCATGCTGAATAAAAAATTAATTTCTAAACCTTATTTATAATTGGCATATAATTTCTAGATATCTAGAAACACAAAGTGTCTATTTACAAAGTTGGTTTTGGAAAGAAGAAAAACAGAAAGAGGAAAAGTGGCTGCGTTTTCTCCTGTTAATTGCTCAACACTCTTCACTAAATAATTTATTATTATAAAAAAAAGGTATCTTGAGCTAATAAAACAACATAAAAGTTGATGACTTTGCTGGTAGATTTATATGTGAGAATTCTAAGTTGAGAAGGGAGAATGAGTCAGTATTTCTGTCATGCAATAAGGTTTCATTCATCATCAGGAATTAGGTTCTTGCATCTCTGAAGCTATGACACAAGCTGTGACATTTTCCTCAAGGGATTTTGAAAAAATGTATACACACATTGAAATTTTACACCTGCCATTGGTTCCCTCCCTTGCATTTTGGGGAAAACAACACTTTGTGAGCAGAGACATTTTAAAGCCCTTTTATGGAAAGGCCATTGTGCCCAGCATTGTGCTAATATTTTCTCAATCTAAGCAGATGTTTAAACAAAGCTGTAACACTGCAGCATCCGTGGCTGCTGGGAATTGCCCTGTTCCAAGGCAGAATCGTGGAAAGTTGCCATAAGGAATTATTCCTCTACGAAAATGAAGCATAGGTTTGGAGGTGACAGACTACCCCTGAGGAGAAACAAGGAACCCCTGAGGAAGTTCTTTTCTTTGGCACTTGGCTTTATGTGAGCTAGAAGCCCCCCTGGGTCTTCTGTAATTTTTCCAATGGGTGGGAAACACAGTTAACATTTACGAAAAGCAATTTTTGACTGCCAAAACTGCAGTGCCTGACAGTTTTTCATCCAAGCAGAACTGATGAAAATCCAAATATTTGTGGATTTTGCTTCAGATGCAAATATTTTGTATAGCTTCAATCCCAAATTGAAGTCCCAATGGAATTTTGATTAAAACTCCTGATATCCATACCTCAGTGTTTCCCTCATTTCAAATAATATCAAGCTGAATATTTTTTAATAACTTTCTGAGTGTATATACATGTCAAAAATATTTTAGCCTAGTACACGCTCATGATGTGGTATGTGTCTTTTCAAAGCTGACTTCAGTGAGGATTTTTATGCAGGGTGTGTTTTATGTCCAAAATAACGAGCAGAAAAGAGGATTATTTGCCAGGAGGTATCATTCAAACAACCAAACCGCACACTTCTTGGCCTTGGGTCAATTGTGCTATCAATTGCCTTATACAAAATCAAACTCTGGAGCAAAAAAAGTCACAGTTTAAAACAACAGTCAGGCTTGTGATGCTGTTTGGATTAGCAGAAAGGATATTGCTGAGGCTGAATAAGTATCACTGTCTTCTGTCAGCTAAGTAGACACAGCAAACATGGCAGAGCTGATTGCTGGATGGAGAATTATGTGTAGAGTGATCTCAATTTTTAAAAAATATCTCAGGTTTTGTTCAACATATTCAGGGCTTGCAGTTACAAGCTTTCATAATGTTTATTTGATGCACACAGATCAGGATGGTGCAGCTGTATTCTCCTTCTTGAAAATCCAGAAAGCTTTCAGCAAGGTTTCCCCACCAATGCCTGCTACAAAAGCTAAGCTGCCATGGGATGAGAGCCAAAACTCTGACATGACTCTATCTGATTAAAAGGTAGGAAAGAAAAGCTTAGGAATTAAAGATGGAGAGAAGTCAAGAGTGAAATCCTGCAGGATCTGTGTTCTGGCCTGTGCTGTTCAACATGTTCGTAAGTGATATGGAAAAAGGAGTGAATAATGAGGTGACAAGGTACACTGATGATAGTAAGTTATTTAGGGTGGCAAGGACAAGAGCCTCTTCATGGTTGAAGAAGGACCTGACAAGATAAAGTAACTGAGTAAACAGAAGATATTTGATGTAGGTTAATGTAAAATAATGCGTACAAAAAAAAAAAAAATTCTAGTTTTACCTGTTCAGCAGTGAGTCTCAAGGTCTGTTGCCGCTGTCTGTCACAAATGAGATCTTTATGTTACAATACTTGCTTCCATGGAGACACCACCTCAGTTTGCAGAAGCCGTGAAAAAATAAATCATATATTAGGCACTGGTAGCCTAATATACGGTAGAGGACAAAAACTGCTTATGATCATGCCACCAAAGAGCCTGTGGTGGTGCTGTCTGGAGCAGTGGATACAGTTCTGGCCTCTGTGCCTCCACAAGAGTGTAACAGATCTGGGAAAAGGTCTGGCAAAGAAGAGCTGTCAAAGTAGGGCAAAGCTTCTCTAAGGAGTGACTGAGGAGAGCATGAGACACCTGACAAGGAATACAGTACTGCTCTCTAAAATCATGCTTCTGCTACAGAAGACAAACAGGAAATAGATACTCACTGTCTCTTACCACACAAAAGCAGTCAAAACAGAACAATGAGACCTTCTATGGAATTTATGGGTGACAACTGGGAAAGAACAAAAGGGGCTATTTCTTCCATAAATCAATGGTAAGCTGCGGAACACCTTATGACTGAATAATTTGAATGCCAGTTGGTGCTTGAGTTGAAAACAGTAGACAAAAAAGCACTTCTGACTAGAATACTCCCTAAGATAAAACTACTGTGAGACTGAGGTTGTATTTTGAGGAAATATTATTGCAGACCTGCACTGTCCTTGCTGCCTTCCCTAGACATCTGCTACAGACATTATTGGAGACAGAATGAAAACCTCTGGTGTGGACTAGCCAAACTACACTTAGATTTCTGTATTTATGACTCAAGATCATTTAGCTTAGCTTGTTTACACTTTAGTGGAAAAATGAACCTTTAATTAGGAAAAGTAAAAATGCTCCCCACCTCCCCAAGCCAAAAAAACTCCCAAGTATTTCTGGTCAATTCTTGTATAAGTTTAGCTGAATAATCATTTACAATTAGAAAATAATTTGATGGTCACAAATGTTTCCTTGGCCATTTGAATTTTACATGGACAACTAAGGGTGACTAGTGTGAATCCTTCACTCCATGCTCAAGAAACTCATTGTCGTATTTCTCTTCTGCATCAAATCACTACTGTGTTTTCAATGGTGCTGTTGGAAAAGTCACAGGAATACTTCAATGGGCCACTGTAAAAACTTCCATGTGCTGTTTTTTATTCAAATAAAATCATCTTATGTGTCAAAATTTGAGATATGCTGTTTTGTCACATCATAGAAAGCTACATTAGCTGGGCAATATTCATTATCATATCTTTCTACAAGTCTCTCCCCTGTATGAAAAGAACTTGACCTGGCAATCACGGAGCACACAGGAATGACTCAATATGTCAGTCCCAGAGAGTGTAAGAAACAAACAGGAATAGCAGAACTGCCATCCATCCCAACAAAAATAAGAAATTCAGAGTCATTGAAATGACAGGCATGAATACTGTTCTTGCCGAGGAGATAACAATGCTACCAACCAGGAAGAAGAGCAGCAAGAGCAACTGTTGCTAAATACAAGGGGATTTTTGACAGGCTGTGATGATAAGGAGTCCTCAGCTGGCAGGCAGACAGAATGCATCCCTGCAAAACATCTCTAAGTCAGGGGATGTGCTAGCCAAGGTGCCTGCAAAGGACTAGTGTGATGCAAAACAGGAGTGAAAGATAGAACTCATGTGCCAGAAGTCATCATCAGGGATGGAAATTTTGAAAAGCAGCACAACCTTGTGCCACTGTGTATCTGTACTTGAACTTTTCCTAATCAAAGTTGCCTGTTGCAGAAGAATCTGTTTCCAACACTTCTGAATGTGCCGTCAATCACAGAAAAACTCAAAAGTTTTTAGGAAATCCTGGTTTATGAAAATCTTCTTGACCACTTATTAATTTCACTGTCATCAGTGTGACACATTTGTACTTATTATTTTTTTCAGCTGCTAATCCTTTTTGTTGTGGCAAAAAATAATCCAATACCATTTTCTTTGGGTTGTTGCTCAGAGGAAAAAAGTTACTTTGCTTTTTCTTTCTGTCTTAAATAGAGAAGGTAATTTGAAGATCTTAGTATTTTTCATTATAAGAAAGAAAGAGACAGAGAGACAGAGAAGGAAAATAAAGACTTTACCACCAATAATTACTTCCTCCTCAGTTCTAATAATTATTTAAGATCTAGAAAATGTGTTAACTCAGATTTCCCTACAGCTCTGTCTCTCTAGCTTGTCAGGAAGAATTTACAGGGTCACTTAATTACAGTTTATGGGGAACATAACTCTGATAAGAGACAGACATAAATATACAGTATCCTTCCATGACTGAAAGCTCAAAAACCCAATTTGAAAACAGAAACCTAATTGGCAATTGAAATAACTGATAAAGGTTCACTTCCAGGAAATTTTAATTGAAGGCTGGGTATTTATATAGAACACATATGATTCAATGCCAGCTTTTGACCTTCAAGAAAGAATTCAGTCAGGAGAGTCCATATCATTGAGGGCCTCAAGAACAATGTGTCACCTTCACAGGTGAAGAAAGGTAGGCCCACTAAAGTGAATCATACCTGTGATTGAGGACTGGCAGCCAGTCTGGCAGAACCAGCTATTAAAAATGTGGTTTTTGGGGAGGGGTCACTTTGAGCTGGTGCTCAGGGGTTTCAGGCAGTGTGAACAGCACTCTGAAGCCCATGCTTTCAAAAACCCTTGGTGGCAGCTTGAGTACTCCATATTCCAAATAAAGAATTCCAGGTTGGTGGCAATTCTTTTCCGTTTTGGAGAACAGCTCACCCTGACGGTGTCTGATCTCCTCTTGTTCAGACAAAACAAGGGCAGCTTTCTCTGCACACCCAGACATCAACTCAACCCAACTGAAATGAAGAGCTTCCTGAAATCATAGGAAATGGGAGCTCTGATCCTCCTTCCTGCAGAAGGCAGGGTCTCCATAAGACAATCAAGGTGGTGAGATGGGATTTGTAACAAGTCTTAGCCTGTTCTCCTTGAGGGCTTCTGTTTCTAACAGTATTTTCTCAAGTGCTTTTTTACATTCCAACTGTTGATACTTCTAGTAAGTTCCTAATCTAGCAGAGAAATGACAGTGTCTTGTCTGAAAGGATGCATTTAGCAAGATACCAATGTGGGTTTTATTTATTATTTTATTTTATTTTATTATTTTTATCTTTTCCCTTAAAGACCTCTGGTTCACAATTTCCCGAGAACCTACTTTGGTTTCTGGAGGAGCTCTGTTTTGCCACATAGCAACATCAGGGAATAATATGTAATAGATTTACCATGACAATAATTTCAAATTTTGCATTGCAAGACCAAATGGGCGACAATTGTGATTTATATATGGTTCTAAATATCTGATTAGAATAAACCATTGCAACTGGTTTTAGATACCTCTTCTCCTTGCCTCTTTGTAAAGAAATCTGGAAGACAGGGAAATTGGGAGTATTTTGCAAAATTCTTGTCTTGAAGAATAAAACAGTGAAGGTAAAATTATCTGAGGGCACTGGGACGTGTCACAGAGCTTTTCCAATATAAGCTTCTTCAATTTCCAGACATTATTTCCTTTTACTTCAGCGTTTATCAATAGCTGAATCCTCCATAACTCTTAAGAGTTCAGTCTTCCACTTACCATCCAAAACATAATAATAAAAAAGAAGCTGTTCAGAAGAAGATCATGACACAGGCTTCCTGCCATCACAGCTATGTGCTAGCTTCAGCAGGGCTGCTGCCTGTTGCACTCGAAGCACGCTGACATTTGCTGGTGCCTCCGTGAGCAACTGGCATGATTTGTGATCTGCTCTTTGGGCAGGTGAAGAGCAGGAAAATGCAGGCAGTGCACTTAGCTGGTAGGCGCCTGTCCTCAAAATCCAAATCCCTGGCTGATATAAGATAGACAGTGTATTGCCATTTCTGCCCTCTTGGCTGCTGCTACCACCACCTTCTAAGTTATTTATTTTTAGCTGTGTTGGAGAGGAAAGTGGCAAAGCAAATTACACAGCAGATTCACATATAGTTTGCTACCAGACTGTTTCTTAGAGTTTGTCATGCTCAGAATCACTTGTGGATTGCTGTCCTGCAGCATAAGAAAGGAAGGAAGGAAATTAAGGAAAGTCAGAGGATGTTAGAAGCAACACCACCAGGTTTTGATTCTCTGCAGTGTTACACTAATGGATAAGTAAAATGCCTTTAAATTTCATTTGCATTACTGCAAGGTTATTTTGCATGTAGCTGCCATTCTTGGACAGAACTTTTCATGTGTGGAAATCAAAAACCAAAACCAAAGAAAGAGAGGAGAAACAGAAAATGATATGAACATGTGCCCTGCCCAGCTTCTTCACTTGTGCTTTCTTCAGCACTCATCAAGAAAAGAAGTGACTTTGAGTCACATTCCTGCAAATCTGCAAAATGTTGTTGAATTCACTGAATCTGCATCAATATTTGGGATTTTGTGGGTCATGAGATGACTGAAGCTCACAAACTTTGGCTCAGCTTCAGAGTTTCAGAAATACAGAAAGTATGCCTGGTCCTATTAGGAATGAGCCTCTAAGGACAAACTGAAAGTGTACAACAGCAGAACTTTTGCTGGAGAGGGAGTCACTATTTCCTCCTTACTATTGTGGTGATAGCCCTGAAATGGCTGAAATCTCTGGCAGTAGGAAGCTTGCTATTGACATCTATTGATGAAGAGGAGAAAAGCAGCTCAGGCTGGCCTGATGTATCAGAGGATGGATAGGGCTGGGAGTCGTTTGTAAACATCAGCTGGTGAACAAAGGGAAACAATTAAACCACCCTAAAATTATTTTCTTCCTTTTTTTTTTTCTTTCTTTTTTTTTTTTAAACTTCATTTGCTAAAAGAGCTTCTGGATAGGGATCTATTCTGAGAATGAGAATTAGTTCTACTTCATAAGAATTAAACTCAAAGGTCAGATCATAAAAATCTGCATAAAAATTTATAGTTAGCTAGGTGAGTAGAGTGATTTGGCCTGTAAGCCATTCCAATTTTATCCTCTTTAGATCATCAGCTCTTGTCCTAAAAAGTTACACAATATGGTAGCACTACTTTGCCTTTTTCTACCAGAAATTAAAATCATTAAATAACCATCATTGTGATTCCCCAGTGCTTGCAATGTTGTCGTATACTGACTACATATATACATTCCCCAGCTTTCATTGTGTGTACACATGCATGACCAGGGGATCATTTTCACATGTGATTATTTGCTATAGTTCCCTCATTACTAAGTGTGGGTTTCATCCATTTGCCAAATTTTCATCTTTTGAAAAAGAAATATAGAAAGGAATTGCCATCAGGTTTCCATTTCTAGTGTTTCAGTTTGCCTTATGTCATAAAACCCTTTGATACACATAAATATGTTTTCACATGCATGCGAAGAATTGTTTTCGAAGTACAGCATGGTCCCACAGACAAGGGAAACTGCCTGAGCATGCTTCCAAACACAGTCCCCACACAGTGCCAGTGTGTTTGTCTGCAGCTCTTCACAAACTTAGAGTTTACTCTTCTGAAAAGTTCATTCTTCTGAAAGTTAGCCCTCACATTTTTGAAAAGAACAGACAGATCCCAACAACAACAGCAAAACCAAGCTTGAATGTATTAAACAGCTATTTAAACCCTCAAACAATATGGGCTTTCTTGTGCATCAGCAGGGAGCTAAGCTTTCCCCAACAACACTCTGTGATGGATGGCCATGCATTTGTGTCAGCCCAGATGGCAGGTCTAGCACCTTTAAGGAGGGTCAGGCATTTTCCCGTTTGTACTGTGCTTGGAAAAGTTGGCAGGGAGAAAGCAAGCTGCTCAGATCATATGAATAGAAGGCTTAGTGCACTGCCCTGCTACCTCAGGATCTGCCCAATTAAAGGACAAAACCCTAGCACCTGAACTCAGGAAGAGCACAGATAAAAGACAAGATAAGAGGTGCAGGGGCATATGTGGAATTAACAAATCCACAGAGAATCCAGGGGCCCAGCTTGTTCCCTGACACTTACTCCTAGTTGTTTGGGGCTTTTTTCTGTATCTAATGAAGCTTCACTACTTTTCCAGTGCTAAATAAAAAGGAGTAAGTATCAACAACTCAACAGAAGCCTTCTCTTGAAACTCTTACAGCAGATTCTGGGAAGACCATTAAATCTACTCAAACCCCAGCAGGAAAACAACGGTAAGCCCCACTCGTCACATTCATCCAAGCTTTTTTCCACGTCAGCCTTCCACCACACATAGAGCCATGTGATTGCTTTAGTCAGCAAAAGAAACTGCAGGGAAAAATTAAGATGTTCAAAGCACTGGATAATAGAATCACATCACCTCTTCTGTACTGGCAAAGTAGGGATATTCAAATACAAAATTGTTTGGTTTTGTATGAGTCAGTATGAGTCAATTTGAGTCAAAATACAAATTTGATAAGGATAAGCATCAAGCTATGTTTTGCTTTGCTGTGAAGCCTTCAGACCTCCTTGAAATAATGAAGAACTGTCCTCTCTGAGAGGCAGACATATTCCTTGATAGGTACTCTGAAGGGGTGCTGCACTGTGATGTGGACAGAAGACAACAAACTCCTTACCTGCTCCTGATCTCCTCGGTCAACACCCGCATTTTTATGTATCAACAGAAATGTGTTTCTGTCTATATGTCTATAACTAGATGTTGAAGTAGGACAAAAGCAGTTGGGCCACCTATGCTCTTGGATGCAGCACTGAAATTCAAATGTCCTGTGTTTAATCCCTTAGAAGAAGAAGATAACAGCCTTTTTATTAAAACTTGGCAATCTGTTTCATATTAATATAAACACTGAAAAGAGGAGTACAAATTCTTAGCAAGCAATGCTCCAAATGTACATTTGATTAAAATGATGCCTCTTCAGAGAAGTAGACTGTATTTATATATATTGGATGGAACACTTATATTTTTTGGCAGGTTCACATATAGAATTTACATGTTAATATGCCGGTGTGGATACACTCTTTTTAAGTAGCGCACATCAGAACTCATATAGTTTTCCTTTGGGTCCCTACCACAACATCACTGACTGTAGGGGGTAGATGAGGCTTTTAAGAGAACCTAGGAATACAACAGTGTTGAGTTTCACAACTTCTAAAATTCATTAACCACCAGCGTATGTAAAATTTCATAACTTCTGAAACATTTAACACCCATGCCCATGAGGATGGAAAGCTGGGAAATGGTAAAAAAAAATGACTGAGACATGTCTATCAGCTAAATCTACAGATCATAAATTCACAATGCATTTCATTGTCATTCATGCTACAGGCCAAGCAAAAACCCCCCTGTACCTGGAGACTGACAGACTTTCATGCTATGGCATATTTACGAGGCATCACATTTTTAATCCTATTAATCCTTCTCCTTAAAACCTGAAGTTTTATACTTGGAGTTCATCTGCTGTTTCTGAAGACAAGAGAAATTTGAAAATACAGGGTATAGTATATTATAGCTTTCTGTATTGTGCAGCCCTGTTTTAATTTTCTGTTTTATTTTCTCAGATTTTCAGTAATAATAGTAATAGTAACACCAAAAACACTTCTAGCTGCTCACAGATTATTTCCACATAGTCTTGGCCAAAAGAGATTATTTTTTATTGTGCTCTTTAAAAAAGTAACACTTAAAATCCTCAAAATGTTCCCCTTGTGCTTCAGACTGGAAAAGACTAACCTTAAAAACAGTTGGGTAAGATTTATTTTGCAGACTAAGATTTGCCCATCAAGAGAGATCTGAAGAAAACTGAGTTTGATAAATATATTCAGAACTAAGTTATGAAGTTGGCTATATCATGCAGATGCCTCTGAAATTCTCTGCTTTGGAAAGCATCACCCATGCTCATGAAACTTGTGATCATATGACTGATTCTTAGGTGCACTGGCAGGAGTGTGTGGTTCCAGGTACCCACCCTGAGTGTTGCACAACAAGAGTCAGCACTGGGCACTTCTTACCTTCCACGGAGGCACAGAGTACCTTCTACTCCAACACACTGTTAGGAGCAGCATTTGAGAGACATAGTAGGTCTCTCATAGGGGGGTATAGTCTGTTAAAAAAAGCAGTAAAACTTTCTGGAAGCTGGTCAAGGAGAAGGAAAGCAATCCCTCAATATATTTGAGGGATAAAGAGAAATTTTTTTCTTTTTTTGCCATATGTGCATGCACTTTCCAGTTACTTCAGTCAATCCTGAAAGGCTTCTATTTCATTTGATTGGGTGGGTCTCTGAGCAACCTGATCTAGTTGAAGAAGTCCCTGCTCTTTGGAGGGGGTTGGACTAGATGACTTTTAATGGTCCCTTCAGACCCAAACCCATCTATGAGTGTATGATTCTATTTAAGAACTAGATGAGATAAAGTATTTAGATGTTTATGAACGAGGTGTCAGACTTTAGAGAGGAATCCAGTCTCCATAGTCAGGTACAGAAATTTCCAGCGTTGTCCAGTGCGAGAGAGAGGTTGCAATGCTCAGTGGTTACAAGTCCCTCCCTTCATTAAGTAGGCACCTGGCTGGGAGCTGCAGGGAGTCACTGATGGCCATACACACACCTGGCAGTCAGACAGTTCGCATATCCAGTACCTGAAAAAACAGGCAGCTTCTGCCAGCCCTGCCTATCTTTTGGTAGTGTTCGAGAATTACAGCCCTTGGCCATGAAGTAGAGAATTGAATGGGAGGTATCAGTGCCCTGCTCAGTCTTGATGAGCTCAAATTTCAATTTCCCAGGAAAGCATCCTAATCACAAATAGAGAGGTGCCGTATAAATGTGAACAGCTTCTGAATGACTGGAATGGAGATTTTGGACCTTAATCTGCTTGACTCTGGCTGCAATTCATAAATCTTTGAAGGAGAGGGGAAAGATGAGCCCAGAGTCCCCTACCCAGCAAAGGCACATTGCTGGCCATATGGGGATGCTGCTTGAGTATCTGGGGTCACACTGGGGTAAGAAGGACAGACAGTGCAGCTCTTCAGGGACCTCCCACAAAATTACTTCTGTCCCTGTGAGATGTCAGGATGAATTGCTGCTCACAGTAGATTGTGCAGCTGTTCAAACTGTGATTGTGCTGCCCTCTGGGTGCTTGGAGCTTGGCTCTCTCTCACACTGAACATGCCTCTCAGCAAGAAATTCCCAGATAATAGTGGTTAGATAACATGCCAAAGTAGCTGATACTATTTTTTAAAAGGTTTTGTCCCTTTTCCCCTCCCTTAATCTAGTGGTTGACATCTTAGATATTGAGCTGCTTGGGGCAAGGCCCATGTAGTCCTATTTTTAGAGCATACCCAGCACATTATAGGCCGGATGCAAGCCAAATATATTATTTTAAGTCAGTATTGGAAAAAGGTTTTTGAGTGCAATGTACTTCTGAGGTTGCCAAGCAGGCTGTGGGGACTGCTGGATGGTACACAGTAGATTTGCTCCCTCCTTCCCAAATGCCTCCTTCTCGTTTCAGTTTTTGGGGAAGTGGCCACTCTACTGAAGATACTTGCTGCATGATTTAATGCCTGTGACATTTTATCAGAGTGTTTATCTGCTCCCATCTCCTTAAGGTTGGAAAAAAAGATGTCACTGGCTTCTTCCTAGTAATTCTTCCTTCTTCTGAACATCCTGGCAATTACAGATTAATTTTCTGTGTGGTCTTTATGCAGTTCCAGGCTGTGGTTAATGACACTTGTTGAGAGAAGTTGCTTCAAAAATCACTTCATGAATTCATCTCCTTTTGTATTTCTGTAACAGTGACCTAAAAGCTTTCCTTTCTCCAGCAAACTAATTCTAGGCTAATGCAAATCCTCTCTCTGCCTGGTACATATATTTATTTATTTATTTTAACAATCCTTTTTCACTAGTTTCTAACATTTTATCTATCAATATACATATGGTCAGATGTATTGACTTTCCATGTTTTGAAAAACTTCCGTGATACAGCTCTGAGTGTTCATGATACGGGAGACTATTAATGATCTTTTCCAGGTGTCCTTTCTGGCCTTATCACACAAACAGTGTTTTCTATTCTGTGCTTAGCTTAACTGCAGAAAGCATATCTGTGACACTTTGGAAAAGAAGCAAGAAGTTTTTAAAGTAACACTTTTAATTTCTGATCCACAAGTTTGGGTCTGAAGAGATTTACAGAGCTGGAAACTTTCCAGTCAGCAAGGCATATCTATTAGGAAGAGGAGAGAAAAGTTGAATTACTGTTTACTCCTCTCAAGGACATTATGCTCTAAGATATAATTATGTACTTCCAATTTTTCCTCCTATTCCAGGTTTTATTTGGAAATCAAAAGAAAAAAAAAATCCAACAAATACTATTAATTTATATTTAGAAACCTCTAAACCACTTCTTTCATGACATTTCATTTTTGATATCTACCCCTATGTCTTTATTTGCTTTGTTTCTCTTCACAGTTTATAGGAAGATATGCAAAGCTTTATTTAGATGGGTAACTGGTGTTAGTGATTTAAATGCACAGGTCTCAGGACTTTGTTCATTTTTATGTCTCTCTCATTTAATATCCCTTACACTAACATTGTAAAATATGAGACCCTCTACATATATAGCACATTCTATTCTGCTTGGTTTTGTTTGCCCTAGCAATTGCAGGTGTCTGATCTACTTTTGCCATACAGATCTGGGATACATTACTTCCTATAAATTATTGTGTGAAAAATAAACCCAGAATTTGTTTAAAAGCTAGTGAAATGCACTCAAATTAGTTCTTACTTCTCTGTAGTTTATTGCTGCTTGAGTAGGTCATCAATAATGAGCCACTTCTCAAGTAAAGAACTAGGAACTGACCATAAAGCTGCGTAGGGATGTTCTATGAAGTGTTGATATAGTATCTCAAACCCATTTTAGTTAAAAAAATAGAAAAAAAAAAGAAAAAAGAAAAAAGGAAAATAAGGTTTTGAAACCATTTACTTCCAAGAAATACAGAGGAGTCCATGGAATTATCCAGGTATTTATTGCACCCTTTCCACAGTTCTGTTGAATGTGATGGCCACAGCCACTGGAATATGTATGAGCTTCTCAGGGAATGGAGCCTAGTTTATTTCTGTGGTAGGAGCTTTACAAATTTATTTCTTTGAAACCCTTTAAATTAAAAAAAATATATAGATGATATCCCAAGACAAAGTCAACATTGCACTGTGTATACTGGAATAGATCACAAAGTAAATAGAGGAAAAATGAAAATAAAATTCCAGCTGAAATTCTTGTCCAGGAATAGTCTACCCAGATTTAAAGGTTACAAAATGCCAAAACCAAAGAAGTCTTTTCAACACTAATCTTATTTTCAAATTATTAATGTCTTTCCAATAATAACATTGGTTTAAAAATAATAATAATATTTACCATCTACTAAGTGCCAGGAATCAAACTCTTTGGGATATTCATTTTTAGTTCCTAAGTGACACATGGCAAGATAATATTACTTTCCAGGATTTTCTCTGCTTGGGCTGGGGTCTCAAATGGGTCTGTATTCTCTAAATCTTTGGGAGCTGTCTCTGGAATTTGCCAAAATCTTGTAACTCGCTCTTGTTTCTCTTAGATGCTGCTACTTATTGCCACTGTTTAAATAGGTCATTAGCACATAATAGAAGCAAAGTAGGAGGAAAAAGCAGGCTAAATGTGGGGTCGGGAGGAAATATGCACCTTGGAAATATGCACCATCTGTCGTGGTTTCTTTTCCTTTTAAATATAAATTATCTAGTTTCTTTGTAAAATGTGTCTCACTTTTGCTGCCCAAATTCACTGTGAAAGAGCATGAGATTCTCAGAGCTGATGTTTTTGGGAACATGTATGGCATTGCAAGGAACCAGCGATGTGAGGTCTAGCAAAACCACAGGTGAGCTCCGTGTGTATGGACACGACCTTACAAGAAATCCTTGAAATCTGCCATGCTTGTGCATAATTTTCTGGGCAGTAAAAGCAGGGAATAAATGTATTACCCTTGTCAAAGATGAGAAATCTTAACAAGGAAATCATCTTGGAGTGAAAACTTGGAAAAATCCTTCCTGTGGATTTTGCAACATAACTTTTAGTAACTCTGTGACTGATTCCAAAGCTAGCAAAGCAGCTATTCCTGCCTGCAGTCAAAGCAAGCCAAATTTCACCAGAAAATTATTTGGCTTATGGTATTTTTGAGAATGGCAGTGAAGTGGAGAGGAAGTTCACTCACATCCTTGTGAAACAATATCCAGTGTGAAAATCATAAGTAAATTAGAGAAAATTTACTGAACATGCTGATTCTTTCTACACTAAGCACTATTACTTGTGGGGTATTTGTTTTTAAATATCATGGTCATACTTCTGATTTCAGAGTGAATGGTGAATCCTGTTGTCAACATGAGAAAATAGATGAGTAATCAGGCATCTTCAAAGAAAGCATTAATAATTTCAGCTGCCTGATTTTTGTAGTAGTGTCGATTTTCTGTTCTTTAGCTCTGTATGTTCAACTATAAAGTTTTAAAGTGCTGCTGAACAGAACCCCAGTTTGGTATATTTTCTATGATTTTATCTTTACATAAAAATCTTAAACTATCATGTTATCTCTGGGTAATGGTACTTCCAGAAGGTATAGAAATAAGCTTCTCTTTGCCACCCAGGCAGCCAGTTGCTGTGTTGACCTGCCAGTCAAATGGAATGGGCTGTCCTGAAAGCTGAAGAAATTCATTACAGTTTGGACACTTGTGCAGTGTCATGTGATCTCAGTTCCTGAGGCTGGAGATGATGTGAAGAGTGATTAGTACGGCACTTGTCCAAGACACAGCAAGGGTTATTGCCATCCTTATGGTCAGCAACTGCACAAATACGAAATGGGCTGAGTTTGTGGAAGCCAGTTTCCACAAATTATTTGAAGTGTGGGGCTACCCCCTAGCTCTATTTATTATTCCAGTTCTTGGTGTAACACTGATGAAAAACTCTGTTTACATTAAGCTGTTCCCATTATTGGGACAGCATTATAGCCATTTTCCCCCAGTGTTGCCTTAGCCGCAAAGTGCTGGCAAATGTGACGTTATGACAACCTGGTTTAAAAATATTCAGCTTAAGATGAGGAGCTGTATTTGTTCTGTAAACTCCTTGGTGTTTTAAAAACACAAACTTGCATGTCTGTCACCTTCTGGGCCTAAACACTCCTGCCATAGGATCTAAGGCAAATAAATATTTGTCCATTTTGTGTTAGGAGTTTGGCAAGGAGGGGAGCATAGAGGAGCGGCAGAGGGCAGCGCCAATGGCCCCGTTGAGCTGTGGGCTTTCTTGGTGAGGCCACACAGTTCAGGAGAGCAGTTCCCCAGAGCCTCAGATGAGAGCTGCTGTCTTGGATACCCTTTGTGAGTGACCATGGACAGGCCTGGTGTGCCCAAGTCCCTGCTTTCTTTTTGAGCAATATTGTCAGCAGATAAAGACGTACAAAGAAACCCATTTAGACAGGCTTTATTACCCAGGCTGCCTGGAGTACCCTTCTCCCTCTGATGGCAATAAGCTTGGCAGCCAGAAAAAAAGGAAGTTCGGAGAGATTTTACTGGTTTGTTGTCACTGTCAATAAGTAACAGCTCTGTTTTTAATAGCCAGCCTCTGGGTAGCACGGCCTCCACCCGCCACCCGGCAGACTTGTGAGTAAGCGCTTTCCATGCAGCGGCAGAATACACAAATCTGTGTATTACATAACCTGCCACTGCCGAGCCCCACGCAGGCCCACGTGTGACGCGTTAGACAAAGTCTCCAATAAGCCCATGAAAAGTGCACGCTTGCAGATTCGGGCCTGGCTGTAAATTCTGCCAGATGGTGGCCGTGCCCTGCGCCAAGCAGCGCTGCTGCACCCAGCATGGATGCAGAGGCACCCCGGCCGTCTGCGCGGGCAGTGCTGGGGAGACAGATGGGTCTGATTGTCCCAGTGGAGGTGGCCACACGTGGGCCTTGCTGGGGAGACAATCACATCTGGCCCTTCTGGGGTTGTGGCTGCACACAAGCCTCTCTAAGGAACCAGATGTCTTTATGCCTCTTGCTGGGACCAGCAGGTTCATGAAGAACCAGAGGAGAAGCCATTCATGGCCAAGAAACCGCTTGGTGAGGGAATGGCCCCCGGGGCAACTGGGGGGAAGAGAGAAGGTCAGTGCATTTTGAGGGGCACTCCTTGTTTGCTTAGAAAGGGACAGGCCATTCTCCAGGGAAGGACAAAACTAGAGTGTTGCTCTAGGCATTTTCCGAACCTCATTCACCTAGAAAGCCTGTTGGAGCAGCCTATGTAGTGACACCAATCTCTCTGCTGGGGACTGCCAGCTCCCTGACTAGCAAAGGTGGTGTGAGGGCTTCAGGAAGGATGGGAGCCTAGGTGTAAGCACTGCAGATATGGCAGGGTTGAATATCTCTTGGTTAAAATAATCAATCAGACCTCAGAATGAAAAAAAATAATTTACAGCATTTTGTAGGTGTAGCATTTGTTACTGTTCCAGACATGCATGATAATAAAACCTAGGTCTTGCAGAGTCATAAAATCACATAGAATTATAAAACAGTGTAAATTGGAAGGGACGTGTAAAGGTCACCTAGTCCAATCCCTTTGGAATGAGCAGGGGCATCTTCAAGTAGATTGGTTTGCTCAGAGCCCTATCCAGCCAGTCCTTGAATGCTTTTGAGGATGGAGACTCTATCTGTTCCAGTGTTTTACCACCCTCTAGATCACAGTCTTTAGATATCAAAATAGTTTATGAAGGAGAGCAGAGGGAAACTGGCAGGAGGAGACTTTTCAGAGAAGCCGTGGCAGTCCTGTTACTGCATTTTAATGACTAATCCTTGAACAATGGGCAGTAACAACTGTGGGCTCAGAAGAGACTACTCTTTTGGTTTGATGGCAACCCTGCCTACTGAATAGGAAACTCTGAGAGGGAAGACATCTTGTACTTTACTCTGAACTCAGGGCAAGTGTTTCAACTTGTCTTGGATGTACACAGAGTACTTGGAAACCACACAGAGGATGGTGATAGAGCAACATGACCAAACAAACAAATTCAGCTAAAGTACAGGACAGAGGCTTGGCTAACAAGTCATGTTGGATCATGACTACAACATCACACTACAGAGAGTTCTGCATGTGTCTGTTTTAATGGGGATACAAACCAATGACTCACCCAGTGCTTTGTGCTGTAAGTCACTAGATCATGAACATGGCACGGCTCAGTTTCCAGCTAAGAAACACTTCATTCAGCAGTTAAGTGGGTTGTTATCTGGCAGTCATTATGTATGTGATTTACAAGGAACATACAGATCTCCATTACCAGTGTGAAAGACCACCAATATAAAATGCAGCAAATGGGATTTTTATCTTTCAGCACATGGCAAGAGTGGATGCATGAGCACACTTTTCAGGCTGTATGTAATCAATCTAGTGTAAGACATTATCTCCAAAACAGACTAAACTTAGGACTGCTTTACATGACTTCTTACCTCTAAATACGTTTGACAATCTGGTCCCCGGATATCTTGCAAGTTTTCTGTGGCCAGTACAAGATGTTCATCACCAGCATAAAATGGTTACTGAAGCAATGGGAAGCTATTATTTCAGAGGAATCTGCTGATAGGCTAAGGAGCAAACACTTAATAAAAATCAATCAATTTCTATTTTGTGTTTTAAATCAGCTCCAATGATCTCTCAAGATGAGAAAAATGTGCACAGACTAGAAAAGCAAGCAAGAAGTGAACGAATACTTCTAAACAGAGACAGGGAAGCTGTAAAAAAATTGAAAGTTAAAAAACAAACTACGAATTTAGCAGTGATTGTATCTTCCATATTTTGTAGACTGATTTTGTAACAAGGAAGAATCTGAGGGCAGAAAAAGAAAACAGAATGTCTTAAACTTTGCATCTGGAGCAGATATGAGGATCCTTAAGGCAAATAATTTCTAGGGCTGGTTTTCAGAAAGTACAAAGCTTCTTAATTGTATTCAGGAAACCATAATTAGTATAAAATTTGAACACTACTCTCCCTCAGTCTCAGAGCATATGAACAATCAAGAGACTCACACACCTGCTGGGCACCCTGACTGGGAAGTGAGAACTCAAGACATAATGACACTTGGATCATTTAATTCACTTAGGTGGGCTCCAATCTGGCAAGCACTTAGGATGCAATGATTAAGGCTGTGTAAACAAATGGGAAATTGTAGTCTTACTAATATTTAATATTTTTTCCTCAAAAGGAAATTGAAAAAAACTACATTGAATAAAACATTTAAGCCAAACAAAATCTCAGGTGCATGCAAGGAAATTACAGGAAACAAATTGCATAAAAGTCAGAATAATTATTATTCATTTCTTTTCTACAAAAATCAAACCAGAAAAAATATTTTTAAAGACAAAACTATTAAACATTCCCCACCCAAACTTGGAAATAGATTTGGGACTACCAAAACCACATGTTCTGTTCACTGTTTTTTTCCCCAGTTCTTGTGTCGAACTCTGCATATATAGGCAGTTTACTTGAAGGCAACAGGGCTATTCTAACCTAAAAAAATGCCAGGCATTTGCAATATGCAGCCTTTACGTGTGTGTTACATTTCATCTTGAGAATTCAGAGTCCATCTTGTTGTGAGTAATCATATGGATATTAAGAGGAGAATTTTACATGAACACTGCCTTATGGTTTTACTGTGTTAATTGATAATAAATGTTCTTTGTTTGCCAACATAATAGTGTGAACTTGGAAGCAAATGGATTTAAAATAGGAATGAATTTTGGTTTATATGTTTATGTCTCAAACAGATTTTTAAATTTGTGTAATGTCAGAGCAGGAAATTAATGTGTCCTATGATCTCAGTGTTGTGTATTTATAACTTGGGTTAAAGGTGACATCATAAACCTCCAGAAAGTCCTTGTATACAGAAAAAACAATGAGGGGGAGAAGACAGCTGACCTCTCATTCACATCAAGAGCACTCAACCATAAAATCAAAGGTTCATATCAGTGATTTTTGTAAGTCAAAAATTTCCCTGTGTGGCAAATCTGTGATGAGAAATGCACTGCTCCTGTCTTGGAGATAAGGAGTTTGAGTGTCAAAATCCTTTTCAACTGTGGGGATTTGGGGTTTGATGATTTTATAAATAGTCCTTTCTACAAAAACTAGTGAAGGAGAAAGGGAAGAAAAAAATAGAATTTCTTCCCAAATCATCCCATAAGGATATGGAAAAGGGCAATTTCTTTTTTGCCTTTTAAGGGGCAGGTCTTGGGACCATGGATAGTGAGAACTCAGGGTCCTCCACTCCTTGGTTTTTCAGTAGCAGGAGGAAAATATTCTTTCCTTGGGAAATTTAGCAAGGTTATGTGCATGTGTGGGCTTCTTCCACTACTCTCCAGGAATGACCTGCCCCACTGCTTCCCCATACACTCTTCTCATACTCCCATTTTTCCCAATGTTAACAAGTCTGGAAATAATTAGGAAATCCAGTCAGCTCTCTAGCACTATATAATTCAATTTACTGCTCTGCGTGTGAAAATTTGAGCTCAAGGCAGTGTTTATCTGTTATAAAAACGCTTTCACATAGGGGAAAAAATGTTCTTCCTGGTTGCTTGTGGCTCATGTGTTGTTACTTAAATCATTAAAATCACGGGATTAATGACTACAAGTTACAATTTTTGTCATTGCTGTTTCAGAGTACACAATGCTTTATTTCTTGAAGCACAAAATATAAAAATATAAAATAATAGGTACTTTTGCAATGTCTTCACCATCATCCAGTCCAGATTTAAGAACAACAATGTGATAATGGGCCCACTGTTTCAACATGAATCGGGATGACAGATTCTTGACAGGACTTGACGAATAATATAAATAAGGTGGGAAGTTAAGAAGCAATGCTACCTTATGGTCTTTTTAGTCACATACTGCCAACCATGAAAATGCTTGAAACTGTATAAGAAGTAATGGAAGTCTTTGCTTTTTAAATAAAAATGCTGTGTCGTGATATTCTCATTTTTAAAGAATTTTGACTATCTGTTGTTTATATTTGAATATCGGCATTAGAACTGGAATCGTAGGAGTGGTAGAGCTTGCTAATATACAGCAGCAAATAGGGAAGTTAATGGCTTATTTAAGTGGGGTAATACGTATGCATTTTCCTGTGTTTCTTTTTCAGAAAACCACATTTTTTAGAGTAATATAGTCTACCCCACCCATGGTTGGCCTTGTGTCAAGATTGCCCTCCCTGGCTGTATCTACTTGAGTGACTGAATTATGCCTGGGATCATTCCCTGGCTGTGAGGTCAGCTGTCACAGAGCATCCACAGCCACAGTACTGACATCTTGCAGGGGATGATCTTTGCCTCATGCTGACTCCCACTGCTACAGAGCACTGGCTGAAACCATACTTGGGACCATTCTAGCCATTTAAAATATAGACTGCTGAACTTACTGCATTTATTTTAGTAGTTACTAAACTGATATTTCATTTAGGACCCCAGATGCTGAGATTCTGTTGTGCACACAGAAGAAAAGGAATATTACTTTCACATGCATCTCTATAACCTTCTTGAGTTTCAGGAAAGGTAAGGCAGCTGAGATGTGTATGGAGAGCAGCAGGAACAGCCACAGGTAAAAATCTGTGGAACAATGTTTTCTTGCTCAGGTTGCCCAGAGGTGTGTAGAGGTTGATCTTCCACTGCAGGCCACTTGGCATTTGGAGGTAAAGTGAAGAAATTAAAAACACAAATACTTACTGGATATGGCTTACTTCAAGCCATAGATACTAAATTTCCAAAGAAATCATGATTAAGGAAGGGAATTCTTCAATTCTTTTTGCTTGGCTAGTCAACCTTTGTCATATGACTTGTGAAACTGTTAAGGTACATATGAGACGATTAAAAAAAACTGTGTGCAGCTCTTACTTTAAAAAACTTTTCTGTTTGACTCAAGGTATTTTGGTATGTCTCCAGACATACCAAATTGACAATAGAATTTCAGGTAGTTTGGTTACAGAATAGAAGGGTGGGTTCTGGAGGATCTGTACTTTTAAGTCTCATTCAGTACCACTGTGGCCTCTTCAGAGTTGTTGCAGTATCAACAATGATATATCTGCCTGACCATTGACTTTCTTTCTAAGAGCTAGGATAAACATCTTTACTGTGAAGGGGCAGCAAGGAGAAGATGATAATCCCACCTACTGGGATTATTCAGTGACTGATTTATTTTTACCTAGCCAAGATTTTTAAGGGAGCCTTAAACCTTACCAAAAATTAGCTGGGAATATTAAAGTCCTGATAGGAATCATAAGCAGTCCAGGGTCTTATAAGTTATGCAGCTACTCTCTGTGTAGGGAGAAGAAGTTCTCTTTATAAGAGAACTTTCTGTGTGCCTTACTGCTGTTTCCTATGCCCTCAAATATGAAACTTTCAGAGCATAGTGCAGGCATGACACCAACACCTCCAGACATCAAACCGACCCTTCCATCACCACTGCCATTTTTCTGGGGTGCTGAGTAATACCCAGCATTCTAGGAAGGGTCATTAATAGTGAGACGGTCTGTGTTTCAATCACCTGCCTATCAATCAAAGTCCTGAAGGCCAGAGTTCAATTAATTGATGACACCCTTGAGGCAACCTAAACAGTTAACAAGTCAGTGAGACTTGGTAGAAAAACAAGCAGTAAGTTAAAAAAAAAAACCCACCAACAAAACCTTCCATAACTCTCTTTTGCCATTTTACCTCCCTCTGACTTGTCTTTCCGTCACTGCCCCACACTTACAAAGACAATGCATACTTTTCACGCAAAAAGCATCGACTAGACACAGAAAAACAAGACATATTTTAAACCCAGACATCCTCCATGCCACAGATAGATTCATGATCTTGAAAATGCCAAAGGGAAATAAGCAGAGTTTATCACAGTCCTAATAGCTAATTTCACTGTTTTCTTTTCTTCTTAGCTGCTTTAAATTATTTCTCCATACTTCGCAAGATTTCAGTGAGGTGTTCTTCAAGTCGCCTTTGTATAGGATTTTCTTAGTGTTGCTTTGATTTAAACCATTGGCTTTTTGACTTTTGATAAACTCAGATGTGGAAGTTCGCATCACTTATATGTCACTCCCAAAAAACTCTGAACTATGTAAGGACCTCTCCCAAATACCGAATCATTTTCTTTTGTAGTAATAAATCAGACAAACATAGTTTTAACAACAAGCAAATTTAACATGGTGAAATTAGCTTGGTTTAATCAAGATAGTTTATATCGTCCTTACCAAAGTGAACATGCGTGTTGATACAATCTAGATATATGTAGAACCTAATGCTTTTCCTAATGTTTATGTAGATCTTTTAAATAACTAATTTGGCTTAATTATGCACCAATTTGCACAAGGCTTTGCTTTTAGCTGAAGAGTAAAGTTTCATTGGTGTAACAGAGTTTGATATTACCTTACATTAAAGGTCCTCAAACTCACTAGTTTCTCCAGCTATGTATAACCATACTGGATGGCTTTGCCTGACAAGTTTCAAGCATAAGTAAATCTTCTGACAGACCTGTCCTGGTCTGAGAATGTATGATGAAAAATGAATTTGATAAGTTTTCACAGTTATGTTTTTATTAATGCTTTGAACACCTCTAGTCTGTTGTAGCAAAAAAATTATGCTGTCAGTTTGCCTCAGCTAAGGCTTTGCTCCTCACCAGTGGTTTGTTTCTGCTTTAGGTTGCTGGGGGGAGTGGAGCGGTGTCTCTTTTCTATGTGGAGCCAACTGTTTTGATATGGAGAGAATGGAAGTTTCTAGCACCTCTTGCTGAGTGAGAACAGAAACAGACCTGCTCCACAAACGTCAGAATATGCAAAATCTGTTTGGGGTGGTTTGTGTCATAGGTTTTATTTACAACAGTGTGAAGCAATGTATAAGGGGTGGGATGACCTGGCAGATGCCAGAAGTTTTTCTCAGGAGAAAATCCTGTAGAATATCCCCGATCTCACTTTGTTCACTGGAGCTGTGTGGAGGGACCATGATCTTGAGTAGAGAGCACTACTAAATATCCTGAAATATGACTATGTGAGACTAAGCTAGTGATCTGTAGAACTAAATACATATACATGGTTTGGGTACCTATGTTTATTACAGCAGCATTATAACTTTGCATTTGCACTGATAAATTGGAATGGGCTGCTTATTTGCTTATAAGTTGATTTACAAATCTGACTACAACAATATGAATTTTAAAGAGCACATATGCAAGTAATTTGGATTCATTGAGATGTCTTTTGTCCCCTTCAGTCAGCAGTTTAAAGCCAGATGCTACTCTTCTAGTTCCTTATATCTATTAAATGGTTCAAAAGGTCTTCTTCCAAGACATAAGAGAGAGAAGCCCTAAAGGTCATCAAAAATCAACTGTTGGAAGATCCCTTCACAGAAGATGGTATTGGATGGTGGCAGTGGCAGGTAAAATACAGTTGGGATGTGTGATATTTGGGGTAGTCCCTAGCTCACAAGATAGCTTCAGTGCTCTGCTTTATCTTAGCTCTCCATAGCTTTCTATATGATGCAGAGATTCTGGAGAAAAATGGAATTTTAAAAGCACAAACTTGTCTAATAAGTCACTTCCAGCTTTATTGTTTTGAATCTAATTTCTTAGGGGAACCCTCCCCTTATAACTGCTGCTGATTGCACCAGTTTATGTTCAAATAATTGCCAGCAATTAAAATATGCCAGGGAGAATCTTCAGAGAAAAGCAAAAAAGTATCATGGAAAGCATATTTGGATATTTGGAGATAAGAAAAGGGAGAACTGGAAAGGAAAAACTTCTAAGCATGCAAATGATCAGCTGGGTTGGAGTCCAACGTTCACTCTGGAGAAGGCATACAAGGAAAACACCAGTTATCTGCTGGACAGAAAGTTCAAAATCTGGAGTTAGGGCTACCATTTCTATACTACTGCAGAAGAAGGTAAGTACCCAAATAAACTTATCACAAGCTGGAGCTTTGCAAGTGCTGTGACCAAAATGCAGTAAAAGGGACTGGGATTTTCTCAACTATAACAAAAGACCAGTACTTTAAAAAAGTTTATTGGATCACAGTGAAAATGATCCATAGGCTTAAAAAAAAAATCATTGCTCTGGCTTTCAAAAACTTCCATTGCTCTGATAAGGTTTACCATCATCCTGGAAGCTTAGGAAGGGTGTAAAGTTGAAGAGAAAATTCAGGAAAGCAAAAATTCTCTGTCAGTGAGATCTGGCACAATCAGATGATGGAGGGAAGGCCATGTATTTGTATAAAACATGCCATGGCTGTCACAGCTTCTTGGAGGACTGCTGGTAGGTCACCACATGAGAGCTATGGACAAAATCCCTTCTCTCTTAATGACACAAATATGCATTAGTGACTGTTAGCAAGAACAAGGAGATTTATGTGCTGCTGCAAAAGCTTTGTGAATACTTTAATGATACATATTGCTTTGTGCCAGAAAACCTTACAGAAATTCTATCAATAGAAGACATAGTACAGGGCTTAGAAATGATAAAGTTTCTGCAATAAATAGCCTTTCTGCATTATCTCTTTCAGTAATACACCGTGAAATGAAACTCTTGCATCTTCAAAATAATGAAAAAAATATCCTGGACTGAAATATAGTGAGATTTTTTTCCCTGGTTTTCTTGGGGTCACATATTTTTACAAGGCAGAAGATCTCGTAAGCTTGCTAGTGCACCAGATGTTGCAGTTTGCTTCTGATTCAGATCAAAATCATTGGGTTGAATCCAGACCCCAAGCTGAGAAATGGCATGGTTTGCTTTCTCTGACAGTTTTGAGTGTTTTCAACATGCTACCCTTACATGTAAGGACACTGTCTTAGGTACTGACATCTCTGACAGCACAGAATTGAAAACTGTGAACCAATACTTTCTTATATTTTATTTTTTAAACAATATTTTTATTTAATTATGAGGTTATATGTTCTTGCCAGTCAGCTTATTTGCTGACACGAAGTTTGAAACTATCTGCTCAATTTTCAGACATTTATTCCTGCAAGATTGGAACCTCTAACTCACAAACTGTTTGGCCTTCATATTGTAATGAGTCACTGTTGCTGCTAGGGAAGACAACAATGAGGAATTCTTGGTTTCCATGGTGTGATTATTAAGCCTTGTACATTGGCTTAATTCAGGTAGCTTCTGCAAGCATCATAAAGCTCTGAGATCTTTATTCATTCTCTTGTCCCTGTTAGTAGAAATGGCATTTCTTCAGCAAGAATTTGCTAGGTATTTTAAAGGGCTGTTTAATGTCATCTGTATCATCTTTTCCATTTATTATCTGTGTGTGGATCCTATGTTCCACTGTTTCAGCCTAATATAGGCCAGTTATATAATACATTTGAAAATAGGTACTTGCAGAAGAGCTGCTCCCACCCAGTACCACTTTCTGGAATTGTTGGTCAGAGCTCCCTGTAAAAATGGTGGATGAAGCAGTATCCCTGACTCAAAGTCCCATGAAATTCCTATAGAGCAGCAGTCTTGACCATGAAAAGAAAAACTAAATCCTTCCTGAGGTTTTCTAATACAATTTCATTTCAAAAGCACCTGTACTAAATAATTGTGTTCTAAATAATTTTCTAGTTCTAGTTCTAAATCATGTACTAAATAATGGTGCAGGGATTGCACATTGCGTTCACCTTTTCAGCAGTGTCAGTCAAATGTACTTTCCTGTTCATTACCATGAAAAAAATATTACTACCACGGATATCAATCATGTCTCTGAACATTATATTTCAAATCAATTTGTCTTTTCTTGTATAGTGGAAGAAGGGATTATTTTATTAACTGTCCATTTATCATTCCCATTTTCCATTTTTTAAAATAAGACACATACTAACTCATGCTGAGCATGTTGCTTGTTTTACAGTTCCACTCACACTGCCAAAATTTTATTCGCTTTTATAGAGTTCAAAGGTAGATTTTCTTGGCAGTCTGGAAAATTGAACCTAAAAAGTAACAAAGGCTTTTCTTCTCTGAGTCTTTGTTACCACAAACAATACGTGTTTCTGCATTCAACCAAAGCAAAACTACAACAGAAGGGAACTTCTTGTGAATAAACTAAAGCACAAGTAATCTTCCTGCCACAGCAAGTAGTGAAACTGAAGAAGGACTTTCTTATGTGGCAGAACCTTTTTCAGCTGAACTTTTGGGCTTTGGCAAGCTGAGAATTACTCAAAGCAACCTGCATATCTCTTCAGCAAGACATGGTCATTTTGAAGCAAGTTGTTTTCTGAAAGTGGGCAAAAGTACTGGAAACAATAAGGTGTAGCGTGCAGAAAATAGAGTTTCTCAGATTCGTATACTATGTCAATGTGGTTCAATATTTTTCCTAAGTATATTATTTATAAGAAAATGAATCCCATCTGTTTCATTAAAAATGCATTTCCTTGACTTTGGAAACAAACAAAAAAATAAGAATCCTTGATTTTAAATTAATCTTGAATTTTGGTTTTGAAACATGCGTAATTGTCTGGAAACCTTGTCTTTGTTTCTACTTATTTCTCCTCCTTCTTCCACTATTATGGCAGGGTTTAACTTTTAGAGAAAATTCTTCCTTTCTTTTGCATCTAACTTTTAATTAATTTCCTTTTTTTTTTCTTTTAATATTCTAGCTTCCTTTTTTAAAATTTCAGTTTAATATAAGTAAGTTTGTGAAAGGCATCCAAAAACAGAGGGGAAAAAAGGTGTGTTTCTTTCTAAATATAGGGAATATTTTTTCCTTAGCACTTATTTTAACTTTTTGTACATTTATCAGCAGCCAAAAGGAGCAAAACTACAGGCTTTAAATGCTTCCTGAATATATGAAATCTGAACACTGGACTATTCTGATATTTCATTTAAAAAATTTACAGATTAATATTTCATTGTCATTAATTTCCCATTTGAAACAAATTTGTTACAAACATTATTTGTAATGCAGCAATTAGGGTACAGCTAAACCAGTGCTTATGTATTTACACTCAAGCATTAGCCAAAGTATTAAAAAATATTCTGTACCTTTTCAGATGCTGCTCAAAGACTATTTTGAAACTATCGAAAGGCTGTTCTGAGAATTAAAAAAAATAAAAGCTTCCTCCCCATTTCTCTTTGAAGAAATTAATGTATGTCTTTGCCTTGCAAAGAAGTAAAAAAGCAGATGGTCCTCTTTTATCTTGTGCCCTATTTGCTGCCCACTAGAAAGAGCGCTAGAGGCGGAATGCTGTGCTGTCCTTTAATGCGCTGACGATAGCGAGGTGTTATCTCAAAGGCTGCCTCTCAACCTCTACCCTGTCACATTAGCCGAGATCAGCAATGCAGTGCGCACTGTCAGTCCTTGAGGTTAAACACTCTGTGCCTGGTGAAAGGGCTTTCTCAGTTAGGGGCCACAACTGTGAACTTTCTCATGAGCAGAGAGACTTTTAGGACCAACCTGCCCTTCCTATCTAGACCGAAGCTTTCTCTAACCTGGCTGGTGCTGGGAAAACCTTCTCAATGCAGCTGACGACAGCTGTCAGGAAAACTGATCTGACTTCCCAAGCCTTTCATTGTCTTACAGTAGTTTTTTTACCGGGCTGTATTGTAACATTTTTAATAAGCCCTTCAGGCTGGATTCAGGGAGAGATTTAAGTTCCAACTGCACAAGAACTTAGGGAAGGCATTTTAGTTCAAGAGAAAATGTTCCAAGTCTCTCCAACCTGTTTACAGGAAAAACAAACTTTTTAATTTCCTGACCCTTTGATTTCCATGGTTAATGTCTTCCACTTGGGGACCCAATTCTCCGGAATTTGAAAAGTATACAGAGATGTCCAGCTCAGCACTACAAATCCTATACCTTGTGTCAAATCCCATGGTGCCTGAATCTGTGTTTTCTTTCTGCCCCTCTGTGGAAAAAATTGCTGTGGTTATTCTCCAGTGTGCTCAGCAGATTGTAGGCTGAAAAGTCATGGTAATAGCTGCTAGGAAAAGTACAGACTGCTTGTATTCAAATTAAGATTTGCTCAAACAGGAAGCTGTCTTTCACAAGAATAATGGAAAAGGAGATGCTTTTGAGAGGGGACTAGCTGGATGTAGCAATGCTTTTGCTAGCATCCCTCCTCACAAGAAATAGGCATATGGACCTAGGTAGCTTCACACTCCATGCTTGGCTCTCTCAGGAGTGATAGCAATGTCAGCATTTAAGGCAGACTTCTGACACTGCAACAGGATAAAATAATTTGATAAGGACAGGAAACTTTTCCTTGTATATTTTGGACAATGGCTTAAATAAATAGTGTTCATGTTTTTAAAGAATGAAATGTTAAGCTTAAATTTCTGGTAGGTCTCCATTACAGTGCATTTGATTTCTCAAAAGAGAGATGAAAATTTACTCTGTAAAAGGTGTCATAGCAGCAGTTTAATGACTGCCCTCTCTTAGACCTGGGCCACAGGATAGATAAATACTTGTCCTTCACCTTCCTTGTATTATTTTCTTCTCCTCCATTCCCTTCTCACAAACATACATACAGCCAACACTTAATAAATTGTACTCTGTAAGACATAAAGGTTGTTTCTCCCAGGGGCAAACACTTTGCTGCCTAAATGATGTTGTCAGTGATATTTGCACCAGCATTTTACTTGAATTGCATCAGTTTGATGCATGATATTGCACTCTTCATTTTGCCAAGGTACAGCATTGAAAGGTAGAAAAAGTGGTAAAAAATATGCCCTCTGTGGAAAAAACAATGAGTAAGAAGGTGCCACTTTTATAAAGTCACCTTTGCAGGCAAAATGATACTGCTTTAAATCCAGTTATATTTCCCTGAAGATCTAAAAGAAGTGTGTGCAATAGGCAAATATTGCAAGACCAAGAATTTTTCAGCTAGTGAAATAGAAATACACTTATTAGGCTGGTGCTCAACTCATCTCCCATCAATTTCTCATCCTGATAAAAATATTTTTATTTTACCAGGTTGTAGCTGTTTAGACATTTTCCATCAGCCAGAGAGTTTGAGATGCCCTATTATCGCTGGTAATTTTAGCACTTCCTTCCTACTGCCATAACAGCAGAGTCTGTGAGGTTCCTCATTAAGAGACGAGTGCCAGGTACTGACAGAATGCAGAACTCAGCCCCAGGCTTCCCAAGCTTGTTGCCTTATTACTGAAGCAGAATGGAAGTTGTGAATTCGCAAAGATTTACTTGAATAGTGCTAACGCATCTTGAGTGATAAACTTTACAAAATGGAATGATTCTCACTCAACGCACTGGAAATAAAAGAGCATACTACAGTGTTAATATGTCCCACTTTCCTCTTTAAAGCAGTTGCCATCAGATTTTCTTCTTGCAAACAGGAAAGAAAAGGTTCCTTCTCTTGTGCCACTTCACATATCACGTCCAATGCCATAAACGACTTCCCCTTCTGCCTGTTGGGACTTAGCCTTAAATGCGTTGATTAATATGAAGTAAAATGTAACAGAATTGTCCCTAACTTCACATGAAAGGCTCACTTTGATTCTCTTTGATTTACAGTGTTAAAGAAGAAGGTTGTAGCTGACTATAAAGCCTTGTCATTATAGATCTCCATCTATGTTTGGTCATCCACTAAACAAGTGAACTTGAGAACAAAAGTCGTACATCTATAAAAACATATGAGATAAGGTCTTCCACTTCATGGATATGGTCTATGTATGTCCATAATTTCTTCCTACTCACAATTTAAAATACACCTCCTCACACACTCCTGTCATGTGCTAGTGCTGAGACAGATTTGGAGCTACAGCTTTACCTGGATGCACTCCACTCTCCAAAGGCCCACAGAAAAAGAGGTAACATCAAAGAGTGAAGAAACTCTTCCATTATGGGTGATGAGATACCAAAAGATTCATTTGCCTGTTGTTTTTGTGTAAAGTTTTCAAGCAGACTTAACACCTTGGGTATTATTAGTGAAGAACGCTGGTATGGCAAACTGTGAATCCAACACAGTCTACATCCTAGTTTGAAACTGGAACCTCTTAGAATAAAAAGATAGCAAATAGTAAAAGGGCAAATAGCAACCAGTAAAATCATGTTTTGGCAGGTATCTTGTAAGTCTAAAACCTGTGTCAGCAGTTTGCCCAAAATGTATATTAGTAGTAATTAATAACTGATTACTTCCCTGGTGGCTAAATTTTTTGTTTAAGTGACTAATAACATCTAAAACATTCCCTACTTTTAGTTTGCATGCCTTCCACACTCTTTTCCTCTAATGGTGATATAAAGCAAAACTGGGAGGCCAGAATAGGTAAAGCCATTGTTAAGATGCTTCACAGGCAGGAAAGGCAACTGGAAGGGTTAAGTCACGTTATTGTTGAAAAATATTGGCTGATTGATAGTGGAATGTGATGGTTTAATTAAGTTCCCATGGGAGACATCAGCCACAATTCTACTTTTGTCAGCTGTGAAATACAAAATTGGTTTAGCTGAGAGGTTTTATTTTGGAAAATACTCCTCCTTATTCATTCCCTGATCTGGATAATGAGGTTGACCATCTTGTAGTAACAGCATGAAAAGAACATTTATTTACTATCTGCTGTAAAAGGCTTTGATTATATTTCCTCAGATGAGCTCATTTTTGGACAGACTGTAATTCATCATCTGACTCAAGAAGGGATCCTTTACATGTCACGAGCAGCTTGATCAGACCCTTACAGTCTGTAATTTAATATGAAAAATGTTCTGCATTTATCGTAGGAGACCACCAGCAGTGTTATGTTCAGAACAGACAGAAGAAAATGCATGATGCCTTCCTGAGCATCTCCTCTCCTGTGGAGAGGCTTAGGTAGAGAGGGTTGCAGGACAAGAAAAGATTTCTAATTACTCAAATCAGGTAGGGAACAGGGTTTCTAAATTTCAGCAGAGTGTTTTATTGTCCAGTCTTAATCCATACTTTAAAATGGACAGTAAATAAAAGGCAGCAAGATCGTGGTAAGCTACTCACTGTAGGTGACTCCTTACCTTCTACCTAATGGTAGTGAGGGGCAAGTTGATATATGAAGCAGTTGCTGAATCTCATTTAGTATTTTCAATTTAAAGGGTTTTCATGAAGATCTGAATGTACAGTTCACTGCTCATATGGACTGGATCAGAGAAGAAAATAGAATAGTCTCTGTCAGGCTTGTGACTTGATTTGTAACACTTTATAAAGAGCAATCCATTATAGACAAGAGTCATCAGGAGGAGCTGAAAGAATTATCTGCTGGTTGAGGGTTGGGTTTTTTTTTCTTTTTTTAATGCAGGGTGTTTGGTACAAGATTGTTAAGCATTTTTAGATGAACACTGGACAGAGTGGCTCAGGCTGCCACTGAACTTCATCCATCTCCTCCTTTACACCAGCAAATACCGCTGCCCTCCTGTCTCACAGAATAAAAGGGAAGCACACAGATTCCTGCACTATTTACACAGAGAAGTCAGAGGTGTGACAAGACCTTGGAACTGGCATCTTGCCAGGGGAATGCTCTTCCCAGTGACCTAGAAGGAATTGTTCCATAGTACCCTTATCTCTCTCACTTCAGAAATTTGAGGGTGACAAAGTAGCCCTGCAGCTTTTAGAGTGGCAGTAGCGAGTAGCCCATAAGGGCTTGGCTTTCAGTAGCAATGGGATTCTTAACTTTTCTAAAATTCTATGCTAAAGAAGTCAGTGTAGTCTAAGCAAAATGCAGCTTTTCTCCAGCAGAAGAGATCTGCATCTATCTGTACTGAATCTGAACCCATTAGTTGCATAAAAGCAATTTTAAAGTAGCACAAAGCCTCCTCTAATGCCCTTCTTCAGGTTCCCTTTATAGTAGTTTTGGAGATTTTTTTACATTCCACCTTTAGTTCCTCTTTTTCACCTCTGCAGCATGGCCAGATTTGCCATGAAATTTCAGGATGAGAGATTCATCACATTTGAAAATTATGTTTGGTGGAAACTAATTCATTTCTCCAATAATAACCCTTCCATGACTTTAATATACCTCGAGCACTACCATTGACCCATTCATAATTCAGGCCAAAATCATCAGGGGAAACAGAAGCTACTTACTTAAGTCTTGGATTCGATCCTTGGTATCTTCCATTTTTTGAAAGATGCTCCAGAAATACAAAGTTGCAACGGTATTTGTCTCACTGATTCAACAAAGCAGTAAGATTTTCCAGCTTAGTAACACACAAATGCTCAGCCCCTGAAGCCAAGCAATATTTCAGAGATGTAAGCATCTGCTGCATACAGTCTAAGAGCTGTATTACAATACCTATATAGTATATGTATATATAACACCCCCAGTGCCTTATTGTTGAGAGGACATAGATCCTTCCTTGGCTGTCATTCTGCTTTTATTGAGCAGCACTTTATTTTAGACATAGGCAAACTGCAAACAGTGAGACCTTTTGTGACATGTCTATTATTCTGACTGAGGGTGGCAAAATCTTGTCTAGAAGGAGAAAGTGTTTTTTGAAGTTTAACAAGAAAAAACAGGATAAATACTTTTTAAAGAAAGGAACTCCTATTTTAGCTAGAAAGAAACTACTTTTGCACAGTATTTTGTTTCATTTCAGTAAGATGAGGCAGTGATAAAATTACTCTATTTATCTTAATTTCATTTTTAATATGTTGTCTTTAACTTCCATTAAATATGGAGGAGATAAACTTCCTTAGTTCCTAAAGCTATAAATTAAAGTAGCAAGAGTCCTTTATCGTTTGAAGTTAAAGTTTACATCCTAACCAATTTAAAAGAATTTCAGATTTAAATAGGGATTTATAACCCAAGCACAGAGTGTGAGATGCCATTCCCAGCCAAAACTTGCAGCATTTGTTCATAATGGCAGAGCCAAGTGGATGGAGCAGTGTAAAATATCTTCACTCTGTTTTACTAATTACTACACGTCTGCCAAAGATACAAGCAGAGAGATAGGACTTCAAGGGATGTGCTGGTGTTAGACTGCAGTCCCCTTCTGAAATTAGTGAACATGAAAGGAATGTGTTGTGAGCTCCTATCTACTGTTTATCTGTGAGGGCCCAGCAGATAGTGAGCTTGACAGTGAAATTCTAGCCCTGAAACTGATGAAATGCCAAAGTTTCCTTAGTCCCTGGGACCGCTCAGTGTATCTTTTCTTGCTTCATAAGGGAGTGACTGGTATTTGAGCACTGATAACAGCAATCTTTCTGGTGGTGCCGAGTTAGAAAAGACATTCCTCAAAAATAAACAGCAGAACAACTACCTTCTTTTTTCTGCCCTGTGTGAGTGGCAATCCATAATACATCCGTTTTTAAAGCAGAAAAATTAATTCCGTGCAGGTCTAAACATCCATTGCAGGATGAGAAAATTTCATTCACTTTGATATGTGTGAAGCTAGAGGAGAGCATAGCAAATGGGAGGAAATATGTTGTAAAACCTTTCTATAAACTTATAAAAAGGGTTCTTTTATATATAAATTTGCTCAACTGTGTTTAGGAAAGTTTATGACAACCATACTTAAGGTCTTGTCATAGTTAAAAACATACTCCAAATAGAAAAAGAAATTTTATTCTTTGCCATATGTAGGTACTGCATTTTAGGTATCTTTACTGCTTTTTCTCTCATGCATACTGTGTATAAGAAAGATTTTCCTGCTAGGAACTGAAGTTTCTATTCAGTGATTATAACTTGCATGTCCCCCACACCTCCAGCATTATCTTAGAAGAAATGTTCAAGTACCAGTCAGTAGTTACTTTAAATTAGTAAACCCCCTCCCCCAAACAAAACAGTAAATATTAAAATTTATTCAAATCTCCTATCCAATCATATAGAAGTAGGTAACTAACATTTACCTTTTGAGGTATGTTTTTTCTCAAATATTTTATTTTCCCTCTCTGTAGAAATGCAGTTTTCTCCCCCAGTAACCAAATTTTTAAATATTTTACCCTGGACACCTCAACCCATGTCCTTGGCATTACATGCAGACCATGCACAGTTAGAGGGAAGCTCTAATAAGGATACCATGCTATCAGACCAGCTTTAAGACAGCATGATCCCAGGTCCTGAAGGTCTCCTGGGGCCAATATCATCAGGTTCATCCATCTTGCTGCTGCAAACCCAGCTCCTAACCTCCACAGTGAGGTAAAAGGACTCCTGGAAGTTGCCATCATTTCCTTTCTGATTTATTCCCCCAGTTTCCCTGGATACTTGGCTTGTATCTCTGCCTCTCAGGCACATTGAAACCCATTTACTGTATCTCAGGGGATCAGTCATGGTCACCTATCTTCTGTCTGAGGAGGCACAATTCCTGGTTGAGTACTCATACCATGTTTTTCCTGCACACAGGGACAAACAGGCCATGTAGCCCACTTTGCCAAATTGACTGCTGATAAATACACTTCATTCAATTTGTTCTAGCAGGTAAAAATGTCATCACTGATAACATGGAATATTTGCAGGCATTGTCAAATGCCTTTAGATCAAGAATGCCCATAGCGTTAGATCTAGCTGTCCTGCATCTCAATATTTTCTTGGTAATAGATGCAAAGGATGATGGTAATGGGAAATATAGGTATAGATTATCTGAAAATGCTCATGACAGATACACAAGAAGCTACATGCTCATTTCTAACACCTTTCTAACACCTGGAATGTTCTTCCAGGTGCTTTTGTAAAATATGAATCTAATACTGAAACATTTAGTAAGTGCGTGTTTGTTTGAAATGTTTAACACTGGTTTCAACTTTTAACTGAATTTTATGTAATGCTGCATGTCCCCACACCTTGACAAATCAAACAAATGCATCTCTATAGTAGAAGTAGAATTAAATAAAATAAATATTTTTTTTTTTAGTTAACTGTAAAATTACATATACAGGGTATTATTTCACTGAAGAACAGGCTAGTTTCTGACTTCATTGAGTAGTGACTGGAAGACACTGTACTTTGTCAATCTTTTCAATATCCTTCCCAGGGATGAGATCCATTCTAACTCTTCCAATTTGTCTCTTGATTTTAAGTGCTCAATGCTATTCCTATAGCAAGTGAACAAAGCAATTAGGAAGGTATCTTCGAAAGCCTGTGGAAGGTCTCTCCATCACCTAAATTTAAGATTAGTTACTTGTAGATTTTGGGGGGGATGTGACTCTAAACAAATCAACTTCCATTTGAAAATCAAAATGATAAAGTGAAGCCTTTTACCCTTAGCAAAGACGAATGTAATTCCCCACTGATCATTTTCACTTAATGGTTTCCCTAGTAATAAAACAATTATTTTTCTGAACAAAAACCTATTTTAACCAATGTTTTTTACTAAATACTGTTCTGTGCAATGACAGTGCATCATCATGAAGTAAAATATATATCTTTTGGCTGTACATATCCACCATCAAGACAATTTTATCTAATGTAAAATTCCTTTGCCATAGTAACTTCACGGCACAGTAGGTCTTTAACTTAAGTGGAATTAAATGAGTGTGAAAATTATTTGGAGAAAGAAGGAAGAAATATTATTATGGTATGCATACAGCCATACATATAGGTAGAGTTATACATATAGAAATGTATGTGTACATATATAATATATAGATACAACCCCATATATAGCTATGCAAATATTTCTTTTTTGTTGTTACAGCTGGAAAAGTTCATATAACCAGACAAATGTATGACCAATGGAATTTTTAGCAGCCAGTGATAATATTTCTTCAGATTATGGAACTTTCTTCAAATGCCTAAAAATTAGGAGTTTATCAATGTTATAAAAACCTTAATGACAGAAGAGCATCTTCAAAAAATATCTGTTCATTCATTGGCGAGCATTTATCACTTTCTGTGTAATGCAAAGCTTATCCACTGGCAGACTCAATAATGTTTCCCAACAAAAAGCACAACCTTTAAGCATTTGCAATTTTGCTATGTGTCTTCCTCCTCCTCTTAACTGAAGTGTAGTTGAAAATACCAGCAATTTATGTCAATATGAAACATGATATATTTAAAATAGACTGAGGTCTATTTTACTTTTTCTATTTGAAACTGAATTTCTAAAGTAAGGCCACAACTTATATTTCTAAAAGAGCCAGCAATATGTTGTTATTTATAAGCAAATTTATTGACACATTTACTTTGCTATTTGGGTGTATGAGAAGCACTTTATTGTTAAACTGCAGAGCTACAGATACTTAAAATGTTGACTTAAATGAACAATCTCTATGAAAATTGCTATTCTTTCAGAAAGCATTATTTGCAGAAAACAAAACCAAGAAAAACCAAGAAACCCAACAAAAAAACCTAAAACCCCCCAACAAATATTTGAATCTCAGAGTCCTTGACCAAAATGAATCTTTTCACACAACTGAGGACAAATCAGTGAGAGACTGATCTTTTCCTTCTCTAAATGTAGTATTTCCCCTCTATGCTGATCAAACAGTAGTATTAGTTTAAATTTGCAGCTAAAGAGGTGTATAATTCGACTCACTGCAGTAAGTCCTACTTCTTAAGCATGAAGTGCCATGATTCTTCTGAAAGGAATCTCC
The DNA here is from genome assembly GCF_008360975.1 of Lichenostomus cassidix. Taxonomy (NCBI): domain Eukaryota; kingdom Metazoa; phylum Chordata; class Aves; order Passeriformes; family Meliphagidae; genus Lichenostomus; species Lichenostomus cassidix. The sequence continues at coordinate 78,142,404 of NC_139483.1, forward strand.
TCTGTAGGCAAATATGTTTAAACTGTATTGTTTGGTAGTATTTTTATACACCCCACCAATTTCAAGTATTTCCCAAAGGAATGATGATTTCAAAACCAAGCCAAAACAAAAAGATTTCAAGAGGATGGAAATGAATAATTTTTGCATGACATTCATATCCCAAATCCTTAATTACCCTTGCTACTTTTTTCCCACTTGCCATCTCTGAACAGATAGTACCAAATCTGGCTGTTATTTATGCCATGGTTTTCTGGTCCTTCTTTCCCACAGTTTTATGTGCAGTTCAGAAGGCTCATCAAGGGTGCAAGTATGTCTAAGTGATGTAGCAATAAGTTAGACAGCTGAATTGTTTCTGATGTGAGTTGACATAAGTGAGGTCTGCACTTTCAGGCGTACCTATTCCATAATGGTTACATAGTTGGATTTTACTTAGTGCTAATCTGTTACCTGGTAGAAGGGTAAATGTGATGTGTGGGAAATAACTTCTGTTACTTGGTGGGAGTTCCAGGATGTTTTCCTTTTAGGACATTAAGATCTGCTAACTGGAGGGATGGAAATGGCTTTCTGAGGCACTGCTTTCACCATCAGTGAAGCCAAATGCCTTCTGGGAATCAGCATTTCTAAAGTGCTCACTTAGTCCTTCTGTTAGGTACAATTGACATAGTCTCTCTCCCTCTCAGATATCTCTGGAAGTAAAAGAAATTCAATATGTGAGTCAAGTAAGAGGACTAACTTTTTCTCTGGTCATTCCTTATAGAAAGGTAATTGTGCAGATTGTCATTAAACTCTCTGGTCCTGCAAATGCTCACAGCAGGGACAGCTCATTGCTTTTGCTGTGACAGCCCTGCAGCCAACAAGCACTTGTGATCATGAATTCTTGATTCAGAGTTTTCCTAAGATAAAGCAGCAGAATATTATCTCTCCAGCTATTGAAAATGTGGGCAGAAGAGTACTGCTGGAACTATGATCATGTTTCTGGAAAGAGGCAAACAAATTTCCAGCCTCTCTAGTGCTCTTGCTAGTTTTCACTTCGGACCTGTATACAGTCAACATAATCTCTGCTTTGGAAGAGCAAACAGTACCTTGATCTTGTTCTGGTCAAGAACAACTCCCAGCTTCAAAAGCTGCTTCGCACATCTCTGTTCAGAGGAAAACCAGGCAGCAAATCAAGCATGGAGACATGGTTTTGTCCTCACCAGCCTGGTGGCTACCTGGCTGCAGCAGCAAGGGAGGACAAAGGTGCTCTGACTCACATCAGACAGGGACTAAAACGTATAATGTGGCTAAGTGGCATTGCCCCTTCAGCACTCTCATGGCCTTCTGAGACGTCTTCCTCCTTAAAAAGAAATGAGTGCAAAAGCAGTGCTGTATGAGGCAGGCTAGCACAGCAGAGGGGAGATGCCTACACAGAAGTCTGTCTACAGAGATACAAGGTCTCTTGAGGGTGGCTTGGCCCCACCTTAAGATAAGGCAGTGAAGTGTCTCTGGAGATGCTTTTCCTTCTCTCTCTTCACAGCATGTCTAAATGACTGCTCTGCATCATTTGCCTAAGTAAAATGACTAAGGCAGGGTGAGAGGAACTCCATCTTTGCTCTTGAGTCAGTCTGTAGTTTTCAGTGTTTGTTCACCACCCTTATTCTCAGATTGTCGTGTAAAAGAATTCCAGAGCATATTTTAGTATTTTTTATTTCCCATTGATTCATACACCATGGGAGAACATGAACTTAGCTTTATTGCTCCCAGCAGCAGCAACAGTAGACATGAAAATGATAATATATCCATTTTCTGAGGCAAAGAAAAGCTGTGGACAGCTAGCTATTTAAAATATTTCAGAAGACAATAACTCTCCAAGGGAACCTTGAAATGGCCATAATTACCAGTCATAGATTAGGATTTAAGAAAACTACTCTGCTGTTCCCAAACCCTGAGACTGGAAAATTGTTTTCCCTTCCAGATTGGTACTAGTTATTAGAGAAAGATAAGCAAATATGAAGCAAAGTAAACATAATGAAATCTCAGGTTGCAAAGAAAAGTAAAATGAAACAGATTCTTTAGAGAAGATGCCAGTTTTTTCTCACAGGAGAAATAGTTTTCAATATAAAATACAACCTGAGCACTAGGGAAACTAGTGCAATATTTCCTGTTCTTGCAGAGATTTTCTGATTGACCCTGAGAAGTTCCTTGCGTAAAACTGACCACTGTCACAACCTCTGGTATTTTATTAAAACCTAAAGTTTTTCAGCCTAGCTGGTAATTGTAGAATTTAATAATTTATTTTAAAAAATAAAGTAGTTAATAATCTTCGAGGTTGCTCTCAACTATTTTTACCTTGTTGATTTTCAAGCCACTTTCAATATTATTATTATTATTATTACTGAGACATTACATTAACAAATGTGACCTTTTTAAGCAATATCTTTGGCAGAGGATAATGATTTTTGTTTTCTGCTTATTTTCTTCTTATCTTAATTGGTATAGCTTTAAACTGTAAAGTCAGGGAGACATACACACGTACTAGCATTGCAAAAGTTAATAGGAGTCCTTTTGCCTTTATGAGAAAAGTTAAAAAAGACTGACACTTTGGAAGCATATGTTTGTCACAATTCTTTGTATCAGAGTGAAGGTATTGCACAAGTGCAATATTCCTGTTGGGACACCTTCACAATATGCCAAGCAAATAAGAAGGACAGGGCATTGCATTTTCAGCATCAAGAGTTTTTTTCCTTGGAGCTGGTAGCAAACAGAACCCGCTGCTGTTTGGCTTTGCTTCTCAAAAAGGAAAGGATCTGGTATCATCTGTATTTACTCTTGGCCACTGAATCATCACACCATCATGAAAACAGAGCACCTGGCCATTCTCACTCACACTAGATGAGACATGCTCTCCTGAGTCATGCTCCAAGGATCAGTTAGTGTTTCCTTGGACCGCCATTCCCAAAATGGCAAGATCTTTTACCTGACTTTTTGACTGAGTTGAAATATATTTTCTTCTACATGGCTCCCAGCTTAATTGTTTGTTTGATCAGAGTCTCTCAGGGTTTACCCTTCAGGATTCTTTTACCTCACTATATACATCTCATAAGGCTTTTAACTGCCAGTAATAGATTTATATTAGAGAACCAATTTAGAGGGTTTTGTCTCTAAATTCCCCCAATTCCCTACCACTGCTCTGTTTTCCCTCACTCCTTGAACCTAGTTGGTAGTTTAATACTAGAGAGGGTGATATATCAGGTGTATGCTCCTCCTTGTCCACAGCCCTTCTCTTCCTTGGGCTATAGGATCTCCAGTCACATGAGGATTCTATAAACCCCTCTAACCCTCTGCAGTATTGAACACCAAGGGCAAACACAGGGACACTGAAAAACACAAGTGCATCCCCCTTGTAGTATTTTGTATTTCTTCCTTTGCCTTCTCCTTACCTGTTTAGATGGCAAACTCTGTGGTTCTCAAGTTTTGTCTACTGTAAATCACGCAATATATGCATATTATTATTAGGGAATAAATAAAACCATTGCATTCGTAATCAAAAGGAGTGCTGAATAACATTCAGGAGATTTTGCTAAAGCAAAAATACACACTTTCCAACCAACTATGGGCTTCACTGGAGTTACAGAACACATGTTTTGGTTTTGTGGCTTTCATATTGAGAAGAAGAATGGAAGGAGCATAGCATTTCCATTGGTGCCTTAGGTCAGAGCTAATGAGTCCTGGGAAGCAGTAATTCTCCTAATCTTGGAAGAAAAATATTTAGTTATAATGGGATCTATCTTGTGGGTGCTGTCTCATTTAGGCCCAGATATCTTGCATTCTCTTGATGACAAGTAAGAGTTCAAGTTCATTTCATCAGCAAGAGGTCAGCTATCACAACCAAATGGGCTGATATCCATTAGCCCCACTGTGTCACTCCAAACTCCTTGTTGCCCCAGTCTTGTCAATAGTGATAGCCTGGGCTGGTTATCTGTCTGCTTTTCCAACAGCAAATCTTCTGTATTACTCTTGGATTTTCTCCTAAAAAACTGAGTCAGAAGACACTTCTCCTGCCTTCCTGGGAGTATTCAGAAAACCTCTAAGGAATCTGTCAGCTTAAGATCACCCAAACTTTTATGTAATTAAAATTAGTTTACACAGAGGCAAGTGAATGGGCAAAAGCCCATTTCCATTGAAACCAGTAGAAACAGTCCACAGCTTCACTGTCAGAGGAGATGGACAGTCAATTCACCATGACAGCTATGTGAATACCCCAGCTCCCCAGGCAGCGCTGGTCCCCAGGGCGTGATGTGAATCATGGTGCAGAGACAAAGGCAGCATAGACTCAGGTATGTCCTCACAGACCCAGGCCTGCTGAGCTCTTGCCTTCCCATGGTCATTTCCACTGCTCCTCAAGAACTGACCAGTGGAAGTGCAGCAGCAAACTAGTCCTTGACCATCTCTGGGCCCACCTGGCACCCCATTACCTATTTCCATCCAAGGTGTGATGCTTTGCAGATTATGGGACATCCCTCCTATGGGGGTGACAAAGCAACAGGGCTGGGGTCCCAGCAAGTACCCTTTTTTTGTGTGATTTATGCTCCTGTTCAGTGCCCTGCAGGGTACTGGGCAGCCCAGAGGCAGGGTCCAGGGGATTTTCTCACAGATACAGTTCTTCCTTATGCAAACTCAGTTTTTACAGCCTCATGGCCCCTTGCTTTTCCCTTAGTTGCTGGCTTCTCATTATTAGGGGAATGTGCTCACCTCTTTTTCTCTCCTACAGACTGACACAGTAAAGATTCCCTGTGCCCCTTGAAAACAGTGAAAGCAGACGCCATCCACTTAACTCTCATGGTTTCTGAGTTTATGTAATACTTCATCACCACACTTACAGGACTGAAATTAGCCAGCAGTTATTGTTTGCATTATTACAGGCAGCCCACAGCTAGGGAGTCAGTATGTGGTAGCCAAAGTATGCACTTTGCCACCAATCACAGGTGGTGACAATACAGTGTACGCTTCGCTGCCTGCTGTCATCACTCTCAACAAGACATTTCAGTGGTGTTGAGCTTTGAAATCAGATTTCAAGGCGACAAGAGCCCTCAGGATTGTGGAATTTAAAGTCAGTCTTTATCTTCAAAGCAGCCTGTGCGGCTAACGCGCCATATTTGTGTTTATGCTAGTGTTACATCTGTAATCCTTAAGATTTGCCAAACTGATCACAAGGTAGCCACAGGGGAAGGGAACAGGAAAGAGAACAGAGAGATTTAATCAGGGCTATATTTCCAATATGTTGCCTATTAAAAACAAGTTTGCCTTTGCTACGTGAGCACTACAACACGGCAGATCTGTCCAGTGCTCTTGTGGCACTGACATGTTGAAAGCCACATCACAGGCACGTCAGTTCCCCATCTCCACAGGGGAGAGGCTTCTTTCTTCAAATATCCTCTCCTGCTTTTTTCTGTGCTGGTTTTGAAGGCTTTCACCTCTTCTGTTGCTATTTTCAAAGGGTGGGAGGAAAGATAAGGTTACTAGGCAGGGTGGACATGGGAAGGGAAGGGAAGGGAAGGGAAGGGAAGGGAAGGGAAGGGAAGGGAAGGGAAGGGAAGGGAAGGGAAGGGAAGGGAAGGGAAGGGAAGGGGCAAGTGGAGTTGCAGTTTTGGAATTAATCTTTACTTTCACTTGTGAGAATTCACACCCATAACTGAATCACACAATAATAGTGAAAGAAATAACTTCTTCAAAGGAGCATCCTGATTCCTTGTAGGTGCATTTGTGTGGTACATCCACATTTGCTTTCACTATATGGTGAATTATGTCCCCCATGTGTGGACATAATACCTAATGTATTGTGGTGGTGCTCAGGGACAGACGAGGTTTGCCTCTGTCTATCTGTCAAGAGAAGATGCCTCTATCCATTTGTCCATCTTAGGGAAATCCATAGGGCTCAGATACTGAAAGAAGAGTTTGGAAATGTGGGGTGGAGCAGGGAAAATAACAGAAACTTTGTTTTAAACATTGCCATGTTACTTTTTGCTCAGGATACAAGAAAACTGATAATAAAGCAATTAGCTCTTTTGCTGATATCTTTGACAGTTCAATCTGGAATAACTTGAAGCATAACATGGCATTTTCTTAAATTCACTTGCACATTTTTTACAGTCCGTGGTGGGACAGAGCAGCAGAGCTGATCTCAGAGTGTTCTGGTGGGCTTCTGCCAGACTGCTCTGCCCTTTGTAGTTATAAAGCTTCGGTCAATGAGCACGTCATCGAGAGATTTCACTGCCACTGAATTTCACCTACACACCACTGAGGCCAGAAGGATTTCTCTATGAGCAGAAGTAGTAAAAATTGAACTTAAAACATAAATGAATGTCTACAATTCATTGGGAAGTTAACCAGGGGACATACCACTGAAGTGAAGAGCCTGGGCTGTTAATGACAAAGCAAGACAGAAGAAGGTAGTCAGTGGTTGCCAAAAATTTTACTGGGGAAAATGTGCAAAAATCCCCTTAATCTGAAAGTGCCTCAGCACTTTGGCAATGATATTAAACACAGAGCAGCAAATTGTTGTCCTTCACTTATCTCTGCTTCTAATTCAGTCATTTCATTTACTGTGTATTTGTGTACTGAGCATTTTTATGGGGATCTGCGGGATTTAACTGTTACTGGTTTGGCTGCTGCACTTAATGTCATGCAGCAGCACCTCACACATGGGAATAATTTTAGATATGCTTTTTTTGTACAAGTGGATATGGCTTTTCTGTTTGCTTTGTCATAATCTGGGGTAACTCTGACATACCAAGATAACTGGCGCTTAAGGAAGAAATAGATCCCTCTGCTCCCTGCAAGCAGAGTCTGTGCTCTGTGGTGGCTAGTGGGGCACCTGGTTTGTCTTCAGACAGCAGACAGCAACACAGGGGCTTGTCTTCAATCCTCCTCCTTGAGATGCCTTGATGCACCAAGAGCTCATTGAATGATTCTCCCTAAACAAAAGAGAGGAGAAGGCAGGATGCCAGCACTGTCTCCAGTCACTTGGTCATTCAGAGCACATTTAAATTACTTTGAGTAACACCAAGCTGGCTCATTACAATTTCCAGTATCAGAATTAGGCCATGCTTTCAGATCATGGTCAGCATCCTCCTGTTTAATATCAAATTTTACCTGCTTTTCATTCGACTTAGTGAGTAAAGCAATGCTGGCAGCAGCTCACCTGTGTTGGCCAGTTCTGCAGTGGTCACAGCTAGCAGTTTCTTGTAAGTGACCCTGGAGTGGAGGGAAAATAGTGATATAAAAACCTGTGTGCCAGTTTTGAAAGGTTACGGAGACATTTTCACACAGTCTCAGATTTGTCTAGTGATATAAATAGCAGCAGAGTAAGGTCAGCACAGAGTCAAAATGAAACTCAGACTTCACTTTGCTGACCAGCGAAAGGAGGCCATTTTCACTTTGCACATGCCTTGCCAACTGGGTTGTGTGTGAGGCTGCCTCAGGCCACCAACAGCCTCATCAGCCTCTGGTCACTCTTCATTGCCTTCCAGTGTCCTCTGGTGTTTACACTTCTGCATAGTCTCTCTGCAAAGTGCTCTGAGCAAATCTGGGATAAGCAGGCTAAGTGCACCCCTGGAGAACTGATGGACCTCAAAAATGTGTACCTCAAATTCTATAAGTAATGCCAAGGTAAACTTTCACATCCCATGAATAGACTTGACATCACCGAAGTCAGTGGGAGTTTGCTATTGACTTTTGTGGGAGGAGAATTTTATGCCATTTGTGTTCAGCTTCTGCCCATCTCCTTGGAAAAATGTAGCCCTGAGATAGGCAGTGGCATGTGAAACCAGAAGAAATTGATTTATTTAAGAAGAAACAGAGAATGACTTAGAAATTGCAATAACAAATAGAAATGCCACATGACCTTTAATGACAATTTTCCTTAAAGAGTTTTTCCAAAAAGGCAGGTCTCACCTGTGAGAAGCACATGGGCACTGTCTCCCTAAAGGGGAAATTGTTAGTAGAATCCCCCAGCAAAACACACCAGTACAGATGCTCCCAAAGCTGCTACATCTGCTTCTCTGAAAAACATGTCTTCCACATCCTCTGCTATGGTGCCAATGTGCACTCTTGGGAAATGGATAAAAGCACACTCCAGATTTTCACATGCCAAAGTGGGAATAATGATTCACTAATTAATCCCTCCTTAACAAAACAACAGAATACTTGAAGAAAAAAAAAAGCAGTAAACACTTTTAGGATTTTCTGCAACACCAGAGAAAAATGGGAACCATTCTAAAATTAGGTACGTGTGTGCAGGAGGAACAATATCCTGCACCATTGCCCAAGATACTTATGAGATGAGCCTTTCTTTAATTGGGATTTGTCTCACGCATGTGATCTATTAAAGAAAAAGAAATGCACTGAACACAAAAATTTGCTTCCTAGCAGTGTGTTTATGTTTATCCCACTTTTAAAAAATTGCACAAGACTTACATTATCAACAAAAAAAATACAACCTTTATAGTCCTTCTAGGGTCAATGATGACGATCAACAAAACCTAGTGTTGGTTGTGCAAATTGAGGGCCTGGAGGCACTGAACTTACTCTGTCAAGTTTCTGTTAAGACTTCAAAGCATTCTGGAGAGCAGAATACATGCAACAAGACTGTTTGGGTCAGTGCTTCCTTTTTTAGTATTCATTTTCTGTCCTCCTTTTACTGGCTGATTTCCAAAACGTGGGCCAACATCTTGGAGCCTAAACACAGACTGCAGAATACAAGCCATGTAGCCATTGCTTGTTTTGGTGAAAAAATAATGAATTTAGTCTGGGGAAAAGAAAAGGGGAGTCTTCTTGTAGCAGCATCTCACTCTATCCTGCACAGAAGGAACAAAACAGTCATCCATCTTATTCTAACATATATAATTTATAATATGTTTATGCTTTTTCTTTGCTGACAACTTTAATAAGTAGTTGCCCTACAGTCTTGAATAGAAAAAATACTACAGTTCTGGGCTCAGGTTAACCCCTTCCTTCCAGATTTTCTGCGACAACTTGTTTTGGGAGAGGGGGACCACTTGGGATATTCCTGTCCATCATGCCGTTGTTGATATCCCTACCTGATGACAAAGAAACCACCCACCATCGCAGGCCTCTCTGCATACAAAAATTACTGGCCTATCCATCAGTCCAGTGGAGAGGGCTGACAAGACATACTACACTCAAATGTAAAACACATGGCTGCAAAACACTTAGTTTCCTGGCAATAATTAAGAATGCTACTTGGCAGGTTGGCAGCCACATAAAACAACTGTTAGTCAGCTTTAAATTTATTGCTTTCCCAGCTTATTGAAATGAAACCCATATTATAAACGTATGTATGAAACGAGGCCTCAGATGATGAAACGACATGCACATAAAGTCAAGGCAGAAGTAAATTGTCTCAGGAGAGCTTTAAAAAGTTGCTGTGTCCTAAAGCAGGCGGAGAAAAGTACACCTTCTGGGGTGAGCCACCTGAAAACTCACCTGCCTCTCCCAGCTTACTGCCATTGAGTAGACAAAATATCAAAAGCTTCAAAATGCTTGCTAATTTTTGTGCGAAACAAAATTGAGAAAAGCTAATTGCCACTAAGTTTGCTCTCTGCTTTACAATTATCTGGGGAGAGCTGCCTTGTGTGGGATATATGCATGTAGGCAACCTTATTACACCCTTTGCAACAACTGTAAATGAAATAAAACTTTCTGCTGTCTCTGTGCCATTTTAACTGGCTGGTGTGGCAGCCTAGCCCAGCATTACTGTCCTGGTGATCCTTTTCCCCTTCCCCTTCCCCTTCCCTTTCCCCTTCCCCATCAACAGGCATCAGCTCTGGCGTCCCCTAACCTCCATCCTTGTTGGTGGCCCAAACAGCTCATTTTCTGACCATTGCACTTCATAAGCCAAGCTCTCCATTCCTCAGCTTGTCTTAGAAAAATTTGATCCAGCTTGACTTTGTTTTGTGAACTTCTGGGAATGAACAGAGGCTGTCAGGGAAGGGGACAGTGGCTTCTTCTGTGTCATTTGTGAGTCCACAGCTGTCCTGCAACCCAGGGCTCCATGGCAATCCCTGACCTCAAACACTGGAGGGGAACCCATACTACTCTGTGTGTCTGGGCAGTGGGTTCAACTGCAGCACAACAGTACTATGCATTTGTTTCCTGCTGGAAAAGGGGGGGAAAAAAGGAATTTACAATTATCTAGCGCCTGCTTTTAAGGGTCCTGAAATGATTTCAAAATTTAGATCCAAATCCTGTAAACACTTTGCCATATGAGTGACTTGACTTGCATGAAGCAACACTTGCCGGCTCTCTTTGAGGTTTCTTGTAAAGAAAAGCTTTACATGTGCTAAAGTGTTTGCAGAATCAGCTCCTTGGAGCTAAATTCTTATGTTGAATAGCTCCACTGCTCTTCCTACAGTCACTGGCCTCTTGGGGACATTCAGGCTTCTTCTAGGCTGGAAGAGCTTTGGGTGTTTGGGCTGCAGCAAGCCAATGCTGTGCTGTTTGCTGCTCTGAGACCACCTCTCTGCCTTGATAAGAGGATCAGAGCAAATCCGCCTGCACCAGACTGGCTTTCCTGGCGAGTAACTGCTTCCAAGGGATTCATTGAGCTGACACAACCTTAAGTGTACTGAAATCAAAGGTAATCTGGTACCCAGAAACCATGTTAAGAATGTGCCTGATCATCTGTTTGCAAATTCTTGACAGATTTTCCAATGGAGAATGTTTGTAGGTGATTTACTGAGGCCTTAATGCATGTTCCTAGGAATGGCACATTGAATTTTTCCTGAAGAGCTGGTGCATATGTCTTGGTACAGCCAAAAAGCCATAGAATCAGCATGTATGCTCTGTTAGTTTTTCTACTAGACTGAGACTGAGGGGGTGTTTTGTTTGGGGTTTTTTTTCAATAAGTATTTAACAAAAGAATCCTCACTTATTCTGAATTTTAAATTTGTAAAGATTATATGTGCCAAAATGTTAGGCACATTTTTTAAAAAAGCTAGAAATAATTCAGATTTTGAAAATAATTATTGAAGTGTCCTTTTCTGGGGATGACCATGAGATCTATCCTGAAAAATTGAAAACCAACAGCTTTATCAAAACCAATATGCATCTGTTGAATGTTTTAATATCAATGAAATGCAGCATTTCAAAGAGAAATACTTTCATGAAGCTCCTTGTATGATTACACCCAAATAGAGAAGCTGACAAGGCATCAATTATTACAGCAGAAAACAAAAAGCAAATCAGCTCTACAGAAATATGCAGCAGTCATTTTGTCCCTAACAATTTTTTGCTGTCTTTTGTAGTTAATACTTCTACACTATTCCAGAAAGAAGCAATTTCAGGAAGTAGTGAGTGGTTTGAAACTAAGAATTTTGCATCACAATCTGTGAAATAGCAAAAGAGACACCCAAAGACCAAAACACACTGTTACTGTTCTCCTAAAACATTGCCAAAATGTGTGTTCTTAATGACAATGTGAGGTACATGATAAGCATAAAATCTCAAGGAAGGGAGCAAATAGTGTCTCCATGTAAAGAGGAGATATCTCAGAAGTCATGTGTTAGATGTAAAGGAGTAGGTGCAGGAAGAGCTGGGAAGAGATGGGTATGTAGGGAAATGACAGTAAGAGGGCTGAGCACTAAAGGAGTCAAAGGAAAAATTATAGGGTAAGGAAAAGGCAAGATGAAAAGGGAGAATCAAGAAAGAGAAAGAGAAAGCAGAAGAAGATAACATAAGGAAAGAAGAAAGTGGAAAGGAAAGAAGGAAAAAATCCTGAGGCTGGGGGTCAAAAGGAACAGAATAATAGAAGGTTAATTTGAGAAAAAAAATAGGAAGAGGAAAAAATAGTGTAAGGCAGTTGTAAATTAATGTGTCCCTTTCATTTTTTTTATTTTAAAGGAAGCTTAATTCCAGGATGTAACAGTAAATAAAAAAACACACAAGCATTTTTTAGGGATGCATGTATATACACTTCTGTAGAGATAGATGCACTTGTACCCAAATGGACATCTTGGGCAGCCTATAAAACTGTGCCACAATCCCCTCCAAAAAACCACAACTGTAAACTCTGCACAAGCACACATGGCTGCAGTAAATGGAGACCAGTTGTGATAGATGGTTCTTGGCTGCTTAAAGATATTGCCCAGACAGCTTTCATCCCTTCTAGCCAGCCTGCTACAGTGGGAAAAACACAAGGAAAAGGACAACAATGTCCAGAGAGGAAAAGTTTGCCCAGAGGCCTTCATATTGGCATACAGAGGAGACAGCAAAAATAGTTGTGGAATAAGTATTAATTAAACTAGCTACCTGGAAAGTAAAATGAACCAAGGCAGAAGGAGGAACAGAGAAACTTTTGGATGTATATCAAAACCATCCTTCCATGCTATATGCAAAGAAACACAGGTATAGATTGCTGATCAATCTTTCAGGAAGACATTGGTTTGGGCCAGTACATAGACCCATATGTTTAGATGTTGTCATAAAGAAAAAAAAAAGCCCCAAACCTCCCCTGCCCCCAAATCCACTATGAAAACAAATGGAGGAGGAGAGAAATAAGGGAAATCAAAGCAGTACAAAACCAGACTATTTTCTCCCCTGCTTTTTCTTAGACAGATGAAGCACAAGACAGTTTGTTGATATAAAGATTGCATTTCTGTTGCAATTCCCTGTTTTGATTTGTGAAGATTTTTTTTTTAGTTTTGGCACTTTGGTCTGAAATTTCCCAGTAAGCCCCCTTCACTTATGAAATAAAAAGTTAAATCTTTCTGAGGAAAGGTGTTGAGGCAATGCTGAAAAAAAGGGCTAAATTAAATTTTAAAAGAGTTGACACATTTTTCCCATTTCTAAATACTAGGACTTATGTGTGCTCCTTAGTCATGGTTTTAGGCTTCAAAAAAAAAATAAAAAAAAGTTATCCCATGTAGACAGTAATTTTTTTTGTGAACTTTTTGAGTATTTTTTTGTTGTTTTCTTTTTTTCTCAAACTCTTTTGTTGTGGGGATGAGGACTCATATATTCACCCTGCCTCCTGAAATTTCCAAATTTCCCCCATCTGATACAGACACAGACTCTGCTTTCTGGCAAATTTCCAGCTGCCAACTGAAATTCCAGTCAGTAATGGCATTCTCTTAAAATATGTCAAGTGTAGATGTTTTATGATGTACTGTACACACGTGCTACTAAAAATTTGCAGCAGGGCAAGTCATTTGTAATGAACTTTTTTCACTTGTGAATTATCTGCAGACAGACTGACTTTTTTCCCCCATAATCTGATTTATTATTTGCAGTTTGTTTCCAATTTCCACTGGTAATTTTCATTCTACACTTTTTTCTGTCCACCATCTTTTAGTTTTGAAATTCTGATAATAAAGATTTGAAGTGGGGCCTTTCAGCTGGTTGTTTGGTTTGTTTTTTGTGACCTGATTGGATAAGGGAAGTTCTCTAGGTTTATATTTCTGGTGGACATAGCGTCATCACAAGTTAGATACTAGCTTTTTATATGCCATAAAGTTTGCTTCTGTCTGAGAAAAGACAAAAAGCACAACATAGGCTAATCAAAACTTGTGCTCAGGTTTAAAAAGGAGTTTGTGCTTTGTTACAAATACAGACAGATTTTATTCTAAATTGTCGCAGACTTAGGGTCTGCGAGAAACAATAGATCCTGATATTTGCTGTGATTAAATTGCAGCTAGTAGGAACAGAAGTCAGAGGAGAAGCTGCAGAAAGATGCCATTTGCTATAACAGAGTTACAGCATCGCTCCTAAAGATGGCCTCTAAACCACTGTGGCTTCATTGGATGTTTACATTTTCTCTTGATCTGTGATGGTGAGAGCAGAGAATGTGGGAGCAGCCTGTTTCCACTTTTTGGGGAGTGGGAGGCAGTGCCTTCCTTTAGAGGGGTCTATTGTGGTGTCTGCACCAACACTAGGGGTGCAGGGCAGCTGTGGAGTGGTCATTAGCTAGGGGTGCAAAAGCAAGGCAGAGACCACGAACAGGGTCCAGTGTTCCTGGACGTCAAGCAAATGTTTAATGTCGAGGCATGTTTTATGTCAATCAAACACATAAACCACTGTTACTGTTACTGGGACTGCATGAGGCCATAAAGATGCACTTTCAAACCTTTAAAAGTAAGGTTCCATAATTACATCTCATAGAACCCTCCAGGTCCCAGGGGTGCCTTTCTGCTTTTAAGATACCCAAGGTGGATGAGGTAAAGGTGAAAAAAAACTTCCTTAAAGCTCTGAGGGCAGAAAAATGCAAACGCTCTCCAATTCCATGCACAAGATCTCTCAAGCCTTGATTTATTGGCTTTAATAACTGTGGGATTTCTCTCTGCTTTTTGGCTCAAGAAATTGAAGCCATGAGGTTGTGAGAACGTCTTTCTTCCAGAATAATCTGCTCTAGTGCCAGTCATTGGGGGAAGCCAACAGGCTCACTTTATTTGAGCTGCAGGATCCTCTTTTAAAACTTCTTTTAAATATAGCTTGATCCTAAAGCAGCCTCATTTCACAATGAAAAAACCTCTTCTGGGTAGCAAAAGGCGAGGCTTTGCCTTACAAAAAGGTGTGAGTGATTCGGCTGTGGTTAGTGTTGTGCACTGTTTTTATGACACTGCCACCCTTCTTCGTGAGCAGGACAGCTGAGCTTGAGGCTGCCACACTAACTTTCCTGGGACCTGGGAGGAGCTGTGGGTCAGTCACCATACTGGATTGCCTCTGGAAATAACAGTGGCTCCTACTGGAGAAATAAATGATAAGAGGGATTAGACATCTGAAGTCTGAGATTGCTAAAGTTGTTACTATCCACTGCCTTTTGTTATCCCCCCACCCCAGCAGACACTGCTGCCTTCGAGGCAGAATTCCTCAGTTTCAGTTCATACCACAGGGCATGGACCTCACCTCCCTGCCCGTCTGGAGGTGGAGGGCAGTGCCCTGAGAGGCAGCTCCACCAGCTGATTTCACTCTGCTGCCACATGTCTAGGGCACTGGAGCATCTCCAGCCACATGCTGGGTATCCATTCCTCACCCACTGGGCTTTAGTAGGATTTCTCCTCTGCTAGGATTTGTTTCCAGCTGGACCTGCAAAATCCCACTTTTGATTTTTGCACTGACAGTGAAAGGATTTAGAGACAGTGTCAGAAATGCAGGGAGAAAAACGTTGACAGTGCAGTATAATGCAGTCATTGGATAAACTACTTTATTTTCCCAGCTACATCTTTAAACTGAAACAAGCCCCAGAGGTCACAGTGGCACTTTTTGAAATTCCCTATCAAGTGGAACTCACAGGGGTCCATGGACTAGCTCCACAGACAGAGAGCTTTCCACTGTCTTCTCCAGTTGGCATTGAGATTGGGAATTTTCCAACAAACACTCTGTTGCTATAAAATGCCAAGTCGTTGGCCCAAGTATTTTCATTAGAAGAAAGGTTTCTGAGGTCTGACATGAAAATTTTGGGCAAAACAAGAGAGCACATGGCAAAATAACTTGCTTTTCAGGGCACTCCAACCTGAACTGGATGGAGTTGAGCCTGGAAACTGTATTTTTCATATTACAGGTGAATTTCCAAGCACCAGGCTTGGAGGACAGATGTTAGCTTCTTTTTTATGGGAAAACAGAACTGGTGGGTCTGAATGTTGCAGTCATTCGGATTGAATAAACCCGGGCCTTCACAAATGGGAAAACTTTCCTGCACAGTTCTCTAATGAAAAGCTTGAAAATTATTCAGTAACAAAAAAAAAAAAAAATCTAATTTGTACTTTGTGTCTGTCCAACTGTTTATTTATATGTATGAATATCTGTTAATAAGGGAAACAAGAGGAGGAATGAATTCTGATCTAACTATACATTGTTTTAGGAGCAAAAAAAGAAAAAAACAGCCAGGAAATTCCAAGCTGAGGTTCCCAGTTGACAGTCCATCTGTCATTTGCATCTTGATATGCTTTTTATTTCCCATGACAACAAAAATTTCCATTTATGAGCATTCTCTTTAAATTTGAATTTCCTGATTTTTGTCAGGATGTTGAACAGTTTTAATGCTCTACATGTAACGAGCAGTTTTAATGCTTTACATGTAATGAACAGTTTTAATCTCTTGGCTGGTTATTAGAGACTAGCCTAACATTATTTTACACTCCCCTACACATTTCCAAGTTAGTAATTTCAGGGTTCCAGCACAACTAGACTTTCCTGAGCTGGCATTAACACTTTGGAAAAGAGACCTGGGTGCATTGTGCACCTTCTTTTCCCCGCAGGGGGGCTCCTCTTTATTGCCAGGCAGGTTTCCCTGGCCTCTGGCTGCTACAGCCTCTCAAGGGTTTATTTGCAGAGTGTGATAATCTAAATTCCTCATGAACACCTTCCATCACTCGCTTGCTGATCCGTGTCCTGTTCTTTTGGGTGAATTACATTTTAAAGTCCCCCCTGGCTTCCCTCACTCGGGTCTGATGCTGTCTGCTATGAAACAACCCTTGTCCCGAATGACTATCACTCATGTTTGCCCTAAAAAATACAATGTACCTATAGTGTTAAAGCAAATAAGCCACATGTCATATTAGCAAGTATGTGCAGTTAAAGACCAGCAGACCAGAAAAGACCCACCTTGTATTGTCTTATGATTCATATTTAAATATTTCTTTCCTCAGAGGTGGGAACTCGGTCAGATACGGTCTGTGTGGCCCTTTCCCACCGGTCCTGAGTGACCAATAATTAATTTATGCTGAATGTAATTACTCCCTTGTTAACAGTAGTTTTTCTGCACTTTCTCTCGGTTGGCTCTGGAGACGTACATGTTGAGTGTGATGTATGACTCCTGGCACAGAATGAAACCCTAGTCCTGTGAAAAGACATAGATAAAGTGAGGCTGCTCCATTACTTGCTAATGAATTTATAGGCTCACCGCTCTTATCTGAAGTACAGCAGAGAAAAATTCTTAGAGGCTATTAGTGTAGTCTTGAAATAAAGATATTGGGAGCTGAGTTTAGCCATCCTTCTCTGTCCTGTCACTTCAATAGGCACTTCAAAACAACAACAACAACAAAATGTTTTTAATCTAAAGGCAGGAGAGCAAGACAGACAGCTGCTGTGGCCTGGGCTGCACATTTGCCAAGAAACGCCAGGGCTGGAAAAGCAAGGAATAATGAAAACACTTCCCACGTGATGATCCATTAACGGCAAATAGGCGTGCGCAGAGCTGCGCAGTGCAGCGGGGGATGCATTACAGATCCTGAGCTGCCACTGCTATTGTGTTTCAAAGTGGTAGTCATGTTAATGTGGTGCTGGCAGGCAGACGTGAGCGTTTTTGGAAGGCGCTATAATAGCTTCCTAGAAATTAAAGACAGAAGGGGCTGGCAGATCATATACCCTTGTCTTCCTAAATACTGCAGGCTGTTAGGATTCATGCAAATATCTTATACTACTACCAGTAAAGGCAAACATTTCAACCTTAAAAAGCTGATATTGGTGTCAGCCGCAGAGGAGATCCAGGACATGGTGCCTCCTGGATGACACTCCCTTGTGCTGGTGGGTACAAAGCAGGTTTAACAAACTCAGACAATCCTGCTGGACAAAATTATGCCCCTGGCCGCAGGGGTAAATAGAAAACCCCCAAGACAGAGTTAGTCTGGTCTAGAAGAGAAATTTTTCCTTAGCCAAAATGGCAACATGCAGGCTTGGGTTTGTGGTCAAGGCACATCAACCGTGGTGGGAGATCCACATGCCCATTGGTGAAGGGAATTATCCAGTGGAAGCTGTGTGGAGAGGAAATCAGAAGCTTACGAGCCAAACTGTTGCAGGGAAGAGGCAGAGAGGAAATCCTGATGTTACCACATAGAAAACTGCTTGTTTTGGCATGTGTGTGCAAAGTTTCTTGAAGGCAAATTAAAAAGTTACATGTGAATAACCAGCTAGCTGTTGTGCAGAAACCTGTATTTTAAACCATAGCGGGTAACAAAGGCTCTGCTGCAGTCTGCTGGGTAAAATTTGATTTATAGCAGGCAGCAGACCCTAGAGAGCTGACCTGATACTGCCACACACTGAACAGGGTCAACAAGAAGATCCCTAGGAGGACAGTGGGAGGGTCACATGACAAGGATTGCTGGCTTCAATATAAGCTGAAAAGAGCAAATGTGAGAAAATATTTACAGCTGAAATCATCAAAGCAGGCACTAAGTGGTTATAGAGGAGGCAACCAGGAAAGGCATTGCTCCAAGGGTGGCACTGGCCTGTTGGGGATACTTTGTCTACCAAAGTGTGTAAGGAGGCAGCAGTTCAAACAGGGATTGTGGGACTGGTCTGCATATCTCCAGCCATGTTCTTTTGGTAATAGGGGCAAGCAGGGTCAGAAGAGATGACTAAAGCCATTTTACCCTCCTGCAGCCAGAAAAGCCACTACAACTCTACAACTGTATTTCAGAGAGAGTGACCATGAAAGGGTGCTGCGCAATCTCAGAGGGTCTGATGGCGTGTCATGGCCACACTCACATGGTGGAGTGTGAGAGAGACCAAATCTGTGCTTCAGATCTGCTCTGCCTCTCTTTTCCTTGTTGCAGACTTCCTCCTGGTTTGTCTTGAAGAAAACAGGATTTGGCTTCTGCACAGCCTGGAGAAGGGGCAGGTTTTTGCTGTGGGCTAGTGGGGATGGAGGAGGTGGGTGGTCGGAGGTCTCAGCCAGGGCATCCCAGCAGGGCTGGCAGGCATGGGGCTGCTATGAGCCTGCCTGGCAGGACACAGTGGACTGCATTTCCCTCCCTTCCTCACGGCCTGGCTTAGTGCACAGGGCTCCTGACCGCAGCCGCGGCTTTTTCATGGAGAACAAAGCCCTTTTTATTTCCTTTTTTTCTCTCTTTGGATTTGGCTGTTGGAAAGGAGCTAGAAACTATTTGCACCAGGAAAAACAGGCTGAAGAATGAGTGTGTCAGCCTGAGTCCACTTGGCAGGGCTTCTCTGACTGCCAAAGTGAGGCAGCAGTGCGTTAGGAGGCCTGCTAATTGTCAGTGAAGACAAAATGAATAGCTGTGGATTAATTGAGAGCTTCTACTATTGTTTTTCAAGAAGAAAACTTCTTGCTTCTAGGAAAGAACTGGGGATGGTGTTTCTGCTCAAGCACACATTTTTCTTGGTCAGACATTCACCAGGTCTACTGGGGCTATACAAAAACCTATGGAGTTTTCTAGAAATGTCCTTTGCCATTGAATTCTCATTAGTACAATGCAAAATATCAGACTGGTCAGTTTGCTTTTGAAGACTGTCATTATTACATAGCCCACAATTAAAATGTTTCTTTAATGTAAAACATGAACACACTAATGAGCTGGATGTTTTAGCAGAAAGAGAACTGACTTCATGTTATGAAGGGAAAAGACTTGCTGTAACAGATTGTCTTTGGTGAGCAAGGAATTACAAAACACCTCCAGGAAGACAGGAGGTAAAACACAGTAAAGCCCACCTGCTCCCCAAAATCAGGTTGAAGATTTTGCATCATCTAAAGCAGAGATCACAGTGTATCAGATTTAAAGCAAGGCAAATTGATAATCAAGGCCTCTGCTGGGAGAATTCTGTCTGAAAGCAAAATCCCATTTTGTACAGCCAACAACACCTGTACTGCCGGCAGCAAAAGGTTTTGGCATCAAGGTCCTGAATGGGGCAGCTATCTACAGGATAGGCTTTGACAACAGAGAGACAGTATATATTTTTACTTACTTTATTCAGGCAGCTTTAATTTCTTAATCTTTCTATCATTTTATAATTCTAATACCACAGTTTCTGCTGTGCAACTGCTTAGAGAGAAGATATTGGTCATTTGGGTAACATGGGAACATTTTTGGCGCTGCTCAACATTTATATCTAAGGTGAATGTGCAAGATTTTTTCAAGCATTAAATCTTACAAGAGGAAGGAAAAGAAAGAAGAAAAGTTTTCCTTTTCACACCACAGCAGATCTAGTTGAGACTGGATACATGGAGTAAATACCAAGAGTGAAATTCTAGTCCCATTGAAGTTAATGGCAAAATTCCCATTGACTTCAGCTGGGCCAGGATTTCACCCTTTGAGTATTTCCAGCTCAACCAGAAGCAGGAAATACTGGAAAGCTCTTGACAGGGCCTGTTCTCATGATATTTCCAGTCCAGATTTTCAGGCCCTCTTACTCTGCATTGTTTAGATCACACAGTAAAATAAGAAGGGTGTTGGGAATATGCTGTGCTAGAAATACTTCAGAAGGTAAATGTAGAAATAGAGATGAGATTGAAATTAAAAGGGAAAAAGGATGAATGAGGTGACTTCATGTAGAAAGTGATATAGTGAGTTTTGGGTTGACTTTATTAGCTCACTATTACATAACAGAATGGTTGTAACATTCTGTGGAAATGACATATGAGCTGGTATACTACATTTATATAATTTTCACTGAACATAACTCCTGCACAATGTGGAAATCAGATCTTTACCCCAAGTTGCACTGTTGTGCTGTAGCTGCACACAATGCTTTCCCAGAGCTCCCCAGTGCTTCTGTTGCAAAATGCCTGAGGAAGGACAAAAGCTGCAGAATACAGTAGTCTTTTATGTACAGGTAATTGAAAGGAAATATAACTGCTCTGACCTGAAGGCTTTGGGCAGGAAAGGGGCTCTCTCTGCCACCATCTGTTGGCGACTAGGGGAAAGAAAGTACGTTGAATGTTGTCATCTCAGAGACCTGACCACACCCCAGCTGCACAGAGGATCCCAGAGAAGTTTTCTCCTTTTAGCTGTAATATCACAAAGGCAATGTGGCAACACAGAGACTACACATCCCTGCCCAGAATACCTCTGTGCATTTCAGAAGATTGTCCTACACTGGTACAAACAGCGTCTCAGCCCATCAGTGAAAGAAACAGGAGAAGAACTTCCTAGTGTCCTAATATGAACACAGTCTCTTCCTGCCATGGTGTTCTGCTTTGATGTGCCTCACTGACTTTCTCACAGCTTTCCTGAAACCAGAGCTTAGGAATTGCCTGCTTTGGGTCAGGTTCTCATCTGTGTTCCCCTAGGCCACAGTCCACCCAGACTGCTATTCTCACTACTTTCCCAAAGGGAGGGTGTCCACAGGATTCGTGTTTCTCTTTTCCTCTCCCATCTTCCCCTCACTCCAGGAACTTTAATTTCCATGGGGAACTTGCCTTTGGGATGGAAACACAATCTCTATGTAACCAGAGGGCTATTTGTTACAGCAGAGTAGTCTGTTCAGGGGTCTTTGGATATTCTAGGTGTCCATAATGGCCCTTATGTTTCCACTAGTTTTCAATTAATGTCATGTTGCAAAAATATCCATCTGTCAGATAACATTCTCCTAATTATCCACTAAATACAGGCACAATCAGTATGCTGGGGTTAGTCTCAGCAAACCTAGAAAGAATTCCCAGGCATGAGGATCATATCTGTCAGAGCTCACATGAGGGTTTTGGCCTTGACTAGCCGTTGAGAGCAGCCACAGTAGATCTTACTGGGTAAAGAGAAGGCATTGATGGTGAAACACATGTTGTCATTTATTGAGTTACCTTTTTTCCAAGACCAGTAACTGGTAAAATTCCTAGAACATTCAGACTTGATTTAAAGATATGAAAAGCAAGACTCTCTCCGATCTTAGTAAATCTTCTCTGAACAGTTGTGAAAAAGCAAATTTTTTTTTGTTTTGTTTTATTTGTCTGTTTTTCAAGCTTCCCTCAACTTGTTCCAGCTATGCCTTTCTTTGGTTCTTTGGTAAGTGGAGTGTACGTAACCCACTGGTTTCTCCTGGTGAAGGTATTACCCAGTGTAATCAAGTGGCTTCTCAGTCTTCTTCTTGATAACTTAAACAGATTGAATTCTTTGAGTGCTTCAGTGTGGGGCAATTTCTTCAGTCACTGAATCATTTTTATGGCTCTCTTCTGCACCTTCTCCAGTTTTTCAATATCCTTTTTTATAATGTGAACATCAGCAGCCCATACGGTACTGCAGTATCTGATTAATAGGCTGTAGATAAATTTCTTGGTCTGTTTTCTGAAGCCTACACTGAGTTCCTTTTCACCTCACGTAAAATCTTTGCCATTCCCCTCACAGGCAGGAGTCTGATCTGCATGATCTGAGGCAGGCAGGGGCAAACATGCCCTGCTTTCAGTGTGATGCAGCCACTTATGGGCTGTCTCAAACCCAGCCACTGTCTCAAGCCACAGTAGACCCAGTGAGCAGAGAAATGGTTCACAAGCCTGGCGAGAGGTTGCTCCTATTAGCTTGGACTCAGCTCCAGGCTAACCTGGATACACAGTTTTTGGGCATAGCATAGGGAGGGTAAATTCCTACCTGCCAGAAGGCTATGCAGAGGTTCTTGGGGTTTTTTTTTCCTAATCCTGAGGGCAGAGACTATAATCTGTTAAGGTATTTAGTGGTGAAGGTATTTGGAAAAAGAAAGTCCAAGGACAGCTATTTAGTGAGCCTAGAAATGTTGGGTGAATAAGCTTATTTCTCTTTAAAAGGATGCCAGGTTTATTGCTGCTGACAGCACCTGGCAAAACTCTTCCAAAACCATGTAATGTGAGGGGAAGTCCCTGTTTTGTTGGTAGAAGGCTTGCATGAAATGATTTGTCAGCCTGTAGGTTCAGACTACACATTCACTAATTTAATGGGGCAGGATGACATAAGTGCCTATTTCAAAGAAATCCTGCCATGCCTTTCATTGCTTGGATAGCCTTTAGTTTTTCATATAATTGCAACTTATAAAAAAAAAAAAGGAGGAAGAAATGATAGCAGCTATTCTTCATAAAAGGTACAACCCATATGTAAGAGAACAATACAACCCATATGTGAGAGAATAGTCACAGGGCTATCAGAAAAAAACATGTGAAGAAACTGTTTTTTAAACGGCACAGTAAAACATGAACAAGGTACCTGGAGAGCAGATACCCAGCTTCCCTTTTCCCAGGTGCTGGGGTAGAGATGGCCTTGGGTTGCTGCTGTGCCCGTCTGTCTTGGGATGTCCATGGCACAGCAGACAGGGAAGAGCCACATCTCTAATGACAGTGGCTCCTCAGATCTCATCTGCCACACCTGCTGCTGCAGACTGTAGGCTGAAGTGAGAGATGCAGCGCAGGGCCCTGAGAGGAGACAAGGAAAAGAAGTAAGACAAAATGTGCTTTGGCCACCCACAGTAGGGTGAATAGTGGTTCAGATTATGCTGATGAGAGTCAGGAGTCTGAGAAGAGCAGACTCACTAGAAATAATTGAAGGAGGAAAAAGGGATATGTGTGGACATGGTGGGGCAATAGGAAGAGCAGGGAGCTCAAGCACAGAAATGTGCCATCCAAGAACTGGAGAGGCCTGAGGCAGCAGTGGGCTGCTGTGTTAGTGTTTCTTGTTAAAATATTTAATGAAAGAGCATGTCTGCCCAGTCTTAAAGCCTGAAGTCTGCAACTCCAAGGAGTGAAGGCAACTTGTATCCACCGCCTGCCAACTCTAGGAGTAAAAGAAGGAAGGTGTTCTTTTCCTCTGACTGAAAAATATACAGTAGGCAGAAGTGTGCCTTAAAATACAACCACAAACTATGATAAAAACAGCACAAAGCCAAAACCAAACATTTTTGGAGATGGAAGCCTCTATTGACATAAGAGATGGAAACCAGAATCTCATCTGGCCAATATATCCCCCATTAAAAGGCAGTTTCTGGAAACCCAAGTACTCCCCCACACTGGGAGGGCTTGGGCTCAACCTGCCTGGATTAGGAATGCAGCTATCAGCTCAGGATGAAGATTGATGTGCTTCTGATCCTAGATGCAGGTTTAATACGAGGGCATTTTCTGTGGGCAAGCCAGATGCTCAGCTGACACTGAATGAGATGGAGTTCAGGAATAGCTCTGCCTTTGCTGTGCTTTTCCACTGCAGGATCATTACCGATGGAGTTTCTCCTTCAGTGTATTCCTGGAAAATTTGCTGATTTTGTTCAGTCTCCCTTAGTTCATAATTTATTTTCCTTTCAGATGTTTCCTTGTACCTACTTGATGCATCCAAGTACATTCCTGAAAACATCTACTTTTCTGGTCTAGAAAATTGTTAAGAATATTGAATGGTGATATGGGACTTAATTTCTTAAAGTGAGCCACAGTGAAGGTATTGGTGCAGGATGTTGGAACACTTGCCTGTGAATGATGGCAGGGGTTTTAATTTCATTTGTGATGAATAGAAACACAAACATATCTGCAGGCAAGACTAGTGGTCATTGGCAAAGACTCATTTTAGCTGCTCCCCTCACTCTTCATTCAGGTGAAGAGGCATCTGTCTCTGCTATGGCCATCACCTAACAAATGAGGCAGAGGCCTTGCAAAGGGCAACTTTAAGATGTTTTGGGAGTGGTGTGCCATGTGGGAACTCAAAGGTACTTGTTGAGTATGGGAATTTGGAGCAAAACTTCATGCAACTAAACTATGGTTGTTACAAACAATCTCATAGGCTTTAGATAACCGTTCTCTTTCAAAACTAGGTTGCTTGGCTTTTTAGAACATTGTTTAAACTTGATCTTTGTCTGGGTGGGCTTTAAAAGCCATATTGTTTGGGGAAATAGTTCAATTTGTTAATTTTGGTCACATTGTTTTTCTAGAAGAAAGTAAATTGAGAGGCTTCTAATGCAGATTTAGAAATCAAATTCAAAGACCTTATGAGAGGTAGGTGGAAAATTTCTCAGTCAACAATTCATAACTTCTAGACATATTCAAAACTGTTTTTCTTTTTCAAAAAGTTTTCATTTTAATGCTTTCTATCAAAATTTGAAAATATTCTTCCATCTCAATAACTTTAGCTCGAATTAAGGAAGAAAACTTTTGTTCATCTCTTAGGAGAACAATCATGTTTTCTGACAACTTCTGCAGTTTGAAAAGAGAAACTAAACTCTTCTATTTTAAAGGAAAAGGATTCTGCCAAATATTCCATCTTTTTTTTTTTTTGTATCAACAGTCTCAAGGTTTGACTTGGATAGCTCTTTTTTATTATTTCTCTGGAAGAGGCCAGATATTTTTTCCAAAAACATATGCATTGCTACTAATAGTTTGGCTTTGATGCAGCAGGATTTTTCAATAAAAATACCTGAATTATTCCAACAACTATTAAGGATATTTATTTGCCTCCAATTCTCCTTCATCTCCTGAACAAAAAGCTTTCAAAATTTTCTGAATGCAGAATGAGTTCACAGCTGGCCTCCTCCTGCTGTTTGTTTTTAAGAAATAATATGTGAATATTGTATTATTTGTGAGATCATAATGCTCAGATTATGGCTGGTAGGGATTAGTGCCATTGCTCAAATTGGCAGCGTGCTCTTATTCAAGCTGAGCACCTCAGCAAGTCCTGCAGATAGGCATGTCAAGTGACATGGAACTGGGGCTTTCTAGATTTCTGTTGAGGTTTATGCTTTAATTTCATCATCTTCTGGGGGGAAAAAACCGGTTGTCTTTAGGAAGCTGTGACATGATCAAGTTGGTTTATATATAATGTGCTGATTGAACCTGGAGGCAAACATGGCAGCTAAAAAAAAGGTTCTGTGCATTTGTTTGATTCTACTTTATTTTAAGATTCTTTTATAAAAAAAGAAGACTTAAAGGTCCTGATTTACAAGGAAGACATGCTATGCAATAGCAGTAATTACAGCCTGAAAAAGTAATTTATCAGTTTAGCTCCAGAAAGACTTAATTTTATAATCCTCCTGTTTCTCATCTGGTTCCCCCTTCAAACTTGATGCCTTTCCAGGACAGACTATTTTTTTGTCTTTTATTATAAATATTGTGCCTTCTTTTTTTACTTTTCAAGGACATGCGTTGTCTTAGAAGCTTGTGTCACCAGTCAAAATAATGCCACCGCTTCTGAAAATATTTTCATTTTCTGACATGTACGGAGGTGCCACTAAGCAGTGCTGACAACTTCATCTCTCGCATTCCACAAATCTTATCAAGATAGATCATCAGAAAACCGCACGGGCTATATCCGGACTCTGACAAACCTGAAACATGGCCTGCCAGCCACAGATAAGGCTTGAAATGTTGGTCAGTGAAAAGGTGATAACAGCAACAAGGATCAAATGCATGTACAACTTCACCTTTAGACAGCTGTGGTTTTTAGGTGAGCCACAACTTTGGAGAAATCTTTGCTCTGCCTCCACGGATACCCCGATAATCTGTGTGCTGCTGGTCAGACACAAACATGGTCGCAGCAAGGGCCAGAGGTAGCCCACATTTTGGGAGAAGCCTTGTGCAAATGTAAACCTCATGGGTCACGAGGAGCGCTGAAAAGCTCCACTGAAAGCCTGGTGCTTTGTTCGAGGGATCAAAAGGATTCTGGTGCTTTGTTCTTCCATACGTGGAGAAAAATTGCAGAATGCCGCAACAGAAATAATAAATGCTCCCCATCCCTTCCCCCTCAAAACCTCCTACAGGAGGTCTTGCCACCTTTTTAGTCCTTTTCAGAGGAAAAATCTGAAACAAAAATAAAACTACTCAAAAACATTCCACAAAACAGTAAACTGGCCTTGCACTCATTTTTGGTTAATCTTGGGATTTAAACATATCACTATTATAGTAAAAAAAATGGAGTTCTTAAAAAAGAATTTATAATCATTTGCTTAATGGTGCTTTCCCCATGCCATCCGTTTCCAAACAAAGCTTAGTTTATGGCTATCATAAGAGATTATGTTCCCTTACAGTTGCAGTATTTCTTCCATAATGATTTATTTTAAAGGGCTTCACCATGATAGCTCTCCAACTTTGTTCCTTCCTGTATATCACTGTTCAGGGTCAAAAGCTGGAAAAAGGGCTGGTCCCAGAGGCCTAACATATTTCACCAGTGGAGACTCTGGCTTTTCACTTCTCCTTCTCTCCTCATCACTTTATGCTTAAAGAATAACAGATGTGGAAACATTTAGAAAAGAACTAATTGAATTTCACATAACACAATTTAGCATTGTTTGAGGAAGTACCTAAATCAACAGCACATTTTCTGAAAGGCCCAGCGTTGCCTAATTAGAACACCAAACGTGTGACTAATTGGCCACACTTACACCAAAGGCTCTGTCGCAGATGAACGGCTGCCTATTCATCTTAGCTAAACTTAGGCCAGCGGTTTGGCTGTGAGGTAACTGTGGTTGTTTTAAATGAGCTGTGCCAAACATAACGGGGAAACTCAGCAATGGTAGGAGAACAAATCCATGTAAGAGCAGAGGAGTAATCAGGACGCTTACGCTCCGGCAGCACCCGGAGGATTACCAGGAGATTATCAGCACATAAATTATTGGATTCTTTGTGCTCTGTAATTGGGAAACTTAATAGCCTGCTCTTTATCATGTCTACTCCATTGTCTTTAAAAGCTCAGCATCTAATTAAAAAGTAAACTGATATTATCAGGAAAGGCTCCACTCTGCCCAGCTCTTGCCACTGCTGGGTCTGGTTTTTGCATGCAACAGGATGCTTTCTTTTCTTCCTTCTCTTCCTGATTTTCATGTCTGCCTTTTTTTTTCTCTTTCTCTTCTTTCTCTTCTTTCTCTTCTTTCTCTTCTTTCTCTTCTTTCTTTTCTTTCTTTTCTTTTCTTTCTTTCTTTTCTTTCTATTCTTTCTATTCTTTCTTTTTTTTCTTTTCTTTCTTTTCTTTCTTTTCTTTCTTTTCTTTCTTTTCTTTCTTTTCTTTCTTTCTCTCTCTTTCTTTCTCTCTCTCTTTCCCTCCCTCCCTTCCTTCCTTCCTTCCTTGGCAGATCCAGCCACCTTAAAGAAATGAAGAGCACTGTGCTAAACTGTTTCCTACCAGAACATGGCATTGGTGCTGTGAGGATGCTTGGTTATGCATGTTGCTTCAGAAAGCCCCAAGGCTGGCTGCTGAAGTTTTTTCATTGTTTCTTATAAAATGATGTAAGAGCTTGAAAATAAGCACATAAACAAGGGGATTTGAGAATAGGATTAGGTGGTTTAATCCATACCTGCTAACATCCCCAATTTTAGATAGGATCACCGGATGTTTTATGAACAGGTTCTGAGAAATCCAGCACCCCAAGATTATTGGATTTTTTTCCCTTTTTTTTAAAACAATTACTACAGACTTCTCACCTCTCTACCTTCTGGTAATGCTGAAAGATGTCTCCTCCAGTGCAATATCCCTGCAGCCTCCAAACACAGCTGCTGTGGTACTGGTTCACGTTCCTGTGGTGCCTGGCATGGGGGCAAATCTTCCCACACACATAATCCCCATCCTGCAAGAAGCTGAGGGCTTTTTGCTGCGTGTTGGAGAGCAGTCAGGGGAGATGCAGCTGGGACCTCCTGCCCTGCCCTGTTCCCCCAATGTACCCTCTGTACTTTAGCCTGACTGGCTCTGCTGATCCCAAATACTGGGGGAAAGATAGGGCCTGAGCAGATTACTTTGTGGGGAGGTACATGAGGCAGCTGCATGTTTTGTTTGCCTGAAGGCCAGGAAGAGCTCTTGTTGCCTGCACAACCCCTTCTGGTCACTCATACACTGCACCAGTTTGCAGGAAATTTATTTCCTCAACTTATGCATCACATAAATAAAAGAGGGGGTAGAGCTGCTGAGCTTGCTGAGGTCTTTAGCATTTCTTGAGTGGTAATTTGGGGATTGCAGCTGATGGGCAAGCTGCTCCAGAAAAGTTGAAGTTTCCAGAAAAAAATGCAAGAAATACCATGCAAAAGGATGGGAGTTTCAGATGAGTGCAATTGCTGTCTTGCTCTGAAACACTACCTGCATTTCTTAGCTATCTGCTTTTTCTCTTGATGGGGTTTCCTTGCCCCACCTCTCTCTCTCCCCCTCACTAAATTGTAAGGACACATGTTTTCCTTTCACATAAACTTGCTATTAACAGACATGAAAACAGCACCAGTATGTCAGTACAAGTTGCAGTGGACAAGCTGCAATCCAGCTCCCAAAACGAAGCTGCCCATAGGCAGCCTTGGCCCCTGCAGCAGAGTCTGACAATCTCAGAGAGGAGAGGTGCAGCCTCTATCTGCCCCACAAAAACAAAACCTGCCCAGAGAAAATGGCTTTCCCTAAGAAGAAATGACTGCAAATTGACACAGGAGGGAGGAGAGAGAGTGATTCTGAGTTAGGCCAAGTTCATTTCTGGGCTAAGGGTCCATTTTTTCCCCCTCTTTTCAGAAGCATTATTTGGCTGGGATAACTAGTTTGTGTGTCACCTAAGGAAACAATAATGGAAATGAAAACTTAATAGGCCAGTCAATTAGGAAAGAAATTTAATAAATCATATAAACCATTCTCCTGTCCATATCTAGATAATCAACATGTAAATATTTGGTTAAAATCTTTCTACATTAGGCCTTTACTGTGCCTGCAGGTAGCAAAGGTTTTTTTGGGTTTGTTTTTTTTTTTTTTTTAAATATTTAATCTCAACCTTTTCTAGAAGTGGTTAATCCTTTTATTTTATGTCCTATCTATCATGGACTTGAAAATCACAAGCCTTCTTCCTCTTTGCTGTGATGCTTTTACATATTTGAAAGTCATTAGCATGTCCTTTCTTCACAAGACTAAACAACTCCATTCATTCATCTTTCTTTAGGGATCATGTTTTTTCTAGACCTCTGGTCAGTCCCTTTGCTTACTTCCCTACCCATGTGCCATGCAACTGTGATCTTTCAGTCTGTCAGCAGTGTCAAAGACTGGAGATCCCAATCCTCCCAAAGATACTGAGGATGTGAGGTCACAGGTGTTCAGTTAGTATCAAATAATGAGCCCCAAAATTACCTTTGATGATGCTGAAAATTATTTGTCTTCAGGATGCTTAAGGCAGAACCTTTTTTTTTTTAATATGTATGTAGTCCAGTTTTGTTGCTCATACTTTCAGCTGAAAGCAAAACTTTGAGTCCACCTAGTAACACAGTTCATTACTAAAATCAGTCTTTGATAAAATCTGTCAGATAATTAAAGGTGTGATATAATTACATATTAGTGTATGTGTGCATGCACATATGAATCTGTATGTAAAGTAAAGCTGCAGTGCTTAAAAATAAACTCTAATCTGCTTGCTTCAGTCACATGGACCAGTTTTTCTGTTAGTTCTGCTGTGGTAATTTGCTTACCACAAATTCTTCCCAATTTTTGTGGGAAGAAAGTGATGAAATGTTCAAAGCATTCACAGCAGTAAGAACCAGTTGCACCAACTTTCATTTTAATTCTACATAATAGGAGCAACCTAATACCTGCAAACTGGAGGAAAACAGAATATAGAAGCAGGTAATTTCGAGTACCTGAATTGGTAGACAATAAAACAGTGTCAAAGGCTACAAAAATATAACTGATACTTTCTTATTAATTGCTCACAGGTATTAAAAATATCTGTGATGGTGTCCTCCCTTGATCCCCAGGCGAGTGATTCCCCATAGGAGGCATCTCTTAATATGCATCACCTGCATTATACATCCCTCCTGGGCTCTGCAAGGATCACTTGAACTCATACCAGCAAGTCACAACAGAACTGCTCAAAGCAGAGCAAAGGACAGCCACTTCCTCTGTCATGTTTTGAGCAGGTTTGCCCTATCTGTAGCTGACAAAGGGTGGACCATTACTCCAAAACCCAGCCAGATTTTAGTGGTGGTGCAGTGAAAAGCAGGACTGTGCCTGCTTTTGTGAATGTGACCTCTCTCAGTTGATGCCAACTCCCAAAATATCTTTAAATTTTAAGGATTGGTTACGCCCTTGATGAATCTTGACTCAGGTTTGGAGCACAGTAACTTGTTGACACATCCTGTAGCTCAATCCTAACAATACATGAATAGACACTTGTTCAGGCATACCAGTCCCCTTCCAGTCCCCTGCCAACCTCCAGTCCTGCAAGGTTGCTCAGTGCTTTGGGAATACTCAAAACCAGCTTCCAAAACCAGCAAAGATCCCCATGGTGTGCATACCAATTCTGCTCCTGCCCTTTCCTTCCAGAATTAGATAAACTACTCCACCCACTTACTTTCTTGATTCAAATATTGTATCCAAATGTAAAGGTATTGCATAAATATCACTTTCTATCACTTAGAATTTGAAACTAAACCTTCTTTTCTTAAATGCAGGGTGGGTGTTTTCCATCTTTCTTTAAAGCCAGAGAAAACTTTTTTTTTTTTAAACACTTCTAGCTGATACTTCACTTACTGTTGTTGTTTATAGATGTATCCTGCTCATAGATGGGAACCAGCTACCTCTTGTCCTGCATTTGAGACAACCAAAGCCTTATGTTTAAGTGTAGGTAAAGTCACTGTGAGCAGGCACTAAAAAGCTGAGTGCCAGATTTACTTGGTTAGGGCTCTTGCTTCACCTTTGATTCTTGAACTCAGAAGGGAGAAAACATCCATTATGTGTTTGTGTCTGAAAACCATTGTAGTTCATCGTCAGCTGCCAGTCACACTTGTGCAGTCTTGCTGCTGTTTCTACTCAAGCACAGTCTTTAGTTAGTGCAGCATTTTAGAAAAACTGTGCATTGCATGACTTGAACTGGCCACCCCAATCTAAGTGTTTTGCAAATGTGAACATTTTGCCCTATGCCTCAGCTTCTCTGCTGTAAAATGCAGCTAATTATAGGCCATGAATATTCATTTCAGAGATTCACTGTAAAGACAAACTATTTTGTGTTAATGAGGATGTGAAGGAAGGCAATGCCACAAAAAAGCCCATGAAGAAATGAATAATGCTGCATCCTGTGCCAAGCATAGAACATTAATTTTCATCAAACTGCACATCATATTGTGTAGCTAAAACCAAAATGCAGGCCTAATAAATTTAACTATTATAACTGTAAGGATGGAAAGGGACTAAGTAGCACCCACCGTAGAGCAAAGACAGGAGAAGCAGAGAGAAGGGAACTTGGGACATTGAAGAAAACACAGGACTTCAGTCCTTTCTGAGTTTCCACTACAGAGATGCTGGAGTTAAACACCACGGACCCAACCAGGGAGAGTGTCTCTTTATATAGAATGTCATTACAATATACAACTCATTGTCATAGCACATTGTGGATATAAAAATTTTCCTGGGTTCAAAAAGAAATTAGACTTGTTAATGGTAAAAGAATCCCCATGAAACATCAAAGTCAAAGGGGACTGGAAGCTGGTATACTGCTGTTGTGGTTTTAAGCCCAGCTGGCAATGAAGCACCACACAGCCACTCGTTTAATCTCCCCTTTATTTCCCCTAACCCCAGCGGGATGGGGAGGAAAATTGAAGTAAAACTGGTATGTTGAGGTAAGACCAGTTTAATAGTTGAAAATAAAGTAAAATACCATATTAATGGTAAATAATAATAATAATGATGATGATTATGATAATTAAAAGGAAAAAAACCCAAATTGCACAATGCAATTGCTCACCACTGCTGACTGATGCCAGACCCTCCTTCCCAAACCCAGATCTGTTGTCCTGGGTAACTCCCCCCAGTTTACATACTGGGCATGGCAGTCTGTGGTGTGGAACATCTGTTTAGTCAGCTTGGGTCCCCTGTCCCAGCTATGCACCCTCCCAGTTTGGGGGTTTTTTTGTACCTCCTCACTGGCAGAACATGAGACAAAGAAAAAAGTCCTTGACTTAGGACAAAAACAACTTGGAAAGAAAACAAAAACTTCCATGTGTTATCAACACCATTCTTGTTTAAATACAAAACATAACACTGGAACATCTGCTGAGAAAAAACTAACTTTACCTTCACTGAAATCAGGACAACTGGTGAAAGCATCAATGCATACACCCATCCTGTTGGTACATCATGCTTTGTGCATCTACCCATCATCACCACCAGAGATGAAAAGCTGAGACACAGGGAGCTCTGTCCAAATACTGATATTACCATTCTAAGAAACAACAAATCATTTAGATTGCAAAAGACTGCTAAGGTCATTGAGTCCAACTGTTAGCCCAGCACTGCCAAGTCCACCACTAAACCATGTCCCTAAGTGACACACCTACACATCTTTTAAATACCTCCAGGAGCAGTGACTCTGTCACTTCCCAGGACAGCCTGTTATAGAACTTGACAACACTTTCAGTGAAAATATTTTTCCTGATGTCCATTCTAAACCTCTCCTAGTGCAACTTGAGGCCATTTCCTCCTGTTCTATCCGTGGTTACGGATTGAAGAAGAGACCAACCTCCACCAAGCTGCCATCTCCTTTCAGGGAGCTGTCGAGAGCAATAAGGTTCCTCTGTGAGTCTCCTTTTTGCCAAGCTCCCTCAGCCACTCCTCTTAAGACTTGTGTTCTAGACACTTCACCATCTCCACTGCCCTTCTCTGGACATGCTCCAGAACTTCAATGTCCTTCTTGTAGTGAGGGGCCCAGAAATGGACACAGCACTTGAGGTACAGGGGGATGATCACTGTCCTGGTCCTGCTGGCCACACCAGGATGCCATTGACCTTCTTGGCCACCTGTAGCTCATGTTCAGCTGCTGCTGATCAGCACCCCTCGGCAGCTTTCTTTTGTTTTTGGCAGGTTTCCAGCCACTGTCCCCCCAGCCTGTAGCTCTGCATGGGGTTGTTGTGGCCCAACAGTTCCTAGGTACTGTTTACAGCATTACAAGTACATCTCAGTGGATTCAGGGATGTTTGGAAAAGGAATAGCACTTTTTTTCTGCATTAGTCACAGCAAAGGCATCTTTATGGCCTCTGTGCACAAGTCATCATGTAGCTCTTGAGGGAGATTTTATGAGCAGAGCTCATTTCCATTTTAGAATAAATAGTTGGTTTTTTGTTATGCCCTACTGACATGATGAAGAGGATTTGAATAGCTACTCCTTTCAAATGGCATGAAAACAGTTTCATTTGAGTAGAAAGGACCAATCCATTTGCTGTGCAGACTGTGCTGTAGTCTTGTTCCAGAAGTGGAGATAGTGCAGATGCAGAGCTCCTGCTCCATAATGTATACTGTAATGTAAACCCATTGGACTTGTCTTCACTAGCGGGAGGAGATTTCAACAATATTTCTAAACTTAGAGGAGGAAAGCACTGTAAATTTAGCTATTGTTGCTGGTAATTATCCAGAATATATTTTTGTTCATTCTAAAAATGGCAGATTTAGAAACATTCCATATTTATTCAATAAACTAGTAGTGCTTTCAGATATCTGCTACTCACTTTGAGCTTCTCTCAGAAGAATTTCCTGCAGTAAAGAGAATAGATGCTACACCCGGAATGATTATCTGTTGTGAACATGTATTTGATGGGCAGCACCTACTATATACTTGATAGAACCTCTTTTCTACATTCCTGTTCTATAATGTAAACAAAGTGTTTAGATGCACAGAGTTGGATGTGCATGAGGTCAGTTAAAAAATACTCCAGACTTTAAGACTGAGGGTCAGTTTGGCTCCCACCATGAAACAAAGCACATGATGATAGGTAACCTGAGGCCAGTATTTGCAGCAGTTAGAACAGGACACCTTTCATCTGCTGCTGAAAATGCCAATATCTTTCCCAATGTCCAACCTGCTGGCATAACAGATTTCAGTACAATTTTTCTTTTTTCCTACAGCAATGAAAGACTGGAACTGATTTATGAAACGAACTTGCCTTTTTCTTCTTTTTTTACTCATTTTTCATATTCATTGTTGCTCACACTTAACCTTTTGACTCTAATTCCTTAATCTGCATGATGCACACAGGGACTTTGTTCTTTCTGACAAGTCTTATCATTTTTTATCTCTGTCATCTATTTTTTCAGCCATTAGCTGGTCTCAGGCTCTCTGTATCTATAATCTGTTTACATTCTTCTTCATTATTTAGTATTAGTGTAGTTCTTCAGCAATCTTTCTCTAGAGCTAGGGTTTTTTTTTTGTTTCCGGCCCTTTGCTTCTGCCAAGCCAGACCTCTGTGACAAAAAACCCCAAACCTATCTGAGGATCGAGACATGCTGGACATGTAATAATGACTCTGTTCTAAAGCTTGGACGCGTGCTCTAATGTCATTTAATTTACTGGTGTGGACATAGCCTGTCTGTGAGTTTCTGAGCCTGTGTCTGAATTCTTCCTGCAATTTACTTCAGGGAAAAGTAATCTAGAAATTAATATTAGCAACCCAGTAATCATGGGTAACTCTGTTGTAATGGATGTTGTAATGAATATGTTTGAAGCTGAGTTTGGATTGCTCAGGGGTTTTTAAAAGTTATTTATTTTGACCCAAATTTGTTTGGACTTTATTTATGTGTGTAGTGTCCCTTGGCACTGTGCTCAATCAAAATCATAAAAAAGATGTTGGCAAATATTGCATATTTCAATTATTATCACCTGTAACTTTTGAGGCAGTAATGAAAATATTAAATGTTTGGCCTGAACTTCTGACTGAAATTCCCTTGGCAGTTCACTGCAGCAGTGTTGCAATGTGCATTGAATGACATCCAACAGATGATGTTAAAAAGACATCAAGATCAGGAGATATTTATTCCTTCTAAACGCCCACATTACTGTAAACTGCTCACTTCATTAATCAACATTTTGGGTTTTTTAAATTTCTTTTCTGTGTGAAATCTTAGGCCATTTTTCCTCCTCAGTATTCAAATTCAAACATTTTCCTGGAAATGTGAACCCATTACAAACATAATCTGATTTTCACCCTGACCCCAAAGGACAGAAACACAAAAATAAATAAATAAAACTCAAATCCATTCCACAGCTATGAAATGGAGGCACACAAAGACCAAAAGAAAATGTATCCACTAATTTGGGGCGTCTGTTTTGCATTGCTGCAAATCAGGTCCCTAGACACGCAGCAAGCCAACTATATCTCATTACAGCTTGTCTATGAAGGGTTTTTTCCTGAAAAAGACATAAGATAAATTTGTGGTAGAATAACTATTCCAAAATAGTTTTATGAATAAGTAACTGTCGGCACCCATGCAGTAAGAGGTGGATTTAAGTAGACTGCTGAGCACCAGGGTGGAGGTGCATGTGTTGGGGATGGGACAGAGCCTGGCTGCTGGGGACATGATCCTGCAGGGACTGCCTGACCTCTTTTTGGGGCACAGCCCTCTTCTCTGCCATCCAGCACTGGGTCCTGGAGGCCTTAATTTGCTCTGTCATGCACCCTCAGGTCCATCAGGTGCCACCAGACCATCCCCTGGGTTTGATGCCATCAGCCTCCATGCTCTCATGCCCTCTCCATTCTCACCCAAAGGCTTCCACAGAGCAGCTGGAAATTATGTCCCAGATATTGCTTCAAGAAATTAAATTAAGAACCAATATGTACTGTAAATATTGACTACAGAAAAGACTGGGAAAGTATATTCTCTTTGCCAGATTTTACAGAAAAGGCTGTTCTTTGCTTTCAAAAGGAACAAATGTTAACAAAGATGAATGAGCACAACAGAAAATGATTGCCTGTTCAGAGGAAATATACATGGAGGGTAAGGAAATCATCTATGCTGATTTAAAACTGGAGCAATCCCTCCATAACTATCCAGACTTCACTGCATTTTTTTTCCACAGGAATACCAGAAATACACATTTAACCCTAAGAAAGAGCTCAGTAAAAACTGTAGGATGTGTGAGGAGATGGGGAGGAAGGTGTAGCAAGCTGGAGGAAGATGCTGATAAGCCTCTGTCAGCTTTGGAGCTGTTCTGGCTCAATTGTGTTCAACAGTGAACTGGGCACAAAAATGAAGTGTATGCCAATGAGATGAATGGAACACACAGAGGCAGGTGCAACCACTGACACAGAGAGGAATCAAAATATCACATAAGGCAAACAGAGTGGCCTTTAGAGCAGAAAGAAATTAAACTGCAAAGAAATCAAGTTCAGATTAATAATAATTTTGAACATAAGCGGGGAATTTCTCAGTAGGGACCAACCAAGGCAGAGTGATGCCTGGCTTTTAGAAGGACACAAGATGAGTACAATATGGTTGCGCCAAAAATCTGAAGTGTGTAAGTTCAAACAGCTACTAACATGTAAACTCTGAGTTCAGACAGGAACAGTGTGTTCAGGAGCTCAGGTCTACCTCTGCGTGTTGCATGTGCTGCTGCTTGGGTTAAAAAAGCCTACACTGCACTGAACAGCTTTGGTAAAAGGGACTGAGAAGGATATCACCTTATTAGTTAATTGTTGGTCCTAGGACAAGTAGGGTGTTAGACTGGTAATAGGCAATTTTGGGCTTGAAGCAAGGAGGTTTGGGTCTGTTGGAGCAATGAGGTCTGAGATGGATCCTCACTGGGGGCAGTGCAGCAAAACTTCAGTGTCTGAAATCACCTCTGTTCTGCACCTGGTTCTCCCATGGCAGCAATGGTAGTGGGGTGTTTGGAATGGCTGTGAAAACAACAGGTATTTGACCCAACTCATCTGGTTTTAAACCACCAATGAATGCAAGTTTTTACCTTGTGAGTAGTGAGAAGTAATCAAAATAAGAAAATAACTCTGAGTACAGTGCAAAACAACACTTGAATATTAACAAACTTCCAGGAAAGCAATATATTCTTAAGTTTTCTCAACTGCAGGGATAATTCAGTGAAAAAATTAATATTGCATATGATTTCCATGAAATAAATACAACATAATTGTGGATGTATTTAAAGAAAGCCCCAAGTCAAAATATTGTAGCAAAGGCTGGCTATAATGTCCAGCAGCTTCCCTGCTGTTTACCAAATATGCACACCTCCACAATGATGACAGCTATAAACATCGTATTCCACCCTGTCATAGATGTACAAAATGTGTTGTCAATCCTTTCTGCAATAAAAGAATGCTGAGGCGCCATCACACAAAAGCCTGTTTTTTTCCAAACAGCAAATGTCTATAAAAATACAGTCCTACATCTCTGTGATAGATAAGAAATACTAAAGGAGCAATAATAATTAATGGCCATACAAGATGAAACTCCAGTTACTCAGACGGCTGTCTCCACATAATCTGTATTTTATACAAAAGGAGAAAGGACTCAATGGAATTTCAGCTGTGACCGGATAAAAACTGCCAACAAAAAGTGATAAGGAAAGTCTAATGTGCATATTAATCATGTTTATAGCGCCTCATTTGCTGATATATTAGCCTAAACTCCCTTTCAAAATACATTTTTGATCACTGGTAGAATCATTTAATACACTCAAACTTAAATAGGACCAATTAAAGTTTCCATCTTCTATTAATTAAAAGTAATTGATTATGATAGCCTCTGCAATAAATCACAGAGCAAAAGAGTTTGAAAATGTACTGTTGGATGAGTTGGATTTTTAATAATGTGGAAAGATTTAAGCCACACGCTGTATCTTCACGTGTTTATTGCCTTAGTTTGCATTCCATGTTTTTATTATCTAAGTATTTTTTGGACTACAATACACATCCAACAGTCACATATTATGTTAAAAGGCTGTCTGAAGAATTCTGCACATCTTATGTTGGTCACTTCCTATTTCTTTCTATGAGTAGATAGAGATAAGTAAAAACATTTAGAAAAGTGTGTATAAATTGTACCACCTTGTTTTCTTTCTATTTCGTTAATTTATATTTTCACCTTTTGTCTTTACCTTTCTTTCTCTACAGCTCCCAGCAAATATCCACTACACCATGGCATGACTTAAAGGTCGCCTAGCCTTTTGTCACAAATAATTTATTAGAATAATCTCAGCTCTCCTGTATTCTGTCTGATCCGTACTTTGCACAAACTTATTTGCAATCCATCATTGTGTGAGGCAGACAGCATTGCTGGCAGCAGACATCTTCCTTTAACTTGAATAGTCATGGACATGGTCAGCAGGTGAGGGCAATTTTGCTTGTTAGCTTGAAAGTACTTCATGTTTGTGCTTTTAGTGAGCTGATTTAATATCTGCTTCACAACTGCCTGCAGCATTTTTCTGCCTGGAGATTGAAACAGTAAAAGAGCAGGAAAGGGAAAGACCATTGCACCGGGCAAGTATCCCGCAGAAAGCCTCTGAACTTAAAGAAGGCTTCCCTAAAGTCCATACAAGTGGAGGGTAAGGAAAATACTTAAGGCTGAGGCAAGCTTGTTTTGGGTCACTCAGACATATTTGAAAAATGACTCTTTCAGAACAGCAGCAGGGGGATCGCTTGAGTGTTTCATACGCTTCCTCTGCAATTTGCAAAGCTGTCCTGTAAGCTCATATGACCCTCTGCATCTTCCCATGTCTTCCTTTGCATCTCACTTCCAGCCATTATTAGATTTCTCCAGAGGCACCAAGACTGGCCCATTAGTGGCCACATTCTTCACCGCAAATAATTGCCAAATTAGTACTCCCTAACTAAGTGCATGCTAGAGAATTGGCCCTTTAATAGTTTCTTCAGAAGTAAATGCTTCTTATCATACCAGATAAGACTCCAGGCATTCATTTTCCCCCTGTGTGGAGTCATTTTTCTGCATCCCATGCTTCAGAGTGTTGGTATGTCCCTGTACGTCGTCCTGTTTACGTCAATGGGCTGCAGTGATTATTCTATCACCACATTCATGTTACATTTCTGGACAGTTCAAGGTTATGTGATTTACTGGGTAATCCTACTTTTTGTTTGAGAAATTAAGTGTCTCTGCTCTCCTAGCCTTTCACAGAGAGCTGGCAGATCCTGCTGCAGTGGGCCTCCCTCCCACACGCAGCCAACATGGCCTCAGATGAGCTTGCCTTCCTCTTTATGGAGCCTTTCATTTGTGTCAACCTAACTGAAGCAGACTGAAAAATGCATCTTTTGCCCATTTGGTTCACCTGCATATCTTACAGGTTACCAGATTAGGGCCCAGCCTGGGATGGGGTAAGATGTAACCTAGCTTTGAATGGAAAATTGTGTGTCAAACTGTACATCCACATTTTGTTTCTTTCTAAAAAAGAAATTATAATTTCACTCCGTAAACTTATTAGTAAGAGTTCAAATAGTGTGGCAGGGTGACTTCATGTTCCCAAATTACAAGCTTAACCTATTGGAACTTTAGTTGGAGCTTCAATTTCCTACTTATAACACAACGTGCATGTGACCAGTTAATAAGGTCATGCGCATTTACAGATGCCCTAAATTCAGGAGTTTAACCAAACCTCTGCTTTTCCCAATTCTGTTACATTGCATTCTTAAGAATATCACCATTGTATGGTTCATGTACACGACAATATGATTTAACAAATGACAAGCTTTTTCCCTAGATGCCATGACTTCATTCATTCAGTTATGTTACTTTTCAAGTGATAACACTCTAATTAGCTGCTGAACTTTGGTATCCTTTGCATACCCTTCCCAGTCCAAACGTTCACTTATCTCTCCAGAAGTGCTACATGACATCCTTGTTGTTTCAGGAGAACACAGTTACCATTCACTGACTGCCCCCACACTATCTAAGATAAGTGTTATATGACACATCTTCTAATTCAGAGGAGTGCACAGACAACAAAAGCTGTCCGTCTGCACAAACTTCTCATCAGCAAACGCAAAGCAGCACCATCTTATACAAAGTATTGAGTTAGTTTGCTGTAACATTACTGAATATTTAAATTTGGCCTGGGCAAGGCAGGGATTCTCTTTCTCTCACATATACAGTGTCTGTACATGTTATGCTGTCATTCCTGAGCAGCAGCAACCTTGGAGATGTACTGTGTTATATGCTATAATTTAACCTTTGCAGTTCTGAGCCAAAATCCCCTAAACCGAATTTAGATTGATTCACAGCAGGAATTCACTCTTTCACAGAACCTCAGTTTCATCAATTTTATGTAAACAGTTTGGGTTTGGTATTAATTGCATGTATACAAAGACAATTTTTTCTCCATTTGCCCAAAGAACAGTTCTGGCTCCATTTTGGCTGTTTCTTTTTTTGTCCTGTTTTTTACCCAGTGATGAAAACGATTACAGGAATAAATTTGTACTGCACAGAGTAACACAGTGCAGACACAGTCTTAGACCAGAGCCTTGCAAGTCCTTTCATGCTATTCTCCACATCCTGTTTGACTAGTCTTAATTAGTCCCCTACCAACTTTGGATTTTCCACAATTCTTGAAGAAGCCTGACACTTGGAAAAAAGCACTTCCAAAACCTGCCACAAGGATCCAGTTCTCTCACTGGGAATCTCTCAGTCCATCACAGGAGAATACTTTCAAGGGAGGAAGGAAAACACTGTGTTGGAGGTTTCAGCACAGGGAATGGGAAACACATTAGTGATATTTCCCTCTAAGACAACTGCTGGAGTCCTCTTAGCATTATGCCATCCATACATTGGGGACTTCTTGCCAGTGACATAGCCTGTGAGAAGGACCTCAGAAGTAAGTTTCACAACACATTTAAGAGCAGAACTAACAAAATGTTGAATGAATTCCAGCTGGTGAAAACATATGGCAGATTCTCAGTTTTATCTTCACTATCTTTGTTTGCAAACAAATGTGCATTTGTTCTTCGTTTGTTTTTTAGCCAGTGACTTCAAATGAGCATCATTTTAACTATGAGTCCCCAGTGAACATACAGTCCCATAAAATCACACCAAATTATATGCCAAGTAGAGAAAGGGCTGTTACAAAGAGGAAGAGTACAATCTGTTCTCTGTGCCCATGCTTTACAAAGCGAGAAGCAGTGGGCTTGTATTGTAGGAAGTAAGTATCAGATCAGACACTGAGAAAAACCTTTCCAAGAGTAATGCCAAGAAGAAGATGTTGCCTGAGGAGGTAGTATTCTCCATCCCTGGAAGCCTTTAGGAAAATATTAGACCCAGATCTGTCAGAAGTTTATCAGTATCGTTGAGCCTCCCTTTCTGTAGTTTATGATTCTCCTTTGAACTTAATTAATCATTCAAGTTTTAGAAAGCTTGCATCCAGCTGGAAAATAAATTACCACTCAATAGTATGGACACTTCAAGAATATATAAGAAATGGAATAAAAAGTTGTGCTGTAAATATAAGTGATCATTGAACTGAATCTACAGAAATCCACTGCTGGGAAAAGGGCCAATGTGGAAAGACACAATTCTTAGCTGGTGGTAAATCTTGTCTTCTTATTGTTCCTCCCCAAAAGAAGTCTAAATAAATGCTGACATTTTAGACATTCCCAGAGGTCAGGAATTTGAAGAAAATGGACTTAAAGAGCTCTGAGCTTTTAAGTTTTTAGAGGGACCCCTGGTATACCTGCCAGAAGTGATCCCACATTAGCACCTGCCAGACAGGCAATCCTAGTGGTATTTCTATTCTAATTGTGGTGTATTTTGATCCTGCTGATACCTGCTTGATTATTTTTTCCATTTTTGGAAAGGGAAATCTCAGCAAGCTTCATTAATGCATCCTACTTCTACTAGACAACAAACATCATAATTTTCTGTGTGGCTGCTGGCACAGAGCATTTATTCTGCATTTGGGCATAGAGCATGTGCATACAGCTGTGACTTCCCCTGTGTGTGCAGAGTTAAGAAGTGAGGTCTCATGCTAGAAGTTGTCTGTGTGCCTCATCCTGCAATGTAGGAGTGCAGAGAAGAGCCAGCATGGGCCTGGCATCTCTGTGGTGTGCTGGTTGATGCCTCTTCTTCACCTATGCTGACCATTGGCTGCAACATTCTTTGGTATCCTATAAGTCCTGAACTACCTGGTACATGGTGTGATAAAGTGTAACTTGGAAAGAGTCCTGAAACAATAAGAAACTGCAATAATCCACAACTAGAGTTTTTAACAGCGTAAGAACAGGATGTGTATTCTCACCAGTTTTATTTGTGGGATTCAGAATGCCATTAAAGCAGCAGAAAAGGAGGGGAGGGGGCTTGCTTTAATTTGCTTTGCTGTTAAGGGTGGATTGGTTTATTACTGCATTCATTACAATTAAAATTCCATAATATACCCACATAAAGGTATATGTCACAGTTAAGTTGATATTTTTCTTGCTTTATTTATGACCACATAAAATATGGTTTCCTGAGCATAATCTCTAAAAGCTCAGGGATTTAAGCTCCACCCCATTTATATATCTTAAACACTACACACAAATGTAATTCCTGTGGCTCCTCTACTTGCTCTCCACACTTCTTAAAAATGGTTCAGGCCAAAGGTAACATGTTTCTTATATGCCAAGTACAACTCAGACAACATTAAACAGTTTGTTCTATACCTACTATTAAGGTAAAAATAAACACATGTTGGATTTGAGGCTACTAAAGCTCAAAATACCAATCAAAATCTGTATTTGAAGACATTCTGTATTTGTAAAGGGAAAACAACCAGAAGGACCAGTGCTAGCTCCTCAGAAGCTCCTCAGTGGCATGTTCCCCCTTGCTCCCATTGTAGGATAGGTCAGAAGGACACATTCCAGGAGAGTTTTGGATGGAGGACAGTTTTGTGAGTGGCTGAAGCTTTTGAGCAGTCCAAGAGAGAGGCTGAGAGATCTCTGTGAGGTGCCTGCAGAAGCCTGTGCCTCTGAGGTCATGTTCTAAGACCAAACACATTTTCCCTCAGTTTGCAGAAGATGCAGGACACTGGAGGGCTGAAGCCTTTCAGCAGAGGCAGAAAAGGAGGGAAGAGCAGGGAATGAGAGGAAGAAAATTCCTTCTGGCCACATGAGAGCTTGGAAATGCCACCAGAGGAAATTAATTTTTTACATTCACCAACTAACACCTGGCTCTGCTGCAAGGCTGAATTTCTGAATTTTTTTCATGTCTTCCATGCTTATACAAGAGAGTGGCAATTGTGTGTTCTCCTGCTAACAGGTTCTTAAAGTGGACTGTTTGTAAACCTCCATATATGACCTCAGATCAAAATTTTCAGTTTTATAAGAGGATTTTGACAAAATTCATAGGGCTTGATGAAGAGAAGAGAGAGAATCTGGAAAAATACATTTATGAGAGAGTCTAGATAGATTTGCGGACCTTATTTTAACAGCAGAA
This sequence comes from Lichenostomus cassidix, assembly GCF_008360975.1. Classification (NCBI taxonomy): domain Eukaryota; kingdom Metazoa; phylum Chordata; class Aves; order Passeriformes; family Meliphagidae; genus Lichenostomus; species Lichenostomus cassidix. Next base: position 78,186,191 of record NC_139483.1, read on the forward strand.
AACTATGAAGAGGCTCAGTTCTACTTCCTCTGCATGGGAAATTTATGATAGCAGGGATTTTTTTTTTTTTTTGTTAATCTGTAAAAGCTTACCAGGTGCTAGTAACTGGCAGCCCTCAAAACACACACTTGATGTTTCACACTGATGTTCATTAACCACTGAAACAATTTATTTGGGAGTTTGCACAGAAATTATTTATTTGGGGTTCTCCTTTTATCCCTGATGTAAACAATGGATGGCTCCCTGAAAGATTTTTGTCAGCCAGTTTTGGACTTGGTGGAGAAAGCCTTGCTGAGGGAACTGCCGAATTCAAAGCTTTGTGCAAGGCAGATATGTGATATTGTAGGTAATGGATTATTACATACCAGAAGCTGCAGATAGTGTGGTACTGAAGATAAGGCTCTGTTGCACTGCAGATGGAAGCTGGTAGCCTTTCCAAGAATACTTCTAACAATGTTTTTTTTCTTAGATCTGTTCCTTTTACTGAGGACAATGAAGTCTTTCACAGATGATGATACCTGACAGTAAAACCATCAGAGAATCCCCCACTGATGCCGTGGGGAGAGAAAAATGCTTAGAACGAACTAACAAGATTACAGTTCAGAGGAAAGAGAGCCTTGTTGCATTCACCTGGGCTGCACATGAGCTTTCACTTCACTGGTGAAAACTGTAAAGACCACACGGCCAATGATAACTGAAGGCTGTGAATACATTTGTTTCTTTTCACCTGTTTCTGATTATAAGACAGTTTATCTTGAGAGCAAGTTTTGTCCATGTGACAGAGAGTAGATGCTATCTCAATATCCATGGCTGGAAATTTTCATCAAGAAAGATGCATGATGAAACAAGTCGGAGATAAATGTACCCCAATGAAGGAACTCTCAAGCTCTTCTCCCTTGTCCTTACTATTGTTTCATTTGAGGCCTTTTGCTAAATATCTGGTTCCTGAAGGTTGAGTGTTAAGGTGGGGAAACCCAACAGCTGTGCCCACACCATGCCTGGGGTCTGGGTCTGGTGTTATTAGTTATTGCCTTAGCACTGATGAAATACTAAAACTCTGTTCCCCTATTACTTTATCTTAATAATTGTTGAAGAAATGCTTGCAGACATGTAAAACCTTGAAAAAGTGGTTTGAAAAACCATTCAGTAAACCATTAGCCTTGATGTTAATAGATTATACTCTGCAACTAATGGTGAGTTTTGCTGTTATTTCCTTTCTGAAAAAGACAGAAAAGATGGATTTTTAGTTTTAGGGGCCAAATTGATGAGATTAACTGCATGCATTTCATTTATCAAGAGCATTAAGTGTTTTGCAGTGACTGATGAGTGTATTTTAGATATACTGAAAACAGATAGATATATAGTTTGTTTCTTTTATGTTAGAAGCTGTCTACAAGAGACCCATTATTTACATCCTTTATATCTAATCAAGATAAACTCTCAGTCTCATAAATAAGAACATACTTATTTGCTTTAGTGACTTATTTGAGTCTGGAAAGATTTGCTGAGCAGGGGCTGGGCTTGATAATATTTCACAAAGCTAAAAATTCAGTCTTGATACATTCTTGACATAAGACACATCATTTTTCACATATAAGAACAATTACCTCATGTTTACACAGCATTTAAAGCATGGAAAGTGATTAGATTTTACCATCTCTGGCATGCCCGGGATGTACAAATTGCTACTGGCTCTTTATATATGGAAAGACATCCATTTAATGCTCTTTAATTTGGTGCCACTTATCTGACTGTGGAAAGGTTCACTCCTGGTGCTGGTGATGAGTATGAAGTACAGCCCTAGAAATACCTGTCAGAGAGGGAGGAGGTTTTAACAGGGAGATAAGTGTTAAGATAGATCTGCCTCCTCGAGTCAGTGGGATGAGCCCCATATCCCAGCAAGCCCACTCCTCACAGGGTTGATAACACCTTCCCGTGGTGGAAGAGGTCAGGCTGCTGCGGGAAGCCTGCACACTCAGGAGGGGAGATGGATCCAAACCAGGGAGGGGAAATGACTGGATGATGGATTCGAGCTCACCAACAACAGCTGTTTGGCAGGTGGAGGTGTTCCAGCAGGCCCTCCTTGGAGGGCAGAGACATCCTCTTGGCACAGCAGGAACCTTTGCCATGGCAGGTGGGAGCACCCTTCAAAAGGGAACCAAATACAACAGCATGGGATGCTCACACCTATGTGCCAGTTCCTCTTCAGAGAATCGCTCAGCTCACGAGTGACCAGACCACGACAAATTCAGACTACAAAATCCTGTTTTTCTCACTGTCTGCCATGTTTGTCCTGTGTGCAGCCTGAAGACTAAGCCCATTCTCCTTTCTCCAAGCATCCTTGCCATCACTAATACAGCACCTGAGCTGTCATCACCAGTAGACCAGAGTTAAGATCTTCTTCATTTGCACTGGTGCAACTGCAGGGATGCTGCCACATTTGCAGCATCTGTGCATGTCTGTACTTCAGTGGCAGCAAACACATTGGCCTTGCTCTGCATACAATTTGCTTATAAACAGTTTACATATTATAATTTCTTTAAAATACATTGCATGCCTTATCTAATGCTAAGATGACATGTCCAGGGATAGACAACTTGGCTCAGGGTCTGGGATGTTAAGTAGTCTGGGTTGATCTCCTGACCTGTGCTCCAAGTAAGGACTACACTGCAGGCTATCCCAGACTAATAGACTTGTTATTTCTCCAATACATGTATAGCAGTGTATGGCACAGAGAGCAAGCTATGTATGGTGTTTCTCCCAAAGATTATGAAAATAGCATGAAAACACTTCAGCTTTGCTAGAGTGGTCAATTTTCTGGCTGAAAGTTTTGTTTGTTGTTATTCAATGATACAGTTTTATATTCTGGAAACACCTTCATGAACCATATTTTGTTTGTTTTTGCAGTCTCAAGCACATTAGTAAATAAACACAAATCCAGTGTTTGGTGCAATCAGTTTCATCATTCAATGTGTGATATATTGGATTTCATGAGGAGAGCTGGAGACCTAACTTATGGGCCTCAGTGATTTGAAAGCTAGCTACAAACTGTGAAAGCCCTTGCTGCTTTGGCCATCCTTTCAGGTACACAGCCCTCCACAAACTTTCAGATCCACAATTCTGTGTTGTGGTATTGTTATTGAGGATATCAGGGGATGGAGTAGGAAGGAAGCAACGAGGTAGGCTTTTTTCAAGGAAAACTGTGAAAAGAAAGTTTCAGGAACTTTATTTTTCTTTTGGGATATCTGTGGCTAATCAAGGGAACTCAGCACTCCCACACCCTGTCCAAGCTTTAAAAATATGGCTTTAATGGAAACAAATGCTAGTGTTTTTAAGTCCACAGGCTGGAGGCCCTCAAGGTTTTGAAACAGAGTAAATCAGAGAGGGCAGCACCCTCATAATTTATATCAAGTTTACATAGCTTTCCAAGGTACTAATTAAACCATTTGGTCTCAAACAAAATTTATTTTTCAATAAACCAATAATAATGCTCAATCTAGAGTCTTTGTGCCTCATCTTCAGAGCGACTGTATGACATGTTCGTAAAGTCAAATATGTTTGGGGCACAAAGACTATATAGGTTCTTACCAATCATGTGTTTAGGAAGGGTATTTATAGAATGGTACCATGATCTAAAGTGTACTGCTCTTTAACTCTTTTGAGCTCTGGTCTCAAAGGGAAGGGAGATGTGGTATCCCATCCAGATTACATCCAATGAGCTCCTCAAAACAGCTCTGACTCCATGGAGATGCACATGCATGGCTCCAAACTCAAGCACTATGACAGATCAACGATGCCTCAAAGGTGTGTCTCCTGGTTGGAGCAAGTCTCTTGAAAGCTGATTCTTACCCAGGTTTTTTCTTCCCTTGGCTGTTTCCAGGGTGATCCCAGCCTTGCAGGGCTGTGTCCCCAGCTACCTTTAGCCATCGCTTAACCCTCCCTCTGACCTGCTGCTTCAGAGGGAAAAGCTCTGTGTCAACAAACTGCACAACTTTGGCAATTCTTCAGAGCCTGCCTGAACCTCCACACTGCCGCTGCTGCCATGAGCGAAAGTAATTAGAGACCGTTTGCATCGGTTGTTTGGAAATGTGTAAACAGCAGTATAAACAACAGCAGGTCAGGTCAGGGAAGGAGGCTGGCACTTCATGAGGCCATGGCTGGAGCCTGCCCAAGTGTGAAATTCCCAACTGGGAGAGAACATTTGGAAAAACAATGCGCTTAAGGTTTATCAACACAAATCATCTCCTAAGTGACACATTTTATTTAGAGTATGTGTGGCCTCCATCTAGAAGAAGGGAAGTTTTTATCAATCTGAGCTTTATCACTTCCAGATATCTCTTTCTTTGTTTACTGGCAGCGTGCACAATGCCTTCATTTTGAGCAGTCCAGTTTAAACACAAGTGGGGCTGGCTTTTTTTGTGGAGCCCGCAGTGAACTGCCTGTGCTCCCTTCTCAGAGCCCTGTTCGTAAATCTTCCCTTCAAGCCCTGAAACGCCTCTTTGTGACCGTCACCCTTGAGAAACACAGCATCCTGGCCCCAATACATGAATCTGCTTTGGCTAGAAGACTGTCCCTGCTCAGGAAAGCACTTTGAACCCTGCTCAGCTTTGAGGAAGGGCTTCAATGCCTTTTGGAGGAGGAGGAGGAGGGGTTTTCTGGCATGGGTCAGAAAATCAGAAAATCAGACTCACAGGGCAGTCTGTGGAGGGACAGGAGTGTATAAATAAACCCTACATAAACCTAAAGTAAGCAGGATGAGAAGTGCCTCTTAAAATTCAATTGGGAAAGCTTCCTGGGTGTCCGGAGCTCCTAGGTGGCCGTGGCACCCTCTTTGACACACCACGGTCCTTCTTCTCACTGCTAGCACTGGCCCTGAGATGAGGAAGGGATCCTCATGGGCAGCTCTCACCACCCTTTCAGGTCCCTAACATGCACAAATTAAGGAGCATCTGTAGGTGTTGAACCACAGTCAGCTGTTATTCCTAGCTTGCCTTTCCACAGCATTTGTTATAAAGTTTTCAGTGGTTAACAAATACCAGATTTTTTTTCTGAGGCAGCCTGGCATTATTACTCTTATTTTACAGTGGGAGGAATGAAGAAGCTTCCTTAAATATAACTGAAAAACCCAGCAGAAGAGGTGAGAAAAAACATATTATCCCTCTGCCGCCATTCTTAACCAAGAAGAGCTCATCTGTCTCCCTGTGTATGGGCAAAACAGGTGTTACAGTCTAGAAAGCCATGCCAGCACCACAAAGCTACTTTTGCCATAATTTGCAGATCTCCCTGAGAGAAACACAACATATTCCTACAGTTTGCCTGTCGCTGACCTAGTCACACAGCCAGGATGCTAGATAATGGCATGTGACCTGTTGGATATTTGGGCAGTATTTGGGCACGGTGGCTGGATCTGCCCCTTTTGGGAGGCATGTGTCCCACTCTTCTCTCTGCACCTCAGGCAGAAAGTAGTGCTGGCTTCGCTCCTGACCAGCACTGACTGCCTATGGGCAAGAGGAGGCATTCAGCCACGTGGGCAGAGCACGCTGTCCAAGCAGTTGTTCATTGCTTCAGGGAAAAGGCAATGCACCAGACAGGCTTGTCCCACTGGCCACAAGTCAGACCTTGCTGAGTTAAGCCAACCAGAGTTATTTTCTGCCCATTCCAGGAAAGTTTTCAAGCATCATAGTGTCAGCTCGGGATGTGAATATTTGATTACTTATCTGCTATGGCAATATAAAGGTACCAGTATCAATAAGATTATATATTTAAAAGCCTCTTCTCATAGTGTATAGGTCATGTGTGGAAGCTCTTCATAGACATTTGTCCTCACCTCCTCATTTAGCCCTAAGCTTAATGTCTTCATTCTCCTGAGCTCTTCCTTTGGAAAAAATTTGGCTCACACTGTGGCACTGAAAGTTTATTACCCTAAAGTATCTGAACTAACAGAGTACCACAGCATGGTGCTGGCCCTGTTAGTGGCTGCAGTGTGTGGGCAGCATTGTTTCCTGGTCAAAACAAATCAAGTGCAGTCCAATAGGCCTTCAGTAAGTCTTTAAGGTATAAATGTGATTGAATGCTTTGCTAGACATCATCTCTTCAAAAGGTCACTGAGAAACAAGTTCTGGCTACAGAAGTTTGTGCTTTACAGTGTGGGAAAATAAACAGGCAGAAAAGGAAAAGACAAATTTCACAGAAATCTAGACACTGGTTGATGAGGGAGGTCAGCAGCCAGTACAGGGTGGAAAGATAGTTGCTGTAGTCATCTGAAAGCTGGTCCTGATGACTTTCTTTGCTCTACAGCCAACAGTTTTCCTATGAGCCTGAAAGACCATTCAGCAGGTGTCCCCCTCTGCAGAGGGAATGGGCATCTAGGAAGCCAAGACAAACTTAGGCTGCTGCTTTTTAACCCAGATCGTACTTATTTTCTGTATCCTACATGGTATTTATAAGAGAAAAATAACTGAACAATAACTGAAAAATGAGTGTCAAAAGCTCAACCAGAACTATGGCAAACCCCATTGCCCACAGTCCAAGCCATTCACTGACCCATAAGAACCAAGGCACTATGTGGGCAGTGGTTTTATGAATGACCCATCATCATTGCTCATCACGCTGTAGTACCACATATTAGTTGCTCTTAGACAAATGTGAAGAGGTAAGAAGATGAGGAACAAAATAATGTAACTCATATATCCATACAAAGCAGGGGCATAAGACAAACCCTTGGAATCCTTGCTACAAAGAATAATTTGCCGACTTCAGCCTGCATTATCATTTACCATCGTTTCCAAGTTCCCTATTAATATGTTTTACAACTCACCTCTTAGCACAGAACCCTGAGGAAAAAACCTTGATAATCTCTCTCTATTGTGAGAATTGAACCTTGCTCTTACCTTTCTTCTCCTTGTAACGAGTTGCTCAGCCATTAAACAACCTTACTTTTACAGAACAGCACACAGTAGCCCTTAAAGTTCCAAATTAGGGATTTTGCTGAAAACTTTTTTAAAATATAACACATTCATCAGGTAAATCACTTTATGCTTGCTGACACTTTCAGAAGACTCTAACAGGTTTTTCTGGCAGGACTTCACTATGCAAAATTGTTATTAACTCTTCCTCAGGAACTCGTGTATTGCAAGGTGTCCTCTAATTCTGTCTTTTGTTATACTTTGTCTCAGATTGCTTAGCATGGTCATGATGCTTCTAGGCCTGTATTTCTTCAATATCTCACAAAGCCCTCTTAGAAGTCAGCATAACATATATCTCATTCCAATCTTCAAGGATCAATACAATTTTCAGCAAGAGGTTACACAGCAGCCTTAGAAATTCAGTCATTTCACCACTGACTTCATTTAAACATGGCTTGGCCTTGATGATTACTGGTTGAAGATTTTGTCAGTTTGTTCTGTAACTTTTTCTAAAGATGGTCTGGTAAGTCCCCATCAAGAAGGGTTCAGACCTGGCAACGTGACAAGGAAAGATCTAAAGGAATGAGGAGGGTCACAGGCTCCCTTAAGAATATCTACTGCTCTCAGAAGTTATGCTCATATCCTAATTTAAGACACAACCAGTTTGTCACACCTTCTGTTGTAAGCAAACACAAAACTGGGGCTGATAAGGGGCCTATGCATCCATAACTGTAACCTGGAGGGACTAAAACAAGGAGCAAGAAGGGACAAGGACCTGGGCATCAGCTGAGGAAGTTCCAAACAGGGCTGGGGGGATGCAGGACACCTAGCTGAGTGAAAGGCCTTGAGCCATCAGCTATTCAGCTCCCCCACTGGCTATCCTCTGATTGCTGCATTTCAGTCGGCTATCAGGCACCCTAAAACCATCTTTATTTTCCCGTGAGTGTCAGCTTCAGTGTCACCATGCAGGGACTGTTGGAGTGTTATGGCCTCTTTTGAACCCATTAATACTGGCAGCACCATGCAGAGTTCAGTACCCAGATTCAGTTTATTTAAGGCTTGTTTTAAAAAAACATTATGTGCCGAATTTTATTAAATCAACTTAATAGGAGCTGTGAAGTAAAACAAATAAATATGGAACTCATTTCTGCAGTTAGTGGGAATTATTCTGTTTGTTTACAAAGGCCATTAAAAGCTTACTGGAGGTGTTCATTTCAGCAAGGAGGCCTCATTGATGGATCAGCGCAGCCTTGTCAAAACTGTATCCAAAATTTCACAGCAGTGCTCTCATTAGGCTCCAACAGTTGAAAGAAAACACAACTGAAGAGAACTATTAATGTTTCCTGGTGGCCTCCAACCTCCTTCACATTAGTTTTTCCCAAACCACACTGCATAAAAAATTTTCTAAGATTTTTGGGGGCTGGTAGCTTGCAAAACGGACAGAAAAAGGAGGAGTTGAGTGTTTTGTGTCCTTAAAACAAGGCATATTAAAACAGAAACCTTGATAACTTCAGAGGTGCTTAAGCTGTTGCAAAGAGTAATGTCTCTGATAAAATGCTCAACAGCAGAGAAAGAATTATACATTAGTAAAAATGCAAGAATAGTACTAAAATCCCCATTTTAAAATGTGAACTAAGCATTTCTTAAGTGTAAGAGTTCAGGGTTGACCTTAACTGCTAGAAAACACTAATTTTAGTTGCATTTCCATATGAACATATGGAACTATTGTATGTTTTCACCCACAGACTTCCACAAGCATATATAATTTTTCTTGTACATATTTTTCATATCAAGAAGTCAGAAATACAGGTCTAGAATAATCTCTTGTCAAAACACATTCTATATTTGCTTTATAAGCACTTAATGGCTTTCAGACACAGGTGATCATCTCTGTTGCCTCCATCCCGAGCCAAAGTTCCCACAGAAGTGGCCTGCTTTTAGAGAGGTACACAGCCTGCTGCTCCATTGGTGTCATGAAGGGGCTTGGCTGCTTGGCGTCTTTGGATGTCGCACCTTTCATGGCTGCACATTTCCTGAGCAGCTTTTCAAAGAGAACCTGTGTCAAGTGCAGCAGTGATGCAGATGACTTCATCCCATAAGGAGCTGGCATAGGCATCTTGAAACTCTGGTGTGATCCTCAGCAATGGGATGAGCACTTGAAGTACTGTTTGACCACTCTTAGTACAGCCTGCCATAGATCCCATGATAAAATCTGCCTTCTATTTAGGCTTTTAAAAGCCTGTTATGAGTCACTTCCTTTCCATCTTTGGACCAGTAACTTGCAAAAATAACTAAAGAGATCAGATGTGATCTCTTTGAAGGCTTTGTGAAGGCTTTGCACCTCTTACATTTCTCCCTCCTTTCCTTCTTGCCATGACGTGCAAAAGCGTGTGATTGCAGGTACCAGTTGGAAGAGACAGGTTACAAGCTGAAAAGGACCAAATCCTCAGAACATCATATGCCCTGGGAATCTGGGAGCCTGTTGGCTGCCCTCTGAAGGCTTTTCCTGATGTCCTCTCCAACATCATGACTGTGTCAGCCTAAAATGTCCATGCCTGAATGGTCTGAGAGCTCAGTGCTCTGGCCATGAAGGAGAGAGATGGAAGGAAGAGAAGGAGGTCCTGGCCACAGTGGCCATGTTTCCTGTCATCATCCCATTTTAGAGTCCCATCAAAATGTAAGGTTGCAGAATTGAGCCCAGAATTGCTCAAAACAATCAGAATCTGCCCCACTCTGGCTCAGAATGCACTTTGTGAAGGCAATACTGAGTGAGAATCACAGGAAGGGCAAGGCAAACCACAATGTGGAGCTTTCACAAAAGGAATTTCTTAATGTGTGTGTTGGAATGCTCTTGGGAGGTTTGTGTGATCACCATGAAGAAGTCTATGGATAAAATACAGAGACAAGTCTGGGGATGTGAGTAGGATCCAGAGTCTTGAACAGAGATAAACTAGAGAAATTGAATCCAAACAGCTCAGAGGATACAGTAAATTCCTAGTGTGGGAGGAAGAAAAACAGTATTGTACAACTTTCAGCTGTGAAGATACTCAGACAGTAAATATCTTATGTCAAGTTCTGGATTTCAATCAGTTTTATTTTATCTTTGTTTCAATAGAATTTTTTTCCCTAAATGTAATCCTCATTAACTCATGTGAAAGATCCAGGGTAACTGTTGATATTACAGATTACAGGGAAGATGTGAGGAACACTGACTGTCCCCTTTCTATAGCAATAGTGAACAATAGTCACTGAAAGCTGAGGCCTTTTAACGAGCAGCTATAATACAACAGATTTCCTAGAAGACTATTAAACAGAGATAGAAATCTCTTTAAAATCTTTATTCAGCTTTGCTAATCAACTGCCACTGTTGTTTAAGGTTGGAGCTTTTTCTATACATTTTCATTATTTCAGAACATCCCCTGCTAGAACCATTGTAAAGCTTTCTATTAAAATCCTTCTTACTGTAGTGGGATGATTTTTTTTCTTTTTCCAAAAGGCTGATTTAATAGAAACTTGGCACCAGAAAAAGTGTTTCTGTTTCATTACTACTCTATATAAAAGTTCATGAGGCTCTCAGAATATTCTTTCTGAAAAAAAGGAAAAATCATTAGCACATGCTTGGATACAGAACTTACTGGCAATTATACAGTAGTCATCTTTCAAATACACACTTCCTGTGTTGTTGCTAAGACTACTTGTGATCGTCCTTAAAATGCAGAGTGAGTATTGCAATGCAATTCATATTATACAAATTTCTTCAAAATGTTACTCAAGTCACTTTTGTGGTAGCTTGTACACAAGGATAGAGCTTGAAATTTTTTTCAGCCTGTTTAATTTACACTTCACATAATTTTCTTTAAACCATACTTCTAACATTTTTATTGCAGCAACTCTTTTCACTGTAGCCCAATAAATTCTTGCTTGGCTGTGGCTAGCACAGGTTTTTCCCATGAGAAATTTTCTTGTGTTTTATAAATAAAGATAAAGTTTGGATGTTGTTGGAACAGTGTCCCAGAACTTGGACAGTGCAGGTCTGGCCAATCAGGCCTGGGGGAAGGCTTCTGACTGACCAATCTGGGTGACTTTTGAGAACTCTATATATGTGATGAAATCAAAACAATAAAGGTCATTCCTTCTTGCCACTGAGAACTGGTGCCTTCATTACTCTGCTAGCTGCTCAACAGCAACACTTGGCTTTCAAAAACAATACTAAGTTTTAGCAATTACATAGGACTTTAGATTTTTAAAGTGTTACCCAACTATTAACTAATTAATGTTTGTTCAACTCAGACTGGCCATATAAAGAGGCTGCAGTGAGTGAAAGGAACGGTTTCCCTGTCACTACAAACAAGATTAAAGGTGTTGATGTCGTACAAACTCAAAAAGGAGGCACAGTTTGAAATAACCCACCTTCTATTGATTTTGGTCAAATTATTGGTAATCTCAACCTTGTAGATTACTTCTCAGTACTATCAAAGGAGAAAATAAGACAGTGCTTGTTTACCTGCTTTGGTAGCTGACAGCATGTACTGATGATGGGGAAAAGCCTTCACTTTCCATCTACATTCAGCAGCACAGGAAGCAGTTTTCCTGTGTAACCTCTAGGTCATTTTGTCATGCCAAGGGGCACAGAGCCCACAGGGAATGGTGTCCTTGCATGCTGCTTTTCTCCCACCTTTCCTTTGCTCCCCTTCTCACAGCCAAGCTCAAGCCTTCTCCTCCACTGATTCATCGGGACTTGGACCGCAGCATTGTATTGGAGATGCTTTCTAGCATACATTTGGTTTCAATATATTAAAAAGTTGATTGAGTAATCTTTACGACAGATGGAGTTGCCTGTAAATCAGGACCAAAAGATTACCTTATTCAGTCGTATCCGATGTGGTTGCCCGACAGTCCCTCTACAACATGCTTCCCGCAAGAGTCCCCGAATTTACTGGGCCTCTGGACCCACAATAATGATGTTGCAATAATTTCAAAGTATGACTCTTGCATGTGTTCTGGAAATAACATGGTCATAAACATAACTGGAAGTTTCTAACTGTCAGTGATTTCATACTGACTTTAACAATAGCCAGTAAACATATAGTTCAGACTTTAATCCAATTTTCTCAGTAAAACTAATTTCAGTAAGATGCTCCAGATAATACTTTCTTGTGGGATTACTGCACAGCTTGGGTGGTTTATCATTCAATCTTTGTCTTTTATTAATGCACTGTATATGTAATATATGACCCCAAATCCTCGCCAGTGCTGTCTTCCTAAACCCGTGGAATCAATTAGCTGCTTCCATGTTCAGTTTTGACTGCTTTAACACCACTGGAATTTCACTAATCACATTAGACATTAGCACCATTCACAGATTTCTATTCTTACATGTTCCCAGTGTTTGCAGCTATCCACAGCTGACGTCTGTGGAGGAGGGAGAAACGCTGTGGAGACCCTTCTGCTCAGGAGACGTCCCCCTGACGCCGGGGGAACACAGCACAGCTGCAGGGCTCCATGCTGACACATCTACTAACAGGATTAGGGCTCTGAGTAGAAAAAACATATGTCGTTTGCAATATAGCTGGAGAGCTACCAACAGCTGTAATTAAGGATGCCTATGCGTTTCTATGCTAAGCCCCTGTTTTCATTTGCTCATAACTTTCCAAAACTTTCACCTATAAGGCTGAACTTTTACAGACCTGCTTTCTGCCAAATTGTGGCTTTTTTTTTCCTGTTGTTGAAAGTTTGAGGAAAAAAGAATATGTCCATTTTTTTGAATGAGAGAAGAGAGAAATTTTTTTAAAGTTCCCTCATGTAAACATGTGGATTGGAACTGATTTATGATGGATTTTCTATTTAATTTAATTTTCATATGGCATTTTTAATTCTCAAAATATGTCCCAGCAGCATGTAAATATAGGATATTATTTTAATAAAGCAACAGAAATAGTACAACACACTTTTTCCCTACACCTTGAAATGCTCAGGTACAGAATTTTAGAATCAGTGCAATTACCAGCTAAAAAATTATTTCCCTCTCAGTTTCCTCTCAGGCTCAGAGAGATCTCAGAAATCCACTCTGTATGTACAGCTGTAATAAAGCTCCTCTTGTGTTTCTCAGTGTGGAAATTAGGAATGAACAAACAATATTGAACACACAGGCATGTCATGACTCTTTCTTAGCCTGTTGGGATAACATTGTGTGGCACACAAGTGTTCACTGATACAACTAGAAATATGTGAATATTCTTGGCATTTGCAGACATCTCAGGCTGTTTTGAACCTGAAGGACTCTTTCAAGCCTTTGTAAGTCTATGTCTCCTGTGCCCCTTTCTACCTGATGAAAAGTAATCAGTATTAAAAATAATGTCAAGATTTTTTTAAGATAGAAAGAGTTTGTGCCTTACCAACCCATTTAATTCCTGTCTTTTCTCGTGATCCTGCCTCTTCCCTCTTGCTCTCTGAATACTGAATTCAGACTCTTGTAACTCAGCAATCTCACAAGTATTTGCTCTATGATGTGCACAAACGTTCAAACACTAAGGCAATACATTTACCAATGAGCAAATCCTTTTTGAAGAAAGAATATGTCTGCTGTGCTGACAGTAAATATTTCAATTAAAAGAAAAATCTCTCTTATACTGTTTATTACTCTTGGGGGGGAGAAGAGAAAGAGAATGGGTTGCAGATATCTAGGATTTTTTATTTTGTCTTGTTTGTTGGGGTTTTTTTTCCTTTCTGGGATAATCAGATGCTTTTTCTTTTATTCACTTATTACCTTCTTCACCAAGTTTTTCATTCACAGACAGGAAACTCAGCTTTGCTAGTGAGACATTGAGATGCAAGTTGCTTTTAAAATTCAGTTGTCTTCTCAAGCTTTACCTTTGCAAATTACAATTTATGTTTCTAAACATCCTGGGAGAGAGAGGCAACTTTTTCTAACAGTTCTGATCTGGAAAATCTTCACAGAGGTTCTCTTCCTATTCTTTTGAAAGGTACCCATTTAAGGGTAATGAACATTTTAAAAAGGAAGTAAATGATCCTAACAACATCAATGAGATTTTTTGTTTGTTTGTTTCATAGTTCTCAAAACCCTGGTGTTTTAGATTACTCACAAATTAGATTCCTTATAAATCTAAAAACTCTCTTAGACCTCCAGAATTATATGATGGCTGTTATTTAATTGCTGCTACAATGCAAGAAGTTGTACTAGAATATTACTAAGATAGGGGAAAAAGGAATTTTTCAGAAATTAAAAAACCCAAGAACTTCAAGCAACAACTTGCCCTGCTCCCCTGAATATACAGTATTATGAAATGACCTTTTAACTATGTTTTCTGTACTATTTTCCAGCTGGACTTCCACCCCACTTAGGATCAGAGTAATTAGTCAATACTTTTTTACTTCCACAATTTTGTAGAGTGGATCTCCTTAATATAAGAATATTCCTTTCTTCTCAGGCACTTCTTTAAGGCTTCCATGACACTAACTCAGTGGTTGAGAAGCTAGGACAGACCTATCTTCCCAGCATGCTGTAACATTACATTCTCAGCCCTCCCACCTCCTAATTAGTCTCCAGCCTCCACCTCTACTTCACAACAGCTTCCTGCATCTTCTTGCATTAGCTGAGAGGGTTCTGCACCCACAGTCCAAGATGGGAACATGCCCAAACACCCTCTGTGGGCTCACAGGTTCCATCTGTCTCCATGGAAGTAGACAGAGGCTCTGGAGGACTCAGCAGTCACTCTTTGAAGAAGCAGGTACTTCAAACATTTCATTATTTAGGCAAATTTTCACAGGCTCAGTGAAAGGCATATCCCTAATGCAAATCTCAGGCCTCTTCCTCAGGGCACTGCTATGCAGTTCTTGTCAATTACTTATCTGAATAGCATTTTTAGCCTTCAAAAGTAATGTATTCTCCCCAAATCTCTTAGAAACACCAGAATATCTTTGCTGAAACTTCTCCAAAGACTAATTGATACCAAAAAGGTATCCCTTGAAAGAAAAAACATAATTTCTGAATCGCTGAAAATCTGGTAATATATTAGCAGCTGAAAGCAGTTTCTTATAATGAGGAATGCTGAATAATAGGGGAAGTAGTTCCATCTTCAACTTCATATTTGTGCATCCTTGTAGGATGTGAGTACAGGATTGGTATAGAGAAAAAAAATGTGTCATGATACCTGGAGCATATCATGTTAGTTCTGTGATTTATGTTTTTAGTACAGCCACTGCTCTTACTCTGTCTGCTATGGAGCCACAAATGCTGCTGAAAAGAGGCTTTAACCCAGCATATAAAAAGGAAATGTGAGACAACAGAAGATGTTTGTTGATTCCCGTCTTACCTGTGTGACCCCAACCTGTTAAAAAAGTCAGAGATCTCAAAAATGCATGTACTTCCTTAATTAAAAAAGAGGAACAAAAGTCATCAAGGAAACTTTTTTTTTTCCTGCAAATAATTCACTTAGCTGTAGAATTCACCAGATAAATAGCCTTATTGTTTTACCTTGAACTGGGGAAATGCTCACGTGGCATGTTCAAAATTGTACCCCAAGCTTTTTCAATTTGCTCTTAAAGTCCATTTAAATAACCTTCATGGACTAGGGGTGTGTGTGCTTGGTTTTGTTTTTTCTCCCCAGAGAGAACTCCCACTATCAGTTTGGAAAAACAATTATCCTTCCTGTACCTCTCATGATCTTTTCCCAACAAATTAAGTGGGCTTTTTTTTTTTTTAATTAAGCTGAATTCAACCTCAGTTGAGTCCCTGTACTTAAGCAAGTCCCTCAAATTTTAATGCCCAAATACCTGAAGCCAGCACCCTGGTCTGTCAAGAATGGCTCTCCAAAGCCTCAGTGGATATCCTGGAAGCTATGAAGTGCAATGCAGTAATTTCAGCTAAACATTACCGGCTCCTGACCCTGGAACGGGAAAAGTCAAAGTTCTTTTGGAAATGACACATTGTGACCTGCAGTCTGCTGTAGCACATTAAGTCTGATAAATGATCAGAAATGATGACTTAAACAAGCATCTAAGAGAGAGTATTTTGCTTAATGTACCCAGCAGTTAACCTTATGTAGTCACGTTGCATAGTGGGCTCATTTGGAAGCCGTGTAGGCTTAGCTGAGAATAAACAAAGCGTTGCAGTACCATTAAACGTTTTCTACATCTTCCTTCTGTGTTAATGTGGTTCAGTGCCTCTGTCATGAAAATGAACTGAATGGAGTTTCCCACACTCTCGACCACAAAGAGTGTACTATGTTGCCTTTACGAGAGACATTTTGTGCTTTCCTGAACACATGCCTGTTTCAAGAGCAAACCCTGATTTTCATAGCACTGAAGAAGTCTGCAGCATAGGAAAGGAGTAAACTCAAAAGCAAGAAAAAAAAAGTGGAAGTGATGTCAAAACCATGCAACTTTTCCAGGTGGCAAAAAAAAAAGTCTTATATATGCACAAAAAGAAGTTATTTTCTTTTCCCACATCCTCACAATGTTCTCCAAGTGAAATGCCAAATCTAATCCTCCTGCCTAATAAGTTCTCAAATTTTTAATTTAGGCATTTTTGCTAGAGCCCTATAGGTACTAGAATAATGTGAGCTTTTTCTCTGTATTAAGTTGCTCAACTATAATGACTTCATCATTTCATTTAAGCACCTGTTCTGGAAAATAGGTCCTTATCCTCCAAACACTCACATCCAGCAAGTATTCCCATTTGAACTCTAAAAATTGTATCCCAGCTCTTTAGAGTGATTTACGGCATACTATTAGAAGCATCTATAAGCACCTGAAATGTGTCAGTGGATGAACATGAGCAATAATTGTAAATATAGTTTATGAGTTAAGCAGTGCACTGATATTGGCTGCCAATGCTCAGCAAAATATTGAATCTCCCAACTCCTGTTTAAACTCCCCACTGACTTCAGCTGGAATTTAGACTTCAAATGGGGAGTCAGGAGGCCAGATGCTTTGCTGATCACGGGTTTTTGGCTGCAAAATGCTGAATCTCCCCAAAGGAGCCAGTGGAAATGATAGTAGAGAGGTACTTTATGCGTGCATAACTCCTCTTGGAGTTTGTTCAGTGGAGGAAAATCTCTCTTGAAATTCAACTGTCTTTCTTGTTTCTCTCACAGTCTTTTTGTCACAGACTTTTATTATCAACAAGCTGAAAGGGTGCTTGTCCCCTGGAAGAGGGGTTAGGATATGTACTCTGGCCATCAAGGCAGACAATCCAGCTCTTAAATGTCAACAAGAAATGTCCAACTTCTTTATCCACAACAATAATTTTACTTTCTTATGAAGAGGAAGTCTGCTGTCTTTGCTTCTCCTCTGCCTCTACCATTTCTCTGCAGGCATCCCTGACCTCTGTGCAGAGCTGAGGGATGAGGCAGGATTCCCACAGCTCTGGAGGGGAGGGCCGGGAGGGTCACCCGAACTTTTCACCCACCAGGTGTGACTGTGCTCACAAATCTGAAGTCCAAGTGCCCTCCTTTGCTCTGCCTGACCTACCTTCAGCTTTGTCAGCCTGGTGAAGATATCCTTCAGTCGTGGTGCTTCCTTACTCATATGCCAAATATCTCCAAGATTCTCCCCACTATTAGAGACTTAGGATATAATTATTGCAGAGGTGACTTGGCCCAACACACCTAAATATTAGTTCATGTTCCTACTTCCACAGTAGCATTAGTAGAAGGTTTGTATCCATGCAAATACCAGAAATGTCTCTGCTATTTTCTGTCTTATTTTAGCCTTCCGTCTTATTTTAGCCTCCTGCTTGCAAATCTGCTGGAATCCTTTGCATTATGTATTGTTGAACTGTTTCTGTGAGACTTGAGCTTGGCAGCAACTGGGATTCCTTTACTTTTTGTTTTTAATGTTAGTATCTTGAAGAAAGGAAAATAAACATAAAGTCAGAATTTCCTGCGGGACAGTGGGAAGGAGAGAGATCTGATCAGCTGTAAGATGTTGGTGTTATTTTCCCAGGATCAGCTTCTTTTTTAGTTGCTTGGGTTTTTCCCCCCCCTCCTTATTTATTTATCCACCTTTTCTAGAATCACCTACAGGCTCTTGGACAAAAAGGGAGGATTTTGTGGGTTGGGTTTCAGAACTAGCAGAGCTCAAATTGTCAAAGGCTACCTTTAGGGTGAATCTCCCTCTGCTCAGTGGTGTTCTTACAGCACAGATGCATCCCTATGAAAAAATGTCTAAAAGTGGAAGAGCTAAGCTGTCTTCTTTCCTTGCTCAAGCTGGCGGTGAGCAGCTGCTGCTGTCCTGTCTCTGGTATCACCTTGTCCTCAATCACCTCTGACTGATCCATGAATATTGCAGACTCCTGAGAGTGGGAAGAGCCTTCAGCTGAGCTTGCATAGTGTCAGCACAGTAGGATGATGTTTTGTCTTTAAGCATCATCCTGTAAGTTCCAATAAGGAGCAGGACTGTTTGCAATCTGTCTCCCTAGGAACTTTACCGGCTAAATTTTTTTTCCTATCCAAGCTAGTTAACCCAACATATTTATGCTAAAGCATTTCTTTGGGAACTGGCTTGAAATATCTATTTGGGAATTGTCCTCCTGGAAAATTGTAGTTTAACATCTGAGATGAACGTGGCATAAAAGCTATCACACACAAGGGCAGAACAAGTAAACACAGCTATCATCACAGCAAAGACAAGACAGTGTGGAGGCTTTGAAGCAAAGTAGGAGGAATTTCTCAACATGGGTCCATTCTTGCCCCTTGAGCAGCTCCTCTGCTTGGAGACTTAGCACATGTAGAACTCCTCTACTCCAAAGCCACAGTGATGATCTTCAGTGTAGACATGGTCTGAAACAGTGTAAATAACAGAGAATACTAACAATGAAAAATGAGAACCCCACACCTCCTTTATCTGCAAATGGCCCAAACTATACACTCTATTGCTTATAAGTTTGTTCTGTTAAAGAGAGAAGATCAGATGAACCATCAAAATGGAAGGGCAAAGTGAAATGAGAACTGTGCCTGTCCACAGGGCCAACCTCTAAAGCTGTACTTCAGGCTTTTACCTCCTCTTCAGTCCTCAGTTTTCCCAGTAGCAGATCAGCCTTAGAACTTGCAGGACCAAGTTCTTCACTGCAAAGTCTCCTCTAATGTCTCGATTCCAATGTGTCGAGAAAGTTTACCCACCTCTTTGAAAGCACCAGGACATCCTTCCTTAGCTGGACCAGCCTCTGCACACTGAGGGCCCTGTGCACATAGGGCTCTGCATCTCTTAGGAATATATACCCAGCCGAAGTTTTGAGTATTTGGCTATGATCCTGGAATAACCTCAGTGAAGTCGATGGATTTTCCCCAGATTTACTTCAGTATAATGACCTAAGAATTTGGACCTCTGTGCCATATTGTGTGGAATTTTATTAATTTTAAATAAAGTTTCCACCTTAAATGAATTGCAAGTGTTATCTGTTTATATATATAACTTCATGCTCTTTATTATTTAAAATGTCCAATTTGCTAGATGAAAACATAAATACTGACTGCAGCTGTAGAATTTAATAAAACCTCAGGTTTGAGCTAGCAAGTGAAAAAAAGTATATTATTGGAAACTTGTGGTCAAACTTGAAGCTTGAAGGAAATATTTTAGCACTATCACAATATTAAATTGCAATCATTATTTAATTTATCTTCTCTGAAATGACTTAAGGGAAGTGCACCAAAAGTCTTATTTACCTAAGCCAGGAAATAAGTCAGTGATCAGCTAGGTGGATGAAGTAATTGAAAGCTGACAAGGGACAATATAATGCCACTATTGTAACAGCACTTAGAAGTATTGTTTGAATTTGACCTGCTTAGGAATAAATGTTGCACAGTTTTCATTTCATATAAAAAAAGAAAAAGGAAAAAGAAAGAAGTGTATAGCAATAAAATGAGTTCATTTTACTGAATTATTGATATTTTTCTTTAAATTGAAAAATATCAGCTTTGGCACATCTGGAGGAAAGGAATGTTCCCCACAACTACTGAGATTTTGAAAAAAATATAGATATATATTAGAAATTAAGGTATTCACCAGTCAGTACTTCTAGCAAAAAGTCTGAACCCCTGGGCAACCTGTGCATTTCAATTGTCACTTTGAACTTTGGAACAAAGGGTAGACTGTAAAACCAGTTTGTAAAAAGTATTATGAGATACCACAACTGGCATTTTTATGACCTTATTAAACTACATCCAAGTGTCATAAATTTTATGTAATGAAAGTCAATAGGATTGCTGACTTGATTTTAATATTAGGAACATGCTTATTAGTTTAAGGATTTTTCTGAATAAAAGGGGTATTTTTGTTATTTTCTTACCTTAGCAACTGATGTTATGTGGAAGTCATAAATGCCAGATTACATTAATTTTTTTTGGTTCATATAACAATATTGTTAGTAAATTACTTGGGAGTAATGAGCAGCTTTTCTCACTAAGTAAAGCTAAAGGTGTTAATTTAGACTCAAAGTATTTACCATTCTTATCACAAACAGCAACTAACCAAGTTTAGATATGAAAACCAAATTATGGTTTAGGAAAAAAAGTCTGTCTTCCAAGAATGGATGCTCAGAAAATCTTGTAACTATTTTTCCTCAATGCCCTGTCTCTGCAGTAAGAGAAGAGCTGCAGATTTCTGTTCAAAGTAAACCCATTTTTAGATCTGTTACTGTTTTAGATGGTGAGCTTATGCCCAAAAGTAACATAAAAATGTATTGAGATATATGAGAAGCAGAGTGCTCACCACAGGGGGATATTATCTGTGCTGTTCTCTTGAGAACATCAGTTAGGTGAACCAAAGGTCCATCTGAGCCAGCAGTCTGCCTCCAACGCTACCCAAAAGAAAAGTTTAGGGAAGAAGATAAGAGTCATGAGAGAAGAGCATGCACTCATGGGACTTCATCTCATCTCCATCACCCTCCTCCAGTCATTTGCAGCACTGGGAGGGAGGGTTCAGGTGAATGCTCATTAGTTGCAGAGGCATTTCTGGCAAAAGCCTGGTTCCTGTCATGAGCAAGTAAGTGATGTTTGCTATTTGTACATCTCTATTCCATGCAGCCAGCCTGCCTGGCTTTCCTGAGGATCAGGCATAGCTGCCCTGTGTTCCCCAGAAGTCAGACATGAGCATGTGGGGGTGCCAAGGATCCCCCAACACTTGCCCTGAAACTGCTCAATGCAGGTTCACCATGTCTTCTGAGAGGTCCCAACTACAGACAGACCCAGGCCATGCAGGTCTGCAATCCAGCAGTTTGCTGTCCACAGTAGCCAGGAAAATACCTTCTACTGATGATAGCATGACTCCAATGGGATGACCAGCAGGAAGGGCAGTGCTTCAATCTGCCAACACTCCTGAAAAACAGCAGACAACAGCCAGCTCTCAGGATATGGATAAAGCTATGGTTGACATTCAGGTGTGCTTAGTGGAAATTTTGCTTTTGCAGGGAAGACAGAAGGATCTCACATTATGTTCCTGTCAGAAATTTGTTTTAAAAGAGAGAGAGGGGCAAACTACCACAACACCAAGAGTATGTTGTGGCCATTCCTGAGATTTGTGTGTCAGAAATTACCACAAAATTTACCCAATGTATTTTAAGCGTTTGAATTATTGAGAATTTAACTGGTCTGGGTTCAGCAAGGGGAATGGCAACAATTTTTTCCTCCGCAGTTTTTTCTCATGTTGCAGGGAGAATTGCCATTCTGCTCTGGGATCTGAGATTTTTGTGGACATCTAGGGTGCCATTTGCTCTCCCACTGTTTGCTTCAACATCCAGTCTTCTCCATTCTCCACATCCATTTATCCAGGGCCAGAACAGCACAAGGTGGTCCTGCAAAGACAGTCCCACTGACAGCTCTTCATGGAAGGAGATTTCTTATACCCTTTCATGACAGCCACTGGCTAAATGCCATGTTGTAGTCCATAAATGGCTGTAGATGGAGAATGTGGGGTTTATTACCTTGAAGGTTTCCTTAAAATACCCAAAAGGAAGTTAAAACTTATTCTAAGCTTTGAGAGGGAAACAAAACTGAAAACATTGCGGCAATCAGTGGGATACTAGAGAATTTCGCACACAGACCTGCTCCAGGACTGCCAGACTAAAGGGGAGAAGAGAGAAGAGAGAGAAGAGAAAAAAGAGAAGAGAGAAGAGAGGAGAGAGAAAACTGAGAAAGAACAAAGAAGAGCATCCTCTAAATAAAAACCCAACAAAACAAACATAAAAAAATAACCAAAACAAAACCAAAAAAAATAACACCAAAAAAAAAAAGGAACAAAAACAAAATAAAAAGTAAAGCTGTAGAGGAAAAAAAGGAGAATCAGAATGCTAGAAATAATAGACTTCTAAAATCTGGACAAGTTAGGAAAATAAGAGAGATTTTAAGCTAAAAGAGACAGATGAACATAGACAATTTGTCGTGAGTGAAGTAGTCTCAATGAATTAATAACTACTCCTTTTTATTATGATCACACAATTTGTCCCGACGAAACAGTCAGCCTGGCAAAAGATTGTACCTTCATCAGCACATCTCCTAAATGCCTGAGAAAGAAAAGGAATGAACTCTGGAGGAGCAGAGCAACAGGAGGAGCACCTGTTAAAATAGATAGCAATTTGTTACAGATACTATTAAACTGCAGCTGTGCATAGGAATTCCCTGCACTGAAAACAAGAAATGTTGAAGAAATCCTCAGAATGACAGGATACCTGCTGCATGAATGTCAGGAAATCTGTAGTTCATTTTGCCTTTTAAACTGTGTGTGGGGTGTAGCAGCGTTAAGCGAAAGATCATTTTCTGGAGGGGGAATGGAGACAGTACCTCTGCAGGGACCATTAAGGAGCCTACCTGTTTGGAGCACAGGGAGAAGCTAGAAAAGCTGAGAAGATAAGGTAAAAAAAGATGGATATGTAACAGTGAATACATCTCACTAGCAATCAGCCATCTAAGTTTAGGCTGTTACTGTGACACACTATTTTGAGGCCTCAGTTTAATTGATAGAAAATTACAGAGTGCAATTCTTTCCTTATTTTAATTGATTGTCCTAAGAAGAAATAATTTAGTCTCTTTTCAGACTATCTTTCTCTACTGACTGTGTGCTTGAAACTGGGTGGGTGGATTTCTGATTCCCATGCTGAGTATCTACTGAATCCCAGAATCACAGAATAGTCTGAGTTGGAAGGGTCCAAGAAGGATCATCAAGTCCAAATCTTTAAGCACACTTTGTGGCAGAAGATGAGCATGGCAATACACTCGCAGTTTGGCAGAACAAAAACCTGGGAAGGAAACTATTGTTTTTCAAACTGAAAATTTCTTCAAAGAAATGAAGGTTACTCGGAGAATAATAAAACATGTGCTTTTGGAAATACCTGCTAACCATGGAAATAAAATATCCTAACTATGTGTATCCCGTGCATGTAGCCCAGGTTTGTGCCTAAATTCGCCTGCTAATCAAAATTCTAACATGTCCCAGAGTCTTTATATCCCAAGTTCTGTTTCTTCACTTGCAAATCATTGCTCAGAGACGTGTTAAGGGAAGAGCTGTAAACTCTAGATAGTACTCAAAAAATCAGTAATGTCATTAAAATTAAGCTTATAAACCAATCATGAGAACTGCTGCTGTTACCTCTCACTCTGAAGGGCTCAAGGAGGGCAATGGGGTGAGGAGTGTGCAGTGTAGTGTAGCAGGGGCTAATTTGTGTTTCAGATCAGTCTTCATCCCAAATATGCTTTGTGGCTCCGTCCAGGGTACTTCTGAGTTCCTTGGAACTCACAAAGTGAGTTGTGTCGTCAGGCTGGATAATCTTGAGTGGAGAGAGCAGAGGAAAGACCTCTGTGCTTCTCCTCCTCCTCCCCAGCTGCATGCCAGAGCTTCCCATGGCCTCTTCCCCTCCAAGGGCATCCCTGCCTGCAGAGAGGGGATTGCAGTTCTGTTCATTAGGGAAAAAAACTAAGACGATTGGAAGGGTGTATGTAATACATCACTATAATATTACTCATTACTAAATTGCTACTGTTACTATATGGTACATTATTACACTGTTACTTTCTAGTATTGTGAGTGATAATTGTATAATATAATTTTATTTTGATATTACCAGCTTTCTTGAAAGAAGGTACTATTTCTAATGCTTGGAGCATTAGAACAAGGACATTAGAAAAAAATCAGTGGAGCAAACACAACTGTTTTACTTGAAAATGGTTCCCTGTTGGAACAAAGGTGGTCTAATTTGAAAACAAAAAGGTATTTTTGTACTCTTTCTTAATGCAAACATTTTCTTTTGGTGTTGTATCTTTTATGTTCAATCACTAGCCTAGAAATACAATTAGCATTTTCTGAGCTAACAACACCATCAAGTTTAGGAATACCAAACTTTAGAAATGAAAGCATTGCTTGTATTTGTTTGGAGGTGAATATGTACATTCTTGATCACACAGATAACGTCACACATAAGGATTTCACTTGGAGCTTTGCATTCTGAGACAGGACTAACAACAGCAATGTCTGCAGTGCAGTACATCGTCTCCTTCCTCCTGTAAAACTTATACAGGCCCTTTGCTGTCACAGTAACCCTTGATGTTAAAAGGAGACACAAGGACTGTCTATGGATTTTGGTAAACTCAATTCATGTGTCTTTTTTCCCAATGGATTAGTAAAACTGAATTTTCATTCTTCTTTTGAAATATCTGAATTGGAGGGTTTCCATCTTTCTTTATAAACGTGTAGACGTGTCGGATGATCAGGGTTATAGAGTGCATCCATCTGTAGCTCCAGGTGTCTGAAGCTGGTCTCTAGGCACTGATAACACAAGGTGTGGTCTACAGAGGAGGGATTTTATTAGTTACATCTTTAGCTACTTGAGGAAGGAGAGCATATTATTTAAGACACTTTGAAGCCTTAAAAACATGTGAAATATGTTTAAGGCATCAAAGAGATTGAAAGAGAGGAAAACAGCATGAAACTTGAAGTTTAGAATAAAGCAGGACTACTAAATGAGTTTCAAAAACACCCAAGTAAAACTTGAGAGGTATTAAAAGAGAAGAAAAGGAGATAATGAAGAAACAAGGCCTACTATAAGAAGTGCTAGTACTTTCTGAAGTGGGTGGTATAAAACCCACTGAAGAAGCTGGACAGAAAGAGAAAGAGGAAATACACAAAATCAGTGACTGTGTGAACATCTGTCTCTTCTGCAAATAATTCTTTTCTTCCACATTATGAAAGGATGGTGCAGCTCCAGCCTGTGATCATGGCCCAGGCTACAGAAATACACAAGAAGTTGCTGTTCACAAAAGATGTGCTCTGACATATTACATATGCACTGTGTTCTGCCCTTAGGAACTAATCCTGTAACGCATGACATTGATGGAAATGTTAGCATTACCATAATTTGTCTCAGAGAGAAGGACTTGACTTAGGGTTGGCATTGAGGAAGAGTGTGTAACCAAGGTCTGGCCAGAGCCATCCCTGACCAGCCTCCTGCCTCTGCCAGTGTGCTGTGGGAACACAGAGAAAGAAAAAGCTGTGTCCATATGGCTCTGACCTGCAGTATCTCAAAAAAAACCATTGCTCTTCTTGCAAGCCAGGCCAGTCCTGTGCACCAGTGCAAATGTGGGACAGGCTGATCCAAAGGCTGAGCCTATGTGCACTTTTCCATCTCAGGCCACTGTTACATGAAGAAGTTCGTGTTTGGGAGATTTCAGCTAAGGCCAGCTCTCTGGAATAGTAGGGAGGAGAAAAAAAAGCTCTGCAGATAGGAGCACATCTGCTGAGGGGATCTATAGACAGAAAAAGTGCATGACAGAAAATACCTATGTGTAGGCATTTCGCACAATGAACTAAGCTTCTTATTCCAGATTTGATGGGCACCCATCAGAAACACTGATTGCAATTTGCAGTTCCATATTGAAGCACTATTGGCTTTATATGCCACTATATACTTGGGTGCCAAAGCAGGAACCTTGTCAAAGATCTGGAAGTTTGTCTCAGCTCTCTCTGGTTGTGTTTTATTGCAGTGACTTTCCTACAACACATCCTCAGGGAGAAGAGCCCTGCTCTTGTCTTCTGAAAGTGCTCCTTTGAAAATGCCAAAATTACAGCAGGGAAAAGTTGTTCAGGCTGGGCATAGTTCTGCAAAGCAGCTACAGTTCAGTGCAGAAAATAATATCGAGTGCCAGTTTAACTCTGCCTTCTTATAAAGAGCAGGATGAAGAACATTGACTTTTGACTACACCTGCATAGAAAGGGCTTCCAGAATTGTAGTGGCACACTCCCAACATCTGCTCCTTCCATTGAACTTAGCTGTAAATTGAAATTCCATTGCAATGTTTTTAGACTCAGTTGAAGTAAGGAGACTGTCAGAAATCCTCTTTAAACTCACCCTTATCCAAACAGGAAGCTGACCTCTAACCCCCGGACGTAACAGTACACCAGTGGAAATTTCATTATCCCCGTTTCAGCTGTACTAAGTGAAAATTAATTGTGTAATTATCTGGATGAGCGCATGTGTAAAATTTTACAATGTGCCAGTTAGATTAAGTAACGTGTTAGGGGCATGGTTTAGTGCAGAGTCAAGGTTGTCTTATAAAAACGGCATAGAAGTCCAACAAGATTTGAAGGAAAAGAACATATGTCTGAAAAAACATTAAGATGAGAAAATAATGTAATATTTAATACTAAACCTGAGTAAGATCCTAGCCTCCACTGATGGAAATTTATCTGGCATGGGAGAGATCTTTTGTGTATCACTTTAAACTCTCATAATTTAATGATCACAATAGGTAAGTGATTACAAAATTAAAATTTTGTCAATATTTTACTGTATCCACTTTGTGCCTCTTTCATCTGTACATCGAAATGTTTCTCTTTTTTTCACTGTTTAAGTAAGAGAAAAAAATACAGAAGCAAACATGGTATTCAAGAAATGCAACATGCTGAACTCAGTTCCCTCATAAAGAATTGAGGCACAGATTTTTCATGGCTCATGGAAATCCTAATATGGCTATTTAGAAGAAACCATTTCCATTTCAAAGCCGTAGACTTGTTTGGATAACGAGATCACTGGGCAAAAGATGCTGCCTGGAAGAAGTCTAGTCCTTTGAGAAGTAATATTATCTTTAAACAGTCTGGTAAGTAATATATTAGGTTCAATCAGTCTTACTGCCAAAGAATTTTGTACAGAGTTCCTTTAGAAATACCAAATAAATACACTGGTAACATATCTTAAAAACAGATGAATGAAAGCACCTCATAATAGGATTTCAGTGAAATCAATAGAACAGAATATGTGCAGGAAGGCTTGGTGTTACAGTGAGAAGTCCCTCAGCAGCACTCTGCTACTAAATCTGGATGGAGACAGGAGATGATCCAGACATTTCTGTACACAAATGAGGGGTGCACAGAGGAATCAGATCTGAAAGAGTTAGTTCCTGACATAGATTTTAGGTATGGTGGGATCGTGCTCTTATAAGGGCAAAGCTCGGGATTTTCATTTCTTGTGCAATTTAGTCTCTGAAAGGCTTGTGAAAACAGAGGCAGAAACTTTAGTATTACAGTTCAGTTTTTGACTGTAATTAATCCAGCAGACACTTTGAGAAAAAGGGCAACACAAAAGGTATAAAAATAATAAAATCCAAACAAAATCATAAAGAAACAGGAAAGAATGTGCATGACTCACAGATACACCTTTGTATTTCCTTCTTACAACCTAAGATTTTGGTCTCACATGTCTTTGCAAAAGTCCAGATGTTGACTCGGTATATTACGGTATTAACAAATATGGATGTTTGAAATGGGATGAAACATGATGATGTAGAACAACACCCAGAGAGACAGGTCTGTGTCCTGGAGGTTTCAGCTGCCTCACCATGCTGTCACAGGAGGGATTTGGGAAGAGCTCCAGCACATTTTTGGGAATCAAATGTTTCTCTTACAAGCTTGCTATTCATCATTTGTTCTGGTCTGGGCTGTGACACAAGGTAGGTGACCACACGGGAGCACAGTGTAGCTGCAGGAGAATGTTTAAGTCAATAAAAAGTGTGTTTTTGTAAAAGAAACTGAACTGCAAGCCTTTTTGGCCGTATTAAGTTGGAGGCCTTTGTCTGTAGCACTGTTAGAGCATTTCTGTTAGAAACGCTCCTGACTGAGCTAACTCCAGGCCAATGGCAAATAGATTTAACTCGGAAAGGAATTAAAGAGAGCTGTGACTACTTCTGCTAATCTCATCCCAAGTACTTCTGTGCATTTCTCAGTCAATGGGAACAGACACAGAGCAGGCTCCTGCTTCTCAGTGTTCAAGCACAACTGAGTTCAAGCACATCCAGGGATGTCCAGGGCTGGGTTGACATCAAGAGTGGGGACAAAAGGCAAAACTGAGGCCAACAGCTGGGGACTGCTGAAGCTCTTAGTCAAAACCACACCCCTCATGACAAGCCACCACCTCTCTCCCCCAGCCCCATGTGCAGAAAAGCCACACACCTTGCTTTGCCAGGCTCTCACACCACAGGCAGACAGTCAGAGTGCCCACACACCTCTTCTTGCTGCCAGCTGGGAGGCATTCACGCCAAAATACAGGAGATCTGTGTATCTATGAATACTTCAGTGAAGAACTAATATTTAGGAGAAGGGTAGTGAGAGAAACAGGAGTTTTCTGACTTTAGCTTGACAATTAAGAATACTATTTGTCAAGATAAATACAGTTTTTGCTGAGATTAAGCAACTATGGATCATGTGTGGATTTATACCAGTAGCTGCTGACACGGGATAGTATTTTTAAGACAATATAATCTTTGTCTTAATGCTGATTTGCAGCAGAAAAAATGAGATGTTTTGCACAGTGATGATCAGTAAGGATTCCAAAACTGATATCCTAGATCACTCACCTTCAAGGATTTTGCTTTTGGGTTTTGCTTTGTTTTTTTGTTTTTTTTAACCTTCAGTATTACTTTTCTCCCAAGCTGTCTACAAAACACATGGCCTGCTTTCATGGGTTTTTTTTTCTGAACCTACAGACCTTAGCAACACAGTATCACCTAAAAATGGCCTGAGGTGGTGATAAGTGACACATTCCTTCACCATCCTCCTGCTGGAGATGCTTGTGCCACTTCTCACACCAGCTGTCTTTACTGCTTGGAGTAACTAGTATCAGAGTGAAGAGGAAAATGCTTTGGAAGAGCAGAAAGATGCAGGAGAAATAGTCCCCCACTGCCTGGTACTCTTACAGCAAATGTCATAAATGATCCTGTGATGCAGAGGCAAACCAGGCTAATTGAGTGTTCCTGGTTTTCTCCATGCCACTTGAAGCTAGTTTAACTGAATAAGAGGACAAAGCTTTTGGAATTATTTGCTCTTGACATTCATATTGGGTTAAAATGTGGGGTGTAGCTTTGCTTTGGTGTTGTTTTTTTTATTTTTATTAAAGAACACATGGTTCCTTCTCATATGCTTATTTTATCACCCCCTGATAGCTAACAGCTTGCTACAGCATAGCTTTTTCACCAACACCAAACCTTTCACATGACACCACCAAGCAAATGGTGACCTATTGGGTTTCTGGCAATTTATTAATGATAGTTATATTTTCTGCACTTTATGGGTTATTGACTCCTTTGTTTTCTACAAAGACAGGAAACCTACACTGAATAAAATCAATGAAGTGCGAAAAGCATTATCTACACTCCACACAGAAAAGGAAGCCTATAAAAAAAGCCAGGAGCAGGAAGCAACAAGAGGGCAAGATATTCCTCTGTGGAAAAAAAAAGTAAAATAATACTGTCACTAAGTTAAAAATAAACTACAGAATATCAGATCTTAGAAAACATAACATATTTTCCTGAAGAACAGAAATCTAAGACAGCAAAGGGAATTCTTTTTTTTACTGTTCCACTTTTATCCTAGAGATCTGAGGAAGTCAAATGAAAATTTCCTGGCATCCTGGGGCAATAAAATAATCTCAGTCTCCTTGTGAAACCACATTAGTGTGGAGATCGAACAGAAGTTCTTTGAGAACTGTAAGTGCTATGTAAGCATCATTTTTCCCAGGAAACTAAGGCTTTGTTTATTTACACTGAGCTATGCCATTAATGTAATAAGAAATAAACTGCTAGGACAGTCACAGACCCGAACACCTATCACGTAGGAACACAGCAGCACCCAGATCTGTGATGAGGTTGATCATCCCAGTAGAAAGCATCAGGACTTCTGAGGACAGATGGGCTGGACAGACTCAGCCCATCATAGTCTTCTCTGCATCCAGCACCCAAGTGCTGAGGAATCAGGAGGGATTTCAGCCAGGGTAGAGCATAATCAAGGCTTCTTGGCTTTCCACTAGCAGCTTTTTTAGCTGCTCAGAAATAAGCCAAAGTAGGTCAAAATAAGAAAGTAGTCTGGTATAGATCTGACTAATCTCCATTGATGATGCAATTAACTTCATGTGATAGTTTGTTTATGAGCTCTGCCTGCAGATATGGACCAGTATCTGCAGGCAGAGCTTCTGCTAAATGTGGCTTCTGGTTTAGGGCTTTGATTCCCCTGGATAGGATGGCCAGGGTTAGAAGAGACCTTAAAGATCTTCTGCTTCCAACCCCTCTGCCATGGGCAGGGACACCTTTCACTAAATTGGATTGCTCAGAGCTCCATCCAACCCAGCTTTGAACACTTTAAGGGATAGAACATCCACAACTTCTCTGGGCAACTGTTCCAGTGCCTCACGACCTTCACTGATACCAGTTGTACCAAAGAAAGGTGGTGTCACCACAGTTGTCTAGGACCACTGTGTTGCTGATCCATGAGAAAGACACCAAATGCTGTCAGGGCACACCAACAGAAAAGCAAAAGCCCTGGCACAGCCTCTCCTTTTCTCTCCTCCAGCCATCAGGGAATATGCTCCTTCAAAACAGCAGTCACTGTGTTGGTGGCACAAGTGTTAAGACTTCTTGAGTTTCAACTTCTGTATTTTTAAACTGAGTTGTGGTAAGAGCACTTCAAAATTTCTCATGTTTTTCAAGCATGAGACTTCTTCCTGACTCCTCATGCAGCAGCCATCACAGACACAAAGGGCAGCTGGAGCCAATACCTCCCACAGACATTATTGGCTAATGCAGGTGAGGTGCTCCTTTACTCTCCTGTGCCTTTTAAATACATTGCAATTAAAAGCACTAGATTTGCACATGGGAGAAGAAAGCCACTAAAATACTTCTTTAACCAATATACTGAATTGGTTAGAGATTGCCACTACTGAAACGTAAGGAAATATGTGTAAACATATTTTAAAGAAAAAACTGGGTTTGTGTCATTCAAACATGTTCTAATTTGTCATGAAAACTTACATCCAGGCACTTATAAGTTAAGAACGAATAAACATTGTGTAAAAACCCTTACTCATCTCAGCAATACCCATAACATCAAAAGCGTGCAAACAGCATGCGATGCTGACTGAAGGCACTACACAAATGAGTCCTGCATGTAGAACAACCACCAGCCTTAAGAACTTTTTATCTCACAACTGTTCCAGCCATCATGTCTCCCAAATTTTTCATTTTTCTTATGTGTTTCATTTTTATTATATAGTTTCTCCCACAGTAATAACAACTGAGGACACTGATCAGTTTGGAAGGCAGCAGGTGGTATATGAGAAGACTTGAAAAGAGCTCTGACTGCCTTTATACAATCTTAAGAGAAACAGCGTCAAGGAATCCTTAAGAGACGCTCTGCTCACAGGAAAGCAGAATTTAATAAAACAGAGAAGTCAGACTCCTCTCTCTGGTGCAATAGAATGCTCCAGAGAGGTTACTATGCTCTTTTGACGTCTTCAACATTTATTCCCATAAGTGGATGGCACAAAATGTCTCTGCAGTTTGACTTCTGATCAAAGGCTGCACAGCTGCAATATTTAGTTGTGTTTTGCGAAGGTCCCCTGCCCCTGCTGATTCCTTTCCTTCTCTGCTATTTCTTCTCATTCCCCCTGTTCCAGGGAAAGCAGCCAGCACTCATGCCAAATTCAGCAGCAGAACCATGCCTGGCCATTTCCTAGAGGCCCTTCCTCCCTGCACTCGTCTGCCTTTCTTCTACTGACATTTCTTTCCTTCACCAGCCTGAGCAGAGGACATCTGGTTCACTGAACACACCACCCCTTTGATTGTCTCAGAAATAATCCTGTTTCTTCCCTAAGCTGATCTTGGATCTGATAGAAGCAAATTATTTTTTCTAGTTCTTAAATACAGACGTTTTTATTTCACAATGAGTTTTTTGAACCATCTACCGTTTAGACTTTATGGCCAGTGATTATCTATTCATGTGCACCATAAAATTTCTTTCCATTTACTATAGATGTCAAGACTGGCACAGGAAACTATTAAAGGCAATTGCAAGACTTATTGACGTGCTATATCGCTTGGGAAATTTTCAAAGTTAATTTAAAATGTCTTTGCTTGCTGAATCATACAAGTCTTCAATTTCTGTGTGGCTGCATTCAACCCAGTGAGTGACTCGTTTGCAAATGTAGTTAACATAATTTTGCTTCCAGGGACTTTAGGTACCAGAGCATCAGACCCAGTGAGGGGCTGCAAAGCCCAACTCTGGGAGACTTCAGAAAGCAAAAACAGGAAAAAGGGTTTCATAAATGTAAAGAGCTACAGACACCCTAAAAGTGCTGAGGGTTCTGAGATAGACTGTGTCTGAAATCTTGTCTATATCTTGTCTGAGCATGCCTACAATTCAAGGTTTAAAAGTTTTTACTAGATTTAGGAACGTAGGTCAGTCCTGTAACGGTGGTTTTGACCTGTTCTCCAAACAGCACTGATCTTGCTTCACATGCCCTCGTGATAAGGGCACTCTCCCAGGAGGGAGAGACTGGGGCTCAGGTCCTTCCTTTGCCAGAAAAACTCAAATGCAACTCTCTTGCTTTCCAGAAAATATGCAATTATAGTGGCTCAAAAAGAGCTCATTAGTGCTCAGCCCTCAGCACCAGGCTCACTGCCCTGAGGTCAAGCACAGCTTACACAGTGCATTTCGCTGAAGGGGGATGAGTTTTAACACTTCTTAAATGCTCTGCTAAACTGGGTTCATAAAGAAAAGGGACCAACAACCACCTCATGGCTCTGTGAGAACCACAATATCTGAGGTGTCAGGACTGTGCAACTGTGGAGCCAAAACACATTTCTATGGTAAGAAGAAGAAAGATCCAAAGTAATTATGAAACATAATATACCAATAATATTTGGATAAGTTCAATCTAAAATACTGCTCTGTCCTTATGTTAGGCTGATTGGAGCCTGTGATTCCAGCCATGAAGAGAGGGCATATTTCAGTGAACATTTAGCCAAAATCAGAAACCTCCCTTAGAAAAAGGGTGCAGGCCAAGAGTCAGGGGGAAGTTGCGGGCTGGCTAAAGCCCTATCACACTAATAAGGCAAAGCATGTTTTTCTTTAGTTTCAGTTTAACTTCAGAGTTAAAGCAGTTTACTGTTCTGCGGTACAATATTTTTCCCCTTAGTCTCACAGTCAGATTAATTTCTGAACAGCAGTGCAATGAAACTTTTGATTTAAGAGATTTGCTGAGGAAATCTAGATTGAAACTTAAGGTTTAGCCAGTACATAAATCAAAGGTGGGATCACTTCAAAGATTCCTTCATCTACTTGGCACAGACTTGGTTCATTTAAAACCTCCTTTCTCATAATTGTACCCTTATTAAGATTTGAACATTTATAAAATGAGAAATGAGGTCTTACAGAGTTTTCTGTAATCACTTCCCCTGAAAATAAAAGTCTACAGAGAAGCAGTGAACGTGGGAGAGAACAGGTCATCTCCTGGCTATCATGGCTACTGATTTTATGGGGTCCTGTCTTAGAAGTAAAGCTCTGCAGTAAAGTTGCTTCCTGGCTCTGCCATAGATTTCCTGTGTGAGACCAATTCAGTTAATCTCTTAGGGCAAAAGTCATCCCATCACAATTCAGAAATTTAGCTGAAGTGCCAAGATTAGGAGCTCATTTACCCTATGGTGTCTTTTTCACTTAAGCAAATGTAGCAGACCCTACCTGGTTTAGTCATCAATAGAGGAATATTTTAAATTACTTACTTTAAAGAAGCGCCCTTAATTTTAAACATTTGTCAGTATGACATTCAAGCATTTACATGGCCCATTTCTAAACCAGGAATGTTCCTTTCTTCCTGTCCTCTACCTTTCTTTTCAATTTAGTCTTTAATTCTTCAGAGAAACACATCTGTCCCGGGTTTTATGAATTTTCAGTGTCCCCTCCACACAGGGCTCAACAAATCCACACAAACGAAATTGAAAGCCCCTTGGAGCAGTTTCCAACTGCTGTAGGGAAGGAGACTGTAGAAGTACAGTGTCAGATATGACAAGTATCTTGCAGTTATGCCTTAGTTCTTGCACATACTTAATTGGAAGAACTAGAGAGTGTCAAAGGCCAAAGACCTTAAATAACATTCATGTGTTTCCTTAGTCTGGTGAGAGCCTTTCCATCCCTGTAGGTGGTAACTTGCATGGCTGTGGCCAGCAGCAGGGCTATGCTGCTTCTTGACTTCATGTGGATTCCCCAGCTTGGCTTAGCATCCTCAATCAGGCACTGAAGGAAGCTGTGGCATCTGGCCTTGGGAAAAGAAGGCAATAAGCACAAGAAAGAGTAGAAAACAGCATCCAAAAGTGAACAGGTGAAACGAGGGAAAAGAAGTTACATGACAATTAACCAGAGCAAACATTTGCAATTAATTTCGTGTAGAGATGCCATCATGCAAGCTTTGTAACAGGCCTATGTGGTGAACCAGAATTAAAGGTTAGGCAGATTGAAATATATGACAGAAGATGTAAATAAACCTTGACTCTAACTAACAGTGACAAAAATAATTTTCTGTGATTTGACCAAGCCTTTAGTCTGAACTGGTAGAATACTGCAGGATCATCAGCTAGTAAATTGTGACTGGTAATAGTAAATTGCAGCCAGGGATTTGCCAACGGGGGATGGCTCTCACTTAAGCCAGAATTCTGCTTACAGAGTTCAGATAATTTCAGTTCAATATAAATTACAAGAAATATTTGGCTAACTCAAGGGAAATTTTTAGTGAATGACCAGAAAAGTCTAAGGATACCCAAGCCTTTATTCCAAGAGTACTAAAACAAAAAAAGGGGGGGAAGCCATATAAAATGATGACATTACATATGTAAACAATATGTGCAGAAAAGGGGTCTTTAAATAAATGGATTTTGATAAATATTTGACTGAATGAAGTGCTATAAACTATATGAAAGTTGTATAAATAAGTTGAGATGAAAGTCCTTTTCAATGCAATGAATCATTTAAGAAAAGGTTTTGATATACAGAAGCAATGTATGCTCACATCATTCATTTTTCTTACCTAACACTAACAAAGCACACACCATTGCAAATACAGTGAGATCTATCTGACGGCTCAGTAAATTAAAGTTTTTGACATAATCTCTCTATCCATTCCTATTTGAGTTCAACATTACAGGGCTGTAGCAGTTTGCTGTGATGTTATTTCTTAAGTCATGCTTTGGGTGGCTGCTGTGATTTACTGACTCCTACAGATTTTATGCTCCTCATCCTCACTAGCTCATGGGACATCGCTGGCCTGACTGCAAGCAACAGGGTAGTAGGGAAACCCTGCAGATCCTGTTACAGACTCGCTATAGCCCATTCCTATAAACTGGAAGATGAGAACAGCCTTAGCCCCTTCACAGATGATAGATGCAGATTAGCAGATCTAAACAATTAGTTAGGGTGAGGGAATGAGCCCTTAGACAATTAGAGCAGTTAAGCATCCTGCTGACAGCTGTGGTGACAGCAGACAGTAAAACTACCCCTGATGAAATGAGAAAACTCTCTGCCTTTTTGATTTACAGGCAAGTTTACTTATAGGCTTTAAGGTGTTTAACTACAGTGGTCACAAAGCAGGCACTAACACCCTTCTATGTGCAGCAAACAATGTGGGATGGTGAGCTCAAGCTGCCTTAGCTCAGCTCTGGAAGCGTCTGTCAGCCATGGCTGTTTGAAAGAAGGAGGCAAACCTGTCAAGCAAAAGGAGGGAAACTGAATGCCTGAGCTGTTACCAGTGCAAGGAGAAAGAAGAGGTTTAATGCTTTAAGGTATGTAAGGATCAGAGATGTTTTGTGCTCCCTCTCATTCATATTTTTTCAGTAAAAGTTGCCACTTGCAAGCTTTTGTTTCAAGTCGCACAACAGCTGTTTGGTGAATGTGGGTTTTGTATCCATTAAGAACAAACGATCCCTTGTTTTTAACCCTTTGATTTGGAGAGTTTGTATATCCAGGTGTACACTGTTCCCTTTCCACTCCCATTGTGCTACCATTACCCAGGAGAGACATTTCAAATATTTGTGCTCAGTTCCATGGAATTTGCTTTAAACGCCAAAGAAAATTAATTTGTACAAATTCTAATGGCTTTTGTGTATGGGTTTTGTCTCAGAGCTGTTTTCTGGAACTGGGGGGAGGGAAGGGATGTTTTAAATGACCGTGCCAAGCTGAGAGGCAGATGTGAGTTTTCTTTGATCCAGGAGACGATGCATTGTCGAATGCTTCAGAGTCTTCAGACAACACTTGTCCATGAGACCAAGGAGAAAAATGTATGTCGCAATACATTTTTTCTCACTTAGAATTACCGGGTACATAACTATTTTTAAAGGTACTGCATTGCTTCACAAAGCATCTGGAAAAACAGGTAATCATTGCCAATTGTTAAGGTGTGATAACAGCACCTTGGTGTTAAAAGAATCAGTGTAAATTCTTACATCAGGTGGGTGGAGAAATAGACGGCATATCTTTTATTTCAATGAACACTGTAAATATTGTCCTAATAGGTTAGTATAGTATCATTCATTTCAGCAAAAATAGCTGGCAACAATAGGACTTATCATCAGAGATGTGCAATATTCACCTGGTTTCAGGTTTTATTCCACATGTGAGCCTCAGCTGGTGTTTGACAATGTTCACTGAGATGTGAAGCAGAGCTCTATTTTGTGCATGTCATGCCTCACTGATGGTTTCAAGTGAACCTTTAATTGTGTTTCCCTTTGGCTTCATTTACCTGCGACACTCTGAAAGGAAGTGCACTGGGTGCAGATCTACACAAGATGAACCTGGTCCACTTCAGTAGATGAAAGTCCACTTCCATTAACATCACTAGGATATCCTGAGAAGTTCTGCAGGAGTTCTTGTTCTATTTAATAAATTGTCACTAAACCAATATTTTTTCAATTGCCTCAGGCTTTAGTTTCAGTAGGCCTTCCCCAGCTTTAATGATAGTCACCATTGAGTTAAACTCAGAATTAAGAGAGAAATTTCATTGTATAAGGCTCTCAGCATTCAGATCAGAAATAGACTCTATTTATCTTTTGTTGTTAATGTTGTTTATTTTCTTAGGCAAGCCACATGGATAATAGATATATTACCATGGGGAAAACCTGTCTACACAATGTGGGCATGTTTTTATTTTTCCCTGAAATATGTAAATAAGTTTAATTACGTGGTTCTATACCAAACAACTGTGGATGTAAGTGAAGATGCAGGAAAAATTGTTTTCCCTTTTACATGGAAACAACTGAGAATGGTTAAGAACTATAAATGAGAGACTATCAACAAAGCAATATTTTTATGACATGCAGAATCTAATAAGTAATTAGTTATTCACTCACACGATGTTAGTGGTACATTACTGTAATGTACCACTGTAATGAGCAAATGTTGAAGAGTATAATACTAATTCGGACATAGTAGGTCTGAAAATATTTCGGTTCAGAGTCTCCAGTGTGACATACCAACTCCTGAAATTTGTGATCTTTTTCCAGCTACAACAGTGCAGTGCTTGGCTCACTCTTCTTCCTACTTCTGTGCCTGCTAGGGGTACAGTTAGCAATTTAGCACTTACTGCTGACACTTCACAGAGTCTCTTTCTGTGATGGTCTTTGTAGACAGGTAAACTCTTTCACTCAGTAGGATAGTCTCTCACAGTATGGAAAGGACTGTCACCTGCAAGGAATACTCCACAGGCAAAAGAAAAGATCTTTTGCCCAGTTGATTAATAATCAGATAAGGAGAAAACTCACTTCCTTCTCATCTCAAGAGTGAGGATTAATGCAAGATTTGGATTTCAGGTGAGGGTTTTAATTTAGTTCGGGAAACAAAGGAGAAAACAGATGTTCCCACATAAAATCAACATTTTTATTACAGTATAAACTGTAAGTATGTGCACCCCAGAACTACTTAGGAGCATCAGAAAAATAATTATCCAGTAAAGGTTTTCACTTGAAGAAGTTCAAATTGCTTTACAAAAA
The DNA here is from genome assembly GCF_008360975.1 of Lichenostomus cassidix. Classification (NCBI taxonomy): domain Eukaryota; kingdom Metazoa; phylum Chordata; class Aves; order Passeriformes; family Meliphagidae; genus Lichenostomus; species Lichenostomus cassidix. Next base: position 78,224,391 of record NC_139483.1, read on the forward strand.
TAACTTTACCAAGTATTTTAGAAGACAGAAATGAGAGGCCTTGACTTCCTCATCATTAAGAAAGGTGGGGATAAAATGCAAGTCTCCTGATCTGTATAACACCCTGTTCTCTACTGCATATGAAAGGTCTGATAAAGATGAAAAACTTCCAGCTACTCTGTCCTGGACAGCAGCTGTCCCTATGTATGACACACAGGGATATACAGGCTGTCAGCCAAGGGTGTCACATGGAAAGCAAGCAGCTAAGATCATCTCATGTACTTTTTGGGTTGGGTTTTAGGGGAATTTGTTTTGTTCTGTTTGCTTGTTTTTAAAGAAAGAAGATATGACCCAATACAAACAGGTCTCACTTTGCCTGCAGACACATGTGCCCAGGCAGGACACATTAAGGAGGAACAGGTGAGGAGCTGGCATGGTCCCCTCAGGGAACTTTTGATCAGGCATCAGTCTGGAGAGAGGGCAAAAGCAGATCAATGCAGGACATCTAGAGTCCAACCCTGCCCATATGTTTTTGCTGTTGTTGTTCACCCTGCCTTGAAGCCAGCTGGCATAAAGGTTTTTGGATAGCATGGCAAGATGTGGTTCAAGAGGATGGACAGTACCTGAACTACAACTCTTACACGGGGCACTGTGGGTCTGGATACTGAGAACAACAGCAGATTTTCTGGTTCATAAAGTTCACTGGTAGCATTGTTTTACCTCGTGCCTTCTCATGGATGTGTTTACTCCTAAATGCACCTCTCCTTCTGTCTGAGTACCTCAGCTGATACCAAGTCTTGGGCCTTAGTTTCCATCTGATGGCTCCAGAGCACTGTCTTTTCCTGTCTAACCATCAAGTGCAGAAGGGACATCTTCCTTCCCACCTTCTTTCTTTGTCACCTCTTTTATTCTGAGATTCTGTAGACTTCTGGTGGGAGAATAGGACCAGGTTGTCTTCTGAAGAGGTGCTGCCCAGCCTTAAACCAAGCCCAAATGCAGTTATTTTCTTTTTTCTCATATGTCATCATTGTGATTCTGGACTCCACTGTTGTGGAAAGCTCTTCGCTTTATTGTCCTTTTTAATTATGAAATCCTTTCCTCAGTAATTCACTGTGACTCGGTAACTGACTCCACATGGTTACGACGTGACTGTCCTGATTGAATTACTGGAAGAACAGAGCTGGCTGAGCCACATGCATGTGAGCCATGGCGCAGCACGAGCTCCCTTTGGCGAGTGCCTCGGAGTCACCCAGGTGGGGACCACAGCTCCTTCCACCCCTCAGCCCCTTGCTGCCAGGAACAGCTGGCTCCCCCACTTTGACCACCCCAGAGATGGCCCCCTGTGTGACCCCTCTCCTCACCAAGGGCACACAAACCTGTGGTGGTATCTGCTCCTGGGTCTGGCACACCCAGGAGATGTTGTGGGCATGCGCTGAGCCAAAAGTAACATCAGCACTGTGCAGATATGACACCAATACCCCCTGATTTGGGTCCACAGGGGCACTGGATGTGCACACACCCATCACTGGGTTGCAGCTACTACTCACAAATGAAGGTGCAAGGCAAGGCACGCAATGGCCACCCTGGCACCAAGGATGAGCTGGGAGTTGTGATAGTTCCGCCACAGATCCAAGTCCAGCTTCCTGGCTTCAAAGGAAAAAGGGGGTGATGTGCCTAGCAGGGATTCCGAAGCTGTGGGTGGTTTCCTTTAATTTAGGAAAGCATCTGATACAGTGTGTCATGACACATCATGTTTATTTAATTCTTTTTTCGTTTGGATATGATTACTGTCACGTGGAATGGAAACTGAGTGATGCACCATGAGCAAAAAAATACCGGAAGATGGTTTAAATCAGCTCGTGCTGAATTAGGGCAAGGAGAAGAAACATTCCGTATAGGTCTGAGAAAATTCAGATTATTTAACTTGATTCTTAACGAATATAAAGGAGGAGGTCAAATTAAGCAGGTCATTGACTGGTAGTACATTGACAGTGGTAACTGCCTTCTTTAATTTGCCCCAATGAACACTGGGGACAACTTGAGGAATTATTTAATAAATAGGATTTATTATAAGAACACAGAAATAGAATTCTAATAATTAAATATGTATGTAATTTAGTTAAGGAGCATTTAACATAAGTCCTAGCAGGCTAAGGACACCACAATGCTAGATGAAGGGCAAGTTTTACAGAAGAGCATGGGCACGAGACATGGACCATTACAGAAAAGCTGCACAGATGGAAAGATGAACAGGAACAGTGACTTTGCCTGATGAAGACTGAAAAAGGAAAAAGAGAAAATTGAATAGCCAGAGACAACGATATTGCAGAAGTGACATGCACGGACATCCCAAAATGAGCATTCCATGAGCAAATTCAATTAAAAATACTTACTCTCCCTCTACATGTTTGAGATCTAAAGCGAGATGGAACACATTTTTTCATGTTGTTTAGAAATTGAAGGGCAATTGTCTTGTGTTGCTGTTTTTCAACTCCATTAACTATTTTCATAGAGAACCTAAGACAAAGGGAGCAGTCACAAAAGTCTCATGCAGCACAGGGACAGAAAGTGCACAAAGTCGTCTGCTCCTCTCCAAAGGCTGCAAGCTTGCTTGTGGTTTGGGACTGAGCTGGCATATTTGGCGGGGCAGGGGGATAAAAACCAAACCACATGCAAGTAAAAAAATGTAAAAGGCAGGGTGTGATGGGGAGGGAGAGAGGGAACAGCTCGTGAACATGCCCAAAGATTTCAGTCAATGTTCAAACAGACCACAATGGAAAATGAAGGTGCTGTGTCAATTATCTTCCAAAATTATTTCACTAGATTCTCTTGAGCTTTTGGCTGCTGTTCTTACATTGATCTCACCTCTCACTTTTTGTCTCACCTTGTTTTCAAAGAGAATCATCAGTATTGATGGAGATGGGGCATATATGTCAGCATTTTGACAAGCAAGTCCTTTGCTGTCTGCAATGGGAAAGCACCAGTGGAGCAACATTTGGATATGTTATTTCTGGCTGCAGTCATAAAGATGAAAATGCCTGGTTGAATGCATGCCTTAGGCTGCCACCACATGGTGAGAGCAGGGAATGAGGGCAAGTGAATGGTTCATCTGCAATTTCCACGGCATTGTGATGTTCCCACAGCTTTTACTGAAATTATTTTCAAATCTAACTCGAGGGGGAAAAACTGTAGGGGAAGAAATTGTATTTGCTTTATTAGCTATAAATTCATTTCTCCCAGAACTTCCTTATGCCAATTCTTTGTTTGATTTTTTGCATGGTGATATCTTGTTATAGTAAAATGTACTAAGGCAGAAACTACTTCGTAAAATGATTTTTCAGATTCATTTGGTTGCCCCACCCCAGTGTTATGGCTTTAATCTGCTGTCTAAATCCCAGGTGTTGTTTCTTAGCCTGTATGCAGATGCTAGAAAATACAGGATAATCTTCCACGTTATTGTAATTTTTCCTTTGTAAATGTTGACACTGAGTGAGCAAGAAGGAGATTGCTTCAAGACGCTAATATTTCATTTTTAGAGTAGATTTTCTGTAGAAATATTTTTATTAAAAAATCCCTGCTGTTGGGCCTCTATAACTGTCATTTTAAAATAGTAAAAACAATTTAAAACTTTTTAGACATGAAGTGAAGAATCTTTTCCCTTTGGTTGCAACTGCTGGAAGAATTTTTTAGGGATGCAGGGTGGCAAAAGTTCAAACTTACAAACTGTAAGTTCAAAGTGTCCCATTGCCTGGACTAAAACATGTGAGATGTTTAAAAATATTCGTGAATTTCGGTGTCCTTTTGGTAGCTGGTAACAGAAATTAAGAACTTCATTTTACATGCAATCTTAGAAAAACCTCCTGCCATGGTTCCAAGCAAGTCACAGGCCACTATTAGCAGGGGAGAAATTTTTTCTTTTTTTCAAATATTGTTGCATGAAGAACTTTATTTAATTGCCTTTTAATTGCTTCCTTTTTTTTTTTTTTAATACTTACAGCAATGGAAAAGAAAATAATTCCAGGGGAAAAAGTATTTAACTTGAAGTTACACCTGATCTTCATTAGTTTAAAAAGCTGTTCCTCAGATCATTTATACCAGTATAACTGTGGAGTAAATCTCCTTGATGAATGAATGAGAAGCGCTTCAGGACATATGCTATATTTTTGAGGAAAAGTGAGTAAATCATGCAACATATCCACCATTTAAAATATCTTATATTAAACCTTTCATTATTACGACATAATTGTTTATGAGCAATTTTTTTTGTTGCCAGTATTAGTTTTAAAAACATTTAAACATCTGATGGAAACATCTTCAACTGAAAGAATGTTTCCATTCCCTTTTGTTCCTTTTTCTTTGTCAAGTACACTGCAAAATAATGCTATTACTGACACAGACACAGATTTTTCCAAGCTGCCTCTCCAGCCTGTACCTATAAAGAGAGATTTAAATAGGATTCCCGACACATATTCTTCTTACAGACCTTGAAGCCTCATTTGGAGTTTTAACAGAAACAACATGTGAATAAATATGTATTGGGGGAGTTTTAAAAGCCATGTTCTGACCTGACGTGCAAGGAACTATTGCTGGGAGCACACCCAGCCTCTCACATCTCAGCACTTTTCAGCTGCTCCCAGCAATGAGCTTGTCACATGCTAAAATCCACAGGGCAACCTCCACGGGAAAAATACTGGTAACTGCATGTTTAACTTGAGGTGTTTCTAAACATTAAAAGGCTGCCTTTTTTATTTTGTTCTTTTCCCATAATCTGCACAAGGTGCTGGCTGGAACTGTTTGTCATTAAAAATCCCAGTGTTGAGCAGGAGCTAGTGGAAATTTAAAATAAATAGATAAAGACATAGACCGTACCCCTGTGTACCTCGGCTTCAATACTGTCTTTTCAAAGCTCAGCAAAATAATAAACAAGTGAACACAGACATAAAACCAGACTCAGGAACTTTCTTGTCTCTTTTCAGTCAAGAATAAAATTTTACTAAGGAATTAAAATAATGACAGTCACGACGACTCCTTGCCCCCAGATCTCACAGTGTTCTGTGCCTGCTGATTCCATAAAGCAGTTGAAGGAAAAAATAAAACACCTCCTCTCAAACATAAGTTAAGAGGCATGGCTGCCCAAATTCTTGAACTGGTTTTCCCTTACAGTAAAGGAAAGATTTCTTTTCATCTTCTCATTTTCGAAAAATTGAGAGAGCAGAATTGACCAGAGTTCCAAAGGTAAAAAGAACCACATCCACTTCTAACACACAGTGCTTGAACAGAACATTCAAATGTTATTTTAAATTAAAAACACAGAACAAAACCTACAGCATCTTAAATGTTAGCAACCACACTGTACTTTCTGCTTTGGAAGTGCAAGAAAAAACAGCTGGGAGAAAGAACACCCCTAGCAAACACCAGGGTGGGACAGGGCTCCCTAACTTCTTCACCCCCTTTCAACTCTGTCCCAAGGCACCTGAGTCTCTGAGTACTGCGCAGCAGTGCCCATCTCCAGCAGCTATAAATGCTTAGCATGCTTTAGGCAGCAGGAAATATGCTTTAACCCCTTCCATAGCTATGATTTCACGGCACCAGCAGGAAAGCCCAGTGGCAAAGTAGCTAATGCTGCAGTCACGCTCTTTGGAGAGCAGGGAGGTGTAAGCAGAGAAGGCAACAGGTCTCAGAGGGTCCGCGATGCCCAAAATGCTGAAAGTCACATCCCACTTCCCCCTGCCTCAGCACACCAGGCGCTGATGGCAGCAGGCAGGCTCTGTGCACCTGAGGGGATTTTCTACATAAAGATGATCCAGGGCTGCTCAAACCAAACCCAAAAGGGTCTGTTTCCCTCATGGTTCCTTACCATAACATGCCTAAACCCTCACAAAGTCATTATCTTGCTTTTAGTGCTCATAGAATAAGAAAAGGGGATTTCTAGAAACTGGAAATAAATGTGAAATATTGCTATGTCACATGATGAATTTCATTCCTGATGAGGAAGTCTACCTACTGCAGTTTACCTTCTGTCTGGGACATATTATCTCTGCACAGAGGAGCAGCCCAAAACTTAAGCAGTTCTTAAAACTTCCAAAAAAATTGATTAAGAGGGAGTTAAGGAGTTTATAGGTCTTGTGGGACTTTACTACACATGGCTGAACTTTAAATTCATAGTGGCCTCAAGACAAAGTTCAGCTGCATTTTAGATCTTTTAAAATAATTTTGATTTCCACCCTTCCTTAACAACAATCTTATAAAAATGAGATTAAAAAGGACATTCTGCATTAGCAATTTTCATAACCATCTCTAAGTAGTACATGTTATTCATTTAACACTTGACATAACACATTTATTGTTCTGCTCTTTTCCTTCTGAAAAACTACATGGGCTTAAATTACTTGTCTCACTGAAAAAAATGAAAGCATAAAATGTTTGCTTGATTAAGCAAAACTACAATTCTAGTACCATTTCAACAGTCCACCCTCCTCCCTTCCCCTAGTTTCCTTAAGAAACCTCTTCTTCTAAACTATCCTTCATGAGTATAAGATTTCTGCAGGACTTTGGGGTGGGAAATAGGGAAAATGTTTTCCAGCTCCTATTTGCAAATTAGTGGAAGTCTGTCTGCTAGTTTGCTTAAAATTAAAGTAGATTTTAGAAGGATTTTTTAAATGTTGAATTTCATATTCTTCACTGTACATTTTGTCCAGTCTTGCCTCTTCTACACAATATACATACAGCTGTGATATTATCTCATAACAGATATGCATTGAAATAACACAAAAAGAAAATAATTGGGAAGACATCTTTCTGAAATTTTTTTGTATAAACATATAAGATATCTGAGCTCTGAAGCTGGGTGTATATATTAAACAAACAAACAAAAAACCCAGAAAAATAAAGAAGATGTTAAAAATAAATTTGCCCTAGATTTCAACACAAAAATGGGGGCTTAACTAAACAGAACTCCCCTGTCCCAAAAGAACTCTGAATTCAGCTTAAGGTTTATTATTGTCAGCTTCCTGTCCAGGGATTTACAAAACCAGCTCTACTTCTTTATATGATAAGCAGCATTTGAAAGTAACAAAAGTGAGTTGTATTAGTATTTTTTTCCTTTTTTTCTTCCCTTGGATGTGAAGTTGCATATCTTACACTTGCAGTGTTGGGTTTGATGAAGTGTGAGCTGTGAACTGCTGTGCGAAACAATTTCATGCTTGTTTCTTAGATTCCTTCATGTTCTACCAGTGCTAATTTATGAAACCACATCTCTCATGTGATCAAGCATTAAAAAACACTCTAATTTTAATGGCAAAATAAATTTTGCGCTTAAATGACAAATTTTGACCCATAATCTTTGTATAGGATTCCAGCCCAGCTCTTTGTGTTTGAAGGCAGTTTAAAATTTCAAAGGTGCAGGCGCTGTCCGTGAGGCTCTGGGCTGGCTGCTCTGAAGCCCCCCACACACCACACCACCACCACTTCTGTTGAAGATTTGTACAGATGCCTCGAGGCATCTTTCAGCAACAGTATCAGATTTGCTTATAGTGCTGAAGCAAATGTTTTCATGGTCTGTCACCTTGATTTTATTAAAGGTGTTGGGCCAGGCTATTATCCAGTGCTGGAAAAGTCCCCTATGGAGGCTTTATAATAGCCTGGGAATTTAGAACAGCCAAGCACTTTGAGCCCATAATAAACTTTTTTCTGCATGGCACAAGGCAGAGCATTTTCACAATTAGTCTGAACCAGAAAGATGCTCTGCAGGTACCTCAGGCTCCAGACTTTCAAAATTTGTTCCTCTGTGCCTTCGATTCACCATCTCTTTTCACAGAAATTTGATTTTTTTCTTCCCCAGGATTTTTATTTCTCATGCTGAACAAAGGACCCAGGCTGAAAATCTCTCTTTCCAGATAGCTGTGTGCCTAACTTAAATGTATGGTATCATCAAAGCAACATTTTTATAAACAGCTTGATTAATCATTGCTTTAAAGAGAACAATTTAGGCTTATTCTATAGGTTCAATATGCAGTTGTTGCTTTAATTTTGCTTCACTTTAGCCACAGTAATATAAATAAGAATAACTTGAGATCAAAGATTTCCTCAGAGCTGTAGGAAACATAATGTGTGTGCAGGTGCCATGCCCTGCTCTGGAATTTGGGCACTTTGTTGAAAGGAGGCTGGGGTGGTGTTTGCCAAAGGGCACAGATCATCTTCATGAGAAACAGTGATTTTCACTGGGGCAGATTCTGAGGTGCTGTGCTAAATGCAATAATTCATTAAAACTGAGGCATTCTTGTGTACCAACATAAAGAGTTCAGTTGTCTGCTGTTTATACAAAAAAAGGCAAAGTGAATGTGTGCAACGGGACCCACATGCAAAGCAGAGGGATTGTGTGTGGTCCGAGTGGACTTTTTTTGTCATCCTGTTTGGGAACCAGTTCAGGATCTGTTTCTGTTGGCAGTTTCCTCCTGTTGTGAATATATTAGTGCATTTCTCAAGGCCTCTGTGCAGCTGAAAGGCTAGTAACTTAAGCCTGGAGTATGACAGACAATCATCTTCCATCAGTTCAGACATGGGTGATGGGATGAAAAAGAAGAGATTACATCTCTGAAAACAAAGGAACTAATGCAGGCCAAGACCAGCCACTAGCCTGTAATCTCTGTTTTACCATAAATGTACAAAAATGTCTTATCTCTGGTTTTACAAAGTCGTGCGAGAGCAGCCGCAGCTCTAGGGTGCACCAGCCAGCTCTAAGTGGTGTCTCAGAAAAATGACAAGACTGAAAGAAACAGTTTAGGGAATGAAAAAACACACCTCGTAAAATTTCAGATACAAAAATCCCAAATCTCTGAGCATTGTTGCTTAATGAGTTATTTTAAACATCTCATTTCACATTAAAAGAAGATTTATGCAAGACGTGAGACTTGAAAACACCCAGACAGTAGAAACAAACAGCATTGCATTGAAATTCCTCATTTGCCACCCATGCCAGTGGATTATGAAGGCTTAAGATTTACACTAATTCTTCAGCGGACAAAAGTCAAGTGCCAGTTCTCTAATGCAAACCGGATTGCAATGTAAATGTGCCACAAACCTCTCCCACAGTTCACATCTGCAAATATTATTTCATACCAAGAGGGGGAAAGAAAGCAGCTCATACTGAATTTCCACCAAGGAAGAGGTTGCTCTCTGTATTTCTTCTGTGAGCAGCTCACTCGGCATCCAAGTGTTTGGAGGAATCATTTCCTGGAAAACTTGTGGATGATATCTCATGGGTACACGGTGAGTGCTGTCCCAAGCAGTAACTTCCCTGTCTTTTGCTAGATGTCATCCCTCTGATTTTCCTCATCCTTTTTTTTTTTTTTTCTTTTCTTTTTTTTCCAGATTTCCAGATCCAGGACTGAAAATGAAGCGTAAATCTTACTGCCTAATAACCACGGCAGTTACTTCAATAAAATGTTACTTAAAAGTCAATGGACTGCACATGTTAAAGACATTAGAGCTGTTAACAGACCATTGTAAAGTAAGCAGAATCTTTAATAACCTGCATGTAACGCACAACCCTGCGATTTTTGGCGCAGAGCAGACTGTGAGCCCGGCATCTCCGTGCCAGGGCTCCCAGCAGAAACCACTTTTGCATTCTTCACTCACATGGTGAAACAGGCAAAAGGTGCTAAACACTGAACCCCGTGGGACAGCGCTGAGCAGAGTCAAAATCCCCTATTTCCCCAAGATGAAGTGAAGGACTGGGATGGTTGCAAGGTTCCTTGTATTCAAGGGGCAGTGGAAGGTCTCTGACCCTCTTCTAGAGTTCAGCCTTGAGCTCAGATATGGGAAGAGGCAACATAATTCTAACACTGCAGTGTTTTGTAGATGCTCTTTGGGGAAAATCTTGCCCAAGAAGTGATATGGGGCTGATAGCAGCAAAATCCAGCCAAGACCACGGAGGGAGACAGCTCCTGCTTCTTTGCTGCTCCTGCTCCACTTCCACTCTCTCCACATCAGTAGAAGGCACTGTTAAAGACTGGCAAAGGAAAGGCTCTTTGTATTTGCATTGTCCTTGCCTCTGAAGCCTTCTGTCCAGCAGGGAAAGTATGCGCTCACAGATCAGCTAAACCTTGGATGTGCAACATTTTCACTGTTTTCTCTGTCTTCTCCACTTTTTATTTTTGGTCAAGCGCTCTTCACACTCCTCATCCCTCCAAAAAAAATTGAAGCTGGAAAAAATAGCAAACAATTGCAATTTAAATTTTCTTTTTAAATGTGCTAAGTGGAAACATTTATAAATAAGCTGGAGGAGGATTTATGCATCAGTCCACTATGACCTGCATATGTGAGCATGAGGCATGCAGCCAAATTTACATAAGCCAGAATATCTGCCTCCCTCTATCTGCCTGTCTGCACATATATGCATGCCCTCACCAGTATAAGATGGATGTTCTGACCTCATAATTTACACCAACACCTTGTTTGGCCCTTTCTAGGTGCACATCAGCATTATCAAAATGTTGAAACTAACTAAAGTACCTAAGCTGTCCTTTTCATAAACCTTTGAAGGATGATACAAGTGTTTTGCTTTTCCTTTCAAAGGAGTGGCCAGTTATGCTATGTTGCTGGTTTTAACGCACAGAAATAAGAGACACAAATATGAGAGATCTGTTGGGACACCTCAGAGTGTCTCCAACAAATTACTTTGCTCACTGTCATCTCTCATTCAAGTACTCCTCAAGCAGGAGCTCCATAATTCTTTTCTAAGACTGCATCTATAGACTTCATGGATGGGAAACTGCCCTTATTTTCCACCTCAGGGCTTCCCGGTCAAGTTTTGGCCCCTTGATTCCCCTGCAGCATCCACCCAGTTCCATCATCATTTTGTCACATCTTCCAAACCACTTTGCCCAGACCTGTAATTGAGTTGTAAGCATGGGTGACCTATCCACATGTCTCGATTTACTCAATCTCTTTTGCTGATCTCCTCTGATGTCTTTCAATATGCAGCACATATGTTTGATGGGAGACCTTGAAATGCACACAAGAGATCAGGGTGGAGTTCCAGGAAGAATATAAGATCTTTCTCTATAGAAAACATGAGACTGCTTTTCACATGCACCAACTTTGCTGCCTGGCTATGCTGGAAGTGCCCTTTTAATTAATTAATTCTCTTTTTTTTCAGCCAGCATGTGTCTGTCTTAGGAGCCAAGGCAGCCCTCACACCTCCTTTTTTGCTTCTCCCTTAGCTGTATCTAGCACAGCCCCCACATCAGGGGTCTTGGGACAAGCAGTGTTCCTGGCAACCTCCTTACCCACACCACAACTGCATCCAGCCCTGTGTAGTATTAACACTTTCCAGGTTTCTCCCGTTCCAGATGACGTTGTTTTAAAGCAAAGCACTGTAAATATTTTTGAATTCTTTCATGAATATTTTGAAAGCTGTCTCTCCTATCCCAGGCAATTCTGAACTAATTTTGAGGCAAGGTTTTATAAAACCCTACATCAAATGTTTGAGCATTTATTATTTGTTATTTATTTTGCCAAATGTCTCAAATGCATCTATAGGCGACAGGCCAGTGCTCTGATGTATAAGCCAAATACCATAAAGCTGTCTCCATGCAATTTAGAGAACTCTTTGATTATGCATGCTTTGGCTATATTTTTTACTAAATAATGATCTGGGTAGTTAAATTGCTCTAAAAGGTTCAGTATTTGTTGGTTTTAAGTACCTCAAGAGTCAATCCAGTAATTTTTCATGCTCACTTCTCCAGGCTCTGTGATCTGTAAGTGATGGTTACTGATTTCTTTCTCTTTCTCCTGTCCTTCATCTCCTTCAAAGACTCTTCTTTGCCTTGGTTTTCATAAAAACACATCTATAAAAAGCCACATGGGAGAGTTGAAAACTTTAACAATTTTTGATCTTCTCAAAAAACTAGATTTCATGCCCTTGTGTATTCATCTTTATGCATATGATGTATGTGTATACATACATTTCTGTATACTTAAGAACAATGATGCTCTAGTTCAGACTGAGTCCTCTGGGTCCTATAAGAAAAACAGTAAAACAATAATTTCTAATAACTCATCAATAGTATGCCTGATTTTGGTTTCTGCCACATTTTGACTGTCTTTTGTAGAACATTTTCTAATCTGTTTATGTAAGTTTAGATTTTACAAAGGAATATGGGAGAAACTTTTTCATATTTACTAAAAGCCTGCATTTCATGTATATTAATTAAAGAGCATTAATCACTACATGGGAAACAGATTATATTGCTTTAAATTTTTTATTTGGATTCACTTTCTGATGTACAAGGTCACCTTATTTCCCACAATATCTTATCAACATGGGATGTTTTCATGTCATACATATACTGTAAAGAAAATACTGGAACCATACCCCTGTTTAAAATCCCAGGGAACAACACATAGCAGTACAGCCAATATTGTAATTTCTCAGATTTTGTTGAACATACTGTAATCATCTTTGAACTAAACCAGACTTTCTAGCAAAAAATGTGTAGACAGCCCTTAAAATCCCTTCAAATGCATGCAAAAGTGAAACAATGTGAATATTTGACACAATAGCGATGAACACTTGAGAGTCCAAAACAAAGTGATGCAGCAATTGGAGTATTATCAGGCCATTTCAAGAGCATTTTTCTCAAGAGCATTAATGCACAAACACTTATATGAGGGACAGATAGCTGGAGGCAGCAAAATAGCCCTAATCCCACTACTAATCCATTTGTGTCAGATCCTTTCTCTTGAAGGAAGTATAAGTGGCCTCCACCATCTTGTTAGAAAATTCATCAAATTTCTGTAGCTTGAACTGAGGCAGACATGCAAAATTTCCTGTGAAACTCTTTTGCAACAACTCTTGCTCCATAGGCTCAAAAGCAAAGTGTTCTTTTAACTCCATAACACCTCTCTGTGGTCTCATGATTATAAAAGATTTTTCTATGTAACCCTAAATAACTCTTCCCAGAGGAGTTTCCTGAGAAACTAAGATCTACCTCCTGACACACCAGGGCGGACCATATCTGCAGCATCTCATTTTGTGCCTATGAGAAGTACTCCATAGCACATTCAGGAAATTCTACAGTCCCATCCAAGGCATTGACCTACCTATGAAGTGAGCACAATTGGCTGGCGCCTGTTTGTAACATTAGTCCATGAAGTGTTCTTTCAGATTTACCTTAGAACACTGCTGTGAAAGTGGGTGGCATAAAAAGCAGTGCACAAAAGAAGGAGGGGGCTGAAAGGGGGAAGCCTGGGGATGGTTTCAGCCATCTGGAGGTAAGACCATCTGGTCAATCTCAACAAAATGTAGATTCTCTCCAAAACCATCAAAGCCTCTTTTTTGAGTCTCTTTTTGCTGAAGACATTCTTATAAATGGTAGTGAAGGAGATGAACTCAGTAAAATTCCTACTTCCCATCCATGCAAAATTGTTCCAAACCACAGAACAGACTGAATGCCAGCTGCTTCCTTGGGTATTTAATATTACTTACTAATAAAAGTATTAAGTTTAATAGATTAGGGGAAAACTTAATAGGGGGATAATGACTGGCTTCTCCCAAGCAGCCAGACTTCTCCCAGACTTCTGCCACTCTAGCAGCCTCATGGGCTGTTCTGCTGCGCTGGAAGTAGACCCTAGCTTTCAGGAAGGAATTTTAATGTCTGTGCCCCAGTGACCTCCCACAGGATCTACAGCCATGGTCTTGGAGAACAGCTGAAGACCACCCACACCATCTTGGCTCTCCTGCTCATCTGGAGCAATATTTGTGCAACCAACTGAGAGTGCTGGGAGGATGCTTCAGCCTCTCTAAGGCAGCACCAAGGCATCTGGATACCACCCATCTTTCACGAGGACATAGCAGGGATTGCCCCAGTGTGTCAGCACGTGTCCCACAGGATGACAGCATCCAAATCTCCCCTCAAAGTATGCATGCCAGTGTCTCTGTGTACTCAAAGAGCTGCACTAGCCTCTCACCCACAGGACCTAACAATGCTGGGGGCACAGACCTTCTATCAGGCAGCCAAACACTACTGCAAGCTCTCACTGAAGAAATAATACACAAACAACCACAGCCAGGAAATATTTCAATTCAATAGCAAGAATGCTATTACCTGCAGAAATATCTTCTGCTTATCTGACACCACGTTATTTAATTACATGTTATTTCATGTAATATATTCCCTGTTTTGTCTGTTGACTTGTGTAAAAATATCTACCGAGACTTACCAACTTTTAACATTTATTATAAAGCTATTCAAAAGATGAATGTAACCTTTTCTTGGCCAGTTCTGTGTTCACTAGTTGGCCATCCACATAATTTTCTTGATCTCCACTGAGTTTGCAGACTAATTGAAAGGACAAATACTTTAAATTTTGATGGGTTCAATTTTCTGTTCCAAGCAGTGCTTCCTTTTGAACTGGGATTTTTGTTTGGTTGGGACTCTTTTTTTAGGGGGATTCATCTTATCTGCAACTGCTATTTAAATGTGGATCTCTGGGAAGTGTTTTGCACTCTTCAGGATAGTTGTTTGATTTTCCTGGCAAAGCCAAGAACCTGTAATTTTTTTTGGCCTTGGCTTATTGACTCATGAGGGTATGCCCCTTATTCAGCAGTTTTCATCCAGAATTTGTTCATTTTCTTTTGAATGTCCAATAAGCCCTCCTTAATATATTTTTAATTTTTGCTCATCTGTTATAGAGACTATTGCTCACCCATTGAGCTTTCATGATCCTTTTGAATCAACATTAAATGGTCTTAAATACGTTTCCCATTTGTACTTTCTACAACACATTTTTATTTTTTCTTTCCCCTGCTACTTTGCTCTATCATTTCACTGGTTTGGTTTGGATTTTTTTCCCTGTCCTCCTTGTTTCTGAGTCTGCTGCCATTTGCATCCTTTGTTTTTTCTGGTGATTTTGGTGACCACTCAAACTCTCACAATGCTTTTTCAAAGTGGAAAACACTTTCCATTTCTTTTCCTTGTGGGACTCTGGTAAGGTTCTTCCTAGGACTGGAGTGTCACTCATGGTTTATACCCCACTGACATGAAAAGTTTTTTCCAGCAGGATAGCTCCAGATTTGATGGAAGTGTTTGGCCACTGAGATATAAGGTCTCAGACTGTTACTATTTCCTATTCCCCACTCCCTGGGACTTGGTCCATTCTCTTTGCTGACACCACTGCAGCCCTAACAGATAGAAATGGACAGGACCTAGGTTTCTACAACACAATCATTTATATTAATTTATTATTGTAGTTTGGAGAAGTCCAACATCTGTCCCAAGGTAATCCTTGACTGTCTGAGACCTGACCGATCAGCACCGTGAAATTTCTGCAGCCTGCTGGTTCTCCCTAGTCCCCTTATGGCCTCTGATTTGATCTATAATTTTTTAATTTCTCTGTTGCTTGTAATAAAGTTAAAAGACTTAATAAATCTTCTGACAGCTCCTAAAAACACCAGCTTAGGCTCTGAACATTGAGGTATTTCATTTACTCATAAGTTTTCTGGCTCCTTTTCCATGCTTTCTTCTACACCCTTGTTAAACTCAGTTCCTTTAAAATGCTTTAGCTACAGAAATTCTTGCCTCTCCAGGCTCATACACAGCTTTACATTGGTTGGGATAATTGGCAAGAGTTTTAACACATTCTTTATTTATAACTGCTAACAGTTTGTTACGACAAATACCTAAAGCCTTTTTAAAAATCATTGATCTTTTAAATGATTTTTTGTAATGAACAATGTCCTGCAAACAGGAGAGTGTACTTCAGGCTTATGAAATACTTCTGCCTGTATCTTCTTCTCTGGGTGACTTTTTTACTACACTGTGGGGGTGTAGAAAATATCCACCATAACCAATAAATGGCTGCAAATATTTCTGCTGGTGGTGCTTCTCCATCTGCCTGTTCATCACTCTCCTGGTGACTTTTGTGTATATGGGACAGTTTGCACTAGCAAATGGGTAAAAGGAGATACATGACTGCTTGGCTTCTCTCACATGTCTGGACAAGGCAGGGACTCTGCTTGTGGAGTAAAGAACCACAAGCACTGCCAGGTGCAGGAGCATGGGAATGTGGGGCGGATTTAGCAGAGTTACGGGGAGACACCTCTACATTCTAAGAGACTGCTGAAAACATAGGGATGGACACCAGCAAGAGGAATAGGAAGGTGAGAGTGTGTGTCAGAACTGCAGAAAGACTACATGGGTGCATTAAACAGAGCATACAGGAAACCAGGATTTATTATTTCTGCTCTCACAGAACTTTTTTAATCTAAACCAGAAAGGAACACAATAATGGGGTTAGCAAACACAAAATCAATAAAAACAGGGGTGACTACGGTCTTGGAATCACCAGCTACATCAGGGCATCATGACTTTCTGCAGAGTTTTTCCTTTATTTTTTTAAAGCTTTCCAAACCAGTCATGTCTTTTGAAAGCCTAATCAGTTCAATCTTGGAGCTGCCTGGGGGGCAAAGCTCACATCTGAATACAAGGCTCATACTTTTCTCAAATTAGTGAGTATTTGAATTCAGTCAAGACTTAGATTGAGCTCATCTCTAGAAAATACATCAAACAGCCTGTGGAAAACACAGTTCCCACACCTCATATTTTTTAACTGCTCTGTCAACTGAGACTATTGGGATTTTTTTCCCATTATGCTTTTACACAATATTGCTGAGTAGCAGATGGACAGTGGGTGTCATTCTCCCAAGAAACAAGCAATAGAGCAAAATGGCCTCAAGTTGTGCTGGGAACATTTAGGTTGGATAAGAGGAAAAAAATTCTGCACAAAAAGCATTGCCAAGCTTTGGAACGAGCTGCCCAGGAAGGTGGTGGAGTCACGCTATGTAAAAGATGTGTGGATGTGCCAGTTTGGGACATGGTTTAGTGGTGATTTGGCAGTGCTGTGATAATGGTTGGACTTGAAGGTCTCAGAGGTTCTTTCCAACCTAAACAGTTCTATGGTTCTATGACAAGAATCACCTACCTATTAATGTTAACTAAAGCATGAAAAGCATTTCAGCTACATTTTAACTATTTACTGGAGTCTGAAGATCCTGTTCATTATGATTACATCAAAACAGGAAGCAATTTAGGCTCAGTAGGTGAGATTTATCCAATCTAATATAAAAGGAGACTAGTAACTAAGGTTGCTTGGGTAAAAAATACAGGAAGAAACAGATAGGTCTAGGGTAAAAGCAATCTTAGACCCTTGAGACCAAACACTCCTTGGAATTACCTCTTCTGGCAGATAACAAAGGGAGCCTAAACGAATACATCAAACTTAAGCAACAAACATTTATATAACTGAAGTTTAAAGAGATGAAGTCCTTTTGTTTGAATAAAATTTAGGGAATTGTAAAAGGAGATGATAGCTCTCAATAAAGGTGTAAATGATGGGAATGGTTGACAGAGTAATATAATAAAAAATATATTATTTTAAACAAGGTGCAACAGTTCATGTACCTCAAAGCATACAGACCTCTGCTTAATGCATGAAGCCATTTTGTCATGCTGCTGCAGAGTCAGTTATATGAAAAAATTCAACATTAATTGAAAGATACAAGCCATTATAGAAGTTACTGGTTTTATTTTCCATTGCCTCTCTCCCATTTCCCTTTTCCTTTTCCTTTTTTATTTTTTAAACTTTTTTCTATTTATTTTTGTTTTTCTTTTTTCCTATTTTTTAAAATGTTTTCTTTCTTCTTTTATTTTTTTTTCCTTCTTTGTTCTTTTCTTTTTTTTCTGTTTTCCTCTTGCTTTTTTTCTTTTACCAGCACAGAAAGGAGCACCAAATGCACATTCCTCTTAGCATTTCAATGAATTCTGTGGGGGATGAATAGCAAGCATGTACATAACCACACACATATGTATGTATAAATTTACAAGCTACAATATCCAGACATCATGAGGCTCTGCTAATAATTTTCTCAACCTTGCCCAGACTGTAGCTACATTTATGATCTGGAGATTTATTGATTTTAGTTATTTTATACCTCCCATAATAGGAAACTACCCTCTGGACCATTGACCTATTCTTGTTACAAATATACTTGAGCTTGCTCTCATCATAACACTATCCCAGGCATCTAAGGTGTTGTTATGAGGTAGTGGTGTTACAAGGAAGGTAACCATAACAGAGTTCTAAAGAATATCATTTAACTCTTCCAAATGAGTTTTCTTTCACATCCATTAGCTATTGGCACAGATTTTGCTCTGCCATGTATGTAAGGGCCCTGATTCTTCACAAAGGCTTCTAGGTGTTTTGGTAGCACAAATAATGCATAACAAAAGTTGCAATTTGTAACAATACAGAAAGGACAAATGTGTGATGCCACTCAGCAGCTTGCATCTGAGAGACTTTGCTAAGGCTGCATGGCCCTAGGACCTCCAGTTTCCAATGGCTTCCATAAAAAAGCAATTTGGAGCTCATCCATTGCTTTGGCCAAACTGCTCCAGAGTCTGAGCCCTAGGAGGTGGCCAATGCTCTCGTGCTTGGTTTGGTTAATAATATAGCCATGGAGAGTGACAGTTTTTTCCATCTTCGAAGAGCAACACCTAAAATACTTGCTGGGTTTTAGGCACAGATAGTATATGAAGACCATAGGTTATTGTATATCTGTACTGTACTGGGTCAAATGATGAAGCAGAAATAGCATCCTGTCCACAGTCCTGACAGGGACACCTCTGTGTCTGTGAGGAGCATGGCAACTGCGGGTGGTCAAGAATATCAAGCGCCCAACAGTCAGTTATCCACATACAATGCTGAAGTTCAAGTTTTGGAGCAGTAGACAATTATAAATACCAAGTAATTTTCTGACTAGCTTATATAAGAGGTTATGTTGGAAGGCTGTTACTTTCTGGCTGTGCCGAGAAGCTGACTGAAGCCCCATGTGATTGAGGTGGGAAATTTGTCTTTCAGACCGATTGTATTTTTGTAACTGAAGCTAAAGGCCATGGATAGGAGGGCCAGTGTGACCAGGTCGATACCAGACGTGCCTCAGAACCCAGCACAGAGCCTCTGACACAGCTGCAGCTGCTCAAGCATCAGCACCAGTGAGCTACAGGCTACCCAAGACAAAATAATGAGTTAGGTACTGACATTCTTATTCTACATTGATCTTATGGACACTGTTTGAAGTATTTTCCTGTTCTCATAACCTCCACCCCAGTTTTACACAACTTTAAGCAGCAGATTTTCAGCCCTGTTAAAAGAGCTCTCACTGTTGGTACATAGTTAAGCCATGACTGTATATTTGTCATGTTAATGTGTTGTTGCTTCCCCTTTCTAGATCTCTTCTGCAATAACACATAAAAATTAAAATTCTGTGCCATCAGAGTCAAAACTAGAACAACATCCAGAAGAAATGTAAATTAGCCCTGGGAAATGGGAGGATGGGGCATACCCTATTTTTCTTCATAAATTTTTCCCGTTGCATTAAACAAAATAAGAAGAAAGAAGGAATTCCTAGCAGTCATAGTTTCAAAATGTAAATAGAAAAGACTATAAGGACTTGGAAGAAAATATATTAATTGTTTGGGGTAGTATTTTAGAAGTGTACTGACCCACATCCCAGTTCTGGCTCTGAATGTCAATGTACAGTTGAGGGGTTGCCGTTTGTAGCAGTGTGGAAGTTTGAAATTGTAAAAAATCAAATCCTTTGAGTTTACTGTGTTTTCTGCTATCTCTTTGTTCTGCTGAGTGGTATTCATATAATTTCAGAAGCAAATTTAAATCTACCCAGCACCCTGCTGAGCCCAAAGCATGGAAAGTCTACTCATCCACCACCAGACTCAAGCCCTCCCAAGACACTGTGCTGCTGCTTCCAAGATACTTATGGAAAAGATGTGTAGTCATTTAATACATTTTAGGATGTGTTGGAATTGCAGAGGTAAAACAAATATTATCCTTAGCAGCTACACAGAATAGGGCATTGTCATCACCCATTGATTGTAATATTCTTGTATTGATTCAATATATTTGTGGTTTGAAAATCTAATGAATGGATCTAGGCTCAATTACCCAGTATAGAAAATTTTTTAGGAAAGAAAAAAAACCACCCTTTGTTTTAGCAGATGAAAATGTCAAGGAACTCAGAAGAGTACTAGAGCAGATTCTGTCATGTTATTAAATGTAAAAAGTCAGCATATAAATATATTATATTTATATATATATTATATATATATATTATATATATTATATAAATATGTTTATGTGGAACTAGTGACTCCACTTCTTCCTTAAATAAGGTTAGACATAAGAATATATTTGAATTCTATAGCATAAAATTTGAAAGACTTAGTCCAAAATGGAAATTTAGAGAACAAATAACTGTATTAGTTATTCCCTGAAAAATTTGGCTATACTTGGTATTATTGTTATTTCCAAATTGAGACCTTTGGAATTTCTGTAATGTTATTAAAACATATCTGTATCTTGAAAGATTGACATTTTAGATTTATTTCATCATCCTTTGAGTTTTGTTTGAAATAACTTGATTGAGCCAATTACAGTATGCTGAATGGTTAAATATATTAAGAACAGGAACTGAAATCTGACATTTCATTGTTTGCACTCTTCCAAAAATACATGAGCCATTTTTACTCGAAAAGTGCAAAGAGGGTTTGAGAACATGCTTTAAAAGAATACCATCCATTTATGTCTGGCTGAAAACAAGCTTATACCAGACATAATCTGAAAATAAATGTCACTGTGGGGCTTAAAGATTCTTGTGCTTATTTGTAAGATATGCTAAAAAAAAAAAAAAATCGGAAGAGTTTAAAATTACATAGGGGACCCTTGTATAAAACTTCCCAGGGAGTTTGTGAAAAAATTTCCATAAAGCACTAAGCAGGAGAGAAGAAGTACATATTAAATTTTTAAACATGAATAGGGAATGGTTGGTGTGTCCCAATGGGTATATCTAGGGATGAAGATGTGGAGCTGTAAACATCAGAGTTACCTTAAGTGCAGTGCAAGAGCATTAAGAACTGTGCCTTGGCATGATGGAACTGGGTGGGAGGGAACCAAGTTCTTGGTGGTCACAGCATGTTGACCTGGAAATGCTGCATGGTGTCCCCCAAGAGCTGCCTGCTCAGCTTCCCCAGCATTGTGTAGTTCTCCATCAAATGGAGGAAGAACATTCTAGTCCCTTCTCCCACCCTCATTTTAACAATCTTTTGAGAATCCATGCCCATATTTAACCTTTTGGATGCAATACTGAAATATTTCTTGCCTTGACAAAAGCAAAATCAACAGCACCCATGGAGGAGCAACAGAGGAAAAATCAGAACACGTTTTTCCCTGCTCTTATTTAGCCTGTGCTCACCATGCTACTGTGAGCTTCCTGTGAGCTTCCTACTGTGGGATAATTCAGATCTCAGCCAGCTTTCTATTTTGTAGCTCTTGTGGCTGCAAGGAAAAGCCAGAACCCTTGAATTCTTATATTGGATGCATATGCAAAATTTTCTTAGTTATTATCCCTTTCCAGACCCATAATTTTTCCTAATCAAATGGTTTTGGGTATTTGATTGGAGGTTGGTGGCTGTTTTAAACACTATAGTTCATACAATTATTTTATATTTAAGCATACTCAGCCTCTCTGTAGATGAGACAAAGCATGTTGTTCACCCTAGAATCTCCTGAATTTAGCAATTAATTTGAAGTTCAATGTCAAAATGGGGAAGAACTGAAAGACCATACAATTACCTTGCAGGAGGTACCAACTTTTCAGCTTTTCTTGCAAGATTTCCTGAACCCATCTGATTGCATCTGAAACCAGTTACTGGTTTCAGCTAAAGAGTCCCAGGAAAATCAAGGGAAGCTGTACAGCTAGGGCTCGGTTTGGCACACATCTCTACTCACACAGTGCATCCAGTAACATTTGACTCTCTCTGTAAAGCTGGACCATGAGTGGCTTTGGTTCCAGATGCATACTGCAGCTCAACAATACATGGCCCCAGTGTTATTTGGTAAAAACCACTGAAAGGTAAAAGGCAGAAAATAAATCATTTGCATGTTTCTAGTCCCTTTTGTGCACTTCTCCAG
The DNA here is from genome assembly GCF_008360975.1 of Lichenostomus cassidix. NCBI lineage: Eukaryota > Metazoa > Chordata > Aves > Passeriformes > Meliphagidae > Lichenostomus > Lichenostomus cassidix. Next base: position 78,246,414 of record NC_139483.1, read on the forward strand.
CTAGGCTGTAGATTTACCTCTGCTCTTGCAAGCAGTTTTTATTGCACTGGACCATCCTTTGCTAGTATCCCATGCATCTGAAAGTAGAAGAGGTGAATAAACAAGTTGTAATGCAGAACTAGGACACTAGATGGTCTACAACTGGAGGTGCAGGGCCTAGGATAGACAAACTGATTAGTGCAATGTAATCATCTATGCAAGGGCCCAGTTTCATTAAAGATGTGTTAGAGCACACATCCATGGCCATCTGTTTTTATTTTGCCAGCTCACTTGATTGGCCATCACAAGCATTCCCATGTGTGCTGAAGCATTGTTGAGCAGGACATCTGGCAACAACCAACACTGCTGTTAAAAAAAAACATGATAACAACAGGGGCATTAAAGCAAATATATGTACAATAATTCCATTGTTGAAACCTCTCCCAGGGCAGGCCTGTTGTCCAACAAAGCAAACACTGAAAATGGTACTTTCCTAAATTTTTGCTTTACTAGGCATGCCAACACTTCAATAGGAAGATACTAGATACTTCAGCAGAATGTCGTTTTTTTTTCCTTAGTCCTGGCTTTTGACATTGCTCAGAAGGCAATCAAAAAAAATTAAAGCATTTAGAAGGGAATGAAAAGCATTAAAGCAAGTCTGAACTTTTGAATAATTTTCCTGTATTAAATAGAAAAGAACATATTCATGCCATATGTTACCAGACCATAGAAAATCTGCATTCTAGAAATGGAACTGAAAAATCAAAACATCTGAACCTTTATCTTGGCAAAATAAAGAATGAGTGTCGAAGGAACCTAATGATCTTTTGGGAGTGAGAAAAGTTGCTCTCACTGAAAATGAATGGAATACTTCCAACTTTATATTGATTTAACTCCAAGTAGAATTTGACCAAAGTTTAGTCAGCAAGTAAACAAATGAATCTATTTACAATTGCTTTTTGCCGTAGATATAAACTTAGTGAATAAGCCACTGGTTTTCCTATTTACGTTTTTGAGGATAACTTTTAATGAGTTATGAGGCATCTCATGCTGAAAAAAGCACATAGCTTAGAAAAAGCAGGAACTCCTCAGTTCTCCTATGTTTCTTAATTCCTGTGTCACTTTATTTTCTTTTTCTTCACATAGTTTAAGCCATTTCAGAATAGCCAAACATCTATGAGAAGACAGAAGAAAAGATGGACAAGAGATATGTCTGTCCTTAGAAACTGAGCTATGTTTAACATCCTTAAGCAAACACAGCTGACATGCTCACAGTTTGTCTGTTTATGCGTTTCAGGAATCACTGCAGAAACCAACCTAATGTGCATTGATCTCACTTCTTACATTGTAGACATTTGTGACATTTGTCACATTGTGACATTACATTTGTGACAAAAAGCTAAAATTCAATATATGTGTGCACAGTCCTGGTGTCTCCAAACCACAGCACAGCGGCAAAGTAAATATTGCCCAAAAAAGTCTCTTTTTGTGAGGCCACCATAGTATCTTTCAAAAAGTTACTTAGAAGTGTAAATCTTGAGGCTACAGGACTGAGGACCTGCCTCTATATGCTGACCAGCTTCTTTGGACTATGATGTTTTACCCAAAATTTCTGTCATACAGGGCTCAAGGAGAAAGGAATTTTCTGCTTTTATGTATTGTTGAAATAAAGAAATGCAAGATTTCCACCCTCTTTCTTCTGAACAGTGTAAGAAGAGCTTGAGCCCTGTCTTTTCCTGCCCTCAGTGCCTCAGGATGGTCCCTTTAATTTCCTAATAGTGACATAGTTTGGGATGCTGCTACCTGACTGGCAGCCAACCATGAGGATAGCAAGGAAAGGAGAAGGGACAAGAACAAGAACCAAGACACTGTTGCTTATTAACTCCCAGTGCTGGAAGAGAGGGACCAGAGTTCCCTTGTATTTGCTGACAGAGACTGTTATCATAATCATACATATACGCTGTTATTGGTCCTCTCCACCAGTAGCAAAATCCTTTCATTTCACACCAGATCAGTGTGATCAGATCAGAGACCAGACTTTGCACAGGTGCCAGGCTAAGTTACTCTCTGTTCTCAGCCGTGCTGGTTCACATGGCTGGCTCTTTTTTAGAGGATATATCCAAGCTGTTCTGGGGATCCTTGCCAGATTTCTGTTGCTAGACACAGGCTCACATCCCCACTGCCATTCCATGGGAAGAGGACCTCAGCATGAGCCAGTCTCTCCTCTGTTTTGCAGAAGATGGTTTCGTTTGTTCCCCAGTTGAGGCACAGGGCAAGCTACCTCCTACAAAAAGACCCTGGAACTAAAAGGAAGCAGGTACAAACATAATGGAGTAATCACACCCACTTTGGACTAACCCAGCTGCTTGGATGTGGCCCTTGTTACTACTTTACACCCTCTGGCAGAAGGATTAGGCAGAGTTGCTTTTACTGGTGAAAATGAGATAAGGTTGTAAGGGAAATTTACCAATGCATGAGGACAAATGAAGATGAATAGTCGCATTAAAAATACAGTGGTCACAACAGCTGTTAATAACCTCAGCAAATGCGATCACATTTCCCCTACAACCACCTCTGCTGTCTGAGCATCTGTACCACTCAGTTCTCTCCCTGGTGCTTCAAGGCCCAGGTAGCTGGGATCAGTATCAGGCCTTTGCTGAGAACTGCAGTTACACCCCTCTGCTCAGCTGATCACAGGTTGGATTCACCTCTTGAGCAGCCAGGAATATTTGCTTTAGGAACATTAATTTGCTACTGAAGTTAATAGTTTGCCAAGGTATTTATTTCCAGATGAAACTCACATCAGTTGCAAATGCCAGGCTCTCTGACCTGTTGCTCTGACTGGAGTGTCCCTCCAGCTCTTCTGGAAAGGCACAAACAGAGATGAACAGATGCCCTTCTTCTCCCCCTTTGGATCTTCTGCATGGCTGAGGTTCCCACATAATTTCTAGTATTGAGTTCCAACATCTCTTTTAGTATTGAGTTTTGGATCAAGGCCCCTAGTCTTCCTGCAGCTGTAACAACAGCAGTAACTTACTGGTAAATTCTGTCAGAAGGATTATGAAATTCATTGATAAATGTTCCTGTATAGTGTGTTAGATTTGAAGTATAACTGAATGGGAAAAAATAGTCTTATTCCAAAAAGAGTTTTTAAAAATGTGCAGGGTGTTGCACCACTATTTGCTCCTTTTTTGATGCCCAAGGAACCAATTTTGGTTGTATTCATAGTTCTTTTATCACTGGTTTGCTGGACTAAGTCCGTGGTGGCTGATGGATCTGTTTTCATGACATTGCCAAGTCTAGAGTCCAGAGGTGTTAGGTGGGATTTCTGGCACTGTGGTCTAATAAAGAGGGAGGAAATGCATTCAAAAAGCAAATGTAGAAGTTTGAGAGTGTAGTAAGAGTTTGAGAGATGCAAGGGGTTTTTTCCTTCTCTCTAAGTAACTTCATTTATCATGGCCCTTGAGATGGCAAACAGCCCTAGCCAAGTGATTGCATACTTTCTCTTTTGTGACTAAGGCACTGGTGTTTTGCTTTATTTGTGATCAGCAACAGTTGATTTATTAAAAAAATTAAAAACTGAAAGAAAACAAAATAAAAAACTACTCATTTTTTTTAGTAAATCTCAAAATCTGGCTGTGCCTGCCACTAAAGTGGGACAGGATAGAGAGTATTTCTCTGCATGAAGGAAGAACAGTAGCTTTCTCAGTATGTTGCCAGAGTAGAACCTATAGGTACACGTGCTGGGCTTTTCAACTAGATGAGGAGCTTTATGCACTCAGTGGGGCATCAGGGGTGGTTGGAGACCTCAGTTTGTTATAAAGCCACTCCCCTTGTGGGAGCAGCAGACATAGTAACACCCAGTTCGTCCCCCACTCACTGTATGAAAGGCAACAGCTCCTGCTCTGCTCCCTGTCCAGTGATTCAGATATCTCCCTGGGGAAAATGCTTATGGTAATACAGGATTTCACCATAGGAAAAGAAGACTAGTGGGCAGGCTAGCAGACTTGACCCCTGCAGGTACATATTGTCCAATTCTTGGAAGAGAGGTCTCCTATAGTAGGATACTTCAGCTTTGTCTTCAACAGCAGGACAGATAGAGAATCCTGGGGAAGTGTTTTGAAGAAGCCACTTACAGGTCCTTCCCTATTCCATCATACACATTCTATAAACTGACTGTAATATACTGCCTCCCACCTCTGGTTTCTTCTCAATAAGTGTGATCCAGATGAATACCATTTGGAACAGGCATTTGGATCAATATGGATTGCAGAGTCCCACTGTCTCACTTCCTTGATATATTTTCATGTGTTTTACACCCATAATGATCCTCTGATGCTTTTACTAAACTATGCAGTTGATGTCAGTAAACTTACCAAGACAGAACCATGGGAATTTAGAAAGAAAATAATCAAAATCTTCAGAAAAAGTATTCTTCTAGGGCTGTGTTAATTTACGTTTGTGAATTGTTATTGAATTCAATGAATTGGCATTGATATCAATGGGGCTTTTGATGGGATAAAGATACAAACACTACAAATTGGGCAAGCTGATCTAATACATCAGAAAACAGAATTCAATATGGTCCTCAGTGTGCCAGCTATGACTGGGGACATTACTCAGGATGTTCCCTGGCTTGGCTGCTTCAAAGTGTTCCTTGCAGGTTTGGGGAGTTATGCTGTTTACTAATGTCACTGTTTCTACATAGGAGATGCATCAGAAACAGTCAGACATTCCATGACAAGCCACTTATCCATGAGTCCTTTGGACTGAACACTTATTACTATACCCTTCCTGCTTCACTTTGAAGCCCCTAAAAGAGAAATCAGAAGCAGTTTGTCACTTCCTCCAAGAGGTATATTCCCATCCCAGAAAGCTGCTGCCAGTCTCAAAACCTATCCCCATGTACAATGGGTGTTTCTTATAAATGTTGTCCAAGTTATCTTTCGATAGCTACAGCCCTGCTTTGTGTATTGCAAATGCTTAAGTAAATATATAACCTCAGATCTGTAACTTCACAAAGCCTCATTATCGTCTGTACACTTCACTGAAATCTTACCCTGCAGTACTTAACATCTGTGATTCAGGGTGTCAAAGTGTTAATCGGCTGGCATGATCAAGATTAAACAAGTAGATTATTTTGATATTCTCCAGTAATATATTAAAAGTGAAACCTGATCCGCTGGCCCTTGAGGGTCAAATCTCACCACATGCAATTATACAAGGAGTTCCCTGTAAAAGTGATCTGGAGAACTGAAAAAAGGGCGTCCTTCCCAGATGTGGTCTTAGCAGTGGACCATAATACATGACATCAATGAGTTAAACTAAGGAAACTAGTGAAGGCAAACATGTTGGTTTTAAGTTTCAGATGAGGTTTTTGCTTATGCCCACCTCAGGAAATGAATATTGCATTCATAAATTGTTTTTCTTATCCAGGAGATGAACCTTAACATTTTCATTCAGCCCCAGAGTATTAGATTTCTTTAACACTTTGCCACATTAAAATATGTTTTCCATCTGAATCTGATGATGCAATATCTGAAGAAAAAGTTGGCTGAGTGGCATTTCATAACAAGCAATAAAAGTTTATGATGCACAGAGTATGATAATTGGCACAAAATAAATTGAATGTTTCCTCATGGATAATATTTGATAAGATATAGCATGTGTAGCTATCATAACATTTCAATCAACCCACGATTGCTACTTTAAACTGTATTTATTTTATTGTCTCCATAATGGATTTTACAGTGCCAAAAATTGGTCTGACTTCACTGGAAAGATGAAAAATCAATGTGTTGTTTTCCCCGGTGAATTTATTTCCCACTGAAATCCTTTTCTCTTATTTTCTTCTCATTTTTTTCAACCCACCTCCTTGCCATGAGCTGTTGACATATGATTTGCTGAAAGTCAAAGATAGTGGACACCAGTGGGTTTTTTTCCCTCCATTCTGGCATTATATTTGCATAGGGGCTTTTACAAGGTTAATTAAACTATAATAGGGAAATCATTCATGGACAATGTGCTTTCCCAGTTTCCAGATTTTATAAACCTCACACCTGTTTTTCTTAGGTTTTTGTGCTACGTCAGCCTATAAATCCTCCTGTATTTCCCAGTGTAGTTTCTTATGAAATAAAACTTTTTCCCTCCATTTGCTCAACTGTTTTCAATACTTGCAGTCAAGCCTGAAGTTGTCAATCAAGGAACAGCTTATCAGTCTGAGCTTTTCCTTTTCAAGCTTGTACTCAGTGACTTTTGAGACCTGTCAACACCCAGTTGATTTTAGCCTTAACAATAAAGTCACACTCTATCTCCCACCTAGTAGCTTTAGATTAAATTCTGATGTCATATACGTCATATTTACATAGTTAAAACTCATAACAAAGCAACCCACAGGCAATAGGATGTAATAACCATGCAACAGAGCCATTTCCTGTCCCCTTTTTTCTCTCACACTATGTTTCGTGTAGTTTATTGGATGTGAATGTTTTGAAAATGAAAATCGTCTGGGAGAAAACTGCTAGCCAGGCGTGAGGTTTAGAAGAATTCAACTAAAAGAATATATAGAGTTGTAAATGCATGGCCACCTCTGGTATTGTAAAATAGAAACTCTTTCAATATTCCTTTCATTTCCACAAGAAGAATAGATGGGAGGCCACAATTATGTGCTCCAGCAGTCGATTTTTAATATCTTTAATTCTGCTCATATTAAAGGAAAACAATTAACTTGGAGTCAGAAAGCCTTAAACACCAAAAGTTTTACAGTTTTCATTTTAAAGCACAAAGGACCTACTTCAAATACAATGCAACGGGAACTTTAACCACGGGCTATGTTTAAAAGACAAATCCACCATGGTACTTTAAACAATCAATTAAGGCAAGTTTAACAATTTTTTTTCAGCCTCACAAAATAGCCCTATTAAAAGTAAGAAAATAAAAACCACTATGTGTTTCTCTCTCTCTCTCTCTCTCTCTCTCACACACACACAGAGTATACTTTAACCGCAGTCATATCAAGAGATTGTGTTTCATCTAAAGCTAAAGAAAAGAGTAAGCCTTAAACCTAAGTCGACTTTATGTAGAACAGTGCAGCACTTTCTGCAAACTGTATTTTCAAATGGAACAGTTGAAATGCTGCCATTAATTTGATTATTGCTAAGGCTCTGAAAGTAAAATATCACTTCAAACTATTTATTGAGAGAGGTTTATTTTTCATTATATTGATTTATTCTAGAATTTGAATCTAATGCCCAAATAAGATACTACAAAAACTGAAGGAAAAAAGCATCAGTTTCTACCAGAAGGCAGAAGAGTCTTCCCTTCTGATGAGAAGACCCTGTAACTCTTTCCTTATACCCTTGCCGTGCCCTTCTCCATGATGTTCCACATAGAAATGAATGGTTTCTTAATGCTGAAGAGGGCCACACCAGGGGATCCAATTGCTAAAATCTGACATGTAGGTTGGGCTTAAATGCACATGTCTGTTTGCATCGTGCAGGGCTTGCATCACAGGTTGTGTGCAGTGGGCTTGCCCAGATGTATGGCCAGCATCCAGATCCTACAAACCTTGCTGCTTCTGTTTTCCTTGCTGCTGCGACTTCCACTATTGTTCCAGCAGCTTTCTTTGCTACAAGGGCTTGGTTAGCAGAGGTTAAATGAAACTGGTTTTGGGGCCAGATGGCTCTCCATGGACTCAGGAGAACAGTTTTATTTGTGCTAAGTTCCCCAGTTCTTGCTCAGTAAATAATGGTCCATTTCAAAATGAATCGTGTTAAAGCCCTGGCTTTCTAGTTTGTTCTGAGTCCTTTATTCCGCAGCCTAAATTGGCAGCCTAAATTCCTCAGGAGGAACAGCTTGTTACACAGCAGGCCCCATAGAAAGAGGACTGTATGGGTGACTCTACTTTAGACACCAAAGGTGAACTGTTGGTGCTGGGAACTGCAGAAAATGTGAGTGCTGGGGGTATAAATAGGTGTGACATTTGTGAGACACCCTTTGGCATGATTGGAGGACTTCTGCTGAAGTATTGAATCTGGTCTTGGATGCAGCACTTCAAAATGATGAGAAGGGAGGGACTCAGAGAAAGACAATGAGAACAAGCAGAGATTGAAAAACAAGGGGAGAGAAGAAATTTCATAATGCTTAGCCAAAAAAAAAAAAAAAAAAAAGAAAACTGACATGAGAAATATGAGAAATGGTAATAGGCTTTGAAGGCTTTGAATGATAGCTGCCAAAAGAGAAAAACCTATTCTTGCTTTTTTCACCTCTGTTTAGATGTGATAAGCAATAACATGCTTAAATTGGAGCTGGGAAGAATGACATCAGGCATTATGAAAACCCATATCATTAAACAGTGGAAGGTGTTTCTGAAGGAGGTTGTGCAATTTCTAGTATTGGCAGCCTTTATAAGAAGAAGTGCATCTGTCAGATACAGTTTCAGCACAGAAGATCCTTTCTTGAGTCAAAAAGATGGATAATGTTCTCCCACAGCTCCTCATACCTTTGTTGTCTCTAAGTCTATGCTTGGCCTTTGTCTCTCTTCCTGACTAACTCTGTATCGACACCTGTTCTTCTTCCTAAGCCATTCTGCTCAACCCTGCCGCCTCTCCTAAGGTGAAGTTATTGTCAGCAGGCAGTAGCACTCATTGGAAAAAGCTACCTCTATTCCCCCAGCTCCTTCTGGTGTTTCCTGACAGGAGCTTACAACTGCAGGGAACAGACTGACCAACAGCAGTAGCAGAGAAAGGAGGTTCACCCAAGGTCAATCTACTGGTCAGCAGCTCAGCAGTTATCTTGGGCCTCCTGTGCCCATAGACTTGTGAATCCAGTGTATCATGTTATGTCTGTCAGTCAACTGGCCTTCAGTACCAGGACTTGGCTATCTCTACAGAAGGAAAAAATATATGGGTATAGTTAACATGTGTAACTCTAATGCATAACACATGTAGCCATGTATGTAGCCAGAAGGTGTTCATTGTGCTCGCTGGAGTGATGATTGCCTCAGCTTGCACCACATTTTTTTGTGCCACTGCTGCATTTCCTCCATCAATTGCCTGTTTGGCCACAGAGCATGAGTGCTTCTTTCTTCCCACATATGAAACAACTGGTCTCATGCCAGCATCAAACCCACTGTGGACCTCCCTGTACCACAGGAGACTTCAGGATGTCACGCAGCCAGTCTGACATTCAGACTCGCAGAGCTCTTGCTGAGCTTTCGCACAGAGTGCTGAAATCAGCAAGAACAGATGTTCAGCAACTTTGGAAATCAAGCCAAGAGCATTTGCTGGGGTTGGTCTGATGGCAGAAGGATCCTGTTCTGCGTATGTGATTTAAAGCCGAAACTGTAGACTCCTTGCTCCTCAAATGGACATGCCATGTACCCTGGAACTGCAATCTAAGTTTCCTGACTGCTTTATTTCATAAGCAAGGAGGTTCATATGAAGCCTTCAGAGAAAAAATGAAGCCTACATAATGAAAGATTTGACTGAGTTGACATAGACTGCTTAAGCCTTCAGCGGGCAAATTTTTATGGGCGATGAGGTTTTTCTTTCATAGAAAGTATGTGTTCCCATAGAAATACATGAGCTGCTGCTCATTAGAGAAGCATGAGGCCAGTGAGCAGCCTCTGTCTCCAGACTTGCCATGAGCTGACATTAATGAAAGCAGGGTGCAGGAGCCGGTGCCTCTCACAGACGCCCCTTTTACAATACAGCAGTTCCCATCTTCAGACCTTGCACCAGTCCTGCTGTAGGTCTGCCACAGCATGCTGGGTGGCAACCTTGTCTCTAAGAGTCGACATTGTTGACTATCTGGTGTAAGCTACCTACAGGATACCAAATCCTTAAGCACCCAGTGGGACAGCTTTTCAGCTAACCTGAAGTAGCATATGCATATATGTGAGAAACAGCTACTTGCCTTTATAGTTTTTGATCTTTGGAGCTGATGAAATAGCTGAGCAAGAGCTCATGTTAATACCTGTGTATTTTAGTCCATAAGGGCAATCAGCTATTTCAGCTTTGCAACACAGAAGGATGCTGGGGAATGAAGTCCCTCCTACCCTCTCAGCTAACACCTGGGTGTGCAAAGGTTTGTCTCCAGCAGGAGTGGGACACTGGCCACACCTCTGCAGCCATGACCCTGATCTCTCAAAAGTCTTCCGTATTGCCTTCTCTTCTTACTAACAAAGCTTTGTCACAAGATTTCAGAGAAAGCATATGCTTCCACTCTACTTTCCTTACCTTGTTTATTTAACTAGAACATTTCCTCATCTCATCTACCAAGATTTTCATTTGTCTGTGATAGAGGCACTTTGTTTTAACATGTCACTCATTTGTACTGTGGCTGAGAAAACAGTGGTCTAAGCCACTAATGTTCTTTAAATACTAAAAGTAGGGGTTGATGATAAGAATAATAAACCCTTAAGGCTTTATATCTCAGGGAGACGTGAATTGGGAGCTCCATGCTTGCAGGAAATATTGGGAAAAGGAAGCTAGAGGTGACTTGCTTAGGAAAGAGATCCGTACATTTTCTTCTGCAAGTGTTACATAATGCATTAGGCTTTCTGATTCCTTGGAGAATGAGGCGTAGTGTGTACAATGTGGAAAGAAGACCTTGCACATGAGAAGTTTATGATGATTACAAAGGCAGAAGCCAGAGTGTAGTGTGAGTTTCCTTCAGATAGACCTCTACCAGGCAGTCTAATAAGAAGGAAATAGTATTAATAAAGCAAGTAAAAGAGAGGACTAACTGAAACAGTTGGAGGAACAAAGCAGATTCACATTCAGCATGCTCAGTTTGTCTCTATCAGAAGTGGAAGTGACAAAATAATCAGGATAACAGAATGGTCTCAGATACGGCAAACTGTTATACAAGTCAACTCTGTGTGTCACATTATTGAGTATTTATGAAAATTATTATAAAACAATAGAACAAATCAGTTGTTAAAAAATGACCTGTCAATTGCGTCTACCATTGTTTTCACTACATCCCATGAAACAAAGAACATTTGGAGCCCAGGCCTCTGCTTAATTTTCAGTTTGTCCCAAGTTTATGACATGTTTTTGCAAATTTGTCAAGATGCAAGAAAATGGTGGTTGGTTCCATAACAAGCATCTTCCAGCACAGTATACAAGGACACCAGAGTGAGCTGTCTCTTTTCAGAAGAGCATTGCTTTCTCTGTGTGGGGCTAAGGACATTCTCCTCTCTTCAGTCACGTGGGACAAATCCTTGGGTTTTTTTCCATTAGGAGCTAGGCCTACAGACATGCTATAAAACAGCAGAGCAAATGGTTGCAATCCAGAATCAGGGCTACAGCTCTATTTCTCTACTGGAGCCAATCAGACCTAAAGACCTCACTTGGTACCATCAGCATTTATCAGTGATATAGAATTCACACACAAGGATATCTAAGATTAGTATGTTTTTTCTCTACACTTTGAGTAGAAGATATCAGTGGTTACAATGAGGTAATGACTCACCAACACTGATTTTCCAGTGACCTGTAAGGATGCTTGCTCTTGATCTCAGTTCAGCACTCCTGCTGCTATGTTTTCTTACCCTTTTTTAACTTACAGTCTTGGACTGGCTCCCATACATCCACACTTAATTCTCTTAGGCTACATGTAGAAAATGCTGTACCCTTTCTGCAAGAGGCCTTTTTTCTAAATTACGTTCTAGTGTTCAACATGTTTTACTCCCTTTTTTGTTCACTTCCTTTCTCCCCTCCATAAATTAGCTTTCACCACAGAGCAGACATGTCTCAACAGACACATTCAGCCTTCATTTCCACCTTGGGCTTTCTGCACTTGTTATGCTCTGCCACCACTAGTCTTTGTCTGGAGGGCTCCTCTCTCCTTCACCATGCATGTTCAGGGGCACAAAAAGCAACCTCTGACCAGTGCAAATTCCTCCATACTAGCTCTTTCACTGTCTCACATCCCGTCCCTCCTACTTTCCAGAGCAAAGGATAAAAACAAAGTTACAAACCATATTCTTGACTTGGGTTTTTTCCCTCTTTGGTCCTGGCACTTTCCAATCTCCTTTAAACTTATCCACACATGCTCCATATGCCATTTCAGAAGTCAAACAACATATGCAGTGTATAATCATATAATCATAGAATGGTTGGTTAGAAGGGACCTTAAAATCATCTAGTTCCAACCACCCTGTAACTGGCAGGGACACCTTCCACTAGACCATGTTGCTCAAATGCACCTTTTATTTGCTTCCTGCTTTTGACAGCTTCCTTGCTCTCAGAATTTAAATTGCCAAGGCTCTCTTTTAATGTCTGAATATGACTTTTCTTGGTTCCCCTCTTGGCTTCAAAAGTTTTGGGTGTGCTTCTACCCTTTGCCTATGGAATTTATCTCACACTTTAAGATACAATTTAGACGAACGAAGACCTGGGCAACTGTGATAGAGTGGGGAAAAAAGATCATTTGAGGAAAATAATGCCACAGACTTTTAGGAACATTTGAAGAAAAAAAATTCTTTGCTTTTTACATAGCTCTTCCTTCCAAAGACAGCTGCAAAGGACAGCTGCAAAGACAGTGGGGTTTTTTGCTTGTTTCCCTGGCTCAAATGGTAGATTTATACAGCAACCTGAAAAAAGTTCATCTTGGCTTTAGATACATTCAGTTGTCACCTACTGTTATCTCCAGAGATAAACCAGTAACATAAGCATAGCTCTAAATACAGGTGGAGTCTGAACATAAATCAGACTATGCCCAACGGAACAAAAGCCAGTTTTCCCCCGTCTTGGGGTCCCACTGGCATCCCCAGCACAGGCAATCCATGGGTTTAAACAAAACCAGGAGGGTTGGAGACGGCCTGGATATTTCAAGTACCTGTTCATATTGCCTTGTCCAAGCTCATTGTCCTTCATAATTGCCATCATATGTTTCTAAGTGCAATGTGACTGAAAGATAGCTTTATATCCGTTCTGCTATTTGCTTATGCTGCATCACAGTATATACAGCAGAAGTCCCTCAGAGCTGCACAAAAGTGGGAACCAAAGTGTTCAAAATCAAGCACAATCAGTAGCTTGGACTAATTTTCACGAGCAATTATATTTTAGTTGTGTGTTTTGTGAGGGAAAGTAGTTAAAATCAACTCTCTACACTTCTACTTATATTAATGATAGTATTTTTCCTACTGCGATTGTGTCTCTTCATTTAACTGTTGTTTGGTTAAAGCGAAAGAGGATTATATCACATTTTAAAGTAAGAATCCTTTATTTTTTTCCTTAAATGTAGTAATAATACAAACTTAATATGGCAGAAAAAATATATTATTTAATTCTTAAAAACCATATAATGTAATTCAAGCTATGTACGTAATTTGTCTCAGATTGTTTCTCATTTTAATGACAATGCTACTTTTTTCACATGTGTTAGTTTTGTTTTTAACAGTCTCTTATCTCAAAATTGCCACAAAGAAACTTTCACAATTCTTGCACTCAAGGGAAGCTGATGTTACTTCACCAGAGACATTTCTTTTTCAAAGTTAAAATGAAACAATTCTGAATGGATGGGAGGACTACGTTATAAAATGAAAGACACAGTTGCAAACTTCATGGCACCACTATAAATCAGGATTTTTCAATCTCTAAGTCACATGATCACCATGGTTCCCTACTTTCTCAACAAATTAAGAATATCCATCAAACAACAAATCTTTCCATTTATAGAGAATATTGTATCCAGGCTCAGTAAATATATATCCACTTACAGAAATGCAGTAATATCAAGAAGATCCTGAACATAAATAAAGATGAAAAGTATTCTACATTTTTTCCATAATTTTACCCAACATCACCAAGACAAAACAAAATTACTGCCTAAAATCAAAGGACTTGAACTTTGAATCACTTGGAAAAGAGTAGTTCGTTCAACAGGCAGACTGGGGACTTTGGTTGCTATTGAAATATCTATAATGCCTACTGCCTTGTGCAAGGTTAATTATTGCTACAGTGCTCCATTAGACAGAGATTTTAATGGGTTAAACAATTCTGGAGGACTAGACAAACACGTCTGTGCAGATCTTCATCTGCCTCTCTTGGTCACCTCCTAGATTTCAATAGAACTGTGTTTTCTTTCTGCATCAAACCATTAAAGGAGGCTAAACACAGTCAGGGAATCCATTAGAAACCTCAAACCATGGTCCAACCTGCTAAATATTTATTGAATTTGGAAAAAATGTGAGACAAATTTAGACTGAACTTGGGCTGATTTATTGTGTTTGGCAAAACATTGTTGTTCTGTATGATTATGACTCTCAAACCAGACAAAGCTAAGTGGTTTAATTTGAATGAAACTAAAGCTTAAATCAAAGCTGGAGAGACATTACTGGAACAAAAGTTCTTGGATTTTTCCTTACTTTTTTTGTTCTTTTTTCTTTTTCTTCACAGGAACAAAAGCTGTTTTGGTTTGGTTCTTTCTTCATCTTGAGCCAAACTCTATAAAATATTTTATCTGTGCCTTTTGTCTGCCTGCATATATGCAAATGGAAAATCATGCTTATTTTCAGTACAAGTTTTTCCAGATCATTATTTACCTATTTTCACCAGAATATAAGAAGTCCTACAATTTTTTCAAGGCTGATTTCTTCACAGTAAACAGATTCTTCCAGAACAGAGAACTGTTTTTGCCTAAAATATGCAGTCTTTCAATCAAAAAGACAGAGGGAAACTCTTATGCTTTTATTGAAGAGTTTAAAACAAATTAGTATTCCAAATGTTAAATTACTGGGAATAGGCACGTGAAAGCAACAATAAAAAAGCAATAGAAAGATTTTAAAAAGAGGCTAATTTTGCTATTCTGGAATTCACATGCATTGCAAAATTTATAGCACTTTATTTTATCATCATCATCATTGTTGTTACTTGGAATCATCAAGTAGAAGATTGTTTTCCTGGCAGAGGTTTTGTAGAATGTACGTTGCAAAAAGTTTTATTTTCATTTCATTGATACTTTTGCATAGACTTAATTTTTTTCCAATGAAATACATAATTTGAAATATAAATATATTCATATCTTGAAGCTAATGCAGATACATAGCCAACTACTCACAAAACCAGCTATGAAACAGCAAAATATAAAGAACTTGGGCAGGTAGCACTACATTTTTTCCTCATATGTATGCACAAAACAAATTCCTTTTAGGTTTGACTCATAAAATTCACAAAAGCAAACACAATTCCGCTTTGAATTGCAGATGTTTTCCTTGACAGAAGTATGCATTTAATTTAATAATGCAGGTGATGCTGGAGTGAATATAGTTGTACTTCAATTTATCTTAAGAGAGAATTAAAATATATTTGATATTTTCATCACTGGAGGCTAAAGAAGAACAAGTTGATATCATAATGGCCAAGTAAAGCAAATTATGATGTAGTCATGAGTTCATTTACATGACTGGATGGAGAATCAGGGCCTTTTGGGTGTCCTTCAAAAAAATCCCATGATAATGTTTGGGTATGAAATCAATAGTGTTTTTATATAGATAATAAGACCATGTAGAAATGGAACGCATAATGCTTAGGAAATAAATGGCAAGAAAAATGTACCTCAGAGGTTCATCCAGGCCTTGTTTCTCCCTCTAATCCCCTTACCAGAGCACGCCCTTGGTGGAGTTGGACCCTTGTGTAGAGGCTGGCAGTGCTGCCCAAACCTTCCTGCATTCCCCTGCAAGGCTGGCGGTGTGGCTAGCACAGGTCTTTCCCATGAGAACATTCTTGCATGTTTTACAAACAAAGATAAAGTTTGGATGTTGTTGTTACAGTGTCTTGAGATTTGGACAGTTCAGGCCTGGCCAATCAGGCCTAGGGGGAGGTTTCTGACTGACCAATCTGGGTGACCTCTGAAAAGTCTATATATATGTTGGATTCAAATAATAAAGCGCCTTTTTCTATGTTACACTGAGAATCCGAGTTTTCCTTCTCTGCTAGCGGCTCAACAGCGACAGGCGGGACCCTGGCAAGGCACACTGCTGGGTCAGGGCCATACAGCTGCTCAGTGCCAACAAATCAAAGACGTGGCACAGCAGCACAGCTATGTGAAGGCCAATGTAAAGAGAAACCTTGCAAGGTTTCAGTACAACAGATGCAACAACTGCATGTGCTCTGCAGGCAGCTGCTAACTGGCACCCAGCCCAGGCAGGGTGTCCCCCTCACCTAAGTGGTGCCCCGAGCCATGTCCTGCTGCTCAGGGGAGCAATGCTTCACAGCCTGGCCCTTCACAAGGTATCCCCAAATTAAGTGTTTGCAGAATAACAGCAGAAAGGTAAGGCAAGGCGATTTTATACTCCACCACAAGTATATCTAAAATAATACCCACTCCCACTGTGGCGGGAGAGGAAGCCTAGCTGTAATTAAGCTGCTGAAGTATAGCACTTTCATTCATTAAAAACAATTCTTTGATTTAGCGCTCAACACAAAACACCCACAGACCACAGGAAATCTCTGGGCTAATTCTCCTGCCCTTTCACCTCTCACACATTCGAGCTTTCTGCTTTCTTCCTCCTGCCCATCTGCTTTAATCATTAGCAACAGCCTTGTGCAACACCTCTAACAAGTAAAGTCAGCTGTCATCAGAGCATATTTAAACTCTGACTGTTAGTTTCCACTAAATCAGCTCTATGCCCACAGGCCTCGTTAAGCACAGAGAAGGGCAGTGGTTGCAGGGCCCAAAAAGCTCTAGGGGGAACCAGCCTTTCCCAGGAAAAATTGTGGTCCGTGCAGTCCGCAGACCAGGTTTATCCTTTCCTGAGTTTTCCAATAGCTTTGAAGTGGAAACGCGATCACTGCAGAAAACGATCACTGCGTGACTGGCGTGCTGAGGGTAGGCCTAAGGATGGCGGATTTGCACTGCAGGCACTTGACTACCAAAATATACTGTCATTGGGAGGGAAAAACAAGTGCAGCCCTTAACAATGGTCTGATAGGGTAAGTACAGAGAGGACTACAGCACAAGACCTTGAGAGGGTTTATTTTGCTAGGGAAATGAGCTCTGCTTTCATAATATCCTTGCTCTTCACAGCAAGATGACTGTAGGAAGAGAATGAAGACAATGACAGGTGAAAGCTCTTGATGTCCAACCAGAAGAGACTCATGGGCAAGGAGGTTTGGAAAACTCACAATACTTGTCCTTGAAAGCAGCACTGACACTCATAATAGTGCACATCATGTGAAGATGCAATCCTGCATTATGAAAATATATACACTCCAGGATTAGCTCTGCTGGAGAACAACGGATGAAATTCAGAGATGTCATGGAAACTACTGTTAACCAAGAAAAAACAATGGTATCAGGTAATCAGGCAAGCTGAAGGGATACCAGGGCATTTTAGTTTCCATTGTCTTAGAAGAACCTTTGGATTTTTTTACCTGTACTCCTAAGTGTACACATATTATTTGTTTTGTATATTTACTATCCACTATGGTGTCAAATCAACCATTGGGTAGGCCTAGAGAAAATATATCAATGGAATAAAGCCCAGTAAAAACCTGAGGCATAAGTCCTGCCTACTATTTTTTAGTGTGTGGGTAATTACACATCTTTGGACTAGGTCCTCAAATGTTTGGAATCTATAGACTAAAATTAGACAAAATGCAAAGACAGACAACCCAGACATCCACACATAGAATCATCAGAACAGTTTGAGTTGTAAGAGACTTTTAAAGGTGACCTAGTCCAACCCCCTTCAACAGCAGGGACATCTTCACCTAGATCATGTTGCTCCAAGCCCTGTCCAATCTGATCTTTAATGTTTCTAGGGATGGGACTTCCAGTGTTCTACCATCTTCATGGTAATTTTTTTTTCCTTATATCTATCTAATGTAGCCCCTTTTGGTTTGAGACCTTACTTCTTCTCCTATAACTAAAGACATTGCCAAAAGTCTATTTCCACAGCTTTCCTATAAGCACTCTCAAACATTGAAAGGCCACAATAACGTCTCCCCAGAGCCTTCTGTTTTCCAGGTTGAACAACCCCAGCTCTCCCAGCCTTCCTTCATCTGAAGGGTGCTCCATCCCTCTGATCATCTTCCTGGCCCTCCTTTGGACCTCTCCAATAGATCTATGGCTTTATTTGAGGAATCCAGAGCCGGACACTGCAGTCCACAATCTCTTCCCTTGGCCTGTTGGCCACTCTCCTGGCTATGCAGCCCAGGATACAGTTGGCTTTCTGGGCTGCAAGAGCTGATTTATGCCCATTTTTTCATCCACCAGCACCCTTAAATCCTTCTTGGCAGGGCTGGTCTCAATCCTTTCATCCTCCAGCCTGTGTTGATACCAGGAGTTGCTCTGACACAGGTGCAGCACTTTGAGCATGGCCTTGTGAACCTCATGAGATTCACATGAGCCCATTCCTCAAGCTTGTCCAGGTCCATCTGAATGGCATCCCATCCCTCAGGCACGTCAGCTGCATCACTGACACAGCAACTGCCATTCAAGAGAATACAGAGGCTGGGTGTACTCAGTTTGGAAAAACAACAGCAGTAAAAGCAGTATTACAGAGCAACAGACAATATTGTAAAAGGCCAAAGATACATAAGAAACTATTATTTTCAAGCAGAAATTGCTGCTTGGATGTAACCACACTGTCTTTGAACCTACCCTTTGCCCTGTGCCACCTGTGAAATTTTCAGATGCTAAAAATGCCTGTATAGAATTGGTTTTTAATACTGCATGTGGTTAAGATATGGAGACCAAAAAGAACCAAACAAATTCATGGGAAGTAGTTCTATCTCAGGTTATTGACCTCAGCAGATGACAGTGCAGGGCATCGCTAAGGCACTGACAACTAAAGCTGGGAAGATGGGTGAAACTCTGCATGCCTTGCGTTAGTATTCTGTCCCTTCATGCCTGCTGCCAACCACTATTAGAAACTAGATACTGTGTCTGAGTGATCTTCAGCCTTTTGCAGTGCCAAGACCATGTTTACATTCTCCTGAGAGCTTAACAACTCATAGGACATCTTGCCAGGTATTGAATTTAAACATTAAAGTTACAGACTGAAACAGTACAAAGCAAACAAATTAATAAGCTGTGAAAACTAATGTTCCCATCACAGGATTGCCAAATTATCACCTGATATCTTGAATAGTGCTTTTAATCTCCAGAATACTTTACTTATTAGCTGGTGGAATGGTGGCAAGTCTACGGAGGAAATTACCCTGAGCTTCAGAAAATAAGGTATGCTTCTCTTAGGGCAGCAACAGATTCAGGTTACCCTGACTATGCACTCTGTAAATGGGTAAATTGAATGAAATAAGTTTGAATGTTTCAATAAAGTTGAATCACTAGCTTTAATATAAGCATAATTAAAGTTATATCTGCACCTTTGTTCTGAAATTGCATCTTAGCAGGTCAGTTTCAAAAGTGTATTTTGGACAGAAGTTTCACCAAGTAAAAAAAAATCTGTACCGAGGATGGTCCTAGAGGTACTCCAGAAGCTGCAGCTACACTCAGAGCTCCTGGCTTCAGGCACCAGGCTCTTTCCCTGCACCTCCCTCTGGAAAAGCCTGGAGTTCTCAGTGGCGTAGAGAGTGAGAGAGTGCCTTGGACCAACCTCCCAATGAAGGCGCTTTTCCATATATCTGCTGAAATGAATCTGACTGGTTTTTGCCTTCTTACACCTGTCTAAATGGCATATTTTAAAATACACACACACACAGAGCACATAAAAATATTTCACAATTTGATTTTTGTTTGCTCTGTTATGGTTTCTTCCACCAGATGTAGGAATGTTGCCACATATGGAAAACAAAATCAGTTACAGCAAGAATGAGCTACCAGTCATCATTGTAGGTTCCTCAGAGATAGGCGAACAAGATTAAAGACAACATCAACCAACTGGCAGAATGATTCCATGGAGCACTAGTGTTTCTTCTTTCATTATCAGCTCCCACAGCCCACAACACTGTAATGCTGCACCATGCTTGCTCAGTTCTTCAAAGGAAGCAATTCCAGAAAAAATACTATAATGACAGTCAGTAACTATGCAATCTGTTTTGCAGGTTGCAAGATGATAGTAATTAAAAGAAATTTAAGGCTCTTCGCAGCCCAGTTTCGGTCTCCTCACCAAACACTTAGGGAGGTTAAACTGACCTCCCATGAGCAGTCCAGCCTTCGAGACGGTACACAGAACAGCAGGCAAAGTTTTAAACTCTATACTGGGGGAAAACTTGGACATACGGTGGAAAAACTAGTGAGGATCTGCTTAGTCCTGGCTTACAGCTTAGCACAGTGCCCTACACTGTATCCCGAAGCCTTACTAAACATTATCAGTTCCTCACCTCTGTCTACCTGGGAGCCTCAGGGGAAACATGGACAGTCTTGAACTACCTTTAATCCCATTAGCCTGCCAACCTGTGGCTAGGGAGCAGAACAAGCACAGTAATGGATGCAGAGAACCTCTAGGGGTGCAGAAAACACCCCCTGCTCTGACATCTACCCTGCTTGGCTGCTGCCATCCCTAAAGTGGACACGTGTGGAGCAATCCTCCTGCTGAGACAGCTAGCCAGAGCCTTTCTGCAAAACCCTCCATTCTGCAGCACCTCCTCTCTGTGCTTTCTGTGGCAGCCATTCCATGCAGTGCTGCTGAGAAGCTCCGAGGCAGAAAGATGTGTACAAGTGGCTGTGGTGGTGCGGAGAGCAAGGTGGCTGCCTGCCCGTGGGCTTAGCCAGCCTCTCAGCTGGGTTTTGCAGCCTCAGCCTCTGGCCTCCTCTCAATACCTCAGCCACCTTGTTCAAAACTGGCTTAAGTATGTCTGCTCTGCATCATGCTGCCAGCCACACTCACCATCCCAAACACACCACAGGCTCTCTTGGCTCCAGAGATAACCCACTGCTTGTGGTCATGCACAGAAAACTCTGCTTTTCCAAAGCATTGACTCAACCCTTCAGGCAGGCATTAGGATCACTTACAGAAGCATACAGAATACTTTGTTCCAGTGCTCAATGGTCTGTTTGTGTGTTTACCAACTGGAGGGGGTTGTAGCATGCAATTTTGCCAAGGCAAAAAGGTGTTTCAAGAAGAGCAGCAGCAGCTGTAAGCAGGCTCTGGGAATTAAATAATGGCATCTTATAAAACTTCACAAATTGAGCCAATAAGTGTGCAATAAGTCAGTTTTGAAATTACTGTCTTATATCAAGTTTCTCTAATAAAAGTCAAATTTGTGCTTAGAAAAGCTTAAAGCCCATATGTAGGAAAACTTTACAACTCTAATGGGAACCATGATAGAGCAGCATGTTAGTAAATACATGTGTAAGCAGCACAGTACAAAGAGAAAAGTAGCAATATGTTAATTATCTCCCTCCTGTATTATTTTCAGTTGTCACTGTGGATGCAACTGCAGTGAAACACATGCACGTTCTGACAGCTGCTCTGTTCCACAAGGAATAAAACGGCAGGAAGACTGGCAATGTGAAAGAGAGAAAACAGAGACATTACTCCTATAAGAATTTGTTACATGTCCTTTCAGAGAAAGAAATAACTTGTATATCAGAGATAGAAATAATTAATATGTTCTCAGTGATTGATTCAGAGGCAATCAATCAATTTTTTAAAGGAGATATATGGATTGGAAAGGAAAGGTGTCTCATGCTGGAGAGCTAGTCCATAGGGACAGGTTCCCTACTAACAGCCAGAGGTTCTCACATAGCTTGGATGTGTTGCAAACAGTTTTGCTAGCTTTGACAGAAGGGTAGTTTCTCACATCCCAAAGGCCTCTGGCAGGCTCACCCAGAGAGAATGGAGCCAGCCTGGAATCAAGGTCTCCACCAGAAAGGTGAGCAAGGCTGCTATTGCTTTGCAGGTGTGAGACTTGGACACTGTGCAGAAGATCTGTGCTGCTGCTGGAGAGGTTCCAGCCATTCCATATGGAGCATCACCAAGTGATGACAACTCATCCACTGGCTAGCTGCATTTCCCAAATGGGCAAATTTTCTATGGCCTGAAATAGAAGTGAGCAAACTCATTTTGCTTGCACATTTGCTAAGCCATGGTACAAGGCAGCACCACTCTGTGCTGTCTGAATGAGGTAACCACTGCTCTATTGGTTGAGGTATAATAATAAAATCTCATCTGAAAAGATCTAGGGAAGCTTTTTGAGGTCCTCTTATCTGAGCTTTTAGAGGAAAAAAAACAAACCATCTAACAGACTGCCAAGATAAAGGACCCTGTAGGACTTTTTCCACTGAAAGACCATACCCTTCCATAGGAAAGGTGGAAAGACAATGAATTGAGCAGTTTCCAAGGTGGTTTCAGATGCTGAGTTAATCCAGCAAATTATGGGATGCATAGAGCCCATTACCCATGCAGTCATCCCTACATCCACCAAACCTCAGCAAGCTACTGCAGGATAGAATCACCTTCTCACCTAGAAAACACAAACAACATGGGGCAAATAAAAAGAAATGTTTCCCCAAAGTTGTGCATAACTAAACTGGAGATGTTGAATAAAAAGGTGACAGAGTACCTAACTCCAAAAGGACATTCAAGGGTATGAGTCATAATGAGTCCAGAGTAAATAATCTAAGTTCCACATTAGGAGTGGACTTTAGGATAAAGCTTCACTATTTCTTATTTTATATGACCCAGCTCAGCCTATTGCATTTTGTGATTTTTGTTCTTAGGCACTTGACCCATGCATTGCACTGCATAAGTACCAATCCTAATATTTTTATATAGAAAATGTCTAGAATTTGAGCATTACAATGCCTAATTCTTTTTAAGGAACTACACTTGGGCTTCATGTAGTGGACCAGGTAACAAGTTTTTACATATATTTTTTAAATAATTTTGAATTAATGGACAAGGCCATTACAAAGATTTCCTTTGCCTTTGAGGTAAAAAAACAACAGCAAAAAAAGGTAGCTTATGTAACCTTTCCTTATCACCAGGTCTTCTTAAAACCTACTGTTCAGCCTTTAGAAATTGACAAATTATATCCTCTTCCTGTGATATGGTAACTAAAACTGTATAAACAAGTGTTTCAGATAGTAACATGTAAACAACAGACCAGGACCTCCCACTCTGCAAATATAACAGGACCCCAAAATCTCCTGGGCCACAGTGAGGATGTAAGCAAACTCCTCAAATACGCAGAAGGTCTGGACTTGGAAGCCAGAAAAAATCACTTCACCTGTTATATTTCACATAACTTTGGTCATCACAAGAATATGCAAGTATGGAAGCCTCTTTCCTCAGCACAGTATCTGTCATAGATGGCCCATTTTCTGGATGAGAGCTGTGGATGTGACAGTGCTTTATTTTGGTTGTTGGGCTCTGCTTTGCTTTTGGGTACAACAGAAAGCTTGGATTTGTTGCAAAGACACAACCCTCATCTTCCATCAGGGGAAGATGATTCTCCTTTCTTGTAATGGGTTATTCCACAGGCATGGAAGATCCCTGCCTTGGCAAGTCTTCAAGGTGAAGACTCGCAGGGACAGGGATCCATGATTTTTCCCCCTGGACCTTTTTCCTCTGGAAAACCTGAGCTCAGGTCCTGCCTGTATTTTGAAAACAAGAATCAGCACCTTGAACTTGATTCATAATTCAGGGGAAAAATTGTTTTCCTGCACATCCTTGAGATGGAAGAACTCCTACAGCTCCTTGGACCAGGTTTTGGGCAGCCTAATTTCACATGAATCTCTATGCTTAGGATTTCCTGTGGTGGGCTGTAGGCCTTCACACATCCAAGGCAATACAAAAACACCTAAAAATGGAGTTTAGAGGCAAATGGGGCTGACTGACCCTAGGCCTGTACGTTTTCACTCCAAAAGATGTGGGATTTTTTTTATTCTACAGCATGACCAAGATTGGCAGGAAGTGTCCTGGTTGACAGCAAATTACACATCAACCTGCTGCAGTTAGCTTGAGCTAAAGCAGTTGACTTTCAGAGGGACCTCAACTCTTGCACTCTGGATCCAGCTGCTGCTCTTCCATTTTGGCTGCAATACAGCAGCAGAAAGCTGCAGCCTCCACTGGGTGCAACAATAGGAGCATCTGGAGATATTTTTGTAAGATGTTTTGAGAAGGGCTAAGATAAATAAGAATCCCAAAATCCAGTACCTGAAATAGCAGCTCTTGACTACACCTTTACAGAATTTTACCTATGACATGGCAGACTTTTCACTTGTTCTCTTGATTTTTTTATGTGTGCA
Organism: Lichenostomus cassidix; assembly: GCF_008360975.1. Classification (NCBI taxonomy): domain Eukaryota; kingdom Metazoa; phylum Chordata; class Aves; order Passeriformes; family Meliphagidae; genus Lichenostomus; species Lichenostomus cassidix. The sequence goes on from NC_139483.1 coordinate 78,270,561, forward strand.
TATACAATATGAAATGGAAAAAGGTTCTGGAGCAAATAGTACAGTTTGGTTTTGTGTAATAATTCACACAAATCTGAAAAGTAGTAGTGGCATTTGATTGCCCCCTGTTAATACAATAAACACATAGTGCTTTCAAAAATATCTGTATTTTTCCATGAAAATATTATACCGCCTGTCCCTACCTTTAGAAGCTGTTTTGCCTTTGAGATGCTAAGGATCCACAAATGTGCAAACTAGAGGTTTTATCCTAGAATGTCACAACATGCTCTGCTCCTAAATTGGAAAATATCACTGTCTCCATATTTCATTATATTCTGGGGAATATGAAGTGAGCTCTTTTATGGACTAGGACAGAGGGGCATTGGAACAGCATGTGCAGGAAGTCACAGTGCAACCACTGGGGATATGGTGAAATGCAAAAAACTCACATTTCTACTTACAGTGCTATCTGGGAAGCAATTTCCCAATAATATAAGAAGATATATGGATAGTCTGACCTATTTTTTTGTAGAGACTCACTGCAGCTGAGAATTTCCTGTACTGACCTGGATCCAATATCATAGAACCTAATAAATCAGTTAATATTTCAGGTAACTAAAATATTAAAAGATGCCTTAAAGATTTAAAATTTTTCCACACATCATACTCCAGCTTAACAAACAAAGGTAATGTGAAACATGTAAAAAGTCCCCTCCTTTATTAATTTTTCATTTTTTTTTTCTTTTTACTTGAAAGCTATCCAACTAAGCAAGGAAGCCATGGCCTTAGAAAGCACTTTTCTCTTTACTAGAGTGTTCAGAGACAATGTGTGTGGCACATGTAAGTGATACATAATCCCCAGTTCTTTCCCTCAGTCTCTAAGGAATAAAGACATAATCTCTTGTTGTGGCAAGAACTATTCCCCAGAATACAGATTTCATCTATACAGTGTATCTAATGTCGCTCCAGTTATTAAACATCCTGTTAAGTTCTTATCTGTTCCCAAATATAGGATTTTCTTTTGTGATTTGACTCAAGAATCCAAATTTTCATTTGTGTCACATAGGCTCCATGATGACCCCTCGGTTCTCCTATGTATGGTGACTCTATGTAAGCACCCAGGAATAAATACACTTGGAATAGAACTAACTAATTTCCCTTTGTTAGGCTTTGCTGACCATGATGTAACTGCACAGGCATCATGCTGCTTAGCCCAGGAGAATCTGTTCATAAAAAAATATAAAAAAGAAAAAAAGAAAAAAAGAAAAGCCTTCCTATTGTTTTCCTAAAACAAAAGGATCTCAGTTTCCTAGAGCCAAGGCTTTTGTAATAATCCAGCCACTACATTTCTTGGAAGTTCAAGAAACAGTTAATTTAATATGATCTCTTATAAAAAGCCTAGTAGCAGAAAAGCGTTTGCTGAAGGGCTTTTGCTTTACTCTGGATTTTAGTTAATTTTATATACGACAACTAGGATGACACGCTATTATGGAAAAGGTCATAATTCATTCCAGTCCATTTGCAAGCCAAGAATTCTAGGATTTGTATAATTCTTTTGTAAAATGGCCAATTTCATGCAGAGCATGCAAACATTCAGTATTGCAACTGTCAGGAGACAAAATTTGCCAACAGCCGAATGGAATTAAATTCAAAAACATTTCAGTCACTGTCTTTTATATTAGGTAAGCACAAAACAAAATTTTAGCAATAAATGGTTGTGACACCAAAATAATATTTTGTCATTGATCCATAGATATTACTTCAACCCCAAATCCTTAAAATTCATGGCATTTCTCATGAACCTCTGATGGAGACTTCTATACAGTTCCAGGTTTTCCTGACTCTCCCAGCCCTTCAGAGAAACAGGCAAATGAAAAGCCCTTGGTAAAGCCATAGCTAACAGCCTAGTTACAGATTTTGGCAGGTTTTTTCTATTTATAAATACCCTAACAACAAGATGTAATTTGACTGCTTATTTCTTTAATGTAAAATAATTTCATTTTCTGGTTGCAGATTAGACACGGAATATTCACTGCAATTATCAAGCAAAACCCATCTAAGATTTGAGCTAAGATTTTAGGTCATCACTGACAAAGCAGTAGACTAAGACCTAACTGTGTTTCCATGAAATTTAACTATATCATGTCATTTGGTTTACAGATGTACCTAATGCTAGAAGATAAGTAGTTAAGCTTTCAGCTTGATCAAGGAACTTGTCACATGAGGAACATCAGAATGTTCTTTGGCATTGTTTTTACTTTAGGATGACAAATAAAGGAGTTTTTATTGCATTCATTTGTGCTGTTGTGAGTTTTTTAAAAGAAATTCAGACCTGACAGCATAAGGTTTATGAATGCATCAGGTTTATGAACACACAGTTTATGAACACATTTTGCTTCAAACAAATCACTTATATATTAGGAAATCTTTAAAAAATGCCAATTGTACACAGTTACATTTTATAAAAATATTTTTATGTTTCCTAATTAAAATAGGGTGTTTCATTTCAAAATATCCTTCCATTTGTTTTTCATAAAAAATGGTTAAAAAGTCCACAGATCAATAGGCATTTCTAGTGTTTTAGGATCTTAACTGTCCTATCCACCAAAAATATCTGAATGTTTTAGCTTTGTGGTAACTTCATCCCCACCCTGTCACTCCATCCGTGCCACTGAAGTGCAAACAAATCGTCCCTTCTGGAGGAGCTCTACTGAAAGCCAAGACAGTCACAATCTTCAGGCTGAAATTAGCTAGAATTTCAGCCCTGTTCAATGCCACTAGCAGGGCAGGTGATGCTCATGGAATGGTGGTAGCACCTTCCCATAGGAAGGCAGCTCCCTCAGCCAGCCAGAGCACAAAGCTGAGGGCAGAAACCCCTTCAGCCACTCAGTCTTATTTTGTTGCCACATGTGAGTCAGAGCCTGAAGATTCCCCAGGGCAGAATTACCTCTTCATACCAACATCGCTCTGAATCTGGCCAAGTCAAGCAGCTGCAACCCTGCATTACTCATTTGGCAGGCAGGTTGATCCTGCAATTTGTTGAGCACATATAGAAGTCCATTAAACAAGCCTTGATGCATGTGAAGAGTCCTCAGATTCCATGGAAATACTGCAGCAACTGTGAAATTTTGGTTTCAGGGGTCCCATCCTTCCCAGTACTGGTCCATTCCCAGTACATGGTAATTTTACCACTGAATTACACTGATGGGGGGAAGACACTCCAGGGTCAGGTCAATTCTGTAACAACATGGAAGAAAACATGCTTTTAACCACACCATCTGTGATTTAACCCAGCACTGATGTTCTGCTACAGAAAGGTTTTCTTCATGTAAAAACTATATTTTCACTTTGTAATGTTGCAATTACAGTCTTTGCAAGTATCTGCTTGGATCCACTATGAAAGTGGGGTAAAACTGAAACTACTTGAATTAAAGGTGTTGCATGTTTGTAATGGCTTAAAATGTCTTTTTCTCCTAACTCCTCACAATATACATCCTCCCGGCTAATCTTGAGAATGCAGGGAACAAAAAGCCACTTCACACAGTCTGTTTATTCTGGATAATGAAATATCCAGAGGAATTAATTTGTGGAAATGCTTTGATTTGGACTTGTTTGAAGGCAGGACAAGTTAACAGAGTCACCAGTGAAGATAATCCAAGGAATCTGAGATAAACAGAAGCTGAAATGCTTCTGGTTTAATGGATAGCTTCTGGTGTAATGGATAGCTGATATTACACCTTGGTTTTCATTCCAAACGACTGCCCTTAAAGAGACTGTCAACAACAGTGGATACAGCAGACTTGAGCTTCCTCATATCCACCAGACAATCCTGCTCTTTCCCAGCTATCATATTCTTTGGTTTGCAGCTACTTTTGCTGCTGCACCTGAGCACAAACCTACCTCAATTTCAGTGCATGTGGCTGTTGCTGAGCACTGAGAGGTGGCTGGAGGCTCTACCGTGGAGCAGAAGAAAAGGTCACTACTGAATAGCTTTCCAACTACAGGCCCTGTCTGCAGGGGCAGATGCATCTTCTCACACACACTCTGCATCCCTCTGTGATCAGGGGGCTCCAGGAGGAGCAGCTGAGTTTACCTATATGTAGAAACAGAAAAAAAAATGCAGATACACTCATGATAGAAGAGATGGGTAGAGAGAAGGGGAAATGAAAATGCATTGGGTGAAGTCATGCTCAATGGTCTGGAAGCCAGTCTGGGTGATTTTTCCCTCTGGTTTAAAAATGCCTTTTTGAAAAGAACACATATAAGCTATTTAGGAAAAGTGTGTTTCAAGGAAGTGATTAAAAGAAAAGAATATAAAGGCAAAGCCAGACAGTGACTCCAGGCAAAGGAGCACGTATTTATCAATGTTGTTTTATTTGCAGAAACAAACAATGCAATATTGTCAAGTAATTTCTCCCTGCTGAAGACCACAAAAATATTAATTGAACAACTAACTTGACAAAAAACTTTGGCTACTATTTAGTCAGCTGTAGTTACAGCCTAATTTATGTCCGTTTCCATTCTCATTGTTATGAGAGTTTCCCTCAGGAGCTAACAGTGTGAGATAGTACAAAAATGCTTCTATTTATTTTATATTAATGCCTACACCCAAATGCTTAGTAATTATACTAGTTCTTTTCAACATGACAAGAGGAACATGCTGAGTGAGAATTTTAATGGAAAAATTATTTAAGAAAAAAAAATCTTGCTTTACCCAACTCCCAACTTCTCAGACACCCGCAAATAACTTAGTAGAAAAATGTCAGCCAGAAAGAAGCATTTGTGACCTTGACAGTACTTTAACTGGCTTTAATCAGATGACAAAGTACCCAGAATCCAGCTGTCTACAGCACATCTTCCAGATCATCAAACTGAGGGTACTTCCAAGTCATAAAACTGAGTCTCCATACAGCAGGCCCTGAGATGCCCACTTCAAAGCATCCCTACAACCTCCTCTTTCCACTTACACACAAGGTACACACACCATTTTTAAAACTACCAGAAAAGTAACCACAGGGTGAAACATAAAATACAACAAAGTCAATGGGTATTTGGGACCACTGGAGTATTTCCTTCCTTTACGTTTTTTGCTTTTTCGTTCTGCTTTTATCCTTCTCCTGGCAGCAGCCCTTTCTTGCTCTCGACCTCTAGCTGTGCTACCTCTCTGCCTCAACCCTTCTCCCAAACCCCCAAATATCCCCGCACATCCCTGTACATCCCTGTACATTCCCACACGTCCTGTGACAGCCAGCAAATACTCAGCAGCTGCCCATGGCCTGCCTGCACAAAAGGGAGTGGCTGAAATATTCCCTCCAGGGCTTCCCTTTAGCATTGCCATCAGGAAACTTGCTGCTGCCAAAGGCTCCTTGCTGGCCCCAGGAATCAAACAGTGGCCGGAGAGCAGGGGCTCTCCCTGTAGCTCAAACACAATTTATTGTAATCCCTTGCTGCCTCCTGTGCTTATACACTACAGACCTTCTTGGGTTACAAGACACTTTGAAGATCTCACCTTCTCCCATTACTTGTCTTTTATATAAAATGTCCACAGATGTGAGTCTGCTGGTGTGTCAGAGGGCTGCGGTTAACAATTTACAAACCAATACTTCCAATCGGGCATATTGTTTAACGCAGGGCTGTGTGGCAGCACTGCCTTGCTGCAGGAGCACCCTCTGCTGACTACCACGAGGGGCAGCAGCCCTGAGGCCAGTGGCGGCCACCTTGGGCACCTGCTGGGGGACAGCCCCTGGCTGCAGGGATGCTGCACCTCAGCTTCTCCAGGGATGCACAGATTGTTAAACCCCTTGCTCTGCAGCAAAGAGCAAAGCTTAATGTCCCAGCAAGGATCAAATGAAAAGTGCGCACGTGGGAATACACTGACATGTTATGCACAGAAACACCATGCAACGCAACTCCAACTCTTGAAGCATCACCTGCGGAAAACCCAGCATTTTTTTCTGTCTGTACACTCAAGCAATCACACTGAAAAGGCTCCCTTTGAGCCAAAGGCACAAGGAAATGGTCTAGACAGACACAACTGAAAATAGGCAATTGTATGTGATACTGTATTCCCAATTCACCCCAGGTCTGAGTCGAGTACAGGAGAGGATGTGGGCTATGTCAGATAACTCTCTGTAGGTGGGACTGATGCTCTGGGCCAGCAGTCACAGAGTGAGAAGTCTCCCTAGGAGTGTGCACTGGGTGGATCTTCAATGCCTTTCATGACTGTGACAGCTCTGGAGCTGGAAATGGCACCAATAACAGTGAGAACAGTCACAGCGTCTTCCTGCAGGGATGTGTGGTCTAGATCCTCAGAAATAAACAAACAACGTGGTGTAGCAATGGCGCTCAATAAAAAACTATTGTGTAGCTCAAGAGTGCTGATGGCAAGTGCTTGTCCTTTCTGCTCTTACTGCATCTATCTCTATGAACAGTAAGTCTATTTACTATTTCACTTTTAAAATACTTTTAAAATATTCTAAACACTTTCTAAGTGCTTGCTAATTGGTGAGCTAATGACTATTCACCTCACCAGGAATCCTTAAGAGATTTTAACTGATGATTAATTTCAGATTCCCAAAATGCATTTAAGTGGTATAAATATTACAGAAAAGCTTTCTGGGACACTGTGAAATTTCAATTTACTTTCAATTTTGTTAATATCTTAGGACGCTTTTTTACCACAAAAGTGATTAAAAACACAAAACATTAATGGCTCTCTAGGCATACCCTTACTGATCTGAGGAAGAATATGTCTGTTGAAATCCTGTCTACTTTTTCAGACTAGTGTAATAAAATATATTTCCTGCCCTTACAAACCCTGATCAAAATGTTGAAAATGTTATTATCAGCAGTCCTTTATTATTCAGATTAGAAGGGCAGGTTTAAAAACCTGCTCTAGAACCACGTCTTTATTTAGCTAGAAACCAAATTGACATCCTCCTGCCCGAAACCTTTGTCTGCTTATCTCCAGTGTGTGGTACAGGAGCCCCTTTTTTCACCAGAAGAAACCATGAGCAGTCACTGGACACCCTTCATGGAAGGAAGGAGGCAAAGGCTTCAAGACACTGGTGAAGTCATCCCTCACTCCACACTGCTGCTTGTGAGACCCTGCTTGCCCTTTCCCACTATTCTCATGCTGGGCAGCCTTAGTAAGTGGTGTGACACATGAGAGCTGCTGTGCTGATGCTCACACACTGTCACAGACTCCTTCACATGCACAGCACCTGAGCTAAGGGCTGCTGCACAACCAGGAATACCAGCAGGGACTGCTGTTACCAAATTTCATTACACTGAGCTTTCTCAGATTATCATACAACAGGGCGAACAGCTTCAGAGTGAAAGGTTGTAGGTTTAGATTAGGTATTAGAAAGAAATTCTTTACAGTGAGGATGGTGAAGCACTGGAACAGGTTGCCCAGAGAAGTTGTGGATGCCCCAGCCTTGGAAATGTTACATGCCAGACTCAATGGAGTTTTGAATAACCTGGTCTAGTGGAAGGTTATTCAAAACCTGCCCCTTTTAGGTTGCATGGAATCATATCAACTTTAAGGTCCCTTCCAACCCCAAACATTCTATGATTCCATGATAGAATTTTACTAGGTGGTCTGCAGTTAACATGGCAGAGTACAGGAAGATTTGTGACAAATGCTGAGTTCTTTCCCATTCACTCATCCAGGGAGAACCAACACCTTCATAAAGGACAGATTTGAACCACTGCAAGGACAGTCAGTAAGCCAAGACCAACCACTATAAGAAATTCTGTACATGTTACACTGCATGGAGAGGCAATTTATTGATCCCCGCTTCTGTGTATCACAATGTTTTATATTTTTGAAGGAGGTGGAAAGCATATAGACAGCTTACTTCTGCCAAAAAGTACCTGTTAAGAGACCTCAGGTTATACTTAATTGGAAAAATGTTCTGGTTGATCTGGCTTTCAGATTTTAATTACAATTCTGTTAGTCAGTGCATGAAAACCACATAAGAAAATCTCTCATCCACATCTATTGTGAACAGCCAGTCATCAGGTAGGGATAAAGGACTGTTTTAAGTACACATTGTTTCACTAGAGCTTGTTACAAAGCAGCATCTAACAAACTCCCTGACTCGCTCAGGCCAGCTACCACAAAGAATAGGGCTCTCTGACAGAACAGCCCCCTTGCAACAGCAGTAAGAGGACTTGTTCTGAAGGTCTTTTATTTAGGAAGAGCAGCAAAATGTTAAGTGCCAAGATTTTTCTTTTGCATATAAATTTCCTTGCTTTTTTTATTTCAAGGGTCATGCACCACTGAGGTATGTGGTAAGGAAATAGCATCTTGAACTTGCCTTATACTGAAAAATGAAACAGATCTTCAATATTCCATGGAGAAGAGGGTGTGCATCATTTCTTGAGAATAAGCCCTTTGTGTCTCTATTATTTTTACAATGCACTTTAATGACCTGAAAGCATGTGTGTGCCTTCTTAAATCATCACATACAAAACTACATTTTGACTGTAAAATATATTAAGAATCTTACAGAGGAAGTTATGCCATGTGTGGGGTTTTTTTCTCCCTTTTCAAAGATAGAATGAATTTTGTCTATATTACAAGGACAAGCTCCAAAAATGAAAAAAACTAAGGTGGGAAGGGGAAGAGGATTGGTTTGGGTTTTTTTTTTAAGAATAAATTCTAGCTCTAGACACCAGTGTTAGAAAAGTCACCCTTACCAGATGGCTAATACAGACAAGGGAAAATAGCCAACTTGATTTCAAATGTGAGAGTGATTTTTAAAATGAATGATAGAAACTACTTCAGATTCATTATTTTAAGCAGGGAAACTCATGTGTTTAGCTTATGGATCTGGTTTGAATAAAAGTTTGTCTTTCTTGAATAGAAATCATATGTGATTCAGGCAGTGGCCTGGACCATTTGCTAATACTAATTGTTGAGGCTTGAAAGTAGGGTAGAAGATTGTTAAAGTCTTCCCTGGCAGTAACTTGATCTGTGGAAATGTGCTTTACAGGAACTGTGATGAGGTTTACAGCTGGCAAAAGCTTGTGATAGGATGGCCACATGACTTCACATCTCCCTTTTAATAATGGAATAAAAGCTCACATGACACATGTTTGGTAGGTAAAGGATGGCAGGGATTGTATAAACTGAAACAGGAATATATACTTTTATAAATATTTCACATCTTGAAAGATACTTGATGACGTGGATATTTTGAAACAATATTATCACGATATGCTGAAGTAAAGCTGGCAACTTAGGAAACCACCAGCTGAGGCCAGATGGGCTGCTGAAGTTCTCACATGAAACATTGGTGGGGAAAAAAAAGGTGTGAGATTTTAATCACATCAGTTTGCCCTTGCCCAGTCTCAACAGAAACCTGGTCAGTTGGTAAACACTTCATTCACTGATAAGGAAGAGCTCTAACCTTAGTTAAATAGACAGAATGTGATTATTCCACCTAATTTACATGTTAGCACCCATACCCTGGTAAATTCCAGAGTGAAACCTTATCTTCTGTTTCTGGAATGCCAGTGTTGCACATTACTCAGCCTTCAGCCATACCCCATAGTACAGGATTGTTATTCACCTTCACATCAAAGCTGGCTGGAGCTTACTGCTGTGTGAAACACCTAGGGCATAATTCAGCTGCCCAAAAATAGGTTAAAAAATAAGTGCCCTTCAAAATGCCCTTCTGTGTCTGAGACACCCCTGGTGGGCTGGCAGACATGGTGCACAATCCACTGCACTTCATGCCCCTGCCTTCCCTTCCAGAGCAGCATCCAGCTGCCTCAGGGAGGCACATATACAAAGGAGCATCACAAACACAGTCAGACACTGAATCAAATCCTTTACATCCATGGTGTAAACCTGCTAAGTCCCCCTGAGATCAGGAATTACAGGGACCCCATAACAGAGCTGTGGCTGAGGGGAAGAAAGGAACAGTGGGTTTGATGCCCAGGTGGAATGCCACGGCTCCTCACCCATGGGAAGCAAGAAAAGTTTGGCCCCAGTCAAAGGGATTGGCTTTTGGTTACTGTTCATACCAACAACACATCATTTGTAAGCTTGTCCAGAAGAATTTCAGCCTGCAGTTCTAGTCAGAGAATCACACACTTATTTTCATTGCACATCCAATCCATATCACTGTGTTTCCTGAAGCTTTGTCATGCTTGGGTAGACAGAAACTATTCTTTCCACTAATATTTGTATTGTTTCACATCTGGTTTGTAATAATTCTCATGCTATTGTCAGTGGAATTGCTCTGCCATTTCCTTTCATGATGTGCTTGATGGCTGCTCTGGAAAACAGTTTATTTACAGGTTCAAGAAGATGCCGTTGGGTATATTTTCCATTTGGCAAACTACAAAAGTAACATTTGCAGTTATAAACACCTGCATAGACTAACACATATGTTGTATAACTTTCTTCACAGAGAGGTATACTGCATAAATGTCATGTAAACAGCTTTCCACAAATCAAAATGAACAAAGGAGAAAAACCAACACTTTTAGGGAAATAAAAAACACAGAACTGCAAGTTTTTCAAAACTTTTCACTTCCATTCCTTCCCAAGTCTAGTCATGGTTACTTCAGATTTTCTCCATTGACTCTCTTTTGAAAGCAGTGAATACTGTGTATTCATTTTATATGAATTCAAAACCACTGATATTTTTTTATTTTTTAATTCATTGTTTTATTTCTTTATCTATCTGCAGAGTAGTAGCTGTCTGCAAAAATACTCTGTGTTGTGTCCTGCTCTGTGTAGTCTTACAAGAAGTTTCAGTGTGCTCTTCTTCAGAGGAAGCTGAGCTCCTCGGTTGAGTCATGTCCACAGCTAAGGCTGGCACTAAGTTCTTTCTTCTACTGGTTGTCACCTGAACATCCTCTGGTAATTTTATGCAGAACAATGCCCTTGCCCTAAACACAGCTAATCAGTTTTCAGACCTACTGTTCAGCTGGAGAGCAGATATGAATGGTGTTGGATATGTAACGGTCACGTGCGAATAAAGACTGCAGCACCCCTGACTGTGGGGTTTCCAGCAGATTGTAACAAACTCACAGTTGCCCTCAGCAAAAATGCCTGAGAGAAATTCAGCTCTTACTTTTGTAAATCTGACATTAGGTGACTGAAATCCACCTCTTGTCTGCATATCTCTCAAAGGGATGGAGATGGCTGTGGGGTAGACCTTTCCTGCTCTTATTCAAAGACCAACATCTCACTTATTTTCCTGGCCCTCACATTCCATAGAAACACATTTTTCTTCCTGCTCCTTGTGTGTCCTTCAGTCCTCTTCCATTGACAACCCCCAGGGAAACAGGCACTAAAGGACTAACAAAACCCGTATTCCTTCCTGTTGAGGGTGGGGTCCTACCCTGTAGAACTCTCCTGCCTCTGCCCCTGCACACTTCTAGGATGTGCAAAGCAACTCCAGTGGTATGGAGAAACAGATCAAAGAACTAGCAATTTATAGCTGTTCATTGTGGACAAGGCTGCAGCCTGGACCTCTGGGCAGGGTCCTGGAAAGAACTGATTTAACTTAACTGGGTCGCCTGAACTGCCAAGATTACAGAGAAGACCACTGAGACCACCAAAAACAAACAAGATAGAACAAGCCACCTGAGCCCCACACTTCTTAAGCCAAGCCTCTGAGAGTTTCTGCATGTGTCAACCTTTCACAGGCAGTTTGGGTACAAACACTGAGCAAGGAATGTTAGCCTTTGCCAGGAATACGCTTTAGAGAACAGTGTGGACAAAGGCTAAGAAAAGCTTTCACAAACAGCACAGAAAACAAGAATTAGTGAAATTCCTTTACCAGCTGTAATTCGCATGTGTTTTAAGCACTATTAACACAGACAAAAACAAATTTTCAGATAGTTTCTGTAATAGCAAAAGATGTTGCTATTGTAACAGGTTATGATTCAATGTTTCATTTTCTTTTATGCATTACAGCTTACATCCAGCCATCTTTTAGCTGGCTCTGTCAGCAAGCCCTGACTCCCTTTTAAACCTCAATCCCTGGCACTCATAAGTAAAGCAGTGAGACTAAGTCCTTAAACTTATCCACTAAATGTGTTGGCTTTGAGAGCTTTCTCCAGCGTTATGTCAACCCTCCACTTATCACCTATCTTCCTACCTCCTGCAAGTGGCCCTATTCACCACACTTTGTATATAGCCTGGGACATTCAGAGATCATCATGCAACATATAAAAACCATTCTAATCTGCTGCTTCACACATAACCCCTCAATCACAGCTCATGATTCTAGCCAGAAGGCATGACCATCTTTGTGGCACAGTAGTCAAAAAAAAAAAAAAAAAAAAAAGAGAGAGAGAAAATCCATTTTCATTCTATCTTATCCACAACATGTGCAAATATTACCTCATCCATTCTTGAGCTGGCTCCAGAGATTAACCCAAAGCTGACATGATAGATGTCTAATTTAAAAAATAGTCCGTTTCCTGGCAGTTGATTTTGTTGTCAGTTTTGTTTTAAACTTCAACTTCGGGTGTGACATTGCTACCAGAATTTCATATTTTTAAATACCATTTCACTTTCAAAAGCTGAAGCCAAAGATGATGTCATGTGTGCTAGTAGCTTAGCACATATCTGGACTGGGAGCTTAAAGATTAAAAAGAAACTTTCCCCTGCAAAAACAAGAGCAGAACACATTGGGAAAAGATTTTTGTAAGAAAGCAATGTGACACTATTTAACCTTCTGATTAGGTAAAGCATTACATGAGTCTTTTAACTGAGGGAACATCACTTAAACTGTTTACTAGGCAGGAAGTAGCTGCTGATGCCTGTGGAAATCAGGCTGCATGACATTTGAAGCAGCATCCTTTGAAGTGAATGGAAGGAGTTTTACTGAGCTCAGTGGAGATACTCTGTATTTGTACTAATGCAATTCTGAGTACAATTTGACCCATGGGGATGAAGGGCACTGGCTAAATGAAAAAATAGCATGAATCCTTTGTTTATGTTACAGAAAAGCTCTTATTGTATGCAATATTACTGAGAAATAAAATATCCTTTGCAGAGAATCAGTTTGTTCTTCCTAATCCAGTATTATTGTTATGCATGTGTTAAATCATAGGATACACATGGTTGTAAAAGCTGATTTATTAACTAACTAAAAATCAGAGGCATCCACCCAAGCGCCACCCAGCATCTGCTGGGACTAATGTCCCTCAAAAACCTCCCATATGTCAAGGAGGGTATAGGTTCAGAAAAACACTAACCCCAGCTTGTCAAAAGGAGCAATAGAGAAACAGGTTTAGCTTTATAGACTACAGTATTTTGTTTGTTTTCATTAAACACTCTTACTGATTTTAAACATCTGTATTTGTTAACTTGTCTAGTTCTTTCAAACTTAAGAGTACAAACAGTGCCATATGTGCTCACTTCTGGCATTTCTATTCCCGATCCTAACATTTGCCTCTGGCGACAGAGGCTTATCTCTGACAACTCAGTAAACACAGCTCATGTTGAAACCTGAACTATGCGAGGTAGTTTGCTGCCTAGAGAAGGCAGCGTGGAAATCTCTCTCTTTAAACCTACGCCACCCCTTGTGGCAATGCCGGCTCAGCTGAGGCAGAGCTGACAGATGGGGGGACTGCGTGTGGCCAGCTCTGTTGTCACTGGTTGTTAACTTTCTCATTGCTTGCATTTGCTGCACAAGCAGGTGGAAAGGTAAACTCCAGTGACTTGCACATCCTGCTGCTCTCTATTATCATGTAAGCTGGTTTAAAATGAAATCAGTAGCTCCCCACAGCAAGTTTGCTGTTTGGCTTTTTCTTAGGTGGTTTGGCTACAATATATTAGTAACTGTCACCAGAAAGAAATAGAGTGCCTTTCTGAGCTCTTTAATCCAACAGAGGATTGTCTCACATGTTGGAAGGCTCAAGTCAAACACATTTAAGTGCTGAATTAGATGGGTTTTTATCCAAAGAAGTGATCATTTTAACTGACCAGAACCAGTTACTAGTGAAAGCAATGTCTTTATGGCTGCTTTCGTGGAGGGCAAGTCATGGTCACACAAGTTACCAATCCCAGTACCACAGTACTTCCAGTGGACAAGAGATCAGACCTATCTATTCTGGGAATCCACCAAGCTGTAGATACATAACTCACACTCCCCAGAAGTGTAGGGAAATGACATACATGCTTCTTCTTTTGCTATGGGACCAATTGAGAAAACAAATACCTTAAATTCTGCTCATTTTTGGCAATTTGAACAGCCTGCTCAGAAAAAAAATGACTCATTTAAGGCATTTCCCATAGACTGCCCACATTTTGAATATTCAGGCCACTTTTTACAATGATTAATCTAATTTCAGGCTGATCCCTTTTCAATAATATTTTGACTTGAACATTTTTTCTCCTGTGATCAACTTGTCATATCTAATTTCAATTTCTAATGTATGCCCTCCTGGTAGGCATGTAATCTTGGAACTTGGCCTGGAATTATCCAAACTAACTCTTGGCAGAAAACTTCCAGCAGCATAGAAATGGGAATTTCTTTATAAACTATTCTTAGCTTCTTTTCTTAGGTAGTTTGCATCTTCATGCAGAGACTATAGACACTGACATTAAACATTTGTCTGTATTTAGAATTACAGGAGCATGTATGTCTTTTGTCCTCAAAGTCTGTCCCCTTTGAATTCAAGATCTGTATTTCATACTATGTCTCTTCTAGACTACATCCATGCTATAGAGACACAAGTCCATGTTCACCTCTTCCACTTCATTCTCCATGATCCAGGGAACCATTCTCCCCAAGACAGGGGTGCACCTATACATCAGAGCATGCATGTGCATGTGTGTGTTCATGTACACACACTCACTCTTTAAAGTCATGTAGCAACTCTGCCCACCTCTCTCCAGCAGATGACACAGGAAATACTCATCCTATATAAAAGCTGGGGAAGCAGAGGCAGAGAGATGGTACATGTATACATATATTTCTTCTAAGGAAAAGAGGAATGGTTAGTGAAATATATATAGGTTTTTTAATGGAAAATGAGAGGGGAAAAATAAAGGAATGGCAAAGTTTACCTGTCAAAGGCAGAGGACACAGACAAATTAGGTTTGTGAATATGGAACTGGAGACAGCTTCTGCTGTTCACATGCAAGTGTTTATGTATTTTGAAGTAAGGGAGAATCCTGCTGCAAATAGAGAAACACTTCTCCTGAGCCTCTCTGAACCCATCCCATGTGAATCTAACAGCAGCAGAATGAGGCAACTAACAGAAGGAGAGGTCAGGCAAGAGCTATGATACAGTTTTGGTTGAGTGAACACTTCCCAAAGACAGGAATCCTGTGTTAGGCGAGGTGCATTACAGTCCTTCAGAAGTCGAGTAAACAATCCATCAGAGACACTGAACATCACCAATACTCCTAGAGACTTTCTGAAGCCTCATTCAACATTTCAGTAACAAAAGTGTATGAAATTATCTCTTCTGCCCTTGTACACTTTACTACAGGAGGCACCAGCAACATGAGCGGATCAGAGAAAGCACAGGTTCATGCATATGTAGTTGATATTTTTCTTGTTCCTCCTTTTCCTGCAACATCCCTTTCACTCCATTCTTCATTAAGCTCCATGACAGTTAACTTTTAGCACATCAGTAAGAACGTGTATTTTAATCTGATTAGTCTCAGAGTCCCCTAAATAGGAAAAACAGCATCTGATGAGATTATCAAAAGTTTCTAAGCCATGAAATATCTCAAGAAATCTGGCTTTAGTCTCCTGGGTGTGGACTACAGCTTGTATACATTTCTGAAATTAGGGGCAGGTGTCTGGGAATGCTACTGCAAAGAAAATATGCAGGGGATTCTAACTCATATCACTTTTCTGAATTTGCACCACTTTCCAAGTCCAGCTATTGGGTGGGTTTTACCATTCATTACATTTTGAACTCGACACTGTGAAGACCAAATAAGGAGCCAGTCATCAATTAACTTTCCAGAGCAAATACTTCAATATTCACAACACATATGCATTGCAGGCATAAAGGGGGGTGGCATGGGGGGCGTTGGGGGGGAGGGGTGTGCACATGTAGAAAGAACCAGGGAATGGGCTGCTCAGTTAACACACAAGTTTCCAAACATGTGGGTTATACACACTTCTTCTTTTCCCCACATCTTTCACTCTAAATGCAGGCAGATACACATACACACACATGTTCACCTTTGATATAAAATTGGGCCTGGTCCTTGCTGTGAATGTAATTTTCTTCTGCTCAGTGGATGTCCTAAACATTCTTCTGTGGTCTGAGGGGGCCACCAGGTAAGAGAATTTTGGCCCACCATGTTTTAAACCTCATCACACATTAGAGCCAGAAGCAGCAATAGCTTCTCATTGTAAATTGTGCCTGTTATTGTAATTTATCAGGATCAAACGGTTGCTGGCAGCCCTTTCCATAAGATCCAGTTTCAGTGTCTATATCAGCATTGAGCAAAATCAAACATGGCTTGTGAACAGAGGTTTAGCGATAAATAAATCATTCAGGGAGCTTTAGAGAAACAACTCTTCACACACACCAATGTTATGGTACTTGTCTTTATTTCTCTTCCAGCTTTCCTTTCTTTTCTTTCCTTTTTCTTTTTTTTTTTTTTGTCTTTTAATTTGATTCACAGTGTTCAGATGACATGTGTTTTGCCTTATTCAGCCATTTGGAGTACAGGTGCATGACTGTGTTTTTGATGGAGTGTTGCTATTCTGGAGTGCTCCATCCAAAACACAATCCCACACATGTAATCCAAACTGCTGAAGATGAGTCAACCATCTTCCCTTTTCCATGATAATTAGACATTTTTTTCATTCAAAGTTACATCGTTATTAGTTGCAGATGCTATGCTTGAACAATATTGTTGAATCTTAAAAGGCTTTCACACCAAACTATTTTATCCCTCAGAGTGGAGGAAATGAACAAAAAGTCCAAGCTTATCCAACTTTAAATTAAATCAATTCAAATATTATTACACTGCAAGATGACAGTGACATCTAAATACCTTTTAATATACATGAACAAAATTGTAGCCGAATATTCAATTAAATATATATAGCATCTTGCCAGAGAAGGTTTGTCATAATTAAGGGATTCATGGAACAGCAGCTTCCAGTCTTTCTAATCCAGGCAGGCCACATCTAAGTGTCTTTTCTTTGAAAACACTTCAGTTTCTTATCACATTAAGAAAACGACCATTCCCAGAAGCCTGAAATAACAAAGAAACCTCAATAGGTTTTAAATCCCTAAACTAGGTATTATTTTCCAGAAGAATGCTTGCAAAAGGCTGTTTTCACAGGTCTTAATATACAATGTCTGAACCTTGGGACTGCTGGTGTTTATTTCTGGTACCTTAGGATCTAATAGGTGATTAGTGGGGCAGATATGGAGAGAAAGAGAAGACACAGGAGAGCAGGTGTCATAGTCCTTTAAGGCTAAGCTTTAAGGACTATTTTAGTCCCTCGACAAGCTGATCTCTTGACATTTTTGGTACTAGGTGGGTGGAAGACAGACACCAAAGGTTCCACTGCTGGAAATCTCTAAGTAATAAGAGGTCATATCCCTAAAGCACTGTTTATAGGCAAAAAATAATAAATAAATATGCCTGTCCACATCTGAATTCCAGAGTAGTGAGGTTTTCTATTCCATAGTACCTATCTGGCTGGCTCTTGTTTCCTGCACACAGAACATCAGTTTGGATTACTTTTTCTCCAGATAATGAAAAATTAAACCACAAAGCAGGATTTGTGCTGGCTACAGAAAGGTTGTTTCACCTGGTGCAGAATGAAACCCCCTTTTGCCAGCACAAGACAACAAAGGTGTCATGCTAGAAATGTGCCCAATGTGAGGGACCTGCATCGACCTGAAATGTCCCCGAGCAGAGCTGGGGATGTGGCTGCAGAGAAGAAGACCTCAGATTTTCCCTGACTTCCTCATCCCATCTCTGTACTAGCAGCATCTGTACAAACAGCATGGGACTGGGCCCTCTGTATTCACGAGTGCGAGGATGACGAGTGAGACAGCTACATTAAATTGACAAAACATGTAAACTTGCTTCACACAAAGAAAATACTTGTAATAGTCACCCTGTCCCCACTTCCCCCCATCAATACTGGTTAACACATCCCAGCGTTGTCTTTATTACATTTGAACCTGGTTTTGAGGGGGTTATTCCTTCACTGGCCAAAGACAAAAAGGGCTGTCCACGTGCACTTGTCTACCTTTTTTCCATTCATCAGGGGAAAAGGCTTCCTATACATTCATATACATATACCGGGCAGTCCACAGATCAGTTGGTGGAGCATAACTTGTATAGGCAAAAATTCCTGGCAAGAATCTGATTTTACCCCCTCAAGATTTTAAGATCTGATGCCCAATTTCCTGTGCAGGAATGTAAGACTGAATGTCACATTTCAAATGTAGAGCAGGTTATTTTCTGATGAAATGACAATGAGAAAAAACTTAAGGAAAAAGGTAATAGGGATAAATTTCATATTCCAGCTCTCCTGCCCAAATGTACACTGTAACTACCTTTTGCCTGATGAAAAATACCACTTACAAGACACTTAGCTCACAAGCATATCCATGTGAACATCCTCAGCCTGGCATGAACCTCTGGAGCAGTGCAAACTGGTGTTGGATTAGCATTAGTTATCACACCTGTATGCATCTCCTGTTCCACACCACATCTGTCCCATGGGAGACAGACTGGAGTTACCAGAGAAATGCCACACAGTGAGAGAGCAGTTTGGAGGGACTTTTCTCATATGCCTCCAATATGAGGAACAAGCACCACATTCCTCAGCTGCAGGACTAGTTTGGGGAGTACTTAGCAGGGGGCTTCAAACAGGTAACACTCCCAGCCTCTGAGGTAGACAAAGCTCAACATCATGGATGCATCACAACTTCGAAAACATTTTGACTGATTTTCCTGAGGAAATGCACACATCTCTATTTCGATCTCTTCCAACCCAAAATAAGCATCCTTCAATGAACGTAGCAAAGTACAATCCTTGGCCAGGTGGGTGTTCCAGGTTTCCACCCCTCCTATAACAAATCATTTTTAAATCAACCCCCTCAAAAACTTGAAGACCTCCCAGTTGCATGAAACACAAGTTTGATTCCTTTTCTGGAGAGTAGAATAAAATGGGGTGTTATGACTAGCTGTATTTTAGGGAGAAATCTCCTGTGTCAATCCCTAAGCCACCTAGCTTTCTGAGGAAAATGCTGAAAATTGCAAATCTGTCCCTTAAGATCTTATACTGTTTCTGTACCAAAAAATTTAATTGCACTTGCCACACTGTACTTTTTCAGACACTTATCTGTAGAGAAATGATGTTCCCTTAAATCAGTTTAATATAAACACATATGCATGTGCTGTTTATTGTACTTTAAAAATATAAAAGAAAAAAAAAAAGTGGAGCACAGAGAAAGTTCTTCAAACTGCATTTGCAGAGTGACCTAAGATGTGGGAAAGTTGTCTATTGCTTATGTTATTTTTTCACCCACTTTTGAGTGCTTTGAGGCTACATTTCCCCTGAGTTATGACAGATATTGCCACCCACCTTAGTTCTTCCTGCCTCTGCCCTAACAGAACCTCTTTGTTGTTTTATCTAATCAGATTCAGAGGCCCTGCTAGAGTTGGCTCTTTCAGACTGTTCAAAGCGGTTATATTTCTTATTTCCCAGGCTTCAGAAGAACTAAAAATAACCAAGGGAAAATCTGAAATGCAAAGCTAATATTCCTGCCAGTGTTAAGCAGATATGTTGTCAGGATCAACGAAAGATGTTACAGATCTGAAAAATTTTAATAAATCAGAACACTTTCTTTGCAGAATTTTCTGAGTTTGATCTTTCCTAAGCCACCAAGAAATTTTAATAAAAATATTTACCTTAACTCTTTCTGCACAGAACACATGCAGCGTGTTTTCACACAAAAAGAAAATTTTATTACCAAACTTACTATATGCAAAGGAGAATATTCAAGGCCGATGAGGGTTTGCAGTTCAAATGATCTGAGGTGGAAGCAACCCAAGTTGTTTCTCCAGTCCCACAGAGTAGGAACTGTAAGCATGTTGCCTGATGCCAAGAACCGAGAATTTTCTCTGGCAAAGAAGGACCTACAGTAGGCACAGGGCAGCATCACTAGATTAGCTCAAAAGCGCTAGGGTTGGTCAAACCAGCCATGTTTGTATCTATCTTTGCATAATAATTTCCCCAGGATTTGTCAAAAGCAACAGAAGGGATCTTGCTCCACTAGCTGGATTACACAGTAGAGCAATGATTTCCAACAGGTTTCTAGAGAATCAGGAAATGAAAGAAAAAGTGACGTTAAATGTTGGCAAATGCACTTAAATCCAAGAGAGTGATAAGCACCTTTAATTATTGACTGCAAACAATCAACGTCTTGAGGAATTTTAAACTGCTTACAGTTGCTGGCAATAGCAGAGTTTCCTTTATGATGGTGAAGGATTTATTACTGCAGCCAGTAATTACAGCAACTTTGCACTCTTGCAGAGAAACTGAAAACTTGGCAGTACAGGACACAACATTAAGGCAATTAAACATTTACACAAATAAGCCAAAGGGAGGATCCGTTTTCAAAAAGCATGAGAAACAGTGCATGTCTGCTAACTTCCAGAAAATGGGAAATGGCCAGCAACAGCTCAGCTTCCAAACTCCAAACTTTGCAGCTCCCTTCAAGGGATGCAAGCAGAAATAAGATTCATGACCAGTCTAAGTCTCTGGAATAATATGAAACATGACACAGAATACAGTTCTCAGCCCGTGGAGAAAATTCATGATGGAATAAACCCATCGAGTGAGACACTGAGTTCCGGCTAGCTACTGTAACCCAGTCAACAAAAAATCCAACCCTTGGAATCTAAGGTCTTGTTATCAGTAATGGAACAAGACCTGCAGTGCACCAAAAGAGAAAGTATTAAAAATGCTCTTTTAAACTAAAATTATGGTTATGTGAACTATTTTATAACTAATCCTAATTTGACTAGCATTTTCTTTCACATTAAATACAGTTCCACATGATTCTTTTTCTTTTCTGTGCAATTTTTAGTTATGGAAGGCTTTTCTTTTTTTTGATGTGCATAGTGGAAAGGGTTTTTATTGCATCCTCACTTAAGGAAGTCTCATCACAGTGAGCATACACAGAGAATGCAATTTTAACTTCTTAGTCCACCACTGTTTGTTTGCTTTTGATTCAGTAGGAAACTGTTAACCCTTAAAAAAACATAACCAAGAATATGGTTAAATATTTATTATCATAATCTCGTATGTCACATATTTGCAAGTTCAGTACTGAAATACTATCTGATGCTTCAGCCAAAGTGAATGTGACAGACAGTTTTGATTTCTATTTGATATATTTTCCCCCATTGACTTTCATGGATGATACAAAAATGAAATTAGACAACAGAGTAGAAGTGTGGATATTTAACTCCTAATTTTACCATTAATCCCTTGAAATTACTATACTAATACATGAAGCCTCATATTTCTGCTGTTTAGCAAAAAAAATGTATGTGTTAAGTATGTACATGCCACATCTTTAAATGAGAAGCCAATGACTACAGCAGGAAAATCTGGTTTTATAGAATTCAACACAGGCTTCCCACTCATGTCAGCAGAGCCTGCAATTTACCTTATAATTTGGGAATCTGTCCAGCAGGATCTGTTTTAGAATTTGCATGCATCCTTTTGCTTCACTAACACTGCTGCCCAAGTTGCCATGTTCCTGGCTGAAATTCATGGCTAGCCCTGCCTTACTATTTTTTAAGCTCTGCTATTGAGAGCTCTTGAGAAAACTGCTCCAACTGGTTGGCATTAGACAGAAATTAAAATCTTTTAAGTGGCTATTGTGCATATTATTTGAATGCACTGGATGACATTTCAACACCAGGCAATGCCTCCTCTCCACCACACTCATCAAGAGTGGTTTAGTTTTTTTCTTTCCCATATGGGCACTGAGGTTTCCAACAGCATTGATCCCTCTGCACATTTTCTATACTTTGTAAAAGGCTCTTTGAACATATTTCTGAGAAAAGAAAAGCCTCAATGTGCAACAGTTTTTTAGCAGCTTGAAGGACTGAGCCCTTGATGTGATTATTTGATCATATATGAAGTAACTCTCATGATCAATGAATGATGTCACAGCTATCACTTTGAAGTTAATAGTAAAATTTGCATTGGGTTAAATCTGAGCAGGATCAAGGCATGAAGCATGACTGACATTCTTTTAATTAATTTCCATATTTCTCTTTAAATGCTCATGCTTCACTCCATGCTTTTTCATGCGACGAGGGAAAAGAGTAAATGTTGGAAACTGATGTTTTCACCATCAGTAGGCTGTCGTGTGTAACAAATTGTTTTAGTATATTAGTTCATGTGGGCATCCTGTCCTTGATCAGCTCCCACATTTCCCATAGACAGCAGCAGAACTAGCACATAAAGATGAAAAAAATACTTTGAAAATGGAAATGTAATACTCCATCTGCAGACAATAGGCCTGATTGAAAGAAGTGCTGAGCACCTCTAGCAAAGGAATTCCTATGGGCTTGTGTGGAAAATACAGAGCCCGTCTTCCTTTGCTTCTTTGAATTTAAACTGTAATTTATACTAGTATAAAAAAATCTGGGATACATAAAGGCCATATTGGAAGCACTGTCTTTATCTCTCAAGCTAACAGGAAATGAGAGACAGTAATAGGACTTTAACTAGTTTCTCACTTGCGACGAGTATCCCAACACTCAGCGAAGAAAACTTCCTTTCAAAATCTTTCCGTTCCAAGTCTGCTGAACAGAGAAACAAAATGTGTGTGTGTCTGTGTCTGTGTGTGTGCATGTGTGAACAATGTCCACTTGTATTCTTAAGTGAACTTGTTTTATTTTGCCATTTAGTAAATGCTGGCATAAAAATTCCTAAAGCAACGTGACTCTCACAACAAACACAACTGACAGAGCCTCGCTGGAGAGCACATGCAAGCACAGACTGCAATTGTTCTGTGGTTATTTGAGAGGCAATGGTCAGGGAAACAGGGGTCATTAATTTCTCTGCGTATTTTAAACATTTCCAGAGATGTGCTAAAACGCACTAAAAGCACAAAGGCCGACATCTAAGGCTGAAACATTAGGAAAACTTTAGAAGGGGGACTTCTGTGAAAAAGCGAGAAGGGATGCTTTGAGTTTGACATTTGCAACACACTTTTAACTCTTTCCTTCCCGCTTTTCCAAAAGATCGCTTGAACGACTTCTGGAGAAGCGCGTGGGGTGGAGCCGGCAGGAAACCTGCTCCGACCGTGTGACTGTGGGCTGGTGTAACTGCTAAGGGGCTCCGGTCCCAGCTCGGGTGGTGCGAGTGTGACGCCAGGGCGGATCCTGGATGCTGGCATGGCAAAAGTCCCTCAATCCCGGGGAAAGTCCCTCAGTCCCGTCCGGCCGCGGCCGCTCAGGGACCACCACCAGCAGCACCTCCCAGCCGCCAGGGGGCGCCGCTACGCACGCGCGGTGCCTTCTGCCCCTCAATGGCGGCCCGCGCCTGTTCCCGAGCCTCACGCGAGGCCCGTGCCCGCTCCCTCCCGTCCCGCGGCGGGAATGGCCACCGGGCCCGCTCCCTCCCGTCCCGCGTGTCCCGCGGCGGGAATGGCCACCGGGCCCGCTCCCTCCCGTCACATGTGTCCCGCGGCGGGGCGGGCGGAGCGGAGGGAAGCTGGAGCATTTGGCGGAATCACGTGGCGCGGTGCCGGCGGGCGGGACGGTGGCCGGGAGGGTTTCCCAGGCAACGGCGCCGCCGGCGAGCGGGGCGGCCGTGTCTGAGCGCGGCCCGGCGCGGTGCAGGTGTGTGCCCGGTGCCCGGTGCCCGGGGCAGCGCTCGGCTCCAAGCCGGGGCCTCTGCCCTCCCCCGCCGCTCCCCGGAGCGCCCGTCGGGCCGTGGAGCGAGCCCTGCCCGCCCGACCCCGAGGCCCCGCGCTGCCGTGAGCCAGCCGTGCGTGTGCTCCAGGGAAAGCCGGAGGAGGAGGATCAGGTCACGGCTGGGATGATTAAAAGGTTACATGAAATGTGTTAGGCTGTTTAAGCTTTCCTCCATCCCCGTGGTTTGGCCATACCTCCTCAAAACTTCCGCTTTTTGCGCTGTGTGGTAGCAAATATCCCAGCAAGTGCCGCCTTTGTTTTATGCACAAAGTCATTTGTGAACCGCCAGGTCTCAAGGTATGGCTGAAAAGTGTATTTCTTAAGGTTAATGTTCTTCTGTTATGGAAATTGTCAACATATTTGTTGTGCTTTAAGTGGCATAATTGTTAGTTTTTATAAAAGATGTAATTATAAGGTAGACAGAAGAAAGCGATAATTCTAATGTAGGTAGAAGTACGGAAAATGTCAGAAGAATCACTTTATTTTTCTGGCAAGCCTAGAATTAAATATTCCCCACTTGCTGAAGTAGCTGGCACAGTTAGTAAATTGCTAAAGCATCCTGCGTTTAACATCAAGTGTTCTTTGATGTGAAAGTATAAAAGGGTACTGGATTATGTGTGTCCTGAGAGGTAACGTTCTTAATCTCCTTACCATGTTTTCAGAGATATTGTCCAAATGCTTACATAAGGGTATCTTACTCAATTCAGTGCCTGGGCAGTCTGCTATATAACTTTTTTTTTTTTTTCTTAAACTGCCAAAGTGTCGGGTGGTCTATGGAAGGATAAGGAGTGAAAGCAGGAAACAGTTGTCACAACTCTCCTGTCAAAATCAATTTACTAGGTAGGTAACAGTCCTGTGCACTGAGTGGGATCCATACTGGGAGAAGTTTTATTTAATGGTAAAAGCACTTTTGCAAATGTTTAGCCCTTTTATGTTTACATCACAGTTCTCAGCCTGGAAGATGCTAGTGCAGTTTAATGTTGCCATACATATGCAGTTTTGAAGGCAGCCATATGTGCTGAGCAGTGCGATACACAAAAGCTTTGCAGCCTTTTGGTCGTGGGGCATATTTTCTACCTGGGAAGTTAATGCAGACTTAGGGGAATGTGAGTGGGACAAGTGCCATTGGCGTTCTGTGTCAGGG
Organism: Lichenostomus cassidix; assembly: GCF_008360975.1. Lineage (NCBI taxonomy): Eukaryota > Metazoa > Chordata > Aves > Passeriformes > Meliphagidae > Lichenostomus > Lichenostomus cassidix. The sequence goes on from NC_139483.1 coordinate 78,295,610, forward strand.
CAGATCAAACCAAATGCCATTCTCTAACCTTAAAAAGATTTACATGTATTTATTGGTTTCTGAATCCAAAGCGCAGCAGAGAGAGATGATGAAACCAAACTAACAATGCCAGATGTCCCGTGTCTTGCAGAAGAAACGTAGAAATGAATTAAAAGCCCTTAAAATGGATTGGAAATATTACTGCAGTAGATTATAATTTGATTATTGACAAAACGCTTAATTTTGGGTTGCTAAGAGAGCTGTTTTTTGAAGAAAAATGTAAAGAGGCTGAAGTGAATTGTATTTTATTTGTCCCTCAAAGTTTAAATGCTGGATCAGGTGTTTTGAGATGAGTATTTTGCTTATAAGGAATTTGGGTAAACTAAATGTATTTGCATTGATTGTCTCATTCAGTAAATAATTTAGGTAAGGGATGGGAGAACAGGGTTTGTCATCTCTCAAGATTTGGGTTGGGGTTTTTTTCCTTATAGCTCTATTGAAGCAAATCATTAGGTTACATTAATTCCAGAATGCATGTAGTTAATTTAATTTTTGTTTTAAATTTCAGTTTTTAGACTCAGCTGTTTGGAAGATAATATTGAGTTGCAAATTATGGCTCATCGATTTTCAAAGGAAGAATTAGATGAGCAGTTTGAAGAGTTTCTGAAAGAGGTATGTTTGAGCACATCCCTATTCTCTATCAAAATGGGGGAAATTGAGTATGGAAGAATATGAAATGTAAGATTCAGTTATACTTTTATCACATAATTAATATAGCTGCCTTATGTACGGGTTTTTACAAGGTCTTAATTGCTAAGCTTAATTCATACTATTTTGCTGTATTGAAATCAAGAGAACAGTTTTGTGATTAGATAAATATTTTGTCATTGCTAGGTTGTATCTTCAGAAGGAGCCTTTGGTTCTTGATTTTTGTTTCAATTTTATTGTGTATGTTACTTAGTACCAGAAGCTTCTATTTGATGTATAATTGTAAACGAGGTAAAAACACTTTTCGTGTATATAAACACAAGCTCTGTTTTAAAATTTTCTTTTATTTTTCTGTGCAATACTTACTCTCACTGAATTATATTTAAAATTTCTTGTGTAAAATGAAGCATGTTATAGTGATTAGGAAATCTGAATTGGATTCCTTTCATTCCTCATGGTGCTTTATGATTTTGAGTGCTGACAAAATCATGCAAATCTGTGCGTTCTGACTTAAGCTAAGAATTGTCAGACATGATCTAAATGCCCTGACTGGATATGTTTTTTTCACTGAAAATAGACTTGTAATTTCAGAACTTGCCCTCTGGTCTATCAGACACACAGTGTGATAACCCTAAAACATAAATACTGCCTACATAAGGCCTTTACTAGATTTTAATTCTGTATATAGGCTTAACTAGTGATGGCGGAGAATATTTTTGGCGTCTGTGTTATATGTCATGTATGCTTGAAATTTTTTTGATGTAGAGGCTGTGTTACAATTTAATGGCTTCTGAAAAGTAATTTATTTTGATGATGTAACTAAGGTAGCACTCTTGAATTCACTGAAATTAATGTTAGTAAAATTAGAAAATCAGGCTTTGCGTTTCCTTCGGAAGTTCTTTACTTATTGTTGTTACAAAGGAGTTTCTCTGGGGAAGATTACCCACATTGAGAATGCTCATTAGAAAAAAAATCCAAATAAATGTATTGAATTATTCTAAGTGCCAGGTAGAATGTCCCAGAGAATGTAACTTTTAACAATTCATGTCTTAATCATTTTTTATCATTTCAATCTAAAACTGTTTTTAAACTGCTAATCCAATTATTAAAAATATGTATTGTGTTTTTTGCCAGCTAGATAGGGACCCAAATAACAACGACATTATCTACTCTGTGTTACTTTTACATATGCATCTTCTGCTGTGTCCCTCTTCTTGCTTTTGTTTTTTGATAGAAAGTGTGTGGCCTTTTAATATTAGGAAGATATTGTTCCTAATGTGCTCCATTTCTTGCAATCTATTCTTGCAAGATTGCTCCATTTCTTGCAATGTGCTCCATTTCTTGCAATCTCTCTGCAGATGATTGTGTTGAGATGTGCTCCATTTCTTGCAATCTCTCTGCAGATGATTGTGTTGAGAGTATAACAGCAGGTGGGGAATAGTGAAAATGATTTATCAGTAGTTTGGGGAAGACTTAATATTGTTTAAGCAAATCTTTCAAAGAGAAAATGGAGCAGGATTTTTCCCTTTTAAATAGCTCTTAACGAAACTGTGTTTGGGATGAGGGTATGTTGTAAGTTTGTGATTAAAACATATAAAGTTAGAAGAAAGAGTAGATGATGCAGATCTAATATGGGGATTAAACTAAGTCTTTTGGCATATGCACTGAACTTTAAAAGCTGTCAGGGAAGAGGACAGACTCTTCACTGATAGACTCTAGACTATTATCATTATACAGAAGGAAACACAAATGTGAAATAACAGTGACTGCATGTAGAGTAGATCCTTTAATGATTCCCTCTGCCTGATTGTGCTTATTTCCAACCCCTTGCCAAGACAGCGTGTTGTCATCTATAATTCTTCCCATAATCCTTCCTCCTCCGCTGTCTGTGTTCCTGTGGTCCATCCGCTCCTCACCATCAGTATCTTTTGGCGTGCTTCACCTGTTGTCACTTGGATTTCCCTTATGCATCATCTGTCATATTGGTTTAGCTCCCAGGTTTTCAGTGTTTGCTGTGTTGGCTGTGAAGTTCTCTTGGGACATGCAGCATGAGGAGGTCTTTCTAATAGACAGTGCTTCAATTAATTGAATCAATTGCCTTTTTTTTGATGACCCAAAGCCATTTTGTGACAAAGGCATTGTCTGCTTCTAGCATTTTCAATTGACTTTTGTTCTACTTGATATTCATGGATACTTGAGAAGGAAGACTTTCAAAAGGAAAGGCTATACCATCTTAATTAGAATATCTGTAGAGTAATATGTAGAAGAGAAACAACACACATTAAACCATGTTTGAAAAACATTTTTTATTAAAAGACCAAATATATTAACATATTATTGTGTACAAAAAGCATATATTGGAGTAGACTTATTTAAGTGAAAAATACTTGTTTCATGAATTAACTAGGACAACTGAACATGAAAGTCTGAGTGTTTTAGATAAAATCTGGTATACCTGTCTTTTTTAAGTTCCTTCACATGCAAAGGAGGTGATAAGCTGATGATGTGCCGTGAAGTTGTTCTAGTTCTTAAAGTTGTCTCTTTTGGCTTTTATTTATGTTGAGGTAAAACAACTGACACTTTTTCTATGTCTGTATCTGTGTTCCTGAAAGGCTGACAGGTAATGTTTTGTAAAGGAGGGGAAGGAAGAAATTGGTGCGACTTACTAGTACTGAGAAGTCATTATGGGTCCAGAAAACTGATTGATAGACAGATGCATAGATTGATTGATTGATTTATTTACCTTTTTTTCAAAGGAAGGAAAAAAATCTGGAAATTTTCCTGTTGAGGCAACTAATGTGTTGGGAAAAAGGCACCAGCATTTTTGTGTCAGCATTTCTTTCCCAGCTGCTGCAGCTTTACTGTCTACAGTTGACAAGATGGCTGGGCATAGAAAGTTTCCAGAACTTGAGCACAACCTGTGGGAGTTGCAAGTTCTTTAGTTACAATCCACTAAGGAGTATAAGCATCATTGAAGTTCTGCTTGCAGAGCAGAGGATACTGTTAGTTGTAGAAGAAACAGCAAGTGATAACAGCTTGCATCAAGCACCTGTCAGTGCTTCCAGCTAGCAGGAGGCAGTCTGATCTTTGGGGACAATGGCACTAGTGCTTGTGTTGTGACTAGTGTAAAGAAATTGTTATTTATGGGATATTTATGAGGTATTCAAAGCTGTTTTGTTCTATGTCACTGAGGCAACTTAAAGAAATTACAATACATCCTGTTGTCTAGCAGTTTCATAATTTGTAAAAATTGTGTTTTATTAAAGTGCAAGGCTCAGAGTACTTTCTTTCAGAGATGTATGACAGACATTTAGTTTTCTAAAGGGAAACTGTAACCTCCAAAGATGTTCTTATCAGATATATTAATGAGAATATTTTATTATAATTCTTTTTTATTAAATTATAGTTTTATATAATTGGTATTTGATTTTTTAGTGTTCTTGTTAAGCCCAGAGAAGTTGAAGCATTAGTCATGTAGTAAAGGTATGCTTTTATGGCAGTGTTTTTAATGTAATGAGAGGCAGTTGATTGCAAAGGCTTGTTTTAATAAAACATACACTTGTGTTTTACATGTTAAGTATCCATAATCCTGTTGCCTCTAATATTCTGTTTATACTATCACATTTTCTTATTTGTGAATATTAAAATAGTTAAGCTTTTGAAATTTTCCCATGTGATGCATTTCACGTGTGAATTCTTTGTTTCTTACTCTTCATGGCTTCTGCTAACTCTGTGCACTGTGCTCTTTAAGATGCTTTAGGGCAATTGGTTTCAACAGCTGTAGCTAAAAATCTAGATAAAAAGTATTCCATTCCCCTTAACCCCAGTTTGCTGCACAAAGAATATGTAGCACATAAGGTTGCAGTACAAGAGTCCTTGTTCAATGTGTGGATAGCTAATTGTGGCTCTGAGCCTGCTGTAGGCCACAAAGAACTTTATTAAAGGAAAAGAGCAGAGGTTAGTTGTCTTTTCCTTCCTGTTACACTTCAGTAATTTAAATTCATATGGTGTCCATACTCATAGACTTTTTTTTCCATTGATTAAAGCCATCAGTCAAAATCAGCATGGATGACTAACATATAAGAAAGTTTATTACACAGCTGGGTAGGAATGGCTCTGGTATTTCTATTATATTCCATGAGTAAAAAGTATAAAATTAATTTCTGAAATCTGATTTGCTGGCAGCTAGAATGTTGCTAGTACACATTTATTTATAGACTATTAATAATAAAGTTCACATGCAAAGCAAGGACAAGGCAAAATTGTTTTTGCTCTACTTCATTATCTTCAGGGTTATAGTCAGAGTTTTAGTTCTTGTATGTCGTAACTAACTGAAAAAGAGCTGATTACACTGTTCATTTGAACATACATTCTCTGAAGCAGTCAACTTTCAATATATACAAATTCTGGCAGTGAGGTTATTAAAATACGCAGCATTATGCCACATGAATATAGTTATTGTTTCTTAATCAATTTTTTCATGCATATACAAAAACGACAAACAGTGGGGAGTAATGAGAGGCATCTGGATTCAGAAGTCCAGGACTGAGTGGCTGAAACAATGTAAGAATATAAAAGCTGTCTTTAATCTTGTATGCAATTGATTCAGTCTCTTTCAGATGATTCACTTGGAAATTCAAAGAAAAAGTCCAGCATTCTTGAGAGATTGGGACAGCCCAGGAAAAAAGAAAAGAAGAAAAAGGATTCAGTGCCGTGGTGGTTATCTGAGGAAGATTCGGATGATGGAGGTAAATTTACAGTTTTGCAATGTTTTGGCCACAGGGGGTCAGACTAGTTCTTTCTCATACTGCCTATTAGACTTGGTTTCAGATTAGGCTGACACCACTCAAGTGTTTTAGAATGTTACAATGTAAGTTTGTAAAGCATAAAAATCAAATAGAATTGTATTTTTAAAACGGTTCATATTCAAGCTGTGTGCAAGCTTTCTGCTGTTTTTTTTATGTAGCTTTGAATTAATAAAACTTGTAAAGAATAAGCACATTATAAATAGTATGATAATTAGAAAACATAACTTAAGAATTCTGCAGAAATGTTGGTAGATGTGTTTTGTAGCCAACCTGTTGTTTATACTGACTTTTTATAGATTTCTGTTTTCAAAACTGTACTGGAAAAAGACCAATTTCTATAAACTTATGCTAACTGCAACATTTGTAATAGGTTGGAAAAGCAAAGAAAAACTTTTCAACACCAGCTGAATCCAAGATGTATGTCTTCAGTATTCTCAATGTTTCCCTTGCCAAGAACTGTGGCTCAAGGCAAAATGGGCTGTGATGACATGATTGCTAGTTCAGTATTGATATGGTCACATAGTTCTGGAAGAAAATATATTATTGTTTGCAAGATTGCCACCTCTGTTTTTTAATTTCTACAATGTCTTCTTGTTGGGTAGTAAATTCTATGAGTAGTGAGCTTCCACAGGGTGATTGTCTCTTCTTCTTATAGTAATTGGTGCGTTCTTAATTTTCATTATTTGTATTGATTGTAAGTGGACCTTAACAGAAAGTTACAAAAAATCAGTTTTTCATCTGGCAGATAAAAACTGCTAGTAGTCTTTGATTTTAAGACTAGCTGTGTCCTGTCAGTGTTGTCCTAGTGAGGAGTCAAATCCTAGTCAGCAGTTGTGCCATTTAAGCTTAACCCTAAGAGGTGGTATCTGGACTTCTTATCTGTCTCTGGCCTTTTAAGATGTTGCTGTAAAACTCAGATACATGTGAGAAAGCTCTTATTCAGGTATTTATGAGATGTGATTATTTCCTTACAGCTTTTCAAATAATGTAAGAACAGAATGTTCTTGCTGGGCAGTGTGAGAATTAAGAAGTTAGCATGGCCTCATTTTTTTACATACTATCAAAGAAACATTTCCGGTGACTTTAGAAGTTCAGCGTGTTTCCTTGGTTTTTTGGAGATTCTTGAGGCAGCTCAGCTGTGATATTTGACGTGGTCCAAAACACCCTGGAACAGGTTCCTAAAAGACAGGGTGATTACAAGTTTGGGGGAACAGTGCTTGTGTGGATTAAGTAAAATTCAAAACAGAATCACAAGAAACAATGTGATTATATAGTGTTGTTCCATCCAAATGTTCTTCACTAATGTCCTTTTTAAAATTAATAATATCTTATCAACTATGCAGGTTAACTGAAGGTAAAGCTATTAGAACTGAAACGAACTTGATCTACAGTTTATTGATGTATGATATATCTGGTAAACTTTTTGAGGTCTCTCTTAAGAAAAGCTTCTCATTTAACATAAGAACACTCAGAAGGTGAGAATACCCAGTTTTACCAGTACATAATCAATTTACATGCAAAAGAAGTTAGCCTGTTCATATTCATAGTGTGGATGAGGGGCTGGATTTTTTTGGAGGGACTTGAAAGTAATCTGTGTGTAATACATTTTGACTCCAAGATGCAACGTCTTGGCAGTTGGACATAACAAAATTGAGAGTATAGGAGTGTATGCCAGATGTGCCAGGTCTGTGCACAGAATTCTTCCCTGAGCACAATTTTTGCCAGTCAGATTATTAGTTTTATTTCATGTACTCCTCTGTCACCACTCTGCATAGAATACCATGCTCATGGAGTATATGCAGTAAGCCATATCCCACCTAGTACTTTAATATTGCCACGTAGAGAGGCTTTTAATTCATGCTACAGGGCTTTCCATTTTCTGTCTTGGCAAGAAGGGGCTAACTCCATGGCATGAAGTGGATCTCCTGGTTGTGTCATCCCACAAGGAAAAGGCTATATTTGTCACACTGGACACTTGCAAATGGTACCAGTGGCACAATGTGTACTATGATGAATGTCTTTCTTCTAGGTATACCAGGTCTAGTTTTAAGGCAATTAACCAGAGTCAAAAGAGAGCCATTTGCAGAGGCCAGCTTGGCCACCTTTGGGATAAAGTGAACTTTTCTCTGCAGTTATATGCAGCTATAACTGAAAATTATGAATCTCACACCTAAAGGAGTATTTATACATGTGTGTACACACCACAAACTATGCTATTATTTTAGTTTGTGTAGATGTGCTTGTGGTGTTCTAAAATGACAGATCACGTGACTGTAAGGAATGTGGATAGGCTTCCAGAACTGCTTATATTTTCCTTTGCATTTCTCTCTGTTTGTCTTAAGTGCTTCCAAGTACTTCCTCAAATTCCATTTTGCCATATCTAATATTCTTCAGCATATGTATGTTGTGTAGTGTGTCACTCAGACCTATTAAAAGTGGATGATGGCGCAGGAGCATTACAATGTAAGTTACTGCACTGGATGACTGAGAAGATTATGATTTAGACTTGTAGTTCTTTGTAAGGCTGTGTATAAATGTCCCCTAAATAGCAAAATAATTTCCCTATGGGAGAAAATAATAATATTGCTGTGATGCTAACAAACATGAAAATAAGCTGAATTTAATTTCTGGTAACTGTAATGTCAGCATGCTTCAAAATTTTTTGGAGATCCTTTTGTGTCCTTCTAGGCTTGAACCTTCACGTTGGTTGCAGGTAGGACATAATCAGTAGACTGTCAGGTAATAGAATTAGTATTTTTAAACTTGTTTTATCATCATGAATCAAACTTTTATAAATGCATAAATCTTACCTTCACCCACAGTGTGGCACTGTAGTCATTTCAAATACATGCTCCGTATGTATAAGTTGATGTCTTTGGGTGTCACTGTATAGAGATAATGTTATCTGAAGGAAGTATAAATTATTAGCTTGTGTAATACACCAGGGTGATAAGTTGTTTCCAGTTTGAGGTTTTGATTTTTAGTTGATTTTCATTATCTATATTGTGTTTTCTTGAAGGACAAGGAGAAGTTTAAATAGGTGTTCTACACTTATTTGTTGTCTTGTTCTTTTTTTTTCCTAAGGCATCATTTTGCAGAAGTGCCAGGAAATAGGTAGAGAGTTAAACTAATACCCTGTTTTCACTTGGTTTTGTGGATTAATGGTAACAGTATAGACTACTTCTGTTCATTTGGCTGAGAAGTATAAAGTACATTTTAAAATAACTCCACTAGATATTCTAGGCACATTTAAACTCTTTGTTCTTCAGCTTTAAACTGAAATGTACAAATTATGATTCAAGACACTGTCTTCCATTTTGGACAGGTTTGTCATTTAAATGATAAAAAGAAATTGGGTAATAAGAATTCCTGTCCTGTCTTGATTGCCTGTCTGTTCCTGCTGTTTTTCTTTTCAAGATTTTCAAATAAAATTTGTTAAACTGAGAAAAGAGAAGAAACTGCTAGAAGGCCATGCTGAAATAGTGGAAAACACTGAACGAAAGAGTCCCCGTTCAGATTCCCAGTCTGGTACTTGATTAAATATGTTTTGATATAGTTACTCAGTATCAACCTTGTATTACTGGTGTGTTTCCTGTAGAAAACCCTTAGCAAATTGTCCCTTTGACCAAGCTGCCACATACTTCTTTTGTCATTTTCAGAAGAAACTAATAACTGTGTGAACTTTCATTCAGTTGTCATAGCTTCATGTATCACTACATATACTGATGTACTAGGACAGACAGTATTGAATGTCAGCCTGGGAAAAGGGGGAATAACTTTGAAAATCTGAACAAAAAGTTCTTGCATGTAGTAAGCACCTGTTTAGTAAACAGAAAGTCTCTTACACTTTCTGCATTTCATATTCAAGAAATATTAATATTCATTGTTTTGCTTGTTCAATTTAAAAGACAGAAGTCAGATAAGCATTTTACTTATTTTCTATTGATGTGGTTCTTTTCCGTTTGCTGGCCACTGTGCTGCTTATGCATGCTGCCCCTGGAATGGAAACAGCAGTTGGTATAAATGAGAAACTTAAATTGTTTAATCTGCAGGATTCTTTTAGTCAGTGTAACTTTAGATTTAGCCTTTATGTGAAGTCACTTTTTATATTATCTGAAAAGAAACCCTAACGAATAAGTAGGAATTAAAAGCATTGATCCATTAAATTATTCTGTGTAAAACAATGGCAATTAACTTCTACTAATTTAAGCGTGGCATTGGTGTTAAATTCAAGCAGATCAGTAACATTTTGGAGAGCCATGGCAATGAAATATTTGGAGCTTGGTCTTTGGATCATGTTGGTGATCTAGTTTGTAGCCTGTAGAACATCTCCTTATGTTAGTTTTCTAGAGTGTATATGCAGCTCTGTTTTCATAAGCCTTATTTGCATAGAATAGCTATAAAGCATCTCGGTCTGGGACATAAACACTAAAAATTAATTTATTTCTCAAATTAGGATTAATGTCTGAAATATGAGCAATAGGAGGACCTTGGTAGTTATTTCAAAGTACTGTTTTAAAAGGTATCAGATGTTTGCATTATTTACAATGGAAGACATGCTGTCAACATTTCTAGATTCCCAGTAAATATGGGAGAATATAGATCTAGAGAAGTAGTGCCTTGATAGTGGAGTTACACATTAGTTGAGGGAATGAAGGACCTATGCATTGTATCAGAATGGATTTCTTACCATTTCTCCCCTTGCGTTGTACCAGCTTCCTGTAGTTATCTTGGATGTTTGAACTGTGTTAACTTTTGGTCACATATTCCTGTACTCCTGTTCTTAACAGCAAAAGTATTTGGCTTTATCTCCTAGACTACTCTCTCTTATGTCAAGGTGAACTCAAGAGCCATAACTAAGAGTTTTATCTGAATTACTCAATTTTGAAACCTCTTCCACTGTGACAATTTAGACATGGGAAAATCTAACACAGACCTCTGGCGAGCCTAAAGTATATGAAGGCTGTGGTGTGGCTGTCACGTAAGAGTCCAGAGGAGGCCACCAAGATGGTAAGAGGAGTAGAGCACCTCTTGTATGAGGAAAGGGTGAGAGGATTGGGTTTGTTAAGCCTAGAAAGGAGAAGGCTTCAGGGTGACCTAATTGTGGCCTTGCAGTATACGAAGTGAGCCTGCAAGAAAGATGGAGACTTTTTGCTAGAGCATGTAGTGACAGGACAAGGCGCAGTGGATTCAAACTAAAAGAGAGAAGGTTTATATTAGGTGTAAGGAGGAAGTTCTTTGCTATGAGGATAGTGAAGCACTGGAACAGGTTGCTCAGAGAAGTTGTGGATGCCCCATCCCTGAAAGTGTTTAAGGCCAGGTTGAATGAGGCTCTGAGCAACCTGGTGTAGTAAAATGTGTTCCTCCCCATGGCAGGGGCATTGGAACTAGATGATCTTTAAGGTCCCTTCCAATTCAAATCATACTATGATTCTTTTGTCGTGAGAGCACAGTATTCAGCATAGGTACTGTTATCTTAAACTTAATTCTGCTAATGTGAATGGAAGGCCTTTGTTGTACTTGCTGCTGGGCAAGTCCCCACAAGGGTCTGAGCAAACGAATGCAGTGTTTATTCCTGACAGTGATAAAGACAGCAATAGTCTATACTTAGGTACCTACAGTTTCTCACTTTTCTTTGAACCAGTCTAGATGCTTTCTCTTAAACCTCATAGTAAAAAACTTCACTGTTGAAGTAGTTTTACTAGTTTTCTTTGTTTTCAGGTCATTTATTGAGCTGCTACAGCAGTATATTTGAATGCAAAGTATACATGGATCAAGAAAGAATTTATCCTTATTAAAAATAAAAAAGGAGGGAGAAGAGTAGTTATATTTTCAGAACTTATAAGTATTAACTTTATTATTTACTTATAGGTAGAAAATGAGAAGTAATTCAATGTACCAGAAATTGAACTCTATTACTTTTTCAGAAGTGTCAATTTGAAGTCTCATATCTCATTCTTCTCTTTATTCCCTGTCCATTATGCATTAAAATCTATAAATGTTTGTGTACACTTAGAAGTAGCTCCCTCTAAATATTCCAGTGCATCTCGCAGCAAGGCTTTGACTAAATCCAAAATGTTGGAAAAATTTCATAAGGACAAGAAAGATTCATACTTAAACAAAGAAGAAGGAACCCTTGCCTCTGAAAGTCCAGACGATTCTGAGGGTAACAAATTTACTGTATTTTATATGATACTAAAAAGGTAAAATGGCTCAATTCTGACAGTCTTGGTCAGATTAGGAATAAAGAAGTTACTTTTTTGAAGTAAATGTTTGTAATTATCAGACAATACCGGATTATTTGAGTCCTTTGTATTTACATTTTTAAATGTTTCTTTGCAAGTGTGGTAGTTAGAAATAGTCTTCAAAGTCAAACTCAGGTTCTAACTCTAATTAATTTCAAGTGGCTGGACTTTAAAAAAGAACACTGTGTATCATTTGCCTTACTAAGTGTTGCATGTAAACATACAGGTAATGAAATCCTTGGTGTTCAAGATAACTACTGCATTAAGAAGCTTTTACAAGAAGTAACAAATACCCGCCCTCCAGAAACAAATTACTCTTGCTAGCCTCACAGAAGGCAATGGGACAGTTCAAGCAGCCAAAACCAAAATGAAAATACTGTTAAATCCATACGAGTTGATATTTTTTCCAAGTTTGATAGATTTGTCAAAGTTCGTATTGTGTAGGGTGAGAAAGAACAAACATATTTGCCTTCACTAGCAATGGGGGTGTTAAGGGTGGCTTAATTGAAAAGTTTAATGGCTGCAGAAACAAGGTTTGATCTTTAGATTATTGTGTAAGGTACTTTTTAAAAACCATCTGATTTGACTCAAACCCTGATTGGCAAAATCTTTTAAAATTATTAGACAGCTTACAAAAATCCTGGGAAGCCTTCAAGATCAATGTACATCTGCTGAGAAATTTCACTGGATATAATTTAAATTAAAAGAAAAAATCCACAGGAAAATATTTTTCTTTAAAATTTTGGTCTATTAAAATTCTAACTCTTTTTTTACTGATGTTTAGTTCCTTCTCCTTTCTTGCACATCTCTCTGCCTTGGAGCTCAGTCACAATTTATCATTTGATTCTGCTAAAATGTTCTCATTCAAAAATAGGGTGTTGGAGGTCTGGTGAGATTATGGCTAATCTAAAGCTCTGCAAAAAACTTGTGACCCAGTTACAAACATACTCCTATTTGCTGTCTTGATAACTAGAATAGAGTGCCATCTGAGTACTTTAAATTACTGCGTTTGGCTACCTGAGAAATGGATTATTTGTAGTTTTTCACTTCAGTTCAGCATTTTGTGCTTTCCCTTTTCTACTTTTCAGGGTAGTAGCAATATGTATTTATTTAGGCATTAACTTTCTGTACATGTGGAGCTTGAGCTTTAGACAGTGTCTCTGACATTTATTTGTTGCATGCAAGGCAAGTCAGAACTCTGTATTTAGGACAGAGCTGAGGTTAGATGCAGGAACGTGGATTTCTAAGATGTGGAATCTTAGGCACCTAGCCTCCCAATAAAACATGCAAGGGGACTTTGTCATTAAAATCAAGAAAATAAACCTATTCTATTTTTTAGTAGGGAGGCTCTTATAATCAGAATGAACGCTGAGGGCTGCCCAGTAGGGAGGGAAAAGGTGTTGAGACTTCTACTTTCCCCACCCTCCCTCACCCTAAATACATTTTCAGAACCAAAGGGAAGGGATTCTCCATTGTTATGATATAGGCAAATACGGCATTTTTTAAAAGGGACTTGTATAGAGAACAGAGGAAGAGCCCAGAGCCAAAGCACTTGGTCAGCACATGGAGCACTGGTTTAGTGTTACTGATGTATGCATCTCCTCCAGTCTCCTGCAGCAGGAAATGAGCTGTTGTCAGTGCCTTCACCCCTCCTGGTGTGTTCAGTACAAGGACACAGCTACAGTCTAAACATCATGTGGCCAGGCAGAACAAAAAATTCCAGGTGTTACCAACTGAAGATTCAGTTGGAAAACACTGTCTTAGTTTCTGTTCCCTTCTGTGAGAACTGTTAAATAATTTCATATGTCATTTGATAAAATGCATAAGCAAATTTTCTCCTGTCCCTTCTCCAACAACAACTTACTCAGAATCAAAGTCTAACCGTGTGTGTTTTGCAGGCAGGCAGAAAGGAGTTTTTGAACTAGGAATGTCCTGCAATGTCTGGCTCTTAGTCTTCCATCAGGAAGTAGATAAGGCAGTGTTCTGCCTGAGAGCCAGCATAACGTTATTGAGGTGATGTTGAACCCTCACAACAGTGAAATTACAATATGTGTAGAAGGGGAAAACTGAGTGTTTATCAGTGACTTTAAAAAAACTTAGGTTACTATTTTCTTCCTTAAAGCCTTTAAGCCACAAGTGAAATGTAGCTGCTAAGCCAGTGGCTTAGTTTAAAAAATCTGTGGTGATCTGAGGTGGTAGATAAAATAAAATTAACTTGTTTTGAAGAAAGAAATGTCAATTTCTGTATAGGGTCTGTGTGTGTGATTGTCTTTCATGGGTATATGTAACAGTAACTTAATTTTTGCAGTTGTTACATTTGACTCATGCTGAACTTTAGGTATGTTTGCAAATATAAAGAATAGGCAAGCAGTGTATATAATAGCTTAATTTATTAAAAAAGATTTACATATAAAATCAGCGGTGGAAATTAGGTGAATGTGGCTTGTGAGACTGCATATCTTTGCAGTTGCAAAGTGAGATTAAAACTGGTGGTTTTGGAAGATGATTAGAAGACTGAAGTGTCATACAAATAGCTTTTAGGTGGTAGTCAAGAATATTGCAACTTCTTTCCTAGGAATGCTTGGAGCCAATGGAAACTTTGTCAAGATACAGAACACTTCACAGCCTATGGGAGAAAGTAATGAAAATATGGATGTAGAAAAGATGTATCTTCAGAAAAGTAATGGAGATGCAGTCTCTTTGAGTAGAGACAGTCTGGAAACAAATGGTGAGAACTGAGAGCCCTACCATTTCATGAAGTTAGCTAGACCTGAATAAGTTACTGTTAAAAGCGGTTTACCTTAACTCATTTCAAGATGGGATTGTTCATTTCTGTCAGCTATGTCTTGTGAACTGAGGGCTCCTAGTACTAGTTTGTGATAATTTGATACCATTAATGTTTTATGAGGCTGTCTATGGTTGTTGTTAACTATTATGGCTATTCTCTTTGGACATACAGCACAGACACAGTTTATTCTCTTTTTTTTTTTTTAATTTAGATTCAGTTTTAGCTTCTGGGCCTAATCAAAGTATTGTGGGAGTTGGATTGGATACCTTGGAAGAGCAAGAAGAAAAAGAGACCTTCTTTGCCAAACTTGAACAAGAAGCTTCCTCTACTATTGATTATTCAAGATTAAATAAAGAGCTGGATTCCAATGATTCTGTCGTACTAGCACCATTTGTACGGTAATTTAGAGGGAAGAAAAGTTGTGGACTGCATTAGTTGGCACATGTGACGGGTGTGGGCACTGAGATTTTGTTGGATGATATCCTTTATATGATTTTGGTCAGCTTTTTGTTTGTTTATGCTGGTTTGGCTTTTTTTCTTTAAGACAAGGACAGAAATGAGCTTAATAAATAAAAGTGAGACCATGATTTAGTGATGAGTGGATGTAGCTCCACAGTCTTGAGCATAACTCAATAGTAACAAGTCAATTTAACACCTTAATGGTCAGTTATAACTAAATGAAGAGGTAACAATTGATAATAACAAGGAAATAGATCAGGAAAGATTCTGTGTCCCTCTAGACATGATATTACATGTCTCTAGAGAAAGGAGATTGAATCTTCATAGATGGGCAACCTATTTATAATCACTTATGTGAAAATAAGTTCAAACATCTGTGAGAGAAATGGATGAAGGGGAAGTTCAGGCTGCTGTTGCAAAAAATGCTGAGTTCAAAGGCAAATTCTGATATCAAAACAGTTGGAGGGGCAGAATTCTGGAGAGCTTTAGGTAAGAACAAAACTTTAATTTTATGGGAAAAGGGTAAAGAAAGGAGAGGTGGGTGGTTTTTAAATTGATTTTGTTAATCCAGAGTTGCAGGGTCAGAACAGGAGGCAAACCTTTATGGTAAAAATATTTTTTGAAAAGTTAATGTGGATGTTGAAGAGAATGCAGAAAGGGAGGGATTTGAAGAGTTAGAATGAGAATTTTAGCTGGGTTGTTGTAAAACTTGAAATGCTTTATTTTAATAATTGCTGACACTTTCCCACTTTTCTTACCCATGATCTGATGTGTTGAATACATGTGAGAAAAAATCAGATTTTTTAATTTTATTACTAATTGTAAGAAGTATCAGAGTGTAGAGTTCCAAAAAGAAAAGTACATTTATTTGTTGTCCAAAAAGAGAGTAGAATTTTCATTTTATTTCGTAGAAATGAAATCGCTGAAAAAGAAGAAGAAGGAGAAGAAGAAGAACCTGCACATGGAGAGAAATCTGGTATTACAATCTTTTCTCTTGCCTGTAGTTCTTACATCAACCTTTTAGGCTGTCCTTGCATTATGACTGTGCAGCTGTTATTCAGACAGAGGGGTTTAGGGGTTTGCTTCTGCTTCCATACTTTTTTAAAGTGGATTTTTACTCTATTATAGACCAAAAGACAAAGAAAAGGAAAAAAATGTAGTAAAAACCCTCTATCAATCATAAACAAAAAAAAAGCTCTGATGTTGAAATTGGATTTGATGTTTGATTTACTCCAGTGTTTTAACTTTCATCTGTATTTTTGTGCCATCTTCTCATGCCTGAGTTTCATCTCTGTAATCTGCTGTATTAGTTTTACCCGATTTTTCCCCCCAAATTTCCATGCTACATTTCTTACTTATTTGTTACTCATTTGTCATGTCTCTTTATTTTATGCTTTATTGCTGGCATATGATAGAGTATATTCCTGTTATTTAACAGATTGTATTTTCAAATTTATGTATTTAGCTGAACTTTTGAGACATCCTGTTTTCAGGCTTGAATTTCCCAAGCATAAAGAGGATGTATTCTTTATATCCATATGTATCCATAATCACAGGAAATCTTTTCTCCTTGGAAGCTTGATTACTCTGTAGACTGCAACAGATCATGGTAGTTGTAACAGAAATGCTACAACAATTTTGTAGCTGTTTTTGTAAAAAAGAAAAAAAAAAGTTGAAATTACTTGATTGTTACAGTCACATTTATAAAACTGATGCTTCTTATTTTTAGGAAAATGGTTGCTGTGGAACACCTGGAATGACCAATCTGCATAGTTGGGTTTAGTCTTTGTCAAATTGCTACTTCATAAAATAATAAACAAAATAGTGGATAATAGGGGTGTGGGAATAGTATCAGCACTGTGTTTGTCTTAAGTCAGTATAAGAGACCTGTTTTCAGCTAATCAAGACATCTTGTTCTCCAAAACCAAAGAGAAGGCTGAAATAGTAACTTTTTGCAGAGTAGTTTTTACATATGCGTAAATGTGTGTCAATTATATTGGTGACAAAACACAGAAAGCACACATAATGAACAAGTGTTTTGCAAGGCTTCTGGATTTAAGTGTTATGGATAATGCAGACACTGGAGCCTGTAACCACAGGAGCTGAGTGGGAGAGATACTGCAAAAGAGAACTGAAACTTGTGGAAGGATCTAAGTAACTGAAGGAAAAGCCTTTGACTTGGTTGTGAAGTTCATTCTCTGACTCACTTGTTTTTAAGTAATGCCACTCTTGAGACTGACTTTTGGCCCACCAAAGCAGGTCGTAAGATGCCAAATTACAGATTCTAAGCTTCAAAACTGCTGGAGTTGTCAAAGTGGATGTACAGAGTACTTTATCTACTGGGTAGGAATAGCATCATTTCACCCCTAAGTGAGGGAAAGTAACTGAATAAAAGGGGTCAATTCAAGTACACCTTGAGGAGACAAAGCATATCTGATCACAAGACAAGCTTCCCTTGAATTTAGAGATGCTATGTGTGACTTTCACTGTAGTTTTAGTACCACATTCAGTCTTGGAGCCTTTCTGTTGCCTTTTTAAAAGGAGTAATATTAGCAGTAGCTGTTCTTAGACAAGGCATTGGGGAAAAGGAAATAGCTGTCTTTTACTCCTTTATCTTCCTTAAGTATTCATTCTATTTGATGTTTATTTTACTCTTCTAGGTAGCTACAGTGAAGATTTCGAAGAAGAAACAGATACTAATCCTGCCCTTAAAACTGAGGGAGATCAGGTGAATCAAAACATCATGTCAGAAGTCGATTTAAATCCTCAAGAACAGGTATAGCTTGCCAAATGCTTCTATTACTTGCGGGAATTTTAAAAGCTGTGCAATGTGTAACTGTAAATATAGTACACCTTTATATGATATATACTGTCTGAAAGAATATAGTGGTCCTGGAACTATATCTTTCTCTTAAGGATATGCGCTTTCCTGTGATAGGTCATGGAAGGGGTTAAGTGCTTCACAGGGTTTCCTGATTACTCCTCCTTTGAGTTAAGAAATGTTAATGAAAGTGCAGGAGAGATGAGTTCAAGTGGGGACTCAGCCTCAGACTGGCTAGTGATTCATCTCTCTCAGAACTGGTGGTGTCTACATCAGCAAGTGGCACAGACTGATGGAAGTAATTCTGTACAGAGAAGCCCTTTGGACAGTGGACCCAAAAATCTACACTGTATGAGCTTTGGGGTCATTGCTGTCCACTGGCTTAGTCAGGTCTTTAATGTGCAGCACATATGGTTGGAGCACAATTGTGCATCCCTGAAGAACATGTTCAGATTTGGCTTTTTTTCAGAAGAACTCTGTAGAGCATCATATATTCATTTTCACTAGGTAAACTTTTTTTTAGTTCCTTTCAAATAAATTTATTAGAGGGGTGTTTCTAATAAATGTTTGAAAAGAAAAATTAGAATGGAGGTATAATGTGCTTACTGCAACTTAATTTCCATTTGTCAAATTATAAGACAAGAAAACCAGGAAGGTGCAAAAATGTTCCTTTATGCACAGGAGCATTTAATTTCTGTTCACCTGGGAGTTGGTTTATAGAGTTCAGGACATTAAAAACTTTTTTGGCATCCTAAGGAGAGTTTTAGGGAAGTGTATATTCTTGGAGCGTGAATAACTGCTCAGTTCTAAGTTCTAAAAACTGTTTTTAGGTATTGGATGAACTTCTAAAGTTTGTCTAATTTTTTTCCTGATATTCAAAAAGTAATTTTTTTTCATTTTTGTTAGGAAGAAGCAAACACTGGCATGCTGGCTAAAGGTAAAATATAACCATTGGTCAGTGGAAGAAGACTAAACGTAACTTTTTGAAATTTGCTTACCTGTATTTTACTATTTTGATAATTTTCACCTGAATATATTGTGTTCTACTGAAAATATGTTGGATTGAAATAGTTAAAAATAATCTAGATACTAACACTTCAAGGTGATCATCAATGTGTATTTATATTTATTACACCTACTCAGAACTCAGATTAATAATCAGAGTTCATGGGTTTACCATTAATGGCATTAAAATAGTCTCTGTAGTATTTTTTGTATGCTTAAGACATTAAGATAAGCTCTGGTGTACTTCTAATTCCAGTGTGACAAAATATAAATAAGAGAATTTGTGTTTTCTTTAACATTTATCTTCTTAGTTGTATTACTTGATTCACAAGATTCTACTATAGAACTTCAGAAGGCCATCGAAACATCAGATGTAGGTCCAAGTGAGCATGATCAGCCTGAAGAAGTCAGTGCAATTGAAATGAATGAAGCAGGTAAGGGGTGCTTTAAAAAAAGAAAACAACAAAAAACCCCATCACACCACAAAACTCAAAACTTAAAATCTTACTTCGTTAGAACAGGGAACTCCAATGTCCTTATTTGTCCTTAGATTATAGGGGAACATGACGTCCTTAGCTTTTACCAACAAATCTTGAAAGCAGGAGGAAATACTTCAAGGAAAAAGTGGTGCTTCTGCTAAAAAGACACCTTTTTACACTTGGTCATTACAAAGTATCTTTTGGTGTTGTGATTTCATATTTAAATACCATCTCCTTTGGTTATTCTTCATATCTAAAATTTTCCTTTGACAGCATTGAACTCAGTTATTAAATATATTCTCTTGTCAAACATATATATATTCATACTATATAACAGTATAGTATGAATACTCATACTATATAACAGTATAGGCCACTTATATCCACAGTATGGCTGTGATGGCACCTGTTAAAATAGTCATATAACACACTGTGTTAATTTTAGTACTGTTAAAATATTGAGGTGGGGGAGCATGGGGGTGAGGAATGCAAACTACAGATGAGATTATTTGGTAGGCACTAATTAACTTGGCAACTGTTGCTTTTTATAGGGAAAATGAGATTTTTAATTATTTTTTAATGTAACTGAAATCACTGTTTTCCCCACATAATAGACCAAGCTAGTAACTGAAACACAGGCTCCAGTGGGATGTTTCCCAAAACAGAAACTCCAGTAGTGTCTCTTACAAGCCTGCATTTTTCCCAGGTACTTCCTGTGGACAAACCACCAGTGACATGGAAGCATTGCACCAAGCATATCAGCACATTGATCAGTCTTTGGAGGACACTGACGAGCAGAAACTGCACAATTCTGCAGTGGCAGCCTTGGAAGGCTTCGGGCAAAGCTTTTCACAAAATAATGACATCTGTGCAAAAAACATGTCAACTGTTGATTCAGGTAAATAGCTCAAAGGAATGCATGTATTGTACAAGCATGTAAAACTAGTGAGCTAGTAATATCTATAATACTCCATTTATGAAACATTTTTACATGTTGTCCTTGTAAGAGATAAGTTTTTTAATTTATTTTATATTTATTTATCATTATTTAGATTTACCTACTGTGGAAGAATTAATGAAAACAATTCAAGGACATTCATGTAGTATCAGAAATTTTGATGTGGACCCTGAAAGGTATTTATTTCAAGATGCATTTTAAGAACTGTAGTAACTTAAACCTACTGTGAAAAACACCCAACTAAATAACTCACCTGTCTCTTTTCCTAATTAAATACTGAAATTTTGTTTTATCTTGCACTGGCATTTTGGCATTTGCAGTGAACTGTTAAATGAATATACAGTGTTAATAGATTTAGACCAGGGATTCCTATACTTACTTTGAGTAATAAGCAGCAATGTTTGTCAAGTCATTTGGAGGAGTCTTCCTCACTCTCACATCTAGGATCTCTGCTTTCCCAGTCTTGTTTTCCCTTTTCCATAGATGGATTTCAGCCCACATCCTCTCCTAGCTTTCCAACCCCCATAATCTTAAGTTCAAATCCTCTTAAGATCAGAGCCTACTGTTGTGATTCTTACTAACCTGTGCTCCATACCTCCTCCTTGTTTGCTGCAACTATTGTGTCTAGAGCAGACAGCACAGGCCTTGGAACTGTCAGAAATACAGATTATGTTTAGGAAGTGAGTTTTGGGAGCTTATCATGAAGCTGCACCCAGCAGAAATTACCACTCAGTGTTTTATTAATGTTAGTTGCAGGCTTACAGGTGTTTATCTTGTAGCCAGTTTTGGTCTCTCCACAAGAACAGTCGCTGCTGGGAAGCGACTCATGTTCCTCAGCATGTGAGCGAATCTGTATGACTAAATCTGTAAGATGGTTCTTTAAAGAGGCTTAGTAGCTTTTTGAAATTCAGGCAGTCTCTACAGCTGATATGTAAAGAAAAAATGTCCTGCTGTTTCCAGAGTGACAGAAAAGCAAAGGGCAAAAGTCTTATTATATACAACTTCTTTTTTCTTGTAGTCCTGTGAAACTGGTTGGCAGCACTGAAAATGACCTCATCAGCCACTCGCCCTTTGAAGACCCCCAGCGTAATACAGGCTGGGAGAAAAACTTAGTTGAAAAGTTTAACAGAGAAGAAAGCATCTTTCTACAGACAAATGTGAATGCCTATAACTTTCAGAGGATGACTGAGAAAGAAATTCAGACCAGTGAAGTACAGCCTGATATAGTAAGAGAAAAAATAGGACAAGACTCTTCGCTTTCACAAGGAAGCAAAACTAAAAATGTAAGTATTACCAACCAGATTTTTGTTATATGGAAATAATTTTTAATGTATATATTCTTAGACTGCCTGTCACTTGATTATGCTCTAATGTTTAGAAATTGAGAGACTGTTGTTCTTTTTCTTGAAATTCTCGTCTTGCGATTGCTACTGTTAGAGGTCTCCAAATCCAGTGGACATTGGGACCAGTGAGATTCTTCTTG
Source organism: Lichenostomus cassidix (assembly GCF_008360975.1). Classification (NCBI taxonomy): domain Eukaryota; kingdom Metazoa; phylum Chordata; class Aves; order Passeriformes; family Meliphagidae; genus Lichenostomus; species Lichenostomus cassidix. Next base: position 78,317,343 of record NC_139483.1, read on the forward strand.
TCCCAGCCCAGCATGTGCAAGGCTGCTGCAGTGCCATGTCTCCAGCTCAAGATAGTGATATGTGTGAGCATATGAGCATTGGAGGTTCACAGATAAACACACAATAGGCTCAGAATGGGGAACATTTATACAGAGAGAGCAGTTAAAAATACACTAAGAATATAGGAGAGACTGCAGTGGTCAGTATCTGGCTGAGTCAGACAAGTGTGCTGACCAACAACCTGGTCATGTCACCAGCTTGTTTAATCTGATTTTTCCCTCTATTTCCCATACTTGTTTCTTTGCCTAGTTTTTGTTCTTTGCCTAAAGATCCTGGAAATTTTATACATTTTTACAATCATCTCAGACATTTCAGAACAAGATTTCTGTAATTCCAGGTTTTTTCTTTGCATCTTTAAATTCTTTTCTCCTTGCATTCCCTAAATTAGCTTCACACTCCTTTAAGCAATCATCTCTTGTGTCTGCAAGGCATTGCAGGGACAGAGGTTTGGCTGATTTATCCTGGTGGATTTCCACAAGGGCAAACAGGCTAAACTTTTTCATTTGCTGGTCTTGGGAGCTGTGTGCTTTGTTTTTGATGATCAAGTTTAGCAGGGTTCCTCTGCCTGCCACTGTTCCTTTCTTCATGGCTGGGTTTCTATATTCACTGTGTTTAGCCTTTAGTCATAACCTACCTGCTTTGATAAGCAAACGATCCTGTAATATGTGCATTACAATTTAAATAAAAATACAATTTCCCAGATCAATTAAACAGAGCCAGTACAAAATACTTCTCCTATGTAGTTCTGAAGTAGTACAATACTGCTAAATTACTTACTAGTAATTTGTTTAAAAACAGTGCTTACCATCACCCTGAATCTTACAGTTGTGTAATTTTGGTAACTGGTTCTATGTTTTTCACTGGTGAAAGCTACCTTCAGTTTACAGCAGAGCCTAAAACTTGTTTTAAATAAATGTGTTCTGTCACAGGCTCTTCGGTCTTGTTCATTGAAGAATGAAAGATCAGAATCAATGACAACCAAATCTATGTCAAACAAGAATATCAGAAGTCCAGCACCCTTACATAAAAAGAAACCTTCACATGGTCCTCATGGAGTGGTTAGAAGTTCTGGCTATGGGAAGCTCAGTTTACTTTCAAAGCAGTCTTTTCCAGTTGGTGAAAAGAAAACACCAAAAGAAACTTTCAAAAAGACCTGTATGAAAGCCAAAAGTCCCGCAGATAGAGCAAAATCTAAAGGTAATTCTATTGTAAAATGTCTTGAGTTTTAAGAGACAGAGAGCTTTTCTCCTTATTTATTTATTTAAAAATAAAACCCCATGTCGTAGAAGAAGTCTAAACTCAAATACAGTTAGGTACTGATTTTTTTTCTGTATTGGCATGAAATTGCTGTGAGAGAGACTTTTAAATGAAGCTTTGCACTGTAGTCTTTTCTTTTCTACTCCCACTTACCACCACTATGTGACACTTACCTATTTTTCACCAGTAGAACCAAGAGAATAAAAAAAGCTAGTGTTCAAAAATTAATATCTACAAGTTCACATTTTTCATTACCGTGAATGCAAAGATTCGCTGACACACTAACTTGTATATTTGAGGCTGAATTTCTGTTTTCAGCTTATTTTGATCTTTGCTATCCTAGAGTAGAAAAAAAGTACTAAAAAGAAAGTCCTATTTTCTGTTCATGTCTCTTGGAAACACTATGGAAAGGAGAATACCAATGTAGTCCTGTGAAAACTGGGTCATAAATAAAGGACTGAACCTTTTTATTTTGGGGTGAAGTCTGAAGAGTTTCATGAGATTATTCAGCTTAGCGTCTTTGCAGACAATGTTTCCTATCCCTGAGGCATGGGAAAGTAACTCTACAGGTACCTAGGCTTTGTGGACTTGTAGC